>NC_132893.1:12261037-12906126 GCF_030463535.1 Salminus brasiliensis | reverse complement strand
GTGCCCAGGCCCAGAGCAGGAATATCCTAAACTTTTGCTGACCCAAGGCTTGCATTATTTTAATACTGAATGTACAACTCAGTACTAGTTTTAGCTACACAATTAAAGTTGAATTATAAACACATTTAATAATAGTACTACTACTAATAATAATAATAAAATAAAAACTAAGATAGTCTAGTTTATTTTAGTGACTAGCAGATTTAAACATGTGTTGTTCCTTTTTTAGGTTTAGGTTGAGGGATTGTGAATGCTTAGTTACCGTTACCCACCAGAATATTTTGAAAAAGACACTTTTAGTTCCATGAAGATCCATGTTTTTAATAGAGTTCTGAGTGAAGAACCTTTTACCTGATGTATTTACCTGCACCATATTGAAGGTTCTTAACATTCATTAATTTTTATTACAAACATGTAATAGAAAAAGTAGCTAGCTAAACATTTTCTGTGGCAATGACAAATAACAAACATTTGATGCACTTTATTTTAAAGATTAAAGTTGTCACCATTTTGAACAATTCTGCCTGTACATTTCCCTAGAATACAGAACTGTATGTTATGTATGCATGTTACTGCTAATCTTCGTATTGAACATGAGTTCATGTAAGGATTTTACACAACAAGAGGCCTTTGTTGTCCCATGCAATGCAATAAACATTTAGCCTGCCAAACATTTAGGTTCCCCTGACTTTTAAAGTGCATCATTGTGTCACTGAATTAATGAATTATTTAACTTTTAAAACAGGCAAATTGAGGAATCAAGGAATCAGCACTATAGAAAAAGGGAAACATATCACAATTTAAGTAAATTTCCTTAACTGCTTAAGACTCTGCATCCTCATGAGGGGGCATTACATTTCTGCTTTTCTGCACCATAATTCTCATCTCATTTTATGTGTGAAATAGTTCATTTATGTACAATAACATCTCTAGCTTCATTTGGCATGCACTGATGACAAATTGTAGCTATAATAAGATGCTACAACATCTGTAATGATGAAGTACTCATTTGAGGACATTGGGACTATATTAGGTCACAGGTTGCGCCTTTTATTTTATAATTACAGAAAGAGTTTCAATGTTAAAAGCAGAACAATCACTCAATGCAATTATAGATAAGTGTTTTTGTTCATTCTTAGTTTCATATGTGATGAAGGGTGTTGGTTTTGGTACATTTAGTAAAGTACTGTACTAAAGAACATATTTTTATATTTTCTTGTGCTTTAATTTGACTTTATCATACATTATACCTCTACTTTGCTGCATTTCAGAGGCATGTATTGTATTTTTTATGGTCAGCTACTTACACATAATGTTGCAATTATATTTGCACTATGGTATAGCCATGTTTAGGGCTTACAATAAAGTTTACATTGTTTCTACTTTTGTTTTTGTATCCTCATGCTTACAGTTCAAAATAGACAGTTTTGTACTTTGTTAGCCAATTGTTTCTTCCTGCACACATACTCTCAATTTACAATATCACAGTGGTAAAAGCAGTTAAATGTACAGGTTGATATAATCTAAATGTATACATTATTTACAAAAGGCACTAGATGGGTGTGAATTCAGGTGTAGTGTGGGTGCTGTGTGACTGCATAGGGGTCCAGTAGTAAGTGCAGAGTGTGTTTGTATGGGGAGGAGGTGTAATGGTACAGATGAGCTCCATAGTCCAGAAGCTCTTGTTCATTCAGCAGCCTAATTGCTTGAGGATAGAAGCGGTCTCTGAACCGACTGTGAGAACAGGTAATGGCTTGGGTGGGTGAAGTCCTTGATAATTCCTCAGACAGCGCCTGGTGTTTAAATCCAGAAGGTTTGGCAGCTGAACCCCGATGATGCGTCGGCCTGTGCGCACCACCCTCTGCAGAGATTTTCACTGTTGAGCTGTGCAGTTACCATACCAGGTGGTGAAACATCCCATCAGAATGCTCTCCACAGTGCAGATGGAACGTCCTGAGTATGCAGGGGTTCATACCAAACCTCCTCAGCCGTCTGAGGTAGAAGAGGTGGTGATGTGCTTTCTTTGCCACCCATGTGGTGTGTTCTGCCCATGTAAGTTCCTCAGTAATGTGAACACCAAGGAACTTGAAGCTGCCGACTCTTCTCCACAGTGGTCCCATCAATGGACATAGGGGTGTGCACTCTCTCCTGTTTCCTAAAGTCCACTACCAGCTCCTTGGTCTTGCTGATGTTAAGAGAAAGGTTGTTTTGCTGGCACCATTGTGAACCTCCTTTCTGTAGGCTGTCTCATTATCGTTGGAAATCAGGCCCACAATTGTCCTGTCATCAGCGAATTTAATGATGACATTGGAGCTGTATCTGGCTGTGCAGTCAAAGGTGTAGAGGGGAGTACAGGAGCGGGCTGAGGACACATCCCTGGAGGGGGGGGGGGGGGTTCTAGTGTTGAGGGTCAGTAAGGAAGACATGTTTCTGCCCACCCTTAACATCTGCTGTCATCCTTTCAAGAAGTTCAGGATCCAGCTGCACAGAGAACTGTTCAGACGCAGATCCTGATGCTCTGTGTTAAACCTTGGTGGAATGATGGTGATGAATGCTGAACTGTAGTCCACAAACAGCAGTTTCACATAGGTGGTGTTCTTGTCCAGGTGGGGCAATTTGCAGAGTCAGGGAATCATTAATGGATCTGTTCTGCCCGTGTGCAAGTTGCAGTGGGCCCAAGGTACCAGGTAATGAGGAGCAGATGAAGTCTCTAACCAGTAGGTGTTAGAGCAACCGGGCGCCAGTCATTTAAGCAGGTAATTCTGCCCGTCTTTGGAACAGGGTCAATGGTGGCCAGTTTGAAGCATGCTAGCATGTCTAAGAGAGCATGAGAGGTGTTAAAAATGTCAGCTCCAGCAAGCATACTGACGCATGCTTTAAGAGTTCTGCTGGGTATGCCATTTGGGCCAGAAGATTTATGTTTGAAGATTTGTGTTGATACACTTAAAAGGGAAGGGAAGGAAAGGGGCGGAGCAGTGGTCTAGAATCCGTGTTTTCCGTGTGCTGCATGAGGTGTGCTGATAGAACATGGGTGCTACTTTCCTCAGGTTTCCTTTATTAAAGTCCCCAACAGTAATGAATGCAGCCTCCGGGCACACGGTTTCTTGCTTGTTGACCGCCTCGTACAGTTTCCTGAGCACCAGGTCCGTGTCCACGTGTACACGGCGGCAACAACGACCCCAGAGATCTGTTCCGGCAACCACACCAACCTGCACAAGATGATGAAATATTCCAGGTCCGGGGAGCAAAAAGACTCTATGAAGTGTACATTTTTCTGATCACACCAAGCATCGCTGATCAAAAAAACACACACCACCATCTTTGCTTTTCCCTGAGAGGTCCTTTGTTCCATCAGCCCGGTGCAGGGAGAACCAGGGAGAACCCCGCCGGCTCTGTCTGGAATTTTGTCTGACATCCAGGTTGCAATGAGGCAGATAATACAGCAGTCCCTTATCTCCGGTTGAAATGATATCTGTAAAGTTCGCTCAGGTTGTTTCCAGAGACTGTACATTGGCCAATAGTATGCTGGGGAGAGGGGGCTGCGAGGGTGCATTGTCTCAGCCTGATGAGGACTCCAGCTCTCCAGCTATGTTGGCTGTTTCAAGCTTCACCAAGAGGACTTTTTGATGAGTGTGCTCCCAGTATCAATCATGGCCTGGCAGTGGTGTGAGCCAATGGTGATAGATAACTTCAGGGAGTTCCACTGCAGCATACTGGTCTTGTGTTTTATTTGAAGGTGTTTTTTTTCTTACCCCCTTCTTGGTTAGCCTGTTCTGGCTAAAGGTTCTGGCTTGAGACAGGTCCTTCTCAATAATATTCCCAATTTCACTGTTTTTACAGTTCTTCATAAAAGGCTAGCTAGTCTGGTTCCTCAGTATGCCTTGCATTATTTCCTTCTCATCCATTCTCCACCTGAGACAACGGGCTCGATGTTGAAAAGCAAAGTCATGCACACCTGTTTTCTCTCACATATCCTCCTTTCAGCCTCAGCTTTATAGTCTTTAGACAGAAAGGCACGCAAAAACATTGTTTTAAATTGTGTCCATGTCGTGACATCCTCTTTCTTCCAACAACCAATCTTTAGCTGTCCCAGTTATCACAGACATCAGGGTTGCAAGTATCTCAGCATCGGTAAGAGAAAGGACAGCTAGGAACTCACATCATTCACATCATTCCAGGTAACCAATGGGATCTCGTTCATCACTTTCTCCTCCAAAAAGCAGGAAATCAATTTTAGAAGAGGCTTCACATGCATGAAAGTGATGCTTCCTATTGGCATATCTGTAGGTTTACTTGCTACACAAGGTCTAATGCTAACCCATGGAGTGGATATAAGCACAGCCTTTGCTGTGCATACGAACAATCAGCATAATACAGTTGCAGATCGTCAGAACATCAGCCAGCCGAAGTTGCAGATTAAAGCTGGATGCAGACAACAAGGGACTTGCCTTCTGCAAATGTATGTGGTTGTCTGCATCTCAAAGTGAGCCCATCATGGGGTCTATTGAACCTGTATGACAAAACAAAGATGAAGAATACATGTATAGAAACTGAATGATGACTTACCTCTTACAGAGCTGTATGCGAAAAGTCACCCTCATACAGTTGCAGATCGACAGAAAGTCAGCCAGCCAGCCATAGTTGTAAACTGAGATGCAGATGTACAGAACCTTGTTAGTCCACCTTCAGAAAGGGATTTGATCATGAGGTCCTGCAAACATGTATGACAAGAAAGAGAGTCAATACATGTATAGAAACTGAATGAATGATCACTTACCTGTTAAACAGCTGCATACGAACAGTCACCCTCATACAGTGGCAGATCGACAGAAAGTCAGCCAGCCAGCCAGCCATACTTTTAAACGAAGATGCAGATGTACAGAACCTTGTTAGTCCACCTTCAGAAAGGGATTTGATGATGGGGTTCTGTGAACCTGTATCACAAGAAAGAGAGTAAATACATGTATAGAAACTGAATGATCACTTACCAGTAAAATCAGATGCATACGAACAGTCAGCCTCCTACAGTTGCAGATCATCAGAACATCAGCCAGCCAAAGTTCGAGATGGAGATAAAGACAACCACATACATTTGCAGAAGGCAAGTCCCTTGTTGTCTGCATCCAGCTTCAAACTGAGCCAATCGTGTAGTCTTTCGAACCTGTATGACAAAAAAAGATGGAGAATACATGTAAAGAAACTGAATGATCACTTACGTGTTACACAGCTGTATGCGAACCGTCAGCCTCCTACAGTTGCAGATCACCAGAACTTCAGCCAGCTTCAAAGTGAACCAGTCAAAGTGGTCCGGCGAACCTGTATGACAAGAAAAAAAGTTAATACATATATAGAAACTGAATGATCACTTACCTGTTACACAGATGCATACGAACAGTCACCCTCATACAGTTGCAGATCGACAGAAAGTCAGCTGGCCAGCCATAGTTGTAAACTGAGATGCAGATGTACAGAACCTTGTTAGTCCACCTTTAGAAAGGGATTCGGTCATGGTGTCCTGCGAACTTGTATGACAAGAAAGAGAGTCAATACATGTGAAAAAACTGAATCATCACTTACCTGTTACAAAGCTGCATACGAACAGTCAGCCTCATATATTTGCAGATCATCAGAACTTCAGCCAGCCAAAGTTCCAGATGGAGAAGCAGACAACCACATACATTTGCAGTCGTCAAATCCCTTGTTGTTTGCATCCAGCTTCAAAGTGAACCAGTCAAGCGGTCCGGCGAACCTGTATGACACGAAAAGTCAATACATGTATAGAAACTAAATGTTCACTTACCTGTTACATAGATGCATACGAAGAGTCAGCCTCCTACAGTTGCAGATCATCAGAACTTCAACCAGCTTCAAAGTGAACCAGTCAAGGGGTCCTGCGAACCTGTATGACAAGAAAAAAAGTCAATACATGTATAGAAACTGAATGATCACTTACCTGTTACACAGATGCATACGAACAGTCATCATCATACAGTTGCAGATCGACAGAAAGTTAGCTAGCCATAGTTGTAAACTGAGATGCAGATGTACATAACCTTCATAGTCCACCTTCAGAAAGGGATTCGGTCATGGTGTCCTGCGAACCTGTATGACAAGAAAGAGGGTCAATACATGTATATAAACTGAATGACCACTTACCTGTCATACAGGTGTATGCGATTAGTCAGCCTAATACAGTTGCAGATCATCAGAACCTCAGCCAGCCAAAGTTCCAGATGGAGATGCAGACAACCACATACATTTGCAGTTGGCAAGTCCCTTGTTGTCTGCATCCAGCTTCAAAGTGAACCAGTCAAAAGGTCCTGCAAACCTGTATGACAAGAAAAAAAGTCAATACATGTATAGAAACTGAATGATCACTTACCTGTTACACAGCTGTATGCGAACAGTCAGTCTAATACAGTTGCAGATGGATGGAAAGCCAGCCAGCCAGCCATAGATGTATTTGGTGATGCAGATGAACAGAACCTTGTTAGTCCAACTTCAGAGAGGGAGTCGATTATGTGGTTCTGCAATCCTGTATGACAAGAAAGAGAGTCAATATATGTATAGAAACTGAATGATCACTTACCTGTTACACAGCTGTATGCGAACAGTCAGCCTCCTACAGTTGCAGATCATCAGAACTTCAGCGAGCCAAAGTTCAAGATGGAGATACAGACAACCACATACATTTGCAGTCGTCAAATCCCTTGTTGTCTGCATCCAGCTTCAAAGTGAGCCAGTATGACAAAAAAAGATAGAGAATACATCTATAGAAACTAAAAGATCACTTACCTGTTACACAGATGCATACGAACAGTCAGTCTAATACAGTTGCAGATGGATGGAAAGTCAGCCAGCCAGCCATAGATGTAAACGGTGATGCAGATGAACAGAACCTTGTTAGTCCACCTTCAGAAAGGGATTTGATCATGGGGTCCTGCGAACGTGTATGACAAGAAAAAAAGTCAATACATGTATAGAAACTAAATGATCACTTATCTGTTACACAGATGCATACAAACAGTCAGCCTCGTATATTTGCAGATCATAAGAAACTTCAGCCAGCCAAAGTTCCAGATGGAGATGCAGACAACGACATACATTTGCAGTCGTCAAATCTCTTGTTGTCTTCATCCAGCTTCAAAGTGAACCAGTCAAGGGGTCCTGCGAACCTGTATGACAAGAAAGAGAGTCAATACATGTATAAAGATTGAATGATCACTTACCTCTTACACAGACGCATATGAACCGTCAGCCTTCTCCAGTTGCAGATCATCAGAACTTCAGCCAGCTTCAAAGTGAACCAGTCAAAGGGGTCCGGCGAACCTGTATGGCAAAAAAAGATAGAGAATACATGTATAGCAACTGAATGATCACTTACCTGTTACACAGATGCATACGAACAGTCATCCTCATACAGTTGCAGATCATCAGAACTTCAGCCAGCCAAAGTTCCAGATGGAGATGCAGACAACCACATACATTTGCAGTCGTCAAATTCCTTGTTGTCTGCATCCAGCTTCAAAGTGAACCAGTCAAGGGGTTCTGCGAACCTGTATGACAAGAAAAAAAGTCAATACATGTATAGAAACTAAATGATCACTTACCTGTTACACAGATGCATACGAAAATTCAGCCTCCTACAGTTGCAGATCATCAGAACTTCAACCAGCTACAAAGTGAACCAGTCAAGGGGTCCTGCAAACCTGTATGAAGAGAAAAAAAGTCAATACATGTATAGAAACTGAACGATCACTTACCTGTTACACAGCTGCATACGAACAATCACCCTCATACTGTTGCAGATCGACAGAAAGTCAGCCAGCCAGCCATAGTTGTAAACGGTGATGCAGATGCATAGAACCTTGTTAGACCAGCTTCAGAGAGGGAGTCGATTATGTGGTTCTGCAAACCTGTATGACAAGAAAGAGAGTCAATACATGTATAGAGACTGAATGATCACTTACCTGTTACAAAGATGCATATGAACAGTCATCCTCATACAGTTGCAGGTCCACCTTCAGAAAGGGATTCGGTCATGGTGTCCTGCAAACCTGTATGACAAAAAAGAAAGTCAATAAATGTATAGAAACTGAATGATCACTTACCTGTTACACAGCTCCATACGAACAGTCAGCCTCATACAGTTGCAGATCATAAGAAAATCAGCCAGCCAAAGTTCCAGATTGAAGCTGGATGCAGACAACAAAATACATTTGCAGAAGGCAAGTCCCTTGTTGTCTGCATCCAGCTTCAAAGTGAACCAGTCAAAAGGTCCTGCGAACCTGTATAAAAAGAAAAAAAGTCAATACATGTATAGAAACTGAATGATCACTTACCTGTTACACAGATGCATACGAACAGTCAGCCTCCTACAGTTGCAGATCATCAGAACTTCAGCCAGCTTCAAAGTGAACCAGTCAAAGGGGTCCGTCGAACCTGTATGACAAGAAAAAAAGTCAATACAAGTATAGAAACTGAACGATCACTTACCTGTTACACAGCTGCATACGAACAGTCACCCTCATACTGTTGCAGATCGACAGAAAGTCAGCCAGCCAGCCATAGTTGTAAACGGTGATGCAGATGCATAGAACCTTGTTAGACCAGCTTCAGAGAGGGAGTCGATTATGTGGTTCTGCAAACCTGTGTGACAAGAAAGAGAGTCAATACATGTATAGAGAGTAAATGATCACTTACCTGTTACAAAGATGCATATGAACAGTCAGCCTCATATATTTGCAGATCATCAGAACTTCAACCAGCTTCAAAGTGAACCAGTCAAGGGGTCCGGCGAACCTGTATGAGAAGAAAAGTCAATACATGTATTGAAACTAAATGATCACTTACATTTTACATAGATGCATACGAACAGTCAGCCTCCTACAGTTGCAGATCATCAGAATTTCAACCAGCTTCAAAGTAAACCAGTCAAGGGGTCCTGCGAACCTGTATGACAAGAAAAAAAGTCAATACATGTATAGAAACTGAATGATCACTTACCTGTTGCACAGATGCATACGAACAGTCATCCTCATACAGTTGCAGGTCCACCTTCAGAAAGGGATTCGGTCATGGTGTCCTGCAAACCTGTATGACAAAAAAGAAAGTCAATACATGAATAGAAACTGAATGATCACTTACCTGTTACACAGCTGCATACGAACAGTCAGCCTCATACAGTTGCAGATCATAAGAAAATCAGCCAGCCAAAGTTCCACATTGAAGCTGGATGCAGACAACAAAATACATTTGCAGAAGGCAAGTCCCTTGTTGTCTGCATCCAGCTTCAAAGTGAACCAGTCAAAAGGTCCTGCGAACCTGTATGAAAAGAAAAAAAATCAATACATGTATAGAAACTGAATGATCACTTACGTGTTACACAGGTGTTTGCGATTAGTCAGTCTAATACAGTTGCAGATTGTAAGCACATCAGCCAGCCAAAAATTCCAGATGGAGATGCAGACAACCACATACATTTGCAGAAGCAAGTCCCCTGTTGTCTGCATCCAGCTTCAAAGTGAGCCACTTGTGTGGTCCTGCGAGCCTGTATGACAAGAAAGAGAGTCAATACATGTATAAAGACTGAATGATCACTTACCTGTTACACAGACGCATACGAACCGTCAGCCTTCTCCAGTTACAGATCATCAGAACTTCAGCCAGCTTCAAAGTGAACCAGTCAAAGGGGTCCGGCGAACCTGTATGGCAAAAAAAGATAGAGAATACATGTATAGAAACTGAATGATCACTTACCTGTTACACAGATGCATACGAACAGTCATCCTCATACAGTTGCAGATCATCAGAACTTCAGCCAGCCAAAGTTCCAGATGGAGATGCAGACAACCACATACATTTGCAGTCGTCAAATTCCTTGTTGTCTGCATCCAGCTTCAAAGTGAACCAGTCAAGGGGTCCTGCAAACGTGTATGACAAGAAAAAAAGTCAATACATGTATAGAAACTAAATGATCACTTACCTGTTACACAGATGCATACGAACAGTCAGCCTCCTACAGTTGCAGATCATCAGATGTTCAGCCAGCTTCAAAGTGAACCAGTCAATGGGGACCGTCGAACCTGTATGACAAGAAAAAAAGTCAATACATGTTTAGAAACTGAATGATCACTTACGTGTTACAAACGTGTATGCGAATATTCAGCCTAATACAGTTGCAGATGGATGGAAAGCTAGCCAGCCAGCCATACTTTTAAACGAAGATGCAGATGTACAGAACCTTGTAAGTCCACCTTCAGAAAGGGATTTGATCATGGGGTCCTGCGAACCTGTATGACAAGAAAGAGAGTCAATACATGTATAGAAACTGAATGATCACTTACCTGTTACACAGCTGCATACAAACAGTCAGCCTCATACAGCTGCAGATCATCAGAAAATCAACCAGCCAAAGCTCCAGATTGAAGCTGGATGCAAAAGACAAAATACATTTGCAGAAGGCAAGTCCCTTGTTGTCTGCATCCAGCTTCAAACTAAGCCAGTCGTGTGGTCCTGCGAACATGTATCACAAAAAAAGATGGAGAATCCATGTATAGAAACTGAATGATCACTTACCTGTTACACAGCTGCATACGAACAGTCACCCTCATACAGCTGCAGATCGTCAGAACATCAGCCAACCAAAGTTCCAGATGGAGATGCAGACAACCACATACATTTGCAGAAGGCAAGTCCCTTGTTTTCTGCATCCATCGTCAAATTGAACCAGTCAAGGGGTCCTGCGAGCCTGTATGACAAAAAATAGAGAACACAGGTATAGAAACTGAATGACCACTTATCTGTTACACAGATGCATACGAACAGTCAGCCTCCTACAGTTGCAGATCATCAGAACTTCAGCCAACCAAAGTTCCAGATGGAGATGCAGACAACCACATACATTTGCAGTTGGCAAGACCCTGTTATCTGCATCCAGCTTCAAAGTGAACCATTAAAGGGGTCCTGCGAACCTGTATGACAAGAAAAAAAGT
Organism: Salminus brasiliensis; assembly: GCF_030463535.1. Taxonomy (NCBI): domain Eukaryota; kingdom Metazoa; phylum Chordata; class Actinopteri; order Characiformes; family Bryconidae; genus Salminus; species Salminus brasiliensis. The sequence goes on along the minus strand of NC_132893.1, from coordinate 12,895,132 downwards.
CAATACATGTACAGAAACTGAATGATCACTTACGTGTTACACAGGTGTATGCGATTATTCAGCCTAATACAGTTGCAGATGGATGGAAAGCCAGCCAGCCAGCCATAGATGTAAACGGAGATGCAGATGTACAGAACCTTGTTAGTCCAACTTCAGAAAGGGATTTGATCATGGGGTCCTGCGAACCTGTATGACAAGAAAGAGAGTCAATACATGTATAGAAACTGAATGATCACTTACCTGTTGCACAGACGCATACGAACCATCAGCCTCCTCCAGTTGCAGATCATCAGAACTTCAGCCAGCTTCAAAGTGAACCAGTCAAAGAGGTCAGGCGACCCTGTATGGCAAAAAAAGATAGAGAATACATGTACAGAAACTGAATGATCACTTACCTGTTACAAAGATGCATATGAACAGTCAGCCTCATATATTTACAGATCATCAGAACTTCAACCAGCTTCAAAGTGAACCAGTCAAAGGGTCCGGCGAACCTGTATGACAAGAAAAGTCAATACATGTATAGAAACTAAATGATCACTTACCTGTTACACAGCTGCATACGAACAGTCATCCTCATACTATTGCAGATCGACAGAAAGTCAGACAGCCAGCCATAGTTGTAAACTGAGATGCAGATGCAAAGAACCTTGTTAATCACCTTCAGAAAGGGATTCGATCAGGGTGTCCTGCGAACCTGTATGACAAAAAAGAGAGTCAATACATGTATAGAAACTGAATGACCACTTACCAGTGACAGAGCTGTATGCGAACAGTCAGCCTAATACAGTCGCAGATGGACAGAAACCCAACTAGCCAGCCATAGTTGTAAACAGTGAACCAGATGTATAGAACCTTGTTAGTCCCCCTTCAGAGAGGGAGTCGATCATGGTGTCCTGCGAACCTGTATGTCAAGAAAGAGACTCAATACATGTATACAAAATTGAATGATCACTTACTTGTTACAAAGCTGCATACGAACAGTCAGCCTCATACTGTTGCAGGTCCACCTTCAGAAAGGGATTCGGTCATGGTGTCCTGCAAACCTGTATGACAAAAAAGAAAGTCAATACATGTATAGAAACTGAATGATCACTTACCTGTTACACAGCTGCATACGAACAGTCAGCCTCCTACAGTTGCAGATCATCAGAACTTCAGCCAGCCAAAGTTCCAGATGGAGATGCAGACAACCAAATACATTTGCAGGCGTCAAATTCCTTGTTGTCTGCATCCAGCTTCAAAGTGAACCAGTCAAGGGGTCCTGCAAACCTGTATGAAGAGAAAAAAAGTCAATACATGTATAGAAACTGAATGATCACTTACCTGTTACACAGATGCATACGAAAATTCAGCCTCCTACAGTTGCAGATCATCAGAACTTCAACCAGCTACAAAGTGAACCAGTCAAGGGGTCCTGCAAACCTGTATGAAGAGAAAAAAAGTCAATACATGTATAGAAACTGAATGATCACTTACCTGTTACACAGATGCATACGAACAGTCATCCTCATACAGTTGCAGATCATCAGAACTACAGCCAGCTTCAAAGTGAACCAGTCAAAGGGGTCCGTTGAACCTGTATGACAAGAAAAAGTCAATACATGTATAGAAACTGAATGATCACTTACCTGTTACACAGCGGTATGCGAACAGTCAGCCTCGTACAGTTGCAGATCATCAGAACTTCAGCCAGCCAAAGATCAAGATGGAGATGCAGACAACCACATACATTTGCAGTCATTAAATCCCTTGTTTTCTGCATCCAGCTTCAAAGTGAGCCAGTCGTGTGGTCCTGCGAGCCTGTATGACAAAAAAAGATAGAGAATACATGTATAGAAACTGAATGATCACTTACCTGTTACACAGCTGTATGCGAACAGTCAGCCTAATACAGTTGCAGATGAAAGGAAAGCCATCTAGCCAGCCACAGTTGTAAACAGTGAATCAGATGTATAGAACCTTGTTAGTCCACCTTCAGAGAGGGAGTCGATCATGGTGTCCTGCGAACCTGTATGACAAGAAAGAGAGTCAATATATGTATAGAAACTGAAAGATCACTTACCTGTTACAAAGATGCATACGAACAGTCAGCCTCATATATTTGCAGATCATCAGAACTTCAGCCAGCCAAAGTTCCAGACGGAGATGCAGACAAACACATTCATTTGCAGTCGTCAAATCCCTTGTTGTCTGCATCCAGCTTCAAAGTGAACCAGTCAAGGGGTCCTGCGAACCTGTATGACAAGAAAGAGAGTCAATACATGTATAGAAACTGAATGATCACTTACCTGTTATACAGCTGCATACGAATAGTCACCCTCATACAGTTGCAGATCGACAGAAAGTCAGCCAGCCAGCCATAGTTGTAAACGGTGATGCAGATACATAGAACCTTGTTAGTCCAACTTCAGAGAGGGAGTCGATTATGTGGTTCTGCAAACCTGTATGACAAGAAAGAGTCAATACATGTATAGAGACTAAATGATCACTTACCTGTTACACAGACGCATACGAACCGTCAGCCTTCTCCAGTTGCAGATCATCAGAACTTCAGCCAGCTTAAAAGTGAACCAGTCAAGGGGTCCTGCGAACCTGTATGACAAGAAAAAAAGTCAATACATGTATAGAAACTAAATGATCACTTACCTGTTACACAGGTGCATACGAACAGTCAGCCTCCTACAGTTACAGATCATCAGATCTTCAGCCAGCTTCAAAGTGAACCAGTCAATGGGGACCGTCGAACCTGTATGACAAGAAAAAAAGTCAATACATGTTTAGAAACTGAATGATCACTTACGTGTTACAAACGTGTATGCAAATATTCAGCCTAATACAGTTGCAGATGAATGGAAAGCCAGCCAGCCAGCCATACTTTTAAACGAAGATGCAGATGTACAGAACCTTGTAAGTCCACCTTCAGAAAGGGATTTGATCATGGGGTCCTGTGAACCTGTATGATAAGAAAGAGAGTCAATACATGTATAGAAACTGAATGATCACTTACCTGTTACACAGCTGCATACAAACAGTCAGCCTCATACAGCTGCAGATCATCAGAAAATCAACCAGCCAAAGCTCCAGATTGAAGCTGGATGCAAAAGACAAAATACATTTGCAGAAGGCAAGTCCCTTGTTGTCTGCATCCAGCTTCAAACTAAGCCAGTCGTGTGGTCCTGCGAACATGTATCACAAAAAAAGATGGAGAATCCATGTATAGAAACTGAATGATCACTTACCTGTTACACAGCTGCATACGAACAGTCACCCTCATATAGCTGCAGATCGTCACAACATCAGCCAACCAAAGTCCCAGATGGAGATGCAGACAACCACATACATTTGCAGAAGGCAAGTCCCTTGTTGTCTGCATCCATCGTCAAATTGAACCAGTCAAGGGGTCCTGCGAGCTTGTATGACAAAAGATAGAGAACACAAGTATAGAAACTGAATGACCACTTACCTGTTACACAGATGCATACGAACAGTCAGCCTCCTACAGTTGCAGATCATCAGAACTTCAGCAACCAAAGTTCCAGATGGAGATGCAGACAACCACATACATTTGGAGTTGGCAAGACCCTGTTGTCTGCATCCAGCTTCAAAGTGAACCAGTCAAGGGGTCCTGCGAACCTGTATGACAAGAAACAAAGTCAATACATGTATAGAAACTGAATGATCACTTACCTGTTATATAGCTGCATACGAACAGTCACCCTCATACAGTTGCAGATCATCAGAACTTCAGCCAGCCAAAGTTCCAGATGGAGATGCAGACAACCACATTCATTTGCAGTCGTCAAATCCCTTGTTGTCTGCATCCAGCTTCAAAGTGAACCAGTCAAGGGGTCCTGCGAACCTGTATGACAAGAAAGAGAGTCAATACATGTTTAGAAACTGAATGATCACTTACGTGTTACAAACGTGTATGCCAATATTCAGCCTAATACAGTTGCAGATGGATGGAAAGCCAGCCAGCCAGCCATACTTTTAATCGAAGATGCAGATGTACAGAACCTTGTTAGTCCAACTTCAGAAAGGGATTTGATCATGGGGTCCTGCGAACCTGTATGACAAGAAAGAGAGTCAATACATGTATAGAAACTGAATGATCACTTACCTGTTATACAGCTGCATACGAACAGTCACCCTCATACAGTTGCAGAGGGACAGAACGTCAGCCAGGCAGCCATAGTTGTAAATGGAGATGCAGATGTACAGAACCTTGTTAGTCCACCTTCAGAAAGGGATTCGGTCATGGTGTCCTGCGAACCTCTATGACAAGAAAAAGAGTCAATACATATATAGAGACTGAATGATCACTTACCTGTTACACAGACGCATACGAACCGTCAGCCTTCTCCAGTTGCAGATCATTAGAACTTCAGCCAGCTTCAAAGTGAACCAGTCAAAGGGGTCAGGCGACCCTGTATGGCAAAAAAAGATAGAGAATACATGTATAGAAACTGAATGATCACTTACCTGTTACAAAGATGCATATGAACAGTCAGCCTCATATATTTACAGATCATCAGAACTTCAACCAGCTTCAAAGTGAACCAGTCAAAGGGTCCGGCGAACCTGTATGACAAGAAAAGTCAATACATGTATAGAAACTAAATGATCACTTATCTGTTACATAGATGCATACGAACAGTCAGCCTCATACAGTTGCAGATCATCAGAACTTCAACCAGCTTCAAAGTGAACCAGTCAAGGGGTCCTGCGAACCTGTATGACAAAAAAATATAGAGAATACATGTATAGAAACTGAATAATCCCTTGCCTGTTACATAGATGCATACGAACAGTCAGCCTCCTACAGTTGCAGATCATCAGAACTTCAGCCAGCCAAAGTTCCAGATGGAGATGCAGACAACCACATACATTTGCATTCGTCAAATCCCTTGTTGTCTGTATCCAGCTTCAAAGTGAACCAGTCAAGGGGTCCTGCGAACCTGTATGACAAGAAAAAAAGTCAATACATGTATAGAAACTGAATGATCACTTACGTGTTACACAGGTGTATGCGATTATTCAGCCTAATACAGTTGCAGATGGATGGAAAGCCAGCCAGCCAGCCATAGATGTAAACTGTGATGCAGATGTACAGAACCTTGTTAGTCCAACTTCAGAAAGGGATTTGATCATGGGGTCCTGCGAACCTGTATGACAAGAAAGAGAGTCAATACATGTATAGAGACTGAATGATCACTTACCTGTTATACAGCTGCATACGAACAGTCACCCTCATACAGTTGCAGATCGACAGAAAGTCAGCCAGCCAGCCATAGTTGTAAACGGTGATGCAGATGCATAGAACCTTGTTAGTTCAACTTCAGAGAGGGAGTCGATTACGTGGTTCTGCAAACCTGTATGACAAGAAAGAGAGTCAATACATGTATAGAGACTGAATGATCACTTACCTGTTATACAGACGCATACGAACCGTCAGCCTTCTCCAGTTGCAGATCATCAGAACTTCAGCCAGCTTCAACGTGAACCAGTCAAAGGGGTCTGGCGAGCCTGTATGGCAAAAAAAGATAGAGAATACATGTATAGAAACTGAATGATCACTTACCTGTTACACAGATGCATATGAACAGTCATCCTCATACAGTCGCAGATGGACAGAAGGTGAGCCAGCCATCGTTGTAAACTGAGATGCAGATGTAAAGAACCTTGTTAGTCCACATTTAGAAAGGGATTTGGTCATGGTGTCCTGCGAACCTGTATGACAAAAAAAGATAGAGTATACATATATAGAAACTGAATGATCACTGTATGTGAACAGTCAGCCTCATACAGTTGCAGATCATAAGAACATCAGCCAGCCAAAGTTCCACATTGAAGCTGGATGCAGACAACAAAATACATTTGCAGAAGGCAAGTCCCTTGTTGTCTGCATCCAGCTTCAAAGGGAACCAGTCAAAAGGTCCTGCGAACCTGTATGAAAAGAAAAAAAATCAATACATGTATAGAAACTGAATGATCACTTACGTGTTACACAGGTGTATGCGATTAGTCAGTCTAATACAGTTGCAGATTGTCAGCACATCAGCCAGCCAAAAATTCCAGATGGAGATGCAGACAACCACATACATTTGCAGAAGGCAAGTCCCTTGTTTTCTGCATCCAGCTTCAAAGTGAACCAGTCAAAAGGTCCTGCGAACCTGTATGAAAAGAAAAAAAGTCAATACATGTATAGAAACTGAATGATCACTTACCTGTTACACAGATGCATACGAACAGTCATCCTCATACAGTTGCAGATCAACAGAACTTCAGCCAGCCAAAGTTCCAGATGGAGATGCAGACAACCACATACATTTGCAGTCGTCAAATTCCTTGTTGTCTGCATCCAGCTTCAAAGTGAACCAGTCAAGGGGTCCTGCGAACCTGTATGACAAGAGAAAAAGTCAATACATGTATAGAAACTAAATGATTACTTACCTGATACACAGATGCATACGAAAATTCAGCCTCCTACAGTTGCAGATCATCAGAACTTCAACCAGCTACAAAGTGAACCAGTCAAGGGGTCCTGCAAACCTGTATGAAGAGAAAGAAAGTCAATACATGTATAGAAACTGAACGATCACTTACCTGTTACACAGCTGCATACGAACAATCACCCTCATACTTTTGTAGATCGACAGAAAGTCAGCCAGCCAGACATAGTTGTAAACGGTGATGCAGATGCATAGAACCTTGTTAGACCAGCTTCAGAGAGGGAGTCGATTATGTGGTTCTGCAAACCTGTATGACAAGAAAAAAAGTCAATACATGTATAGAAACTGAATGATCACTTACCTGTTGCACAGATGCATACGAATAGTCATCCTCATACAGTTGCAGGTCCACCTTCAGAAAGGGATTCGGTCATGGTGTCCTGCAAACCTGTATGACAAAAAAGAAAGTCAATACATGAATAGAAACTGAATGATCACTTACCTGTTACACAGCTGCATACGAACAGTCAGCCTCATACAGTTGCAGATCATAAGAAAATCAGCCAGCCAAAGTTCCAGATTGAAGCTGGATGCAGACAACAAAATACATTTGCAGAAGGCAAGTCCCTTGTTGTCTGCATCCAGCTTCAAAGTGAACCAGTCAAAAGGTCCTGCGAACCTGTATGAAAAGAAAAAAAATCAATACATGTATAGAAACTGAATGATCACTTACGTGTTACACAGGTGTATGCGATTAGTCAGTCTAATACAGTTGCAGATTGTAAGCACATCAGCCAGCCAAAAATTCCAGATGGAGATGCAGACAACCACATACATTTGCAGAAGGCAAGTCCCCTGTTGTCTGCATCCAGCTTCAAAGTGAGCCACTTGTGTGGTCCTGCGAGCGTGTATGACAAAAAAAGATAGAGAATACATGTACAGAATCTCAATGATCACTTACCTGTTACACAGATGCATACGAACAGTCACCCACATACAGTTGCAGATCATCAGAACATCAGCCAGCCAAAAATTCCAGATGGAGATGCTGACAACCACATACATTTGCAGTTGGCAAGTCCTTTGTTGTCTGCATCCAGCTTCAATGTGAAACAGTCAAAAGGTCCTGTGAACCTGTATGACAAGAAAGAGAGTCAATACATGTATAGAGACTGAATGATCACTTACCTGTTGCACAGACGCATACGAACCATCAGCCTCCTCCAGTTGCAGATCATCAAAACTTCAGCCAGCTTCAAAGTGAACCAGTCAAAGGGGTCCGGCGAACCTGTATGACAAAAAAAGATAGAGAATACATGTATAGAAACTGAATGATCACTTACCTGTTACAAACGAACATACGAACAGTCATCCTCATACAGTTGCAGATCATCAGAACTTCAGCCAGCCAAAGTTCCAGATGGACATGCAGACAACCAGTTGTCAAATTCCTTGTTGTCTGCATCCAGCTTCAAAGTGAACCAGTCAAGGGGTCCTGCGAACCTGTATGACAAGAAAAAAAGTCAATACATATATAGAAACTAAATGATCACTTACCTGTTACACAGATGCATACGAAAATTCAGCCTCCTACAGTTGCAGATCATCAGAACTTCAACCAGCTACAAAGTGAATCAGTCAAGGGGTCCTGCAAACCTGTATGAAGAGAAAAAAAGTCAATACATGTATAGAAACTGAACGATCACTTGCCTGTTACACAGCTGCATACGAACAGTCACCCTCATACTGTTGCAGGTCCACCTTCAGAAAGGGATTCGGTCATGGTGTCCTGCAAACCTGTATGACAAAAAAGAAAGTCAATACATGTATAGAAACTGAATGATCACTTACCTGTTACACAGATGCATACGAACAGTCAGCCTCCTACAGTTGCAGATCATCAGAACTTCAGACAGCTTCAAAGTGAACCAGTCAAAGGGGTCCGTCGAACCTGTATGACAAAAAAAAAAGTCAATACAAGTATAGAAACTGAACGATCAGTTACCTGTTACACAGATTCATATGAACAGTCATCCTCATACAGTTGCAGGTCCACCTTCAGAAAGGGATTCGGTCATGGTGTCCTGCAAACCTGTATGACAAGAAAAAAAGTCAATACATGTATAGAAACTGAATGATCACTTACCTGTTGCACAGATGCATACGAACAGTCATCCTCATACAGTTGCAGGTCCACCTTCAGAAAGGGATTCGGTCATGGTGTTCTGCAAACCTGTATGACAAAAAAGAAAGTCAATACATGTATAGAAACTGAATTATCACTTACCTGTTACACAGCTGCATACGAACAGTCAGCCTCATACATTTGCAGATCATAAGAACATCAGCCAGCCAAAGTTCCAGATTGAAGCTGGATGCAGACAACAAAATACATTTGCAGAAGGCAAGTCCCTTGTTGTCTGCATCCAGCTTCAAAGTGAACCAGTCAAAAGGTCCTGCGAACCTGTATGAAAAGAAAAAAAATCAATACATGTATAGAAACTGAATGATCACTTACGTGTTACACAGGTGTATGCGATTAGTCAGTCTAATACAGTTGCAGATTGTCAGCACATCAGCCAGCCAAAAATTCCAGATGGAGATGCAGACAACCACATACATTTGCAGAAGGCAAGTCCCTTGTTGTCTGCATCCAGCTTCAAAGTGAGCCACTTGTGTGGTCCTGCGAGCCTGTATGACAAAAAAAGATAGAGAATACATGTACAGAATCTGAATGATCACTTACCTGTTACACAGATGCATACGAACAGTCACCCACATACAGTTGCAGATCATCAGAACATCAGCCAGCCAAAAATTCCAGATGGAGATGCAGACAACCACATACATTTGCAGTTGGCAAGTCCTTTGTTGTCTGCATCCAGCTTCAAAGTGAACCAGTCAAAGGGGTCCGTCGAACCTGTATGACAAGAAAAAAAGTCAATACAAGTATAGAAACTGAACGATCACTTACCTGTTACACAGCTGCATAGGAACAGTCACCCTCATACTGTTGCAGATCGACAGAAAGTCAGCCAGCCAGCCATAGTTGTAAACGGTGATGCAGATGCATAGAACCTTGTTAGACCAGCTTCAGAGAGGGATTCGATTATGTGGTTCTGCAAACCTGTATGACAAGAAAGAGAGTCAATACATGTATAGAGACTAAATGATCACTTACCTGTTACAAAGATGCATATGAACAGTCAGCCTCATATATTTGCAGATCATCAGAACTTCAACCAGCTTCAAAGTGAACCAGTCAAGGGGTCCGGCGAACCTGTATGACAAGAAAAGTCAATATATCTATAGAAACTAAATGATCACTTACATTTTACATAGATGCATATGAACAGTCAGCCTCATATATTTGCAGATCATCAGAACTTCAACCAGCTTCAAAGTGAACCAGTCAAGGGGTCCGGCGAACCTGTATGACAAGAAAAAAAGTCAATACATGTATAGAAACTGAATGATCACTTACCTGTTACACAGATGCATACGAACAGTCATCCTCATACAGTTGCAGGTCCACCTTCAGAAAGGGATTCGGTCATGGTGTCCTGCAAACCTGTATGACAAAAAAGAAAGTCAATACATGTATAGAAACTGAATGATCACTTACCTGTTACACAGCTGCATACGAACAGTCAGCCTCATACAGTTGCAGATCATAAGAAAATCAGCCAGCCAAAGTTACAGATTGAAGCTGGATGCAGACAACAAAATACATTTGCAGAAGGCAAGTCCCTTGTTGTCTGCATCCAGCTTCAAAGTGAACCAGTCAAAAGGTCCTGCGAACCTGTATGAAAAGAAAAAAAGTCAATACATGTATAGAAACTGAATGATCACTTACCTGTTACACAGCTGCATACGAACAGTCAGACTCCTAGAGTTGCAGATCATCAGAACTTCAGCCAGCTTCAAAGTGAACCAGTCAAAGGGGTCCGTCGAACCTGTATGACAAGAAAAAAAGTCAGTACAAGTATAGAAACTGAACGATCACTTACCTGTTACACAGCTGCATACGAACAGTCACCCTCATACTGTTGCAGATCGACAGAAAGTCAGCCAGCCAGCCATAGTTGTAAACGGTGATGCAGATGCATAGAACCTTGTTAGACCAGCTTCAGAGAGGGAGTCGATTATGTGGTTCTGCAAACCTGTATGACAAGAAAGAGAGTCAATACATGTATAGAGACTAAATGATCACTTACCTGTTACAAAGATGCATATGAACAGTCAGCCTCATATATTTGCAGATCATCAGAACTTCAACCAGCTTCAAAGTAAAACAACCAGTCAAGGGGTCCTGCGAACCTGTATGACAAGAAAGAGAGTCAATACATGTATAAAGACTGAATGATCACTTACCTGTTACACAGACGCATGCGAAGCGTCAGCCTTCTCCAGTTGCAGATCATCAGAACTTCAGCCAGCTTCAAAGTTAACCAGTCAAAGGGGTCCGGCGAACCTGTATGGCAAAAAAAGATAGAGAATACATGTATAGAAACTGAATGATCACTTACCTGTTACACAGATGCATACGAACAGTCATCCTCATACAGTTGCAGATCATCAGAACTTCAGCCAGCCAAAGTTCCAGATGGAGATGCAGACAACCACATAAATTTGCAGTCGTCAAATTCCTTGTTGTCTGCATCCAGCTTCAAAGTGAACCAGTCAAGGGGTCCTGCGAACGTGTATGACAAGAAAAAAAGTCAATACATGTATAGAAACTAAATGATCACTTACCTGTTACACAGATGCATACGAACAGTCAGCCTCCTACAGTTACAGATCATCAGATCTTCAGCCAGCTTCAAAGTGAACCAGTCAATGGGGACCGTCGAACCTGTATGACAAGAAAAAAAGTCAATACATGTTTAGAAACTGAATGATCACTTACGTGTTACAAACGTGTATGCGAATATTCAGCCTAATACAGTTGCAGATGGATGGAAAGCTAGCCAGCCAGCCATACTTTTAAACGAAGATGCAGATGTACAGAACCTTGTAAGTCCACCTTCAGAAAGGGATTTGATCATGGGGTCCTGCGAACCTGTATGACAAGAAAGAGAGTCAATACATGTATAGAAACTGAATGATCACTTACCTGTTACACAGCTGCATACAAACAGTCAGCCTCATACAGCTGCAGATCATCAGAAAACCAACCAGCCAAAGCTCCAGATTGAAGCTGGATGCAAAAGACAAAATACATTTGCAGAAGGCAAGTCCCTTGTTGTCTGCATCCAGCTTCAAACTAAGCCAGTCGTGTGGTCCTGCGAACATGTATCACAAAAAAAGATGGAGAATCCATGTATAGAAACTGAATGATCACTTACCTGTTACACAGCTGCATACGAACAGTCACCCTCATACAGCTGCAGATCGTCAGAACATCAGCCAACCAAAGTTCCAGATGGAGATGCAGAAAACCACATACATTTGCAGAAGGCAAGTCCCTTGTTTTCTGCATCCATCGTCAAATTGAACCAGTCAAGGGGTCCTGCGAGCCTGTATGACAAAAGATAGAGAACACAGGTATAGAAACTGAATGACCACTTATCTGGTACACAGATGCATACGAACAGTCAGCCTCCTACAGTTGCAGATCATCAGAACTTCAGCCAACCAAAGTTCCAGATGGAGATGCAGACAACCACATACATTTGCAGTTGGCAAGACCCTGTTATCTGCATCCAGCTTCAAAGTGAACCAGTCAAGGGGTCCTGCGAACCTGTATGACAAGAAAAAAAGTCAATACATGTACAGAAACTGAATGATCACTTAAGTGTTACACAGGTGTATGCGATTATTCAGCCTAATACAGTTGCAGATGGATGGAAAGCCAGCCAGCCAGCCATAGATGTAAACGGAGATGCAGATGTACAGAACCTTGTTAGTCCAACTTCAGAAAGGGATTTGATCATGGGGTCCTGCGAACCTGTATGACAAGAAAGAGAGTCAATACATGTATAGAAACTGAATGATCACTTACCTGTTACACAGACGCATACGAACCGTCAGCCTTCTCCAGTTGCAGATCATCAGAACTTCAGCCAGCTTCAAAGTGAACCAGTCAAAGGGGTCAGGCGACCCTGTATGGCAAAAAAAGATAGAGAATACATGTACAGAAACTGAATGATCACTTACCTGTTACAAAGATGCATATGAACAGTCAGCCTCATATATTTACAGATCATCAGAACTTCAACCAGCTTCAAAGTGAACCAGTCAAAGGGTCCGGCGAACCTGTATGACAAGAAAAGTCAATACATGTATAGAAACTAAATGATCACTTACCTGTTACACAGCTGCATACGAACAGTCATCCTCATACTATTGCAGATCGACAGAAAGTCAGACAGCCAGCCATAGTTGTAAACTGAGATGCAGATGCAAAGAACCTTGTTAATCACCTTCAGAAAGGGATTCGATCAGGGTGTCCTGCGAACCTGTATGACAAAAAAGAGAGTCAATACATGTATAGAAACTGAATGACCACTTACCAGTGACAGAGCTGTATGCGAACAGTCAGCCTAATACAGTCGCAGATGGACAGAAACCCAACTAGCCAGCCATAGTTGTAAACAGTGAACCAGATGTATAGAACCTTGTTAGTCCCCCTTCAGAGAGGGAGTCGATCATGGTGTCCTGCGAACCTGTATGTCAAGAAAGAGACTCAATACATGTATACAAAATTGAATGATCACTTACTTGTTACAAAGCTGCATACGAACAGTCAGCCTCATACTGTTGCAGGTCCACCTTCAGAAAGGGATTCGGTCATGGTGTCCTGCAAACCTGTATGACAAAAAAGAAAGTCAATACATGTATAGAAACTGAATGATCACTTACCTGTTACACAGCTGCATACGAACAGTCAGCCTCCTACAGTTGCAGATCATCAGAACTTCAGCCAGCCAAAGTTCCAGATGGAGATGCAGACAACCAAATACATTTGCAGTCGTCAAATTCCTTGTTGTCTGCATCCAGCTTCAAAGTGAACCAGTCAAGGGGTCCTGTAAACCTGTATGAAGAGAAAAAAAGTCAATACATGTATAGAAACTGAATGATCACTTACCTTTTACACAGATGCATACGAACAGTCATCCTCATACAGTTGCAGATCATCAGAACTACAGCCAGCTTCAAAGTGAACAAGTCAAAGGGTTCCGCCGAACATGTATGAAAAAAAAAAAGTCAATACATGTATAGAAACTGAATGATCACTTACCTGTTACACAGCGGTATGCGAACAGTCAGCCTCGTACAGTTCCAGATCATCAGAACTTCAGCCAGCCAAAGATCAAAATGGAGATGCAGACAACCACATACATTTGCAGTCATCAAATCCCTTGTTTTCTGCATCCAGCTTCAAAGTGAGCCAGTCGTGTGGTCCTGCGAGCCTGTATGACAAAAAAAGATAGAGAATACATGTATAGAAACTGAATTATCACTTACCTGTTACACAGCTGTATGCGAACAGTCAGCCTAATACAGTTGCAGATGAATGGAAACCCATCTAGCCAGCCACAGTTGTATACAGTGAATCAGATGTATAGAACCTTGTTAGTCCACCTTCAGAGAGGGAGTCGATCATGGTGTCCTGCGAACCTGTATGACAAGAAAGAGAGTCAATACATGTATAGAAACTGAAAGATCACTTACCTGTTACAAAGATGCATACGAACAGTCAGCCTCATATATTTGCAGATCATCAGAACTTCAGCCAGCCAAAGTTCCAGATGGAGATGCAGACAACCACATTCATTTGCAGTTGTCAAATCCCTTGTTGTCTGCATCCAGCTTCAAAGTGAACCAGTCAAGGGGTCCTGCGAACCTGTATGACAAAAAAGAGAGTCAATACATGTATAGAAACTGAATGATCACTTACCTGTTATACAGCAGCATATGAATAGTCACCCTCATACAGTTGCAGATCGACAGAAAGTCAGCCAGCCAGCCATAGTTGTAAACGGTGATGCAGATACATAGAACCTTGTTAGTCCAACTTCAGAGAGGGAGTCGATTATGTGGTTCTGCAAACCTGTATGACAAGAAAGAGTCAATACATGTATAGAGACTGAATGATCACTTACCTGTTACACAGACGCATACGAACCGTCAGCCTTCTCCAGTTGCAGATCATCAGAACTTCAGCCAGCTTAAAAGTGAACCAGTCAAGGGGTCCTGCGAACCTGTATGAAAAGAAAAAAAGTCAATACATGTATAGAAACTAAATGATCACTTACCTGTTACACAGATGCATACGAACAGTCAGCCTCCTACAGTTACAGATCATCAGATCTTCAGCCAGCTTCAAAGTGAACCAGTCAATGGGGACCGTCGAACCTGTATGACAAGAAAAAAAGTCAATACATGTTTAGAAACTGAATGATCACTTACGTGTTACAAACGTGTATGCGAATATTCAGCCTAATACAGTTGCAGATGGATGGAAAGCCAGCCAGCCAGCCATACTTTTAAACGAAGATGCAGATGTACAGAACTTTGTAAGTCCACCTTCAGAAAGGGATTTGATCATGGGGTCCTGCGAACCTGTATGACAAGAAAGAGAGTCAATACATGTATAGAAACTGAATGATCACTTACCTGTTACACAGCTGCATACAAACAGTCAGCCTCATACAGCTGCATATCATCAGAAAATCAACCAGCTAAAGCTCCAGATTGAAGCTGGATGCAAAAGACAAAATACATTTACAGAAGGCAAGTCCCTTGTTGTCTGCATCCAGCTTCAAACTAAGCCAGTCGTGTGGTCCTGCGAACATGTATCACAAAAAAAGATGGAGAATCCATGTATAGAAACTGAATGATCACTTACCTGTTACACAGCTGCATACGAACAGTCACCCTCATATAGCTGCAGATCGTCAGAACATCAGCCAACCAAAGTTCCAGATGGAGATGCAGACAACCACATACATTTGCAGTTGGCAAGTCCTTTGTTGTCTGCATCCAGCTTCAATGTGAAACAGTCAAAAGGTCCTGCGAACCTGTATGACAAGAAAAAAAGTCAATACATGTATAGAAACTGAATGATCACTTACCTGTTACACAGATGCATACGAAAATTCAGCCTCCTACAGTTGCAGATCATCAGAACTTCAACCAGCTACAAAGTGAACCAGTCAAGGGGTCCTGCAAACCTGTATGAAGAGAAAAAAAGTCAATACATGTATAGAAACTGAATGATCACTTACCTGTTACACAGATGCATACGAACAGTCATCCTCATACAGTTGCAGATCATCAGAACTACAGCCAGCTTCAAAGTGAACCAGTCAAAGGGGTCCGTCGAACCTGTATGACAAGAAAAAAAGTCAATACATGTATAGAAACTGAATGATCACTTACCTGTTACACAGCGGTATGCGAACAGTCAGCCTCGTACAGTTGCAGATCATCAGAACTTCAGCCAGCCAAAGATCAAGATGGAGATGCAGACAACCACATACATTTGCAGTCATCAAATCCCTTGTTTTCTGCATCCAGCTTCAAAGTGAGCCAGTCGTGTGGTCCTGCGAGCCTGTATGACAAAAAAAGATAGAGAATACATGTATAGAAACTGAATGATCACTTACCTGTTACACAGCTGTATGCGAACAGTCAGCCTAATACAGTTGCAGATGAATGGAAACCCATCTAGCCAGCCACAGTTGTAAACAGTGAATCAGATGTATAGAACCTTGTTAGTCCACCTTCAGAGAGGGAGTCGATCATGGTGTCCTGCGAACCTGTATGACAAGAAAGAGAGTCAATACATGTATAGAAACTGAAAGATCACTTACCTGTTACAAAGATGCATACGAACAGTCAGCCTCATATATTTGCAGGTCATCAGAACTTCAGCCAGCCAAAGTTCCAGATGGAGATGCAGACAACCACATTCATTTGCAGTCGTCAAATCCCTTGTTGTCTGCATCCAGCTTCAAAGTGAACCAGTCAAGGGGTCCTGCGAACCTGTATGACAAGAAAGAGAGTCAATACATGTATAGAAACTGAATGATCACTTACCTGTTATACAGCTGCATACGAATAGTCACCCTCATACAGTTGCAGATCGACAGAAAGTCAGCCAGCCAGCCATAGTTGTAAACGGTGATGCAGATACATAGAACCTTGTTAGTCCAACTTCAGAGAGGGAGTCGATTATGTGGTTCTGCAAACCTGTATGACAAGAAAGAGTCAATACATGTATAGAGACTGAATAATCACTTACCTGTTACACAGACGCATACGAACCGTCAGCCTTCTCCAGTTGCAGATCATCAGAACTTCAGCCAGCTTAAAAGTGAAGCAGTCAAGGGGTCCTGCGAACCTGTATGACAAGAAAAGTCAATATATGTATAGAAACTAAATGATCACTTACCTGTTACAAAGATGCATATGAACAGTCATCCTCATACAGTTGCAGGTCCACCTTCAGAAAGGGATTCGGTCATGGTGTCCTGCAAACCTGTATGACAAAAAAGAAAGTCAATACATGTATAGAAACTGAATGATCACTTACCTGTTACACAGCTGCATACGAACAGTCAGCCTCATACAGTTGCAGATCATAAGAAAATCAGCCAGCCAAAGTTCCAGATTGAAGCTGGATGCAGACAACAAAATACATTTGCAGAAGGCAAGTCCCTTGTTGTCTGCATCCAGATTCAAAGTGAATCAGTCAAAAGGTCCTGCGAACCTGTATGAAAAGAAAAAAAGTCAATACATGTATAGAAACTGAATGATCACTTACCTGTAACACAGATGCATACGAACAGTCAGCCTCCTACAGTTGCAGACCATCAGAACTTCAGCCAGCTTCACAGTGAACCAGTCAAAGGGGTCCGTCGAACCTGTATGAAAAGAAAAAAAGTCAATACAAGTATAGAAACTGAACGATCACTTACCTGTTACACAGCTGCATACGAACAGTCACCCTCATACTGTTGCAGATTGACAGAAAGTCAGCCAGCCAGCCATAGTTGTAAACGGTGATGCAGATGCATAGAACCTTGTTAGACCAGCTTCAGAGAGGGAGTCGATTATGTGTTTCTGCAAACCTGTATGACAAGAAAGAGAGTCAATACATGTATAGAGACTAAATGATCACTTACCTGTTACAAAGATGCATATGAACAGTCAGCCTCATATATTTGCAGATCATCAGAACTTCAACCAGCTCCAAAGTGAACCAGTCAAGGGGTCCGGCGAACCTGTATGACAAGAAAAGTCTATATATGTATAGAAACTAAATGATCACTTACATTTTACATAGATGCATACGAACAGTCAGCCTCCTACAGTTGCAGATCATCAGAATTTCAACCAGCTTCAAAGTGAACCAGTCAAGGGGTCCTGCGAACCTGTATGACAAGAAAAAAAGTCAATACATGTATAGAAACTGAATGATCACTTACCTGTTACACAGATGCATACGAACAGTCATCCTCATACAGTTGCAGGTCCACCTTCAGAAAGGGATTCGGTCATGGTGTCCTGCAAACCTGTATGACAAAAAAGAAAGTCAATACATGTATAGAAACTGAATGATCACTTACCTGTTACACAGCTGCATACGAACAGTCAGCCTCATACAGTTGCAGATCATAAGAAAATCAGCCAGCCAAAGTTCCAGATTGAAGCTGGATGCAGACAACAAAATACATTTGCAGAAGGCAAGTCCCTTGTTGTCCGCATCCAGCTTCAAAGTGAACCAGTCAAAAGGTCCTGCGAACCTGTATGACAAGAAAAAAAGTCAGTACAAGTATAGAAACTGAACGATCACTTACCTGTTACACAGCTGCATACGAACAGTCACCCTCATACTGTTGCAGATCGACAGAAAGTCAGCCAGCCAGCCATAGTTGTAAACGGTGATGCAGATGCATAGAACCTTGTTAGACCAGCTTCAGAGAGGGAGTCGATTATGTGGTTCTGCAAACCTGTATGACAAGAAAGAGAGTCAATACATGTATAGAGACTAAATGATCACTTACCTGTTACAAAGATGCATATGAACAGTCAGCCTCATATATTTGCAGATCATCAGAACTTCAACCAGCTTCAAAGTGAACCAGTCAAGGGGTCCTGCGAACCTGTATGACAAGAAAGAGAGTCAATACATGTATAGAGACTAAATGATCACTTACCTGTTACAAAGATGCATATGAACAGTCAGCCTCATATATTTGCAGATCATCAGAACTTCAACCAGCTTCAAAGTGAACCAGTCAAGGGGTCCTGCGAACCTGTATGACAAGAAAGAGAGTCAATACATGTATAGAAACTGAATGATCACTTACCTGTTACACAGATGCATACGAACAGTCATCCTCATACAGTTGCAGATCATCAGAACTTCAGCCAGCCAAAGTTCCAGATGGAGATGCAGACAACCACATACATTTGCAGTCGTCAAATTCCTTGTTGTCTGTATCCAGCTTCAAAGTGAACCAGTCAAGGGGTCCTGCGAACCTGTATGACAAGAAAAAAAGTCAATACATGTATAGAAACTGAACGATCACTTACCTGTTACACAGATGAATACGAACATTCAGCCTCCTACAGTTGCAGATCATCAGAACTTCAACCAGCTACAAAGTGAACCAGTCAAGGGGTCCTGCAAACCTGTATGAAGAGAAAAAAAGTCAATACATGTATAGAAACTGAACGATCACTTACCTGTTACACAGCTGCATACGAACAATCACCCTCATACTTTTGTAGATCGACAGAAAGTCAGCCAGCCAGCCATAGTTGTAAACGGTGATGCAGATGCATAGAACCTTGTTAGACCAGCTTCAGAGAGGGAGTCGATTATGTGGTTCTGCAAACCTGTATGACAAGAAAGAGAGTCAATACATGTATAGAGACTAAATGATCACTTACCTGTTACAAAGATGCATATGAACAGTCATCCTCATACAGTTGCAGGTCCACCTTCAGAAAGGGATTCGGTCATGGTGTCCTGCAAACCTGTATGACAAAAAAGAAAGTCAATACATGTATAGAAACTGAATGATCACTTACCTGTTACACAGCTGCATAGGAACAGACTCCTAGAGTTGCAGATCATCAGAACTTCAGCCAGCTTCAAAGTGAACCAGTCAAAGGGGTCCGTCGAACCTGTATGACAAGAAAAAAAGTCAGTACAAGTATAGAAACTGAACGATCACTTACCTGTTACACAGCTGCATACGAACAGTCACCCTCATACTGTTGCAGATCGACAGAAAGTCAGCCAGCCAGCCATAGTTGTAAACGGTGATGCAGATGCATAGAACCTTGTTAGACCAGCTTCAGAGAGGGAGTCGATTATGTGGTTCTGCGAACCTGTATGACAAGAAAGAGAGTCAATACATGTATAGAGACTAAATGATCACTTACCTGTTACAAAGATGCATATGAACAGTCATCCTCATACAGTTGCAGGTCCACCTTCAGAAAGGGATTCGGTCATGGTGTCCTGCAAACCTGTATGACAAGAAAGAGAGTCAATACATGTATAGAAACTGAATGATCACTTACCTGTTACACAGCTGCATACGAACAGTCAGCCTCATACAGTTGCAGATCATAAGAAAATCAGCCAGCCAAAGTTACAGATTGAAGCTGGATGCAGACAACAAAATACATTTGCAGAAGGCAAGTCCCTTGTTGTCTGCATCCAGCTTCAAAGTGAACCAGTCAAAAGGTCTTGCGAACCTGTAGGAAAAGAAAAAAAGTCAATACATGTATAGGAACTGAATGATCACTTACCTGTTACACAGATGCATACGAACAGTCAGCCTCCTACAGTTGCAGATCATCAGAACTTCAGCCAGCTTCAAAGTGAACCAGTCAAAGGGGTCCGTCGAACCTGTATGACAAGAAAAAAAGTCAATACAAGTATAGAAACTGAACGATCACTTACCTGTTACACAGCTGCATACGAACAGTCACCCTCATACTGTTGCAGATCGACAGAAAGTCAGCCAGCCAGCCATAGTTGTAAACGGTGATGCAGATGCATAGAACCTTGTTAGACCAGCTTCAGAGAGGGAGTCGATTATGTGGTTCTGCAAACCTGTATGACAAGAAAGAGAGTCAATACATGTATAGAGACTAAATGATCACTTACCTGTTACAAAGATGCATATGAACAGTCAGCCTCATATATTTGCAGATCATCAGAACTTCAACCAGCTTCAAAGTGAACCAGTCAAGGGGTCTGGCGAACCTGTATGAGAAGAAAAGTCAATACATGTATAGAAACTAAATGATCACTTACATTTTACATAGATGCATACGAACAGTCAGCCTCCTACAGTTGCAGATAATCAGAATTTCAACCAGATTCAAAGTGAACTAGTCAAGTGGTCCTGCGAACCTGTATGACAAGAAAAAAAAGTCAATACATGTATAGAAACTGAATGATCACTTACCTGTTGCACAGATGCATACGAACAGTCATCCTCATACAGTTGCAGGTCCACCTTCAGAAAGGGATTCGGTCATGGTGTTCTGCAAACCTGTATGACAAAAAAGAAAGTCAATACATGTATAGAAACTGAATGATCACTTACCTGTTACACAGCTGCATACGAACAGTCACCCTCATACTGTTGCAGATCGACAGAAAGTCAGCCAGCCAGCCATAGTTGTAAACGGTGATGCAGATGCATAGAACCTTGTTAGACCAGCTTCAGAGAGGGAGTCGATTATGTGGTTCTGCAAACCTGTATGACAAGAAAGAGAGTCAATACATGTATAGAGACTAAATGATCACTTACCTGTTACACAGACGCATACGAACCGTCAGCCTTCTCCAGTTGCAGATCATCAGAACTTCAGCCAGCTTCAAATTGAACCAGTCAAAGGGGTCCGGCGAACCTGTATGGCAAAAAAAGATAGAGAATACATGTATAGAAACTGAATGATCACTTACCTGTTACACAGATGCATACGAACAGTCATCCTCATACAGTTGCAGATCATCAGAACTTCAGCCAGCCAAAGTTCCAGATGGAGATGCAGACAACCATATACATTTGCAGTCGTCAAATTCCTTGTTGTCTGCATCCAGCTTCAAAGTGAACCAGTCAAGGGGTCCTGCGAACTTGTATGACAAGAAAAAAAGTCAATACATGTATAGAAACTAAATGATCACTTACCTGTTACACAGATGCATACAAACAGTCAGCCTCATACAGCTGCAGATCATCAGAACTTCAGCCAGCCAAAGTTCAAGATTGAAGCTGGATGCAGACAACAAAATACATTTGCAGAAGGCAAGTCCCTTGTTGTCTACATCCAGCTTCAAAGTGAACCAGTCAAAAGGTCCTGCGAACCTGTATGAAAAGAAAAAAATCAATACATGTATAGAAACTGAATGATCACTTACGTGTTACACAGGTGTATGCGATTAGTCAGTCTAATACAGTTGCAGATTGTCAGCACATCAGCCAGCCAAAAATTCCAGATGGAGATGCAGACAACCACATACATTTGCAGAAGGCAAGTCCCTTGTTGTCTGCATCCAGCTTCAAAGTGAGCCACTTGTGTGGTCCTGCGAGCCTGTATGACAAAAAAAGATAGAGAATACATGTACAGAATCTGAATGATCACTTACCTGTTACACAGATGCATACGAACAGTCACCCACATACAGTTGCAGACCATCAGAACATCAGCCAGCCAAAAGTTCCAGATGGAGATGCAGACAACCACATTCATTTGCAGTCGTCAAATCCCTTGTTGTCTGCATCCAGCTTCAAACTGAACCAGTCAAGGGGTCCTGCGAACCTGTATGATAAGAAAGAGAGTCAATACATGTATAGAAACTGAATGATCACTTACCTGTTACACAGATGCATACGAACAGTCACCCTCATACAGCTGCACGTCGTCAGAACATCAGCCAGCCAAAAGTCCAGATGGAGATGCAGACAACCACATAAATTTGCAGAAGGCAAGTCCCTTGTTGTCTGCATCCAGGGTCAAACTGAACCAGTTAAGGGGTCCTGCGAACCTGTATGAAAAGAAAGAGAGTCAATACATGTATAGAAACTGAATGATCACTTACCTGTTACACAGATGCATACGAACAGTCACCCTCATACAGCTGCACGTCGTCAGAACATCAGCCAGCCAAAAGTCCAGATGGAGATGCAGACAACCACATAAATTTGCAGAAGGCAAGTCCCTTGTTGTCTGCATCCAGGGTCAAACTGAACCAGTTAAGGGGTCCTGCGAACCTGTATGACAAAAAAGATGGAGAATACATGTATTGAAACTGAACGATCACTTACCTGTTACACAGCTGCATACGAACAGTCATCCTCATACTATTGCAGATCGACAGAAAGTCAGACAGCCAGCCATAGTTGTAAACTGAGATGCAGATGCAAAGAACCATGATAATCCACCTTCAGAAAGGGATTCGATCAGGGTGTCCTGCAAACCTGTATGACAAAAAAGAGAGTCAATACATGTATAGAAACTGAATGACCACTTACCTGTTACAGAGCTGTATGCGAACAGTCAGCCTAATACAGTCGCAGATGGACGGAAACCCAACTAGCCAGCCACAGTTGTAAACAGTGAACCAGATGTATAGAACCTTGTTAGTCCCCCTTCAGAGAGGGAGTCGATCATGGTGTCTTGCGAACCTGTATGTCAAGAAAGAGACTCAATACATGTATACAAAATTGAATGATCACTTACTTGTTACAAAGCTGCATACGAACAGTCAGCCTCATAAAGTTGCAGATCATCAGAACTTCAGCCAGCTTCAAAGTGAACCAGTCAAAGGGGTCCGTCGAACCTGTATGACAAGAAAAAAGTCAATACAAGTATAGAAACTGAACGATCACTTACCTGTTACACAGCTGCATACGAACAGTCACCCTCATACTGTTGCAGATTGACAGAAAGTCAGCCAGCCAGCCATAGTTGTAAACGGTGATGCAGATGCATAGAACCTTGGTAGACCAGCTTCAGAGAGGGAGTCGATTATGTGGTTCTGCAAACCTATGTGACAAAAAAGAGAGTCAATACATGTATAGAGACTGAATGATCACTTACCTGTTGCCCAGACGCATACGAACCGTCAGCCTTCTCCAGTTGCAGATCATCAGAACTTCAGCCAGCTTAAAAGTGAACCAGTCAAGGGGTCCTGCGAACCTGTATGAAAAGAAAAAAAGTCAATACATGTATAGAAACTAAATGATCACTTACCTGTTACACAGATGCATACGAACAGTCAGCCTCCTACAGTTACAGATCATCAGATCTTCAGCCAGCTTCAAAGTGAACCAGTCAATGGGGACCGTCGAACCTGTATGACAAGAAAAAAAGTCAATACATGTTTAGAAACTGAATGATCACTTACGTGTTACAAACGTGTATGTGAATATTCAGCCTAATACAGTTGCAGATGGATGGAAAGCCAGCCAGCCAGCCATACTTTTAAACGAAGATGCAGATGTACAGAACCTTGTAAGTCCACCTTCAGAAAGGGATTTGATCATGGGGTCCTGCGAACCTGTATGACAAGAAAGAGAGTCAATACATGTATAGAAACTGAATGATCACTTACCTGTTACACAGCTGCATACAAACAGTCAGCCTCATACAGCTGTAGATCATCAGAAAATCAACCAGCCAAAGCTCCAGATTGAAGCTGGATGCAAAAGACAAAATACATTTGCAGAAGGCAAGTCCCTTGTTGTCTGCATCCAGCTTCAAACTAAGCCAGTCTTGTGGTCCTGCGAACGTGAATCACAAAAAAAGATGGAGAATCCATGTATAGAAACTGAATGATCACTTACCTGTTACACAGCTGCAGACGAACAGTCATCCTCATACAGTTGCAGATCATCAGAACTACAGCCAGCTTCAAAGTGAACCAGTCAAAGGGGTCCGTCGAACCTGTATGACAAGAAAAAAAGTCAATACATGTATAGAAACTGAATGATCACTTACCTGTTACACAGCGGTATGCGAACAGTCAGCCTCGTACAGTTGCAGATCATCAGAACTTCAGCCAGCCAAAGATCAAGATGGAGATGCAGACAACCACATACATTTGCAGTCATCAAATCCCTTGTTTTCTGCATCCAGCTTCAAAGTGAGCCAGTCGTGTGGTCCTGCGAGCCTGTATGACAAAAAAAGATAGAGAATACATGTATAGAAACTGAATGATCACTTACCTGTTACACAGCTGTATGCGAACATTCAGCCTAATACAGTTGCAGATGAATGGAAACCCATCTAGCCAGCCACAGTTGTAAACAGTGAATCAGATGTATAGAACCTTGTTAGTCCACCTTCAGAGAGGGAGTCGATCATGGTGTCCTGCGAACCTGTATGACAAGAAAGAGAGTCAATACATGTATAGAAACTGAAAGATCACTTACCTGTTACAAAGATGCATACGAACAGTCAGCCTCATATATTTGCAGATCATCAGAACTTCAGCCAGCCAAAGTTCCAGATGGAGATGCAGACAACCACATTCATTTGCAGTCGTCAAATCCCTTGTTGTCTGCATCCAGCTTCAAAGTGAACCAGTCAAGGGGTCCTGCGAACCTGTATGACAAGAAAGAGAGTCAATACATGTATAGAAACTGAATGATCACTTACCTGTTATACAGCTGCATACGAATAGTCACCCTCATACAGTTGCAGATCGACAGAAAGTCAGCCAGCCAGCCATAGTTGTAAACGGTGATGCAGATACATAGAACCTTGTTAGTCCAACTTCAGAGAGGGAGTCGATTATGTGGTTCTGCAAACCTGTATGACAAGAAAGAGTCAATACATGTATAGAGACTGAATGATCACTTACCTGTTACACAGACGCATACGAACCGTCAGCCTTCTCCAGTTGCAGATCATCAGAACTTCAGCCAGCTTAAAAGTGAAGCAGTCAAGGGGTCCTGCGAACCTGTATGACAAGAAAAAAAGTCAATACATGTTTAGAAACTGAATGATCACTTACGTGTTACAAACGTGTATGCGAATATTCAGCCTAATACAGTTGCAGATGGATGGAAAGCCAGCCAGCCAGCCATACTTTTAAACGAAGATGCAGATGTACAGAACCTTGTAAGTCCACCTTCAGAAAGGGATTTGATCATGGGGTCCTGCGAACCTGTATGACAAGAGAGTCAATACATGTATAGAAACTGAATGATCACTTACCTGTTACACAGCTGCATACAAACAGTCAGCCTCATACAGCTGCAGATCATCAGAAAATCAACCAGCCAAAGCTCCAGATTGAAGCTGGATGCAAAAGACAAAATACATTTGCAGAAGGCAAGTCCCTTGTTGTCTGCATCCAGCTTCAAAGTGAACCAGTCAAAAGGTCCTGCGAACCTGTATGAAAAGAAAAAAAATCAATACATGTATAGAAACTGAATGATCACTTACGTGTTACACAGGTGTATGCGATTAGTCAGTCTAATACAGTTGCAGATTGTCAGCACATCAGCCAGCCAAAAATTCCAGATGGAGATGCAGACAACCACATACATTTGCAGAAGGCAAGTCCCTTGTTGTCTGCATCCAGCTTCAAAGTGAGCCACTTGTGTGGTCCTGCGAGCCTGTATGACAAAAAAAGATAGAGAATACATGTACAGAATCTGAATGATCACTTACCTGTTACACAGATGCATACGAACAGTCACCCACATACAGTTGCAGATCGTCAGAACATCAGCCAGCCAAAAATTCCAGATGGAGATGCAGACAACCACATACATTTGCAGTTGGCAAGTCCTTTGTTGTCTACATCCAGCTTCAATGTGAAACAGTCAAAAGGTCCTGCGAACCTGTATGACAAGAAAAAAAGTCAATACATGTATAGAAACTGAATGATCACTTACCTGTTATACAGCTGCATACAAACAGACACCCTCATACAGTTGCAGATTGACAGAAAGTCAGCCAGCCAGCCATAGTTGTAAACGGTGATGCAGAGATGGAGTCGATTATGTGGTTCTGCAAACCTGTATGACAAGAAAGAGAGTCAATACATGTATAGAGACTGAATGATCACTTACCTGTTGCACAGACGCATACGAACCATCAGCCTCCTCCAGTTGCAGATCATCAGAACTTCAGCCAGCTTCAAAGTGAACCAGTCAAAGGGGTCCGGCGAACTTGTATGACAAAAAAAGATAGAGAATACATGTATAGAAACTGAATGATCACTTACCTACTACACAGATGCATACGAACAGTCATCCTCATACAGTTGCAGATGGACAGAATGTCAGCCAGCCAGCCATAGTTGTAAACTGAGATGCAGATGTAAGGAACCTTGTTAGTCCACCTTTAGAAAGGGATTCGGTCATGGTGTACTGCGAAAATGTATGAGAAGAAAGAGAGTCAAAACATGTATAGAAACTGAATGATCACTTACCTGTTATACAGCTGCATACAAACAGACACCCTCATACAGTTGCAGATTGACAGAAAGTCAGCCAGCCAGCCATAGTTGTAAACGGTGATGCAGAGATGGAGTCGATTATGTGATTCTGCAAACCTGTATGACAAGAAAGAGAGTCAATACATGTATAAAGACTGAATGATCACTTACCTGTTACACAGACGCATACAAACCGTCAGCCTTCTCCAGTTGCAGATCATCAGAACTTCAGCCAGCTTCAAAGTGAACCAGTCAAAGGGGTCCGGCGAACCTGTATGGCAAAAAAAGATAGAGAATACATGTATAGAAACTGAATGATCACTTACCTGTTACACAGATGCATACGAACAGTCATCCTCATACAGTTGCAGATCATCAGAACTTCAGCCAGCCAAAGTTCCAGATGGAGATGCAGACAACTACATACATTTGCAGTCGTCAAATTCCTTGTTGTCTGCATCCAGCTTCAAAGTGAACCAGTCAAGGGGTCCTGCGAACCTGTATGACAAGAGAAAAAGTCAATACATGTATAGAAACTAAATGATCACTTACCTGTTACACAGATGCATACGAAAATTCAGCCTCCTACAGTTGCAGATCATCAGAACTTCAACCAGCTACAAAGTGAACCAGTCAAGGGGTCCTGCAAACCTGTATGAAGAGAAAAAAAGTCAATACATGTATAGAAACTGAACGATCACTTACCTGTTACACAGCTGCATACGAACAATCACCCTCATACTTTTGTAGATCGACAGAAAGTCAGCCAGCCAGCCATAGTTGTAAACGGTGATGCAGATGCATAGAACCTTGTTAGACCAGCTTCAGAGAGGGAGTCGATTATGTGGTTCTGCGAACCTGTATGACAAGAAAAAAAGTCAATACATGTATAGAAACTGAATGATCACTTACCTGTTGCACAGATGCATACGAACAGTCATCCTCATACAGTTGCAGGTCCACCTTCAGAAAGGGATTCGGTCATGGTGTTCTGCAAACCTGTATGACAAAAAAGAAAGTCAATACATGTATAGAAACTGAATGATCACTTACCCGTTACACAGCTGCATACGAACAGTCAGCCTCATACAGTTGCAGATCATAAGAACATCAGCCAGCCAAAGTTCCAGATTGAAGCTGGATGCAGACAACAAAATACATTTGCAGAAGGCAAGTCCCTTGTTGTCTGCATCCAGCTTCAAAGTGAACCAGTCAAAAGGTCCTGCGAACCTGTATGAAAAGAAAAAAAATCAATACATGTATAGAAACTGAATGATCACTTACATGTTACACAGGTGTATGCGATTAGTCAGTCTAATACAGTTGCAGATTGTCAGCACATCAGCCAGCCAAAAATTCCAGATGGAGATGCAGATAACCACATACACTTGCAGAAGGCAAGTCCCTTGTTGTCTGCATCCAGCTTCAAAGTGAGCCACTTGTGTGGTCCTGCGAGCCTGTATGACAAAAAAAGATAGAGAATACATGTACAGAATCTGAATGATCACTTATCTGTTACAGAGATGCATACGAACAGTCACCCACATACAGTTGCAGATCATCAGAACATCAGCCAGCCAAAAATTCCAGATGGAGATGCAGACAACCACATACATTTGCAGTTGGCAAGTCCTTTGTTGTCTGCATCCAGCTTCAATGTGAAACAGTCAAAAGGTCCTGCGAACCTGTATGACAAGAAAAAAAGTCAATACATGTATAGAAACTGAATGATCACTTACCTGTTATACAGCTGCATACAAACAGACACCCTCATACAGTTGCAGATCATCAGAACTTCAGCCAGCCAAAGTTCCAGATGGAGATGCAGACAACGACATACATTTGCAGTCATCAAATCTCTTGTTGTCTTAATCCAGCTTCAAAGTGAACCAGTCAAGGGGTCCTGCGAACCTGTATGACAAGAAAGAGAGTCAATACATGTATAGAAACTAAATGATCACTTACCTGTTACACAGATGCATACGAAAACTCAGCCTCCTACAGTTGCAGATCATCAGAACTTCAACCAGCTACAAAGTGATCCAGTCAAGGGGTCCTGCAAACCTGTATGAAGAGAAAAAAAGTCAATACATGTATAGAAACTGAACGATCACTTACCTGTTACACAGCTGCATACGAACAATCACCCTCATACTGTTGCAGATCGACAGAAAGTCAGCCAGCCAGCCATAGTTGTAAACGGTGATGCAGATGCATAGAACCTTGTTAGACCAGCTTCAGAGAGGGAGTCGATTATGTGGTTCTGCAAACCTGTATGACAAGAAAGAGAGTCAATACATGTATAGAGACTAAATGATCACTTACCTGTTACAAAGATGCATATGAACAGTCATCCTCATACAGTTGCAGGTCCACCTAGAGAAAGGGATTCGGTCATGGTGTCCTGCAAACCTGTATGACAAAAAAGAAAGTCAATACATGTATAGAAACTGAATGATCACTTACCTGTTACACAGCTGCATACGAACAGTCAGCCTCATACAGTTGCAGATCATAAGAAAATCAGCCAGCCAAAGTTCCAGATTGAAGTTGGATGCAGACAACAAAATACATTTGCAGAAGGCAAGTCCCTTGTTGTCTGCATCCAGCTTCAAAGTGAACCAGTCAAAAGGTCCTGCGAACCTGTATGAAAAGAAAAAAAGTCAATACATGTATAGAAACTGAATGATCACTTACCTGTTACACAGATGCATACGAACAGTCAGCCTCCTACAGTTGCAAATCATCAGAACTTCAGCCAGCTTCAAAGTGAACCAGTCAAAGAGGTCCGTCGAACCTGTATGACAAGAAAAAAAGTCAATACAAGTATAGAAACTGAACGATCACTTACCTGTTACACAGCTGCATACGAACAGTCACCCTCATACTATTGCAGATCGACAGAAAGTCAGCCAGCCAGCCATAGTTGTAAACGGTGATGCAGATGCATAGAACCTTGTTAGACCAGCTTCAGAGAGGGAGTCGATTATGTGGTTCTGCAAACCTGTATGACAAGAAAGAGAGTCAATACATGTATAGAGACTAAATGATCACTTACCTGTTACAAAGATGCATATGAACAGTCAGCCTCATATATTTGCAGATCATCAGAACTTCAACCAGCTTCAAAGTGAACCAGTCAAGGGGTCCGGTGAACCTGTATGAGAAGAAAAGTCAATACATGTATAGAAACTAAATGATCACTTACATTTTACATAGATGCATACGAACAGTCAGCCTCCTACAGTTGCAGATCATCAGAATTTCAACCAACTTCAAAGTGAACCAGTCAAGGGGTCCTGCGAACCTGTATGACAAGAAAAAAAGTCAATACATGTATAGAAACTGAATGATCACTTACCTGTTGCACAGATGCATACGAACAGTCATCCTCATACAGCTGCAGGTCCACCTTCAGAAAGGGATTCGGTCATGGTGTCCTGCAAACCTGTATGACAAAAAAGAAAGTCAATACATGTATAGAAACTGAATGATCACTTACCTGTTACACAGCTGCATACGAACAGTCAGCCTCATACAGTCGCAGATCATAAGAACATCAGCCAGCCAAAGTTCCAGATTGAAGCTGAATGCAGACAACAAAATACATTTGCAGAAGGCAAGTCCCTTGTTGTCTGCATCCAGCTTCAAAGTGAACCAGTCAAAAGGTCCTGCGAACCTGTATGAAAAGAAAAAAAATCAATACATGTATAGAAACTGAATGATCACTTACGTGTTACACAGGTGTATGCGATTAGTCAGTCTAATACAGTTGCAGATTGTAAGCACATCAGCCAGCCAAAAATTCCAGATGGAGATGCAGACAACCACATACATTTGCAGAAGGCAAGTCCCTTGTTGTCTGCATCCAGCTTCAAAGTGAGCCACTTGTGTGGTCCTGCGAGCCTGTATGACAAAAAAAGATAGAGAATACATGTACAGAATCTGAATGATCACTTACCTGTTACACAGATGCATACGAACAGTCACCCACATACAGTTGCAGATCATCAGAACATCAGCCAGCCAAAAATTCCAGATGGAGATGCAGACAACCACATACATTTGCAGTTGGCAAGTCCTTTGTTGTCTGCATCCAGCTTCAATGTGAAACAGTCAAAAGGTCCTGCCAACCTGTATGACAAGAAAAAAAGTCAATACATATATAGAAACTGAATGATCACTTACCTGTTATAAAGCTGCATACAAACAGACACCCTCATACAGTTGCAGATCGACAGAAAGTCAGCCAGCCAGCCATAGTTGTGAACGGTGATGCAGATGCATAGAACCTTGTTAGTCCAAGTTCAGAGATGGAGTCGATTATGTGGTTCTACAAAGCTGTATGACAAGAAAGAGAGTCAATACATGTATAGAGACTAAATGATCACTTGCCTGTTACAAAGATGCATATGAACAGTCATCCTCATACACTTGCAGGTCCACCTTCAGAAAGGGATTCGGTCATGGTGTCCTGCAAACCTGTATGACAAAAAAGAAAGTCAATACATGTATAGAAACTGAATGATCACTTACCTGTTACACAGCTGCATACGAACAGTCAGCCTCATACAGTTGCAGATCATCAGAACTTCAACCAGCTACAAAGTGAACCAGTCAAGGGGTCCTGCAAACCTGTATGAAGAGAAAAAAAGTCAATACATGTATAGAAACTGAACGATCACTTACCTGTTACACAGCTGCATACGAACAATCACCCTCATACTGTTGCAGATCGACAGAAAGTCAGCCAGCCAGCCATAGTTGTAAACAGTGATGCAGATGCATAGAACCTTGTTAGACCAGCTTCAGAGAGGGAGTCGATTATGTGGTTCTGCAAACCTGTATGACAAGAAAGAGAGTCAATACATGTATAGAGACTGAATGATCACTTACCTGTTACAAAGATGCATATGAACAGTCAGCCTCATATATTTGCAGATCATCAGAACTTCAGCCAGCTTCAAAGTGAACCAGTCAAGGGGTCCTGCGAACCTGTATGACAAGAAAAAAAGTCAATACATGTATAGAAACTAAATGATCACTTACCTGTTACACAGATGCATACGAAAATTCAGCCTCCTACAGTTGCAGATCATCAGAACTTCAACCAGCTACAAAGTGAACCAGTCAAGGGGTCCTGCAAACCTGTATGAAGAGAAAAAAAGTCAATACATGTATAGAAACTGAACGATCACTTACCTGTTACACAGCTGCATACGAACAATCACCCTCATACTGTTGCAGATCGACAGAAAGTCAGCCAGCCAGCCATAGTAGTAAACGGTGATGCAGATGCATAGAACCTTGTTAGACCAGCTTCAGAGACGGAGTCGATTATGTGGTTCTGCAAAGCTGTATGACAAGAAAGAGAGTCAATACATGTATAGAGACTAAATGATCACTTACCTGTTACAAAGATGCATATGAACAGTCATCCTCATACACTTGCAGGTCCACCTTCAGAAAGGGATTCGGTCATGGTGTCCTGCAAACCTGTATGACAAAAAAGAAAGTCAATACATGTATAGAAACTGAATGATCACTTACCTGTTACACAGCTGCATACGAACAGTCAGCCTCATACAGTTGCAGATCATAAGAAAATCAGCCAGCCAAAGTTCCAGATTGAAGCTGGATGCAGACAACAAAATACATTTGCAGAAGGCAAGTCCCTTGTTGTCTGCATCCAGCTTCAAAGTGAACCAGTCAAAAGATCCTGTGAACCTGTATGAAAAGAAAAAAAGTCAATACATGTATAGAGACTGAATGATCACTTACCTGTTGCACAGACGCATACGAACCATCAGCCTCCTCCAGTTGCAGATCATCAGAACTTCAGCCAGCTTCAAACTGAACCAGTCAAAGGGCTCCGGCGAACCTGTATGACAAAAAAAGATAGAGAATACATGTATAGAAACTGAATGATCACTTACCTATTACACAGATGCATACAAACAGTCATCCTCATACAGTTGCAGATCATCAGAACTTCAGCCAGCCAAAGTTCCAGATGGAGATGCAGACAACCACATACATTTGCAGTCGTCAAATTCCTTGTTGTCTGCATCCAGCTTCAAAGTGAACCAGTCAAAAGGTCCTGCGAACCTGTATGAAAAGAAAAAAAGTCAATACATGTATAGAAACTGAATGATCACTTACCTGTTACACAGCTGCATACGAACAGTCAGCCTCATACAGTTGCAGATCATAAGAACATCAGCCAGCCAAAGTTCCAGATTGAAGCTGGATGCAGACAACAAAATACATTTGCAGAAGGCAAGTCCCTTGTTGTCTGCATCCAGCTTCAAAGTGAACCAGTCAAAAGGTCCTGCGAACCTGTATGAAAAGAAAAAAAATCAATACATGTATAGAAACTGAATGATCACTTACGTGTTACACAGGTGTATGCGATAAGTCAGTCTAATACAGTTGCAGATTGTAAGCACATCAGCCAGCCAAAAATTCCAGATGGAGATGCAGACAACCACATACATTTGCAGAAGGCAAGTCCCTTGTTGTCTGCATCCAGCTTCAAAGTGAGCCACTTGTGTGGTCCTGCGAGCCTGTATGACAAAAAAAGATAGAGAATACATGTACAGAATCTGAATGATCACTTACCTGTTACACAGATGCATACGAACAGTCACCCACATACAGTTGCAGATCATCAGAACATCAGCCAGCCAAAAATTCCAGATGGAGATGCAAACAAACAAATACATTTGCAGTTGGCAAGTCCTTTGTTGTCTGCATCCAGCTTCAATGTGAAACAGTCAAAAGGTCCTGCGAACCTGTATGACAAGAAAAAAAGTCAATACATGTATAGAAACTGAATGATCACTTACCTGTTATACAGCTGCATACAAACAGACACCCTCATACAGTTGCAGATTGACAGAAAGTCAGCCAGCCAGCCATAGTTGTAAATGGTGATGCAGATGCACAGAACCTTGTTAGTCCAAGTTCAGAGATGGAGTCGATTATGTGGTTCTGCAAACCTGTATGACAAGAAAGAGAGTCAATACATGTATAGAGACTGAATGATCACTTACCTGTTGCACAGACGCATACAAACCATCAGCCTCCTCCAGTTGCAGATCATCAGAACTTCAGCCAGCTTCAAAGTGAACCAGTCAAGGGGTCCTGCGAACCTGTATGACAAGAAAAAAAGTCAATACATGTATAGAAACTAAATGATCACTTACCTGTTAAACAGATGCATACGAAAATTCAGCCTCCTACAGTTGCAGATCATCAGAACTTCAACCAGCTACAAAGTGAACCAGTCAAGGGGTCCTGCAAACCTGTATGAAGAGAAAAAAAGTCAATACATGTACAGAAACTGAACGATCACTTACCTGTTACACAGCTGCATACGAACAATCACCCTCATACTGTTGCAGATCGACAGAAAGTCAGCCAGCCAGCCATAGTTGTAAACGGTTATGCAGATGCATAGAACCTTGTTAGACCAGCTTCAGAGACGGAGTCGATTATGTGGTTCTGCAAAGCTGTATGACAAGAAAGAGAGTCAATACATGTATAGAGACTAAATGATCACTTACCTGTTACAAAGATGCATATGAACAGTCATCCTCATACACTTGCAGGTCCACCTTCAGAAAGGGATTCGGTCATGGTGTCCTGCAAACCTGTATGACAAAAAAGAAAGTCAATACATGTATAGAAACTGAATGATCACTTACCTGTTACACAGCTGCATACGAACAGTCAGCCTCATACAGTTGCAGATCATAAGAAAATCAGCCAGCCAAAGTTCCACATTGAAGCTGGATGCAGACAACAAAATACATTTGCAGAAGGCAAGTCCCTTGTTGTCTGCATCCAGCTTCAAAGTTAACCAGTCAAAAGATCCTGTGAACCTGTATGAAAAGAAAAAAAGTCAATACATGTATAGAAACTGAATGATCACTTACCTGTTACACAGATGCATACGAACAGTCAGCCTCCTAGAGTTGCAGATCATCAGAACTTCAACCAGCTACAAAGTGAACCAGTCAAGGGGTCCTGCAAACCTGTATGGCAAAAAAAGTCAATACATGTATAGAAACTGAATGATCACTTACCTGTTACACAGATGCATACGAACAGTCATCCTCATACAGTTGCAGATCATCAGAACTTCAGCCAGCCAAAGTTCCAGATGGAGATGCAGACAACCACATACATTTGCAGTCGTCAAATTCCTTGTTGTCTGCATCCAGCTTCAAAGTGAACCAGTCAAAAGGTCCTGCGAACCTGTATGAAAAGAAAAAAAGTCAATACATGTATAGAAACTGAATGATCACTTACCTGTTACACAGCTGCATACGAACGGTCAGACTCCTAGAGTTGCAGATCATCAGAACTTCAACCAGCTACAAAGTGAACCAGTTAAGGGGTCCTGCAAACCTGTATGAAGAGAAAAAAAGTCAATACATGTACAGAAACTGAACGATCACTTACCTGTTACACAGCTGCATACGAACAATCACCCTCATACTGTTGCAGATCGACAGAAAGTCAGCCAGCCAGCCATAGTTGTAAACGGTGATGCAGATGCATAGAACCTTGTTAGACCAGCTTCAGAGAGGGAGTCGATTATGTGGTTCTGCAAACCTGTATGACAAGAAAGAGAGTCAATACATGTATAGAGACTAAATGATCACTTACCTGTTACAAAGATGTATATGAACAGTCATCCTCACACAGTTGCAGGTCCACCTTCAGAAAGGGATTCGGTCATGGTGTCCTGCAAACCTGTATGACAAAAAAGAAAGTCAATACATGTATAGAGACTAAATGGTCACTTACCTGTTACAAAGATGCATATGAACAGTCAGCCTCATGTATTTGCAGATCATCAGAACTTCAACCAGCTTCAAAGTGAACCAGTCAAGGGGTCCTGCGAACCTGTATGACAAGAAAGAAAGTCAATACATGTATAAATACTGAATGATCACTTACCTGTTACAAAGACGCATACGAACCGTCAGCCTTCTCCATTTGCAGATCATCAGAACTTCAGCCAGCTTCAAAGTGAACCAGTCAAAGGGGTCTGGCGAACCTGTATGGCAAAAAAAGATAGAGAATACATGTATAGAAACTGAATGATCACTTACCTGTTACACAGATGCATACGAACAGTCATCCTCATACAGTTGCAGATCAACAGAACTTCAGCCAGCCAAAGTTGCAGATGGAGATGCAGACAACCACATACATTTGCAGTCGTCAAATTCCTTGTTGTCTGCATCCAGCTTCAAAGTGAACCAGTCAAGGGGTCCTGCGAACCTGTATGACAAGAAAGAGAGTCAATACATGTATAGAGACTAAATGATCACTTACCTGTTACAAAGATGCATATGAACAGTCATCCTCATACAGGTGCAGGTCCACCTTCAGAAAGGGATTCGGTCATGGTGTCCTGCAAACCTGTATGACAAAAAAGAAAGTCAATACATGTACAGAAACTGAATGATCACTTACCTGTTACACAGCTGCATACGAACAGTCAGCCTCATACAGTTGCAGATCATATGAAAATCAGCCAGCCAAAGTTCCAGATTGAAGCTGGATGCAGACAACAAAATACATTTGCAGAAGGCAAGTCCCTTGTTGTCTGCATCCAGCTTCAAAGTGAACCAGTCAAAAGGTCCTACGAACCTGTATGAAAAGAAAAAAAGTCAATACATGTATAGAAACTGAATGATCACTTACCTGTTACACAGATGCATACGAACAGTCAGCCTCCTAGAGTTGCAGATCATCAGAACTTCAGCCAGCTTCAAAGTGAACCAGTCAAAGGGGTCCGTCGAACCTGTATGACAAGAAAAAAAGTCAATACAAGTATAGAAACTGAACGATCACTTACCTATTACACAGCTGCATACGAACAGTCACCCTCATACTGTTGCAGATCGACAGAAAGTCAGCCAGCCAGCCATAGTTGTAAACGGTGATGCAGATGCATAGAACCTTGTTAGACCAGCTTCAGAGAGGGAGTCGATTATGTGGTTCTGCAAACATGTATGACAAGAAAGAGAGTCAATACATGTATAGAGACTAAATGATCACTTACCTGTTACAAAGATGCATATGAACAGTCAGCCTCATATATTTGCAGATCATCAGAACTTCAACCAGCTTGAAAGTGAACCAGTCAAGGGGTCCGGCGAACCTGTATGAGAAGAAAAGTCAATACATGTATAGAAACTAAATGATCACTTACATTTTACATAGATGCATACGAACAGTCAGCCTCCTACAGTTGCAGATCATCAGAATTTCAACCAGCTTCAAAGTGAACCAGTCAAGGGGTCCTGCGAACGTGTATGACAAGAAAAAAAGTCAATACATGTATAGAAACTGAATGATCACTTACCTGTTACACAGCTGCATACGAACAGTCAGCCTCATACAGTTGCAGATCATAAGAAAATCAGCCAGCCAAAGTTCCACATTGAAGCTGGATGCAGACAACAAAATACATTTGCAGAAGGCAAGTCCCTTGTTGTCTGCATCCAGCTTCAAAGTGAACCAGTCAAAAGGTCCTGCGAACCTGTATGAAAAGAAAAAAAGTCAATACATGTATAGAAACTGAATGATCACTTACCTGTTACACAGCTGCATACGAACGGTCAGACTCCTAGAGTTGCAGATCATCAGAACTTCAGCCAGCTTCAAAGTGAACCAGTCAAAGGGGTCCGTCGAACCTGTATGACAAGAAAAAAAGTCAGTACAAGTATAG
Organism: Salminus brasiliensis; assembly: GCF_030463535.1. Taxonomy (NCBI): domain Eukaryota; kingdom Metazoa; phylum Chordata; class Actinopteri; order Characiformes; family Bryconidae; genus Salminus; species Salminus brasiliensis. The sequence continues at coordinate 12,857,487 of NC_132893.1, read as the reverse complement.
AAACTGAACGATCACTTACCTGTTACACAGCTGCATACGAACAGTCACCCTCATACTGTTGCAGATCGACAGAAAGTCAGCCAGCCAGCCATAGTTGTAAACGGTGATGCAGATGCATAGAACCTTGTTAGACCAGCTTCAGAGAGGGAGTCGATTATGTGGTTCTGCAAACCTGTATGACAAGAAAGAGAGTCAATACATGTATAGAGACTAAATGATCACTTACCTGTTACAAAGATGTATATGAACAGTCATCCTCATACAGTTGCAGGTCCACCTTTAGAAAGGGATTCGGTCATGGTGTCCTGCAAACCTGTATGACAAAAAAGAAAGTCAATACATGTATAGAAACTGAATGATCACTTACCTGTTACACAGCTGCATACGAACAGTCAGCCTCATACAGTTGCAGATCATAAGAAAATCAGCCAGCCAAAGTTCCAGATTGAAGCTGGATGCAGACAACAAAATACATTTGCAGAAGGCAAGTCCCTTGTTGTCTGCAGCCAGCTTCAAAGTGAACCAGTCAAAAGGTCCTGCGAACCTGTATGAAAAGAAAAAAAGTCAATACATGTATAGAAACTGAATGATCACTTACCTGTTACACAGCTGCATACGAACGGTCAGACTCCTAGAGTTGCAGATCATCAGAACTTCAGCCAGCTTCAAAGTGAACCAGTCAAAGGGGTCCGTCGAACCTGTATGACAAGAAAAAAAGTCAGTACAAGTATAGAAACTGAACGATCACTTACCTGTTACACAGCTGCATACGAACAGTCACCCTCATACTGCTGCAGATCGACAGAAAGTCAGCCGGCCAGCCATAGTTGTAAACGGTGATGCAGATGCATAGAACCTTGTTAGACCAGCTTCAGAGAGGGAGTCGATTATGTGGTTCTGCAAACCTGTATGACAAGAAAGAGAGTCAATACATGTACAGAGACTAAATGGTCACTTACCTGTTACAAAGATGCATATGAACAGTCAGCCTCATATATTTGCAGATCATCAGAACTTCAACCAGCTTCAAAGTGAACCAGTCAAGGGGTCCTGCGAACCTGTATGACAAGAAAGAGAGTCAATACATGTATAAAGACTGAATGATCACTTCCCTGTTACACAGACGCATACGAACCGTCAGCCTTCTCCAGTTGCAGATCATCAGAACTTCAGCCAGCTTCAAAGTGAACCAGTCAAAGGGGTCCGGCGAACCTGTATGGCAAAAAAAGATAGAGAATACATGTATAGAAACTGAATGATCACTTACCTGTTACACAGATGCATACGAACAGTCATCCTCATACAGTTGCAGATCATCAGAACTTCAGCCAGCCAAAGTTCCAGATGGAGATGCAGACAACCACATACATTTGCAGTCGTCAAATTCCTTGTTGTCTGCATCCAGCTTCAAAGTGAACCAGTCAAGGGGTCCTGCGAACCTGTATGACAAGAAAAAAAGTCAATACATGTATAGAAACTAAATGATCACTTACCTGTTACACAGATGCATACGAAAATTCAGCCTCCTACAGTTGCAGATCATCAGAACTTCAACCAGCTACAAAGTGAACCAGTCAAGGGGTCCTGCAAACCTGTATGAAGAGAAAAAAAGTCAGTACAAGTATAGAAACTGAACGATCACTTACCTGTTACACAGCTGCATACGAACAGTCACCCTCATACTGTTGCAGATCGACAGAAAGTCAGCCAGCCAGCCATAGTTGTAAACGGTGATGCAGATGCATAGAACCTTGTTAGACCAGCTTCAGAGAGGGAGTCGATTATGTGGTTCTGCAAACCTGTATGACAAGAAAGAGAGTCAATACATGTATAGAGACTAAATGGTCACTTACCTGTTACAAAGATGCATATGAACAGTCAGCCTCATATATTTGCAGATCATCAGAACTTCAACCAGCTTCAAAGTGAACCAGTCAAGGGGTCCTGCGAACCTGTATGACAAGAAAGAAAGTCAATACATGTATAAAGACTGAATGATCACTTACCTGTTACACAGACGCATACGAACCGTCAGCCTTCTCCATTTGCAGATCATCAGAACTTCAGCCAGCTTCAAAGTGAACCAGTCAAAGGGGTCCGGCGAACCTGTATGGCAAAAAAAGATAGAGAATACATGTATAGAAAGTGAATGATCACTTACCTGTTACACAGATGCATACGAACAGTCATCCTCATACAGTTGCAGATCATCAGAACTTCAGCCAGCCAAAGTTCCAGATGGAGATGCAGACAACCACATACATTTGCAGTCGTCAAATTCCTTGTTGTCTGCATCCAGCTTCAAAGTGAACCAGTCAAGGGGTCCTGCGAACCTGTATGACAAGAAAAAAAGTCAATACATGTATAGAAACTAAATGATCACTTACCTGTTACACAGATGCATACGAAAATTCAGCCTCCTACAGTTGTAGATCATCAGAACTTCAACCAGCTACAAAGTGAACCAGTCAAGGGGTCCTGCAAACCTGTATGAAGAGAAAAAAAGCCAATACATGTATAGAAACTGAACGATCACTTACCTGTTACACAGCTGCATACGAACAATCACCCTCATACTGTTGCAGATCGACAGAAAGTCAGCCAGCCAGCCATAGTTGTAAACGGTGATGCAGATGCATAGAACCTTGTTAGACCAGCTTCAGAGAGGGAGTCGATTATGTGGTTATGCAAACCTGTATGACAAGAAAGAGAGTCAATACATGTATAGAGACTAAATGATCACTTACCTGTTACAAAGATGCATATGAACAGTCATCCTCATACAGGTGCAGGTCCACCTTCAGAAAGGGATTCGGTCATGGTGTCCTGCAAACCTGTATGACAAAAAAGAAAGTCAATACATGTACAGAAACTGAATGATCACTTACCTGTTACACAGCTGCATACGAACAGTCAGCCTCATACAGTTGCAGATCATAAGAAAATCAGCCAGCCAAAGTTCCAGATTGAAGCTGGATGCAGACAACAAAATACATTTGCAGAAGGCAAGTCCCTTGTTGTCTGCATCCAGCTTCAAAGTGAACCAGTCAAAAGGTCCTGCGAACCTGTATGAGAAGAACAGTCAATACATGTATAGAAACTGAATGATCACTTACCTGTTACACAGCTGCATACGAACAGTCAGCCTCATACAGTTGCAGATCATAAGAACATCAGCTAGCCAAAGTTCCAGATTGAAGCTGGATGCAGACAACAAAATACATTTGCAGAAGGCAAGTCCCTTGTTGTCTGCATCCAGCTTCAAAGTGAACCAGTCAAAAGGTCCTGCGAACCTGTATGAAAAGAAAAAAAATCAATACATGTATAGAAACTGAATGATCACTTACGTGTTACACAGGTGTATGCGATCAGTATGTATTAGTCAGTCTAATACAGTTGCAGATTGTCAGCACATCAGCCAGCCAAAAATTCCAGATGGAGATGCAGACAACCACATACATTTGCAGAAGGCAAGTCCCTTGTTGTCTGCATCCAGCTTCAAAGTGAGCCACTTGTGTGGTCCTGCGAGCCTGTATGACAAAAAAAGATAGAGAATACATGTACAGAATCTGAATGATCACTGACCTGTTACACAGATGCATACGAACAGTCACCCACATACAGTTGCAGATCATCAGAACATCAGCCAGCCAAAAATTCCAGATGGAGATGCAGACAACCACATACATTTGCAGTTGGCAAGTCCTTTGTTGTCTGCATCCAGCTTCAATGTGAAACAGTCAAAAGGTCCTGCGAACCTGTATGACAAGAAAAAAAGTCAATACATGTATAGAAACTGAATGATCACTTACCTGTTATACAGCTGCATACAAACAAACACCCTCATACAGTTGCAGATTGACAGAAAGTCAGCCAGCCAGCCATAGTTGTAAACGGTGATGCAGAGATGGAGTCGATTATGTTGTTCTGCAAACCTGTATGACAAGAAAGAGAGTCAATACATGTATAGAGACTGAATGATCACTTACCTGTTGCACAGACGCATACGAACCATCAGCCTCCTCCAGTTGCAGATCATCAGAACTTCAGCCAGCTTCAAAGTGAACCAGTCAAAGGGGTCCGGCGAACTTGTATGACAAAAAAAGATAGAGAATACATGTATAGAAACTGAATGATCACTTACCTATTACACAGATGCATACGAACAGTCATCCTCATACAGTTGCAGATGGACAGAATGTCAGCCAGCCAGCCATAGTTGTAAACTGAGATGCAGATGTAAGGAACCTTGTTAGTCCACCTTTAGAAAGGGATTTGGTCATGGTGTCCTGCGAAAATGTATGAGAAGAAAGAGTCAAAACATGTATAGAAACTGAATGATCACTTACCTGTTACAAAGCTGCATACAAACAGTCAGCCTCATATATTTGCAGATCATCAGAACTTCAGCCAGCCAAAGTTCCAGATGGAGATGCAGACAACGACATACATTTGCAGTCATCAAATCTCTTGTCTTAATCCAGCTTCAAAGTGAACCAGTCAAGGGGTCCTGCGAACCTGTATGACAAGAAAGAGAATCAATACATGTATAAAGACTGAATGATCACTTACCTGTTACACAGACGCATACAAACCGTCAGCCTTCTCCAGTTGCAGATCATCAGAACTTCAGCCAGCTTCAAAGTGAACCAGTCAAAGGGGTCCGGCGAACCTGTATGGCAAAAAAAGATAGAGAATACATGTATAAAAACTGAATGATCACTTACCTGTTACACAGATGCATACGAACAGTCATCCTCATACAGTTGCAGATCATCAGAACTTCAGCCAGCCAAAGTTCCAGATGGAGATGCAGACAACCACATACATTTGCAGTCGTCAAATTCCTTGTTGTCTGCATCCAGCTTCAAAGTGAACCAGTCAAGGGGTCCTGCGAACCTGTATGACAAGAAAAAAAGTCAATACATGTATAGAAACTAAATGATCACTTACCTGTTACACAGATGCATACGAAAATTCAGCCTCCTACAGTTGCAGATCATCAGAACTTCAACCAGCTTCAAAGTGAACCAGTCAAGGGGTCCGGCGAACCTGTATGAAGAGAAAAAAAGTCAATACATGTACAGAAACTGAACGATCACTTACCTGTTACACAGCTGCATACGAACAATCACCCTCATACTGTTGCAGATCGACAGAAAGTCAGCCAGCCAGCCATAGTTGTAAACGGTGATGCAGATGCATAGAACCTTGTTAGACCAGCTTCAGAGAGGGAGTCGATTATGTGGTTCTGCAAACCTGTATGACAAGAAAGAGAGTCAATACATGTATAGAGACTAAATGATCACTTACCTGTTACAAAGATGTATATGAACAGTCATCCTCATACAGTTGCAGGTCCACCTTCAGAAAGGGATTCGGTCATGGTGTCCTGCAAACCTGTATGACAAAAAAGAAAGTCAATACATGTATAGAAACTGAATGATCACTTACCTGTTACACAGCTGCATACGAACAGGCAGCCTCATACAGTTGCAGATCATAAGAAAATCAGCCAGCCAAAGTTCCAGATTGAAGCTGGATGCAGACAACAAAATACATTTGCAGAAGGCAAGTCCCTTGTTGTCTGCATCCAGCTTCAAAGTGAACCAGTCAAAAGGTCCTGCGAACCTGTATGAAAAGAAAAAAAGTCAATTCATGTATAGAAACTGAATGATCACTTACCTGTTACACAGATGCATACGAACAGTCAGCCTCCTAGAGTTGCAGATCATCAGAACTTCAGCCAGCTTCAAAGTGAACCAGTCAAAGGGGTCCGTCGAACCTGTATGACAAGAAAAAAAGTCAATACAAGTATAGAAACTGAACGATCACTTACCTATTACACAGCTGCATACGAACAGTCACCCTCATACTGTTGCAGATCGACAGAAAGTCAGCCAGCCAGCCATAGTTGTAAACGGTGATGCATATGCATAGAACCTTGTTAGACCAGCTTCAGAGAGGGAGTCGATTATGTGGTTCTGCAAACCTGTATGACAAGAAAGAGAGTCAATACATGTATAGAGACTAAATGATCACTTACCTGTTACAAAGATGCATATGAACAGTCAGCCTCATATATTTGCAGATCATCAGAACTTCAACCAGCTTCAAAGTGAACCAGTCAAGGGGTCCGGCGAACCTGTATGAGAAGAAAAGTCAATACATGTATAGAAACTAAATGATCACTTACATTTTACATAGATGCATACGAACAGTCAGCCTCCTACAGTTGCAGATCATCAGAATTTCAACCAGCTTCAAAGTGAACCAGTCAAGGGGTCCTGCGAACCTGTATGACAAGAAAAAAAAGTCAATACATGTATAGAAACTGAATGATCACTTACCTGTTGCACAGATGCATACGAACAGTCATCCTCATACACAGTTGCAGATCATCAGAACTACAGCCAGCTTCAAAGTGAACCAGTCAAAGGGGACCGTCGAACCTGTATGACATGAAAAAAAGTCAATACATGTATAGAAACTGAATAATCACTTACCTGTTACACAGCGGTATGCGAACAGTCAGCCTCGTACAGTGGCAGATCATCAGAACTTCAGCCAGCCAAAGATCAAGATGGAGATGCAGACAACCACATACATTTGCAGTCATCAAATTCCTCGTTTTCTGCATCCAGCTTCAAAGTGAGCCAGTCGTGTGGTCCTGCGAGCCTGTATGACAAAAAAAGATAGAGAATACATGTATAGAAACTGAATGATCACTTACCTGTTACACAGCTGTATGTGAACAGTCAGCCTAATACAGTTGCAGATGAATGGAAACCCATCTAGCCAGCCACAGTTGTAAACAGTGAATCAGATGTATAGAACCTTGTTAGTCCACCTTCAGAGAGGGAGTCGATCATGGTGTCCTGCGAACCTGTATGACAAGAAAGAGAGTCAATACATGTATAGAGACTGAATGATCACTTACCTGTTATACAGACGCATACGAACCGTCAGCCTTCTTCAGTTGCAGATCATCAGAACTTCAGCCAGCTTCAAAGTGAACCAGTCAAAGGGGTCCGGCGAACCTTTATGACAAAAAAAGATAGAGAATACATGTATAGAAACTGAATGATGACTTACCTATTACACAGATGCATACGAACAGTCATCCTCATACAGTTGCAGATGGACAGAATGTCAGCCAGCCAGCCATAGTTGTAAACTGAGATGCAGATGTAAGGAACCTTGTCAGTCCACCTTTAGAAAGGGATTCGGTCATGGTGTCCTGCGAAAATGTATGAGAAGAAAGAGAGTCAAAACATGTATAGAAACTGAATGATCACTTACCTGTTACAAAGCTGCATACGAACAGTCATCCTCATACAGTTGCAGATCATCAGAACTTCAGCCAGCCAAAGTTCCAGATGGAGATGCAGACAACCACATACATTTGCAGTCGTCAAATTCCTTGTTGTCTGCATCCAGCTTCAAAGTGAACCAGTCAAGGGGTCCTGCGAACCTGTATGACAAGAAAAAAAGTCAATACATGTATAGAAACTAAATGATCACTTACCTGTTACACAGATGCATACGAAAATTCAGCCTCCTACACTTGCAGATCATCAGAACTTCAACCAGCTACAAAGTGAACCAGTCAAGGGGTCCTGCAAACCTGTATGAAGAGAAAAAAAGTCAATACATGTATAGAAACTGAATGATCACTTACCTGTTACACAGCTGTATGCGAACAGTCAGCCTAATACAGTTGCAGATGAATGGAAACCCATCTAGCCAGCCACAGTTGTAAACAGTGAATCAGATGTATAGAACCTTGTTAGTCCACCTTCAGAGAGGGAGTCGATCATGGTGTCCTGCGAACCTGTATGACAAGAAAGAGAGTCAATACATGTATAGAAACTGAAAGATTACTTACCTGTTATAAAGATGCATACGAACAGTCAGCCTCATATATTTGCAGATCATCAGAACTTCAGCCAGCCAAAGTTCCAGATGGAGATGCAGACAACCACATTCATTTGCAGTCGTCAAATCCCTTGTTGTCTACATCCAGCTTCAAAGTGAACCAGTCAAGGGGTCCTGCGATCCTGTATGACAAGAAAGAGAGTCAATACATGTATAGAAACTGAATGATCACTTACCTGTTATACAGCTGCATACGAATAGTCACCCTCATACAGTTGCAGATCGACAGAAAGTCAGACAGCCAGCCATAGTTGTAAACTGAGATGCAGATGCAAAGATCCTTGTTAATCCACCTTCAGAAAGGGATTCGATCAGGGTGTCCTGCGAACCTGTATGACAAAAAAGAGAGTCAATACATGTATAGAAACTGAATGACCACTTACCTGTTACAGAGCTGTATGCGAACAGTCAGCCTAATACAGTCGCAGATGGACGGAAACCCAACTAGCCAGCCATAGTTGTAAACAGTGAACCAGATGTATAGAACCTTGTTAGTCCCCCTTCAGAGAGGGAGTCGATCATGGTGTCCTGCGAACCTGTATGTCAACAAAGAGACTCAATACATGTATACAAAATTGAATGATCACTTACTTGTTACAAAGCTGCATACGAACAGTCAGCCTCCTACAGTTGCAGATCATCAGAACTTCAGCCAGCTTCAAAGTGAACCAGTCAAAGGGGTCCGTCGAACCTGTATGACAAGAAAAAAAGTCAATACAAGTATAGAAACTGAACGATCACTTACCTGTTACACAGCTGCATACGAACAGTCACCCTCATACTGTTGCAGATCGACAGAAAGTCAGCCAGCCAGCCATAGTTGTAAACGGTGATGCAGATGCATAGAACCTTGTTAGACCAGCTTCAGAGAGGGAGTCGATTATGTGGTTCTGCAAACCTGTATGACAAGAAAGAGAGTCAATACATGTATAGAGACTAAATGATCACTTACCTGTTACAAAGATGCATATGAACAGTCAGCCTCATATATTTGCAGATCGTCAGAACTTCAACCAGCTTCAAAGTGAACCAGTCAAGGGGTCCGGCGAACCTGTATGACAAGAAAAGTCAATATATGTATAGAAACTAAATGATCACTTACATTTTACATAGATGCATACGAACAGTTAGCCTCCTACAGTTGCAGATCATCAGAATTTCAACCAGCTTCAAAGTGAACCAGTCAAGGGGTCCTGCGAACCAGTATGACAAGAAAAAAAGTCAATACATGTATAGAAACTGAATGATCACTTACGTGTTACACAGATGCATACGAACAGTCATCCTCATACAGTTGCAGGTCCACCTTCAGAAAGGGATTCGGTCATGGTGTCCTGCAAACCTGTATGACAAAAAAGAAAGTCAATACATGTATAGAAACTGAATGATCACTTACCTGTTACACAGCTGCATACGAACAGTCAGCCTCATACAGTTGCAGATCATAAGAAAATCAGCCAGCCAAAGTTCCAGATTGAAGCTGGATGCAGACAACAAAATACATTTGCAGAAGGCAAGTCCCTTGTTGTCTGCATCCAGCTTCAAAGTGAACCAGTCAAAAGGTCCTGCGAACCTGTATGAAAAGAAAAAAAGTCAATACATGCATAGAAACTGAATGATCACTTACCTGTTACACAGCTGCATACGAACAGTCAGACTCCTAGAGTTGCAGATCATCAGAACTTCAGCCAGCTCCAAAGTGAACCAGTCAAAGGGGTCCGTCCAACCTGTATGACAAGAAAAAAAGTCAATACAAGTATAGAAACTGAACGATCACTTACCTGTTACACAGATGCATACGAACAGTCACCCTCATACTGTTGCAGATCGACAAAAAGTCAGCCAGCCAGCCATAGTTGTAAACGGTGATGCAGATGCATAGAACCTTGTTAGACCAGCTTCAGAGAGGGAGTCGATTATGTGGTTCTGCAAACCTGTATGACAAGAAAGAGAGTCAATACATGTATAGAGACTAAATGATCACTTACCTGTTACAAAGATGCATATGAACAGTCAGCCTCATATATTTGCAGATCATCAGAACTTCAACCAGCTTCAAAGTGAACCAGTCAAGGGGTCCTGCGAACCTGTATGACAAGAAAGAGAGTCAATACATGTATAAAGACTGAATGATCACTTACCTGTTACAAAGACGCATACGAACCGTCAGCCTCCTCCAGTTGCAGATCATCAGAACTTCAGCCAGCTTCAAAGTGAACCAGTCAAAGGGGTCCGGCGAACCTGTATGGCAAAAAAAGATAGAGAATACATGTATAGAGACTAAATGATCACTTACCTGTTACAAAGATGCATATGAACAGTCAGCCTCCTACAGTTGCAGATCATCAGAACTTCAACCAGCTTCGATGTGAACCAGTCAAGGGGTCCGGTGAACCTGTATGACAAGAAAAGTTAATACATGTATAGAAACTGAATGATCACTTACCTGTTACACAGATGCATACGAACAGTCATCCTCATACAGTTGCAGATCATCAGAACTTCAGCCAGCCAAAGTTCCAGATGGAGATGCAGACAACCACATACATTTGCAGTCGTCAAATTCCTTGTTGTCTGCATCCAGCTTCAAAGTGAACCAGTCAAGGGGTCCTGCGAACCTGTATGACAAGAAAAAAAGTCAATACATGTATAGAAACTAAATGATCACTTACCTGTTACACAGATGCATACGAAAATTCAGCCTCCTACAGTTGCAGATCATCAGAACTTCAACCAGCTACAAAGTGAACCAGTCAAGGGGTCCTGCAAACCTGTATGAAGAGAAAAAAAGTCAATACATGTATAGAAACTGAATGATCACTTACCTGTTACACAGATGCATACGAACAGTCATCCTCATACAGTTGCAGATCATCAGAACTACAGCCAGCTTCAAAGTGAACCAGTCAAAGGGGTCCGTCGAACCTGTATGACATAAAAAAAAGTCAATACATGTATAGAAACTGAATGATCACTTACCTCTTACACAGCGGTATGCGAACAGTCAGCCTCGTACAGTTGCAGATCATCAGAACTTCAGCCAGCCAAAGATCAAGATGGAGATGCAGACAACCACATACATTTGCAGTCATCAAATCCCTTGTTTTCTGCATCCAGCTTCAAAGTGAGCCAGTCGTGTGGTCCTGCGAGCCTGTATGACAAAAAAAGATAGAGAATACATGTATAGAAACTGAATGATCACTTACCTGTTACACAGCTGTATGCGAACAGTCAGCCTAATACAGTTGCAGATGAATGGAAACCCATCTAGCCAGCCACAGTTGTAAACAGTGAATCAGATGTATAGAACCTTGTTAGTCCACCTTCAGAGAAGGAGTCGATCATGGTGTCCTGCGAACCTGTATGACAAGAAAGAGAGTCAATACATGTATAGAGACTGAATGATCACTTACCTGTTATACAGACGCATACGAACTGTCAGCCTTCTCCAGTTGCAGATCATCAGAACTTCAGCCAGCTTCAACGTGAACCAGTCAAAGGGGTCCGGCGAGCCTGTATGGCAAAAAAAGATAGAGAATACATGTATAGAAACTGAATGATCACTTACCTTTTACACAGATGCATATGAACAGTCATCCACATACAGTTGCAGATGGACAGAAGGTGAGCCAGCCATCGTTGTAAACTGAGATGCAGATGTAAAGAACCTTGTTAGTCCACATTTAGAAAGGGATTCGGTCATGGTGTCCTGCGAACCTGTATGACAAAAAAAGATAGAGAATACATATATAGAAACTGAATGATCACTGTATGCGAACAGTCAACCTCCTACAGTTGCAGATCATCAGAACTTCAGCCAGCCACAGTTCCAGATGGTACAATTGCAGTCGTCAAATCCCTTGTTGTCTGCATCCAGCTTCAAATTGAGCCAGTCATGTGGTCCTGCGAGCCTGTATGACAAAAAAAGATAGAGAATACATGTATAGAAACTGAATGATCACTTACCTGTTACACAGCTGTATGCGAACAGTCAGCCTCATACAGTTGCAGATGGACGGAAACCCAACTAGCCAGCCATAGTTGTAAACAGTGAATCAGATGTATAGAACCTTGTTAGTCCACCTTCAGAGAGGGAGTCGATCATGGTGTCCTGCGAACCTGTATGACAAGAAAGAGAGTCAATACATGTATAGAAACTGAAAGATCACTTACCTGTTATAAAGATGCATACAAACAGTCAGCCTCATATATTTGCAGATCATCAGAACTTCAGCCAGCCAAAGTTCCAGATGGAGATGCAGACAACCACATTCATTTGCAGTCGTCAAATCCCTTGTTGTCTGCATCCAGCTTCAAAGTGAACCAGTCAAGGGGTCCTGCGAACCTGTATGACAAGAAAGAGAGTCAATACATGTATAGAAACTGAATGATCACTTACCTGTTATACAGCTGCATACGAGTAGTCACCCTCATACAGTTGCAGATCGACAGAAAGTCAGCCAGACAGCCATAGTTGTAAACGGTGATGCAGATACATAGAACCTTGTTAGTCCACCTTCAGAAAGGAATTCGGTCATGGGGTCCTGCAAACCTGTATGACAAGAAAGAGTCAATACATGTATAGAAACTGAATGATCACTTACCTGTTATACAGCTGCATACGAATAGTCACCCTCATACAGTTGCAGATCGACAGAAAGTCAGACAGCCAGCCATAGTTGTAAACTGAGATGCAGATGCAAAGAACCTTGTTAATCCACCTTCAGAAAGGGATTCGATCAGGGTGTCCTGCGAACCTGTATGACAAAAAAGAGAGTCAATACATGTATAGAAACTGAATGACCACTTACCTGTTACAGAGCTGTATGCGAACAGTCAGCCTAATACAGTCGCAGATGGAAGGAAACCCAACTAGCCAGCCATAGTTGTAAACAGTGAACCAGATGTATAGAACCTTGTTAGTCCCCCTTCAGAGAGGGAGTCGATCATGGTGTCCTGCGAACCTGTATGTCAAGAAAGAGACTCAATACATGTATACAAAATTGAATGATCAGTTACTTGTTACAAAGCTGCATACGAACAGTCAGCCTCATACAGTTGCAGATCATCAGAACTTCAGCCAGCTTCAAAGTGAACCAGTCAAAGGGGTCCGTCGAACCTGTATGACAAGAAAAAAAGTCAATACAAGTATAGAAACTGAACGATCACTTACCTCTTACACAGCTGCATACGAACAGTCACCCTCATACTGTTGCAGATCGACAGAAAGTCAGCCAGCCAGCCATAGTTGTAAACGGTGATGCAGATGCATAGAACCTTGTTAGACCAGCTTCAGAGAGGGAGTCGATTATGTGGTTCTGCAAACCTGTATGACAAGAAAGAGAGTCAATACATGTATAGAGACTAAATGATCACTTACCTGTTACAAAGATGCATATGAACAGTCAGCCTCATATATTTGCAGATCATCAGAACTTCAACCAGCTTCAAAGTGAACCAGTCAAGGGGTCCTGCGAACAATTGCAGTCGTCAAATCCCTTGTTGTCTGCATCCAGCTTCAAAGTGAGCCAGTCATGGGGTCCTGCAAACCTGTATGACAAGAAAGAGAGTCATTACATGTATAGAAACTGAATGATCACTTACCTGTTACACAGATGCATACGAACAGTCACCCTCAGCTGCACGTCGTCAGAACATCAGCCAGCCAAAATTCCAGATGGAGATGCAGACAACCACATAAATTTGCAGAAGGCAAGTCCCTTGTTGTCTGCATCCAGGGTCAAATTGAACCAGTTAAGGGGTCCTGCGAACCTGTATGACAAAAAAGATGGAGAATACATGTATAGAAACTGAATGATCACTTACATTTTACATAGATGCATACGAACAGTCAGCCTCCTACAGTTGCAGATCATCAGAATTTCAACCAGCTTCAAAGTGAACCAGTCAAGGGGTCCTGCGAACCTGTATGACAAGAAAAAAAGTCAATACATGTATAGAAACTGAATGATCACTTACCTGTTACACAGATGCATACGAACGGTCATCCTCATACAGTTGCAGGTCCACCTTCAGAAAGGGATTCGGTCATGGTGTCCTGCAAACCTGTATGACAAAAAAGAAAGTCAATACATGTATAGAAACTGAATGATCACTTACCTGTTACACAGCTGCATACGAACAGGCAGCCTCATACAGTTGCAGATCATAAGAAAATCAGCCAGCCAAAGTTCCAGATTGAAGCTGGATGCAGACAACAAAATACATTTGCAGAAGGCAAGTCCCTTGTTGTCTGCATCCAGCTTCAAAGTGAACCAGTCAAAAGGTCCTGCGAACCTGTATGAAAAGAAAAAAAGTCAATACATGTATAGAAACTGAATGATCACTTACCTGTTACACAGCTGCATACGAACAGTCAGACTCATAGAGTTGCAGATCATCAGAACTTCAGCCAGCTTCAAAGTGAACCAGTCAAAGGGGTCCGTCGAACCTGTATGACAAGAAAAAAAGTCAATACAGGTATAGAAACTGAACGATCACTTACCTGTTACACAGCTGCATATGAACAGTCACCCTCATACTGTTGCAGATCGACAAAAAGTCAGCCAGCCAGCCATAGTTGTAAACAGTGATGCAGATGCATAGAACCTTGTTAGACCAGCTTCAGAGAGGGAGTCGATTATGTGGTTCTGCAAACCTGTATGACAAGAAAGAGAGTCAATACATGTATAGAGACTAAAGGATCACTTACCTGTTACAAAGATGCATATGAACAGTCAGCCTCATATATTTGCAGATCATCAGAACTTCAACCAGCTTCAAAGTGAACCAGTCAAGGGGTCCGGCGAACCTGTATGACAAGAAAAGTCAATATATGTATAGAAACTAAATGATCACTTACATTTTACATAGATGCATACGAACAGTCAGCCTCCTACAGTTGCAGATCATCAGAATTTCAACCAGCTTCAAAGTGAACCAGTCAAGGGGTCCTGCGAACCTGTATGACAAGAAAAAAAGTCAATACATGTATAGAAACTGAATGATCACTTACCTGTTACACAGATGCATACGAACGGTCATCCTCATACAGTTGCAGGTCCACCTTCAGAAAGGGATTCGGTCATGGTGTCCTGCAAACCTGTATGACAAAAAAGAAAGTCAATACATGTATAGAAACTGAATGATCACTTACCTGTTACACAGCTGCATATGAACAGGCAGCCTCATACAGTTGCAGATCATAAGAAAATCAGCCAGCCAAAGTTCCAGATTGAAGCTGGATGCAGACAACAAAATACATTTGCAGAAGGCAAGTCCCTTGTTGTCTGCATCCAGCTTCAAAGTGAACCAGTCAAAAGGTCCTGCGAACCTGTATGAAAAGAAAAAAAGTCAATACATGTATAGAAACTGAATGATCACTTACCTGTTACACAGCTGCATACGAACAGTCAGACTCCTAGAGTTGCAGATCATCAGAACTTCAGCCAGCTTCAAAGTGAACCAGTCAAAGGGGTCCGTCGAACCTGTATGACAAGAAAAAAAGTCAATACAGGTATAGAAACTGAACGATCACTTACCTGTTACACAGCTGCATATGAACAGTCACCCTCATACTGTTGCAGATCGACAAAAAGTCAGCCAGCCAGCCATAGTTGTAAACGGTGATGCAGATGCATAGAACCTTGTTAGATCAGCTTCAGAGAGGGTGTCGATTATGTGGTTCTGCAAACCTGTATGACAAGAAAGAGAGTCAATACATGTATAGAGACTAAATGATCACTTACCTGTTACAAAGATGCATATGAACAGTAAGCCTCATATATTTGCAGATCATCAGAACTTCAACCAGCTTCAAAGTGAACCAGTCAAGGGGTCCTGCGAACCTGTATGACAAGAAAGAGAGTCAATACATGTATAAAGACTGAATGATCACTTACCTGTTACACAGCTGCATATGAACAGTCACCCTCATACTGTTGCAGATCGACAAAAAGTCAGCCAGCCAGCCATAGTTGTAAACAGTGATGCAGATGCATAGAACCTTGTTAGACCAGCTTCAGAGAGGGAGTCGATTATGTGGTTCTGCAAACCTGTATGACAAGAAAGAGAGTCAATACATGTATAGAGACTAAAGGATCACTTACCTGTTACAAAGATGCATATGAACAGTCAGCCTCATATATTTGCAGATCATCAGAACTTCAACCAGCTTCAAAGTGAACCAGTCAAGGGGTCCGGCGAACCTGTATGACAAGAAAAGTCAATATATGTATAGAAACTAAATGATCACTTACATTTTACATAGATGCATACGAACAGTCAGCCTCCTACAGTTGCAGATCATCAGAATTTCAACCAGCTTCAAAGTGAACCAGTCAAGGGGTCCTGCGAACCTGTATGACAAGAAAGAGAGTCAATACATGTATAGAGACTAAATGATCACTTACCTGTTACAAAGATGCATATGAACAGTAAGCCTCATATATTTGCAGATCATCAGAACTTCAACCAGCTTCAAAGTGAACCAGTCAAGGGGTCCTGCGAACCTGTATGACAAGAAAGAGAGTCAATACATGTATAAAGACTGAATGATCACTTACCTGTTACAAAGACGCATACGAACCGTCAGCCTTCTCCAGTTTCAGATCATCAGAACTTCAGCCAGCTTCAAAGTGAACCAGTCAAAGGGGTCCGGCGAACCTGTATGGCAAAAAAAGATAGAGAATACATGTATAGAAACTAAATGATCACTTACCTGTTACACAGATGCATACGAAAATTCAGCCTCCTACAGTTGCAGATCATCAGAACTTCAACCAGCTACAAAGTGAACCAGTGAAGGGGTCCTGCAAACCTGTATGAAGAGAAAAAAAGTCAATACATGTATAGAAACTGAACGATCACTTACCTGTTACACAGATGCATACGAACAGTCAGCCTCCTACAGTTGCAGATCATCAGAACTTCAACCAGCTTCAAAGTGAACCAGTCAAGGGGTCCGGTGAACCTGTATGACAAGAAAAGTAAATACATGTATAGAAACTAAATGATCACTTACCTGTTACAAAGATGCATATGAACAGTCAGCCTCCTTCAATTGCAGATCATCAGAACTTCAACCAGCTTCGATGTGAACCAGTTAAGGGGTCCGGTGAACCTGTATGACAAGAAAAGTCAATACATGTATAGAAACTGAATGATCACTTACCTGTTACACAGATGCATACGAACAGTCAGCCTCCTACAGTTGCAGATCATCAGAACTTCAACCAGCTACAAAGTGAACCAGTCAAGGGGTCCTGCAAACCTGTATGAAGAGAAAAAAAGTCAATACATGTATAGAAACTGAACGATCACTTACCTGTTACACAGATGCATACGAACAGTCAGCCTCCTACAGTTGCAGATCATCAGAACTTCAACCAGCTTCAAAGTGAACCAGTCAAGGGGTCCGGTGAACCTGTATGACAAGAAAAGTCAATACATGTATAGAAACTAAATGATCACTTACCTGTTACAAAGATGCATATGAACAGTCAGCCTCCTTCAGTTGCAGATCATCAGAACTTCAACCAGCTTCGATGTGAACCAGTTAAGGGGTCCGGTGAACCTGTATGACAAGAAAAGTCAATACATGTATAGAAACTGAATGATCACTTACCTGTTACACAGCTGCATACGAACAGTCAGCCTAATACAGATGCAGATGGACGGAAACCCAACTAGCCAGCCATAGTTGTAAACAGTGAATCAGATGTATAGAACCTTGTTAGTCCACCTTCAGAGAGGGAGTCGATCATGGTGTCCTGCAAACCTGTATGACAAGAAAGAGAGTCAATACATGTATAGAAACTGAATGATCACTTACCTGTTACACAGCTGCATACAAACAGTCAGCCTCATACAGTTGCAGATCATCAGAATATCAGCCAGCCAAAGTTCCAGATGGAGATGCAGACAACCATATACATTTGCTGAAGGCAAATTGATACATATGTTTCCTTTTGTTCCAAAGATTGTTATAACTCAATTTCTCATCTATGATTACAAACACAGACATAGTCTCGATACTGCAGGGTTTGAAATATGAGCAAATGATACTAATATTATGTTAATACAAGTAGAGAAATGGCAGAACAAATTATTTGAATCGAGTAAATCAATACTTACCTGACTTACCTGTGTGACTGGGTAGGGACAATAATTCCTAGAGTAGCACCTTCTCAATGTTACCGGAAAGCAAGACAGATCCCAGGCAGCGCAGGTGAAGCCTTTCTAGGTGGTAGAGGACCGGACGTCAAACCTGCAGTCAGCAGTGGAGCGCAAAAAGTCTGCTGAATGGCTTGTTCCTTCGATTCTGGCGTCTGTCTTCTTCCTAACAGTGTCTCTCCACGGCCATCATGTTTCCTGAGAATAAACACAGAGGTTAGTAAAGCAAAGCAATGTAAAGGAACACACATAGTCGATAGCACAAGGATTGACACTGGCTAAAAAACAAGCCAAAGCTAATAAAATAATAATAAAAAATGACTAGGATTAACAAGCAACATGAGAGTTAGCAAACAGCAGAGGAGAAGACCCATCAGCCTAGATCGACAGACAGAGCGTTGTGGTTTGACAGGAAAGCAACCCACAGAAACTTACTAAACTCAGTTAACATGTCTGCGCCGAATCTCACCCCCCATACCCAATCTCACCACTTTCACTGGTGGTACTATTTCCACATATTTCTAAGACTAGGAGAAGCTGCATTTCAAAGAACAAAGATCATACAAGAGAACACATATAACAGTATGACACATGTGAATTTCATGACAAACAGCTTTCAGGGTCTCCTCAGAAAACGCTAGCAAATTAAATTTCACTTAAGTTTTTTCACTTAAGAGCTCAGTCAAGTTAGTTTGATATTGGATCAGCAGATATTCACTTCTTTTCTTCTCTCACTCACAAGGTCTTAAAATCTCAGATTTTTTTGAAACGATGGAGAACAGAAACTACAATCATTATATTTCCTCAACATTTCCAGTCTTATAATCAAAATAGCCAGAATTCCTGCAGCAGGTGCTGTAGATGGTAAAAGCCTGTCTATAAAGTGCGGAAACCTAAAACTCTCACAGAGAGAAGTGATGGTTATTTACATTAAAAATATGTTAAACAAATATATTATACCAATAGGCCTTAGCGTGACACAACTTACACTTAAACTCACACTCGCACTTAAACTGGTGTAAAGCCCTTGCGAAAAAGGGAGGGGCTTAGTTAGGGGTGAAATACAGGTGAACAGCTTGGAGAGCGTCCAAAGTTCTCAGTTCTGTGGGAGTCAGCACAATCAGCTCTGCAGGTGTCAGCACTTTTTTTAACTGCATCATGATGAGTATGGAAAATGTGGAGTCCATAAAAACAATTCAAAACATAGGAGTTATAGTGTGTATATAATATATATATATATATATATATATATATATATATATATATATATATATATATATATATATATAATTTTTTTTTTTTTTTTTTTTTTTTTTTTTTTCTTCAATATACTGCCACATAGGAGACGGAGCAGGAATTACCAAAAAAAAAAAAAAAAAAACATGCCATTTGTCTCAACACTAGAGTCATATGGGTGCCAGCTGTGGCTTCAAGTAGGCCTAAGTTGTAGGATTTGTTTTATGCCACAACAGGCCCGATGAGACCTAAAGAACCAGCACAACAGGCCCAATAAGACCATAAGCATATGACAACAGGCCCAAATGAGAATTTAGAAACATGAAAACAGGCCCAATGAAACCTAAAGAACCAGTACATCAGGCCCAATGAGACCATAAGCATATGACAACATGCCCAAATGAGAACTTAGGAACATGAAAAAAGGCCCAATGAAACCTAAAGAACCAGCACAACAGGCCCAATGAGTCCATAAGCACATGACAACAGGCCCAATGAGACCATAAGCACATGACAACAGGCCCAAATGAGAACTTAGGAACATGAAAATAGGCCCAATGAGACCTAAAAAAACAGCACAACAGGCCCGATGACACTAGTGATGCATATTTTTTTTTTCTTCAATATACTGCCACATAGGAGACGGAGCAGGAATTACCAAGAAAAGAAAAAAAACATGCCATTTGTCTCAACACTAGAGTCATATGGGTGCCAGCTGTGGCTTCAAGTAGGCCTAAGTTGTAGGATTTGTTTTATGCCACAACAGGCCCGATGAGACCTAAAGAACCAGCACAACAGGCCCAATAAGACCATAAGCACATGACAACAGGCCCAAATGAGAATTTAGCAACATGAAAACAAGCCCAATGAAACCTAAAGAACCAGTACATCAGGCCCAATGAGACCATAAGCATATGACAACATGCCCAAATGAGAACTTAGGAACATGAAAAAAGGCCCAATGAAACCTAAAGAACCAGCACAACAGGCCCAATGAGTCCATAAGCACATGACAACAGGCCCAATGAGACCATAAGCACATGACAACAGGCCCAAATGAGAACTTAGGAACATGAAAATAGGCCCAATGAGACCTAAAAAAACAGCACAACAGGCCCGATGACACTAGTGATGCATATTTTTTTTTTCTTCAATATACTGCCAAATAGGAGACGGAGCAGGAATTACCAAGAAAAGAAAAAAAACATGCCATTTGTCTCAACACTAGAGTCATATGGGTGCCAGCTGTGGCTTCAAGTAGGCCTAAGTTGTAGGATTTGTTTTATGCCACAACAGGCCCGATGAGACCTAAAGAACCAGCACAACAGGCCCAATAAGACCATAAGCATATGACAACAGGCCCAAATGAGAATTTAGAAACATGAAAACAGGCCCAATGAAACCTAAAGAACCAGCACAACAGGCCCAATAAGACCATAAGCACATGACAACAGGCCCAAATGAGAATTTAGAAACATGAAAACAGGCCCAATAAGACCTAAAGAAACAGCACAACAGGTCCGATGAGACTAGTGATGCACCCATACGATAATACAATTGGATATCGGTCCTGATATTAGCAATGTATATATATATATAGGAAGTACAAATAGAGAAACAAACAAAGATCAAGAAAAAAGAGAAGCTTTCTGCAAAAGCACAACAGCACACAACCTCATGCATAAAACATACACAAACCTTGACAAAATATACAAAGAATTGAAGGATTGCAAACTTACCATGAGTATTAAAACCTAAAGTTCCTTCATTCAGTCTTCATTACAGTGAGGTCTGAAGTGAGCCTCAACTAAATCTCATTGATACTGCTCGGTTCCCTTCTTTTGGCTTGTAACCTGGCCTATTTTCAATATACTGCCACATAGTGGACGGAGTAGGAATTACCAAGAAAAAAACATGCCATTTGTCTCAACACTGGAGTCATATGGGTGCCAGCTATGGCTTCAAGTAGGCCTAAGTTGTAGGATTTGTTTTATGCCACAACAGGCCACACGAGACCTAAAGAACCAGCACAACAGGCCCAATAAGACCATAAGCACATGACAACAGGCCCAAATGAGAATTTAGCAACATGAAAACAGGCCCAATGAAACCTAAAGAACCAGTACATCAGGCCCAATGAGACCATAAGCATATGACAACATGCCCAAATGAGAACTTAGGAACATGAAAAAAGGCCCAATGAAACCTAAAGAACCAGCACAACAGGCCCAATGAGTCCATAAGCACATGACAACAGGCCCAATGAGACCATAAGCACATGACAACAGGCCCAAATGAGAACTTAGGAACATGAAAATAGGCCCAATGAGACCTAAAAAAACAGCACAACAGGCCCGATGACACTAGTGATGCATATTTTTTTTTTTCTTCAATATACTGCCACATAGGAGACGGCGCAGGAATTACCAAGAAAAGAAAAAAAACATGCCATTTGTCTCAACACTAGAGTCATATGGGTGCCAGCTGTGGCTTCAAGTAGGCCTAAGTTGTAGGATTTGTTTTATGCCACAACAGGCCCGATGAGACCTAAAGAACCAGCACAACAGGCCCAATAAGACCATAAGCACATGACAACAGGCCCAAATGAGAATTTAGCAACATGAAAACAGGCCCAATGAAACCTAAAGAACCAGTACATCAGGCCCAATGAGACCATAAGCATATGACAACATGCCCAAATGAGAACTTAGGAACATGAAAAAGGCCCAATGAAACCTAAAGAACCAGCACAACAGGCCCCATGAGACTAGTGAGAAACACAAACCTTGACAAAATATACAAAGAATTGAAGGATTGCAAACTTACCATGAGTATTAAAACCTAAAGTTCCTTCATTCAGTCTTCATTACAGTGAGGTCTGAAGTGAGCCTCAACTAAATCTCTTTGATACTGCTCGGTTCCCTTCTTTTGGCTTGTAACCTGGCCTATTTTCAATATACTGCCACATAGTGGACGGAGTAGGAATTACCAAGAAAAAAACATGCCATTTGTCTCAACACTGGAGTCATATGGGTGCCAGCTATGGCTTCAAGTAGGCCTAAGTTGTAGGATTTGTTTTATGCCACAACAGGCCCAATGAGACCTAAAGAACCAGCACAACAGGCCCAATAAGACCATAAGCACATGACAACAGGCCCAAATGAGAATTTAGCAACATGAAAAAAGGCCCAATGAAACCTAAAGAACCAGCACAACAGGCCCAATGAGTCCATAAGCACATGACAACAGGCCCAATTAGACCATAAGCACATGACAACAGGCCCAAATGAGAACTTAGGAACATGAAAATAGGCCCAATGAGACCTAAAAAAACAGCACAACAGGCCCGATGACACTAGTGATGCATTTTTTTTTTTTCTTCAATATACTGCCACATAGGAGACGGAGCAGGAATTACCAAGAAAAGAAAAAAAACATGCCATTTGTCTCAACACTAGAGTCATATGGGTGCCAGCTGTGGCTTCAAGTAGGCCTAAGTTGTAGGATTTGTTTTATGCCACAACAGGCCCGATGAGACCTAAAGAACCAGCACAACAGGCCCAATAAGACCATAAGCACATGACAACAGGCCCAAATGAGAATTTAGCAACATGAAAACAGGCCCAATGAAACCTAAAGAACCAGTACATTAGGCCCAATGAGACCATAAGCATATGACAGCATGCCCAAATGAGAACTTAGGAACATGAAAAAAGGCCCAATGAAACCTAAAGAACCAGCACAACAGGCCCAATGAGTCCATAAGCACATGACAACAGGCCCAATGAGACCATAAGCACATGACAACAGGCCCAAATGAGAACTTAGGAACATGAAAATAGGCCCAATGAGACCTACAAAAACAGCACAACAGGCCCGATGACACTAGTGATGCACCTATCAGATAAAAGGATTGGATATTGGTCCCGATATTAGCAATGCTTGCTTCCCTTTGGTCTCACTGGACTTCACATTTCAAAATAAAACTCCTGAGCCAACACTGCTAAATACATGAATAACAAATCAATACACATAACTAATCATCAAAATTTGTGATTATTTTGTTAATAGTCATATCTCTTATAAAGACATGTTAGAATAGCCTAGTATCTTTTGAAAATAACTAAATCTGGCATGTGTGACTGTCTCCTATTAATCCTTCATCATTATAAGGAAAATTCTATATATATACAGTGGGGAAAAAAGTATTTAGTCATTTACCAATTGTGCAAGTTCTCCCACTTAATAAAATGAGAGAGGCCTGTAATTTACATCATAGGTAGTCATTACCTGTAGGCACTCATTAACTGTATTAATGGCACCTGTTTGAACTCGTTAACAGTATAAAAGACACCTGCCCACAACCTCAAACAGTCACACTCCAAACTCCACTATGGTGAAGACCAAAGAGCTGTCGAAGGACACCAGAAACAAAATTGTAGACCTGCACCGGGCTGGGAAGACTAATTCTGCAATAGGCAAGCAGCTTGGTGTGAAGAAATCTACTGTGGGAGCAATAATCAGAAAATGAAAGACCTACAAGACCATTGCTAATCTCCCTCGATCAGGGGCTCCACGAAAGATCTCAGCCTGTGGGGTCAAAATGATCACAAGAACGGTGAGCAAAAATCCCAGAACCACACGGGGGGGGCCTAGTGAATGACCTGCAGAAAGCTGGGACCAACGTTACAAAGGCTACCGTCAGTAACACCCTATGCCGTCAGGGACTCAGATCTTGCAGTGCCAGACGTGTTCCCCTGCTTAAGCCAGTACATATCCGGGCGCATCTGAAGTTTGCTAGAGAGCATTTGGATGTTCCAGAAGAGTATTGGGAGAATGTCTTATGGTCAGATGAAATCAAAGTAGAACTGTTTGGTACAAACACAACTCGTTGTGTTTGGAGGAGAGTGAATGCTGAGTTGCATCCAAAGAACACCTTACCAACTGTGAAGCATGGGGGTGGCAACATCATGCTTTGGGTGCTGTTTCTCTGCAAAGGAACTAGGACGACTGGTCCGTGTACATGAAAGAATGAATGGGGCCATGTATTGTGAGATTTTGAGTGCAAACCTCCTTCCATCAGCAAGGGCATTGAGGATGAAACGTGGCTCGGTTTTTCAGCATGACCATGATCCCAAGCACCCTGCCAGGGCAACAAAGGAGTGGCTTCGTAAGAAGCATTTTAAGGTCCTGGAGTGGCCTAGCCAGTCTCCAGATCTCAACCCCATAGAAAACCTTTGGAGGGAGTTGAAAGTCCGGGTTGCCCGCTGACAGCCCCAAAACATCACTGCTCTAGAGGAGATCTGCATGGAGGAATGGGCCAACATACCAGCAACGGTGTGTGCCAACCTTGTGAAGACTTACAGAAAACGTTTGACCTCTGTCATTGCCAACAAAGGATATATAACAAAGTATTGAGATGAACTTTTGTTATTGACCAAATACTTATTTTCCACCATTATTTGCAAATACATTCTTTAAAAATCAGACAATGTGATTTTCTGAATTTTTTTTTCTCATTTTGTCTCTCATAGTTGAGGTCTACCTAAGATATCAATTACAGGCCTCTCTCATCTTTTTAAGTGGGAGAACTTACACTGTGGGGGGCAAAAAAGTATTTAGTCAGTCACCAATTGTGCATGTATGTGTGTGTGTATATATATATATATATATATATATATATATATATATATATATATATATATATATACACACAGACGCGTCTGCATCTTTGTAAACAACAGGTAGTGTCCAGACACAGACTATTGAAAAACACTGCTCTGACATAGAACTGCTAAACTGCTTATGGTGAAGTGCAGAACCTTTTATCTGCCAAGAAAGTTCAATGCTGTGTTTATCCTTGCTGTTTCCATTCAGTCACGTGCGAACTCAGCGACGGTGCTGGGGCTGCTGCATAATGCAATCAGCAAACAAGATGCCGCACATTCGGACGCTGTGTTCATTGTCGCCGGCAGTTTTAACCACAGCAACCTGAGGACTGTCATCCCCGTATACCATTATCACGTGACCTAGTGTGGAATGAAGAAACTGATCTGGTAAGCACCAGGACTGCTTTGACAAAGCAAACTGGGATGTCTTCAGAACTGCTACTGTACTGTTGACTTAGAAGAATATGCCTCTGGAGTAACCAGCTACATCAGCACCTACATAGAAACCACTGTTCCCACAAAGCACTGCATCTTCAGTTTCGAGATGGTGCCCACCGTGGCAGACTTACTAGTTTAAAAAAGTTCATTGTTCAAACACTTATTTTTATATATCTGTTTAGTCATTTACTGCGTCGTAAGCCTCCTACCCACTTCCACAGCCAGAACTAGAAAAAAATGATTTCCACAGCAAATTGTACAAACTGGACAAAAATACTAAAAGAAATACTCCCAATTATAATCAGACCTCTTTTAACAATGGTAATTGCATCCCTTAGCTTGGGGCATGTACACAAAACCCTTATATTAGCAGTCATAAAACCTTTAATCAAGAAACTAAATCTTGATCCTAGTGTATTTCTAATTACAGACCCATCATATGGATATACTTTTATATCCAAGATATTAGAAAAAGCTGTGACCCAACAATTCTTATACATGAGTAAAAATGACATGTATGTGAAATTTCAATCTGGATTCAGATCCCATCATAGCACTGAGACAACCCTAGTCTCTAATCAAAGCTACATATCTTTATTAGCCCTGCTAAGCCTCAGTGCAGCATTTGATACTATTCTCTGAGAAAGATTAGAGAACATGGTTGGAATTACAGGAACAGCTCTAACGTGGTTCAAATCATATCTAACCAGGCGCTATCAGTTCATGAAGGTAAAAGATTTATCTTCAAATTACATAAAAGTAAGATATGGAGTTCTGCAAGGCTCTATTTTAGGACCACTATTACTTACATTATACAAGTTACCACTGCAATCAGTTATAAGCAGACATGGTGTTAATTTCTATTGTTATGCAGATGACACACAGCTCTATATATCAGCCAAAGCTGACGATAAATCTAGATTATTGAAAATTGAGGACTGTGTAAAGGATATTAAACTCTGAATGTCACATAACTTCCTTCTTCATTATCTAATCATGTTTGAAATAGTTCTTAACCAGAATATCTATCACCCGCCTGCTGTATTAGCAAACATACAACAACAACTGCAACAGCGAATGTGTTTATTAATAACCCCCTTGTCTTAACCATCTCCTCCCTATTACATTCTAAAGATCTGGAGCATGTGACTGAAAATGTACACTCTGTCTTCTGCTCTAATCTTGACAGTGTTGCGCCAATTAGGATAAAACAAATTAGGCAAAAAAGATCTGTGGTATAATGATCACACACGCATGTTAAAACAAACCGCTCGTAGCTATGAACGTAAATATCGACACACAAAACTAGAGTGCTTCCGACTCATAGCATCATCATCATCATCATCATCAGCCTAGTCTTGCAGACTACAAAAAAGTCCAAATTAAAAACAAATCTCAGTATTTTTCCGCTCTCATTGAGAAAAACGAAGACAACCCAAGATTCATTTTTTTAATACTGTGACTAAACTTACCAACAAAACAAACTAGCTCAATGAACCCTGCTGAAAATAGTAGCAACGACTTCATGAAATCTTTGATGATAAAATAAAGAATATTAGACTAAAAATCCAATGTCATTCCCAAACCACAGTGGTAGACAATGATGAATGCTGCACCAGCTCCACAACATACCTACAGTACTTTGGCTCATTTATAGAAGAAGACTTGCTCAATATAATGAATTAATCTAAATCAACATCATGTATATTAGATCCGGTACCAACACTGTTGTTTAAACAGGCATTGCCAACGGTTGGTAAACCATTCATTGACATAGTTAATGCATCTCTTGGTATGGGCTTTGTACCTAAATCTCTGGCAATTGGCAATTATAAAGCCCATTATTAAAAAGCCTAATCTGGACCCCCATGACCTTGCCAGTTAGACCAATTTCTAATCTACCATTCGTCACGAAAAGTTTAGAAAAAGTAGTGTTTAAGCAGCTGTGCACCTATCTGCATAACAACTGCATTCATGAAAAACACAGTTTTTTAGTCTGGATTTAGACAAAACCATAGCACTGAAACAGCGTTACAAAGAGCAACTAATGATTTACTTTCCACCCTTGATAGGGGCAGAACTGCCATCATGTGCTGCTAGATCTTAGTGCTGTCTTTGACACCATAGATTATAAAATTCTTAATAGGTTAGAAAATCTCAAAGGATCTTCCCTCACCTGGTTTAGATCATATCTGAATGATCAACATCAGTATATTTATGTAAATAACGAATGCTCCTATCACACTAGATTAAATATAGTGTTCCACAAGGATCAGTACTGGGCCCATTACCCGTTATATTTTACTGCTGTGTAAAATAATCTGTAAACACGGTATTAACTTTCACTGTTATGCCGATGATATTCAAATTTACATATCAGCTAAACCTAACGAGGACCTGTGTCTCAGCAAAATAACAGACTGTAATAAAGGAATTCAAAACGGGATGACTCAATTTTCTTTTACTCAATTCTGATAAAACAGAGGTCCTTCTACTTGGTCCTAATATAGATAAAAAATATAAATGATAATACTGTGGTAAACATAGATGCTCACTTAGTTATACCTGGTAAAACAGTGAGAAACTTAGAGGTTGTTTTTATTGTCTCTATTCTCTCATTTGATGCACATATATGCAGCATAGTTAAAACGGCTTTCTTTTCTAAACTCTGCAGCATACTATCCCAGGGGGGTGCTTCATAAGCTCCAGCTTGTTCAGAATGCTGCTGCCAGGGTACTAACCAGAGCTAGGAAATTTGATCATATTAGTCCAATTCTTTCATTCTTTCACTGGTTACCTGTTAAATTTCGTATAGATTCTAAAATACTACTTCTAACATATTACTCTCTCAGTGGCCCCACATTATCTGGAGGAACTTCATACACCTTTTAACCCTCCACGTACACTCCGCTCGCAAGATGCTGGCCTATTATCAGTCCCACATATTAGAAAACCAATGCAGGAGGAAGTGCGTTCTTTTATAAAGCCCCCAACTTTGGAACAACCTCCCTGTTAATATCCGGGAATCAGACACACTCTCAGTCTTTAAATCTAGATTTAAAACTTTTCTCTTTACACTCCAGTTCTGTGTTCAGAGCAGGACAGAACAGTGGTGAAATGTAATCAGAGCAGGACAGATTACAGGCTTTTTATTACTATTATTGTGGTTGTCTCTTCTTTCTGCTACAGGTCTCTCACTAAATGTAAACCTTGTTTTAATCTTCATCTTTTTATCTTTCTCCCCTCATGTCTTGAGCTGCCCATGTTTGGTTTAGTTCTTGCGTCTTGGTATCAGGCCTGTCCCACTACTCAGCAAACTTCCAACACAACCATCCTAACCTCTCTCTCTCTCTCTCTCTCTCTCTCTCTCTCTCTTTTACATGTACTGAGATGCCCTGTTCCTCCTGCTGTGCCCTGATGTTCGCTCAGCCTGGCTCTCCACTGCCCTGCTGTGTTACGGTTCTACTCTGAAGTTCTGCAATAAACCACTCCTACCACACTTCATTTCTATACATACACACCCTTAATCAGTATGGACTTTAACATTAACACTGAGTATATGTCCAGCACCTACTCACACACATACTTCATAACCTGCTCCTACATTAGCTATAGCTCTTCATTATCTCTCTGTCCAGCACCTACTCACACTCATACTTCAGAACCTGCTCCTAAATTAGCTATAGCTCTTCATTATCTCTCTGTCCAGCACCTACTCACACTCATACTTCATAACCTGCTCCTACATTAGCTATAGCTCTTCATTATCTCTCTGTCCAGCACCTACTCAGACTCATACTTTATAACCTGCTCCTACATTAGCTATAGCACTTCATTATCTCTCTGTCCAGCATCTACTCACACTCATACATCTTAACCGGCTCCTACATTAGCTATAGCTCTTCATTATCTCTCTGTCCAGCACCTAGTCACACTCATACTTCTTAACCTGCTCATACATTAGCTATAGCTCTTCATTATCTCTCTATCCAGCACCTACTCACACACATACTTCATAACCTGCTCCTACATTAGCTATAGCTCTTCATTATCTCTCTGTCCAGCACCTACTCACACTCATACTTCATAACCTGTTCCTACATTAGCTATAGCTCTTCATCATCTCTCTGTCCAGCACCTACTTACACTCATACTTCATAACCTGCTCCTACATTAGCTATAGCTCTTCATTATCTCTCTGTCCAGCACCTCCTCACACTCATACATCTTAACCTGTTCCTACATTAGCTATAGCTCTTCATTATCTCTCTGTCCGGCACCTACTCACACTCATACTTCATAACCTGTTCCTACATTAGCTATAGCTCTTCATCATCTCTCTGTCCAGCACCTACTCACACTCATACTTCATAACCCATCCCTACATTAGCTATAGCTTTTCATTATCTATCTGTCTAGTTCTTTGTGTAATGATATTTGTTTGTTTGTTTGTGCTGTGCTGGTTCCTTGGTCTGAGTCTTCCCAAGGTTTCTTCCTCTTAGTATGGGGGAGTTTTTCTTGAGCTTGAGTGACTATATTACATCACTGGTTGTGCATTTAGTTTATAGGAAGAGTTTCAATGTCAAACGCAGAACAATGCAATTGTAGATAAGTGGTGTTCTGCTTTTAATTTGACTAATATACTTTATACCTCTACTTTGCTGCATTTTTTACTCTGAAACCATTTATTTGTCAGCTACTTACTCATAACTTTGCAATTATATTTGCACTATTGTATAGCCATGTTTAGGGCTTAAAACAAACCGTTTACATTGTTTGTAGTTTTATTTTTGTATCCTCATGTTTACAGTTTGAAATGGACAGTTTTGTACTTTGTTAACCAATTGTTTCTTCTTCACAAAGTAAGACGAGGACACTGTCTTTTGCAAAAACAACTTCCTGTACAAAGACCAAGTTTAGTGTTTATACTTGTTAGGTCCTACGAATCCCAAATAGCTAGGAGAAATAAAAAATGTCCGGGTCTCAGGAGGTTAAGAAAGAGGACGATCATGGGACATTTATAGAAGCTACAATCCATTTTAGAATGACTTTAGAACCACAATTTCAGCATGTCAGAAGGACAAGGACAAGGGATATTTTCTACTGTATCCAGGCAGGAATTATCTGTAATGGAAACAACAAGATATCAGGATGCAAGATTCAAGATTAAAAATGATTGGCTTAGCCACAAAGTCACTGTTCAACGCACTTACAATGAGCAGAATGGGAATGTTGCAGATTCTGAAAAAAAAGGTTCAAACAAACAAAAGATTTCCAAACAGTATGTCCAGATTTGATCAAACAAATTGAAGAATAGATCTCATTAGGTGTTAAACCGGATGTTATTCTTTTGGAAGCCCATAGATGCTCTAGAGCTCGAGGACACACCGACTTGAACAACCGTCAATACTTCAAATGATGTTGAGAGCATTTCGTACATGCATGTTGCACAGAAACCATTTCCAGCCTTTTTGTGGTTCTAAACCATTGTAAATAGACCTGTAAAGATAAAAAAAAAAATTCTAGTTATTTATTAAATGAAATAAGAATAAGTGTGTAGGCCCTGCTACTTGCCGGGCCACACAACACATTCCTTTTATTACTTGGGATAAACTAAAAAAATAGTTAAATTGAGCTACCACACCATCTAATGGCTATAAAAGGTTAACCAATCCCACCAGTTCCCACGCAGGTTTGGTATGTAATTACCAGAGGTGAATTAAGATGATGATAACTTTGCACACAATATTCTTTTATTAGAACACTCAATACAGTGGGGAAAAAAAGTATTTAGTCAGTCACCAATTGTGCAAGTTCTCCAACTTAAAATGACGAGAGAGGCCTGTAATTGACATCATAGGTAGACCTCAACTATGAGAGACAAAATGAGAAAATAAATTCTGAAAATCACATTGTCTGATTTTTAAAGAATTTATTTGCAAATAATTGTGGAAAATAAGTATTTGGTCACCTACAAACAAGCAAGATTTCTGGCTGTCACAGACCTGTAACTTCTTCTTTAAGGGGCTTCTCTGTCCTCCACTCATTACCTGTATTAATGGCACCTGTTAAAAAGTATAAAAGACACCTGCCCACAACCTCAAACAGTCACACTCCAAACTCCACTATGGTGAAGACCAAAGAGCTATCGAAGGACACCAGAAACAAAAATGTAGACCTGCACCAGGCTGGGAAGACTGAATCTGCAATAGGCAAGCAGCTTGGTGTGAAGAAATCTACTGTGGGAGCAATAATCAGAAAATGGAAGACCTACAAGACCACTGCTAATCTCCCTCGATCAGGGGCTCCACGCAGGATCTCAGCCCGTGGGGTCAAAATGATCACAAGAACGGTGAGCAAAAATCCCAGAACCACATGGGGGGACCTAGTGAATGACCTGCAGAAAGCTGGGACCAACGTTACAAAGGCTACCGTCAGTAACACACTACACCGCCAGGGACTCAGATCTTGCAGTGCCAGACGTGTTCCCCTGCTTAAGCCAGTACATATCCGGGCGCGTCTGAAGTTTGCTAGAGAGCATTTGGATGTTCCAGAAGAGTATTGGGAGAATGTCTTATGATGAAACCAAAGTAGAACTGTTTGGTACAAACACAACTCGGAGGAGAGTGAATGCTGAGTTGCATCCAAAGAACACCATACCAACTGTGAAGCATGGGGGTGGCAACATCATGCTTTGGGGCTGTTTCTCTGCAAAGGGACTAGGACGACTGGTCCGTGTACATGAAAGAATGAATGGGGCTATGGGGACAGCCCCAAAACATCACTGCTCTAGAGGAGATCTGCATGGAGGAATGGGCCAACATACCAGCAACAGTGTGTGCCAACCCTGTGAAGACTTACAGAAAACGTTTGACCTCTGTCATTGCCAACAAAGGATATATAACAAAGTATTTAGATGATTATTGTGCATAAAAATGAGTAAAAATGATAAAGTGTCATATTACAACCCCAAGTACCAATTATCCATTTAACTGGATATATAGGAAGTCAGTAGCACAACCATGAAACAAACACAATGAGATACAAGAACTTAAAGGGCGCAACAAAAATAAAATAAAATAAATTAATTAAATAAATAAGTGAACACTACAAAACCACCAAATTATAAATACATGTGAATCACACATTCCACAATGACCCAAAGCTTGTTACTCACTTCGATTTACAATCTAAAGATATAACACTGGTCTAAGATATTGGCACTCAATAAAGCAATGAGATTAAGACTCTTATTTATAAAAGCATGTAAAAGGGAAGGAAAGAACAGTGATTAATTTAAACTAGCAGGGAACTAGCATTTTAAATGAAGCACTCAAAGCCTCACTAAAACTGCAGTCCAAGCTGCTGCACACTAGAACCAACAGACACATGCTCTCACACAAGCTAAACAGCAGGCATATACTGTGACTATGTTATAGCATCAACTACTAAAACCAACAAACAGCAAATACCTGCATCCGGCCTTCAATGGTGCATACCGGATTCCCTGGCCTGTACAGCAGTTCACTCCTCTACATACTCCAAACCATTGGAATGAAGTATTCCAAGCTGTGCTAAACTTTAACGAGAGCACTCCTCATGCTACCTGCACATGTCCCTGGCAATGAACCAAACGATAATTGGAGCAGATGTCGCGAGACTTTTAAAGCAGCGCCTACATGCGCAAAGCGTCTTAACAGCACTACAGTAGCTCCTCACGCTGCCTGCA
The DNA here is from genome assembly GCF_030463535.1 of Salminus brasiliensis. NCBI lineage: Eukaryota > Metazoa > Chordata > Actinopteri > Characiformes > Bryconidae > Salminus > Salminus brasiliensis. The sequence goes on along the minus strand of NC_132893.1, from coordinate 12,824,304 downwards.
CGCGTCCCAAACAATGAACCAAACGATAATTGACCAAATATTACGAGACTTCGTACGTACTTCCTACAAACCCACAACGTGCCGGGCTTCTTACCAGGTAAGCCTTCGAAAGGTGTACCAGCTCTTCTCCTACTGTAATACCCTTAGTATGGGTCACAAGTGCAGAAATTTACTAAGATACCCCACCTGTAAAGAACATCATCCAGCCACTGCCCATCATCTAATGTGGTCAATGACTTCTCCGTCAGTGAAGGTGCTTCCGAAGTCCTTTATATTGATCTTGGAATGGCAACAAGGCATGTTACAACAACTGAACATTATAATTATTTAAAAATAACAAAAAAGCTTCTATTTTACATCAACACACCTTTTCCCTCCTCCATGGCAGAATGGTTCCTGTGCACATAAAAAATGACAGAAATATGCAAAGAATATGTTAATAAAATGTTAAGAAATTAACATCCATACAATATATCCCAACCACAAAGATTTAATGTTATCTACACAAAATTGTGTTCTGACACTACTTGTATGTTAGAATAAAGAATGAAATTTCTGGGTCAAAACAACTGACTGCGTCAGGTTTCATGTACTTGTAATCTTGTACCTTGTAATCCTGCTGCAGTGATTGTCAGGGGACAGCCAGCTTGTAGGTGATCATTCAAATAGTCAGCCTCACACCGTTGCAGATGGACAGACAGAGCTGCAGATGGATAAGAAGCTAATACTATGCCAGGGAAGGACCTCGTTGGCAGCATTCGATAAACTTTTCAAGGTTTTCAGTCTAAGCTATGACAAATCACTCAGCAGCATGTACACATTTCTCCAGACAACAGTGTATAGTAGTGATGTAGGCACCACAAGAGAGAGTCCAAAAGTTAAAGAACTGACAGCATAGTTTTTAAATATGGTTGAATAATGTTACATTTGCAGATCACTGCATGATACACCTGGCACCTTGATTCGGCATATTAAGTTTTTCCATCTGCAGGAAAAAAAATTGCCTGATGTGCTCAGGATAGTTGTTCTCTGCAGTTCAGAAGTTTGCAGGCTTTGAAAAGCACCTGAAAATTGTTCATGTAAGATGCCATGATGACCCCAGAAAATTCCAGGAGAAAGGCAGTAGAAGACATTTTTGAAAATCTACACAATCCTTTTAGTGACTTGAACACACATGCTAAATGGGGGGTTGACGAGCCTACTGAAATTCATTTAGGTGGGTTCCCATAACTTCATGCCAAATGGCAGCTTAAGAAAGTCTCTCCTGACAAAAAGTGACAAAAAAAATGCCCCTGGACTTAGGAGGTGTTATCAAAAATAGTCAATAATTCTCACATGGAAGAAGAGGCAGGAATGGCCACTAGGTTTAAAAGGTAAAAAGACGACCCAACATTTAGAAAAAAAAAACGTGATTAAGAACCAGAATCGTGTTGTAGCGATTTCTCAGCAAACACTGGACCAAGATGGAGGGCAGATAAAAAAAAACAGTGGAATCAGCAAATTTGAAGTTGATTTTAAAAGAAATTAAAGGGCTTTCTGCAGGACAGTAACACTTTACTCCAAGCCATTAAAGGAGAGATTAACTCTGTTCTCTGCTCTGTCAGATCCCAAAAATATTCTACTGGGCCTATTTAAAGTGGAAATAACCTTATACATTGTATGTTTTATATTGAAAGCTCCCAGTAAGTCACATTGTTGAGTTGAAAATGCAGCTAGAGACTGATATAACCCATTTATTTTACGTCCATTTTCTCTGTCTCTACGGCAGCCTCCCCCAGCAAACTTCCAACGCCTTTACTTGTCCCTGCGTCAGACAGCCCGATTCCACTATGCACTGCTTCTAAGTTCTCAGGTCAGCTTGTAACTCCATCAGTCAGGCGCCATCAGTTTTTACAAAAATGATTATTATTATTATTATTATATTAATTTCATGTGTATAATCCGAAATCTTGTCTTAGTGTCTTTGAATTTTAATGAATTTGGATGCCTGCACAATTCTTTGGTTTAAACAACCCTGAGAATTTAAATACTCCAAGACAATATCTTAGAATCTTCGGATTGAAATAAAATCCAGATCCAAATAAATTTCCAGTTCATACAACTATGAGACTCAAATTATCTTAAAGCAATGCTTTGGAAATCTTTGGAATTTGAGTCGAAATCCCCCCCCTAAAAAAATCTTAATTTGAGAATTAAGTGTTCTAAAACGTTTGGATTACATTAACCCGGATCAGCGTCCCATCTTCTCAAGTCAAGTCAAGTCAAGACAGATTTATTTGTATAGCGCTTTTTACTACTGTTGTCGTCACAAAGCAGCTTTACATAAATAGTGATTAATAAAAGAAAGAGACAAAGAAGAAAGAAGAAAATAACATAAGACATGATGGATCAAAGACCCCCAGTGAGCAAGCCAACGGCGACAGTGGCAAGGAAAAACTCCCTCAGAGCTGGAGGAAGAAACCTTGGGAGGAACCAAGACTCACAAGGGGGACCCATTCTCCTCTGGTCAGAACTATTTAAACATTAATGATAAAAATTACCAAACCAGGTAAAACAGATAGTTCAAAATGGTTTTAACATGGTCACTAAACAGGTAGCAGTGGTAGGCGGGTGAGCCGCTGGTCTGCCATGGGTGGTGGTGGGTGGGGGGCCTGCTGGTTGGACCGGTAGGTGGCAGCTGGTTTGACGCAGGTAGAGGGGACCTCAGCGGGCAATCTTCCATCAGGTCGGGCTGGGTGGCCATTTACTCTGAGAAGGTAAAAAGAGAGAGTTAGTTCTGAGAGGAATTTTATGGAGAGCAGAGAATGTTGGGCAGTATCAGAGTGTGTCTGACAACTCCGGCAGGTCTGACTATAACAGCCTAATTAAAAGGAGAGAGCAAGAAGGTAACACAGACATGGGAGAACCCTGAAAACGCCTGCATCTATCTACTCCACCGTCAACAAACCTGAGTGATCACGTGTAAGCAGCAAGACGACAGCTCCAGCATCTCAGTGTACTACAATTCCCTGGGTCCGCGAACCCCTGGACCTGCAACCTTTGTCTTAGAAACATTCCTTACCAAAAGCTAAACTAAACAGATGAGTTTTCAGCTTGGATTTAAAGATTGAGACTGTGTCTGAGTCCCGAACATTATCTGGAAGGTTATTCCAGATAATTGGGGGGCTTTATAAGAAAAGGCACTTCCCCCTGTTGAGGTTTTCTGAATTTTGGGAACGAGTAAGCGTCCAGCACCCTGAGATCTAAGTAGTCTTGATGGTTCGTAATATGTAATAAGATCCCGCAGGTACTCAGGAGCAAGGCCATGTAGGGCTTTATATGTTAATTGAAAAATTTTGTAATCAATACGGGATTTAACTGGACTGATATGGTCAAATTTTCTAGTTTTTGTAAGGACCCTGGCTGCAGCATTTTGAACCAGCTGAAGTTTATTGAGGTTCCTGCTGGAACAACCTGACAGTAGTGCATTACAGTAATCTAGCCTTGAGGTAATAAAAGCATATACTAGCTTTTCTGCATCCTGTAGAGATAAGGAGTTTCTTAGTTTGGCAATGTTCCTGAGCTGCATAAAGGCTGTCCTACTAATATTGGCTATATGCTGCTCAAATGATTAAATCTGAGTCGAATATGACACCAAGATTTTTAGCTGCTAAACCAGGAATAATGGAAGCATCAGCCAAGTCTAACATTAAGTCGTTTATTTCTAGTGTCTTTTGGACCTAAAAGGAGAACCTCGGTTTTGGAGGAGAAAGAAGTTATGTGACATCCAGAGTTTTATATCCTTTACACAGTCCTCCATTTTCTGTAATCTAAATTTATCGTCAGGTTTGGCTGATGTATAGAGCTGTGTCAGAGTGTGTCATCTGCATAACAATGGAATTTAACATCATGTCTGCTTATCACCAAGGTCCGGGTCAGGAGTCCTCCTGTGTGTCCCGTGTGCTCTAAATTCTTAAGGCAACTGCTCTTATTAATTAGCTTACCGTCACCTCGGGAACAGAGTCTCGGAGTCAGTAGAGCGCCTGAATTGACTCAGAATCACTCATTGGGATGTCAGCGGCCGCCTCTGTCGGTTTCTGAACCTGTCTCCAAAAACTCTGGACCCAGAGGAATATTGGGATCTCTGTGAAACCTCCAAAACTGTGGTAGTCGGATTTGCTTAAAGAATCAACTCGATCAGTCAGCCTTAGGAATGTAGAGAAACACACGGACACCGTACAGCAAGGTTTTTATCAGATGGTTTGAATCCTTCTATCGGCGTTACGTCTACTGTAGAATTAATAACTTTTTATACCCCACAAATACGCGATGGACAAGTACTACGTCACATTCACACACATTGGTTTTCAATTGTCCTTTTGATGTCCATTTACTGAAGCATTTTGATTTTTATTGCCTTTGATGTACTTAGTAATTGTTTTTGACTTCTTTTCAGGAGTGTTCTTTTCAAACAGCCGATCCAGCCTTCCCCTACAACAGCAATATTAAGGGAGACTCCTTAAAGGCTTTATCTATGTGATGTATCTAAATGTGGTGGCTTTTGCCACATTAGTAGCAAGACTGCTTATATTGCTTAAATGTGAAGAGGAAAAACTTCAAAAAGGGGTTGAACGATTTGATGCAGTTAATGGAATTAGAAAGAATCTGATACTCTTTGGCTGGCTGCAGTGGTTTGGAATCTATGTTATTATTTACATTTACTTTCTCTCTTCTTGCCTTCCCTTGGACACTTGTATGTGCTTTTATTATTTCACATTTACATACTACCTGCATTTTTATTGAAGACTGAAGTTCAAATTTGGTCCAATGTCGCCAAATCGCACCTGCACATCACATTACATTCCAACAAGGACATAGCAAACGTATGTAGCCTAGAATGAAGATGTCCATGGCAGAGACTTAAGGAAATTAGAGTGAAATGTCCCAACTATATATATAACATATAACATTATAGTCATTATGGCTTTTAGAAAAATGTGTTTGTCAGGTGGGGTAGTAGGGTAGTGTTTGTTTTCCTTACATGACTTTTACTTTTGTACTTCAAATAGTTCTGAAACCACTTACCATTACTTTTACACTTTTACTTGAGTAAAAGCTTAAATTGATACTTCAACTTTTAAAGAAGTCTTTTTAAACCCTGCCTGAGTAATGAATGAATACCCTTGACACCTTTGCTTGCTACTAACGTTAGCTGTTTCTACGTCGTAGCTAATAAAATGCCTTGTTCATCTGTACAAACAATTTTACGCAAGTACAAACAAGATGGAATGTCTAGCCATCATACCGCTCAGGAAGGAGACAGGTTCTGTGTCCCAGAGATGAACTTGCTTTGGTCCGAAACGTGCAGATCAACCCAAGAACAAAAGCAAAAGACCTTGTGAAGATGCTGGCTGAAGCTGGTAAGAGTGCATCATTATCCACAGTGAAACAGGTACTGTATCGACATGGGCTGAAGGTCACTCTGCCAGGAGGAAGCCATTACTCCAAAAGACACATAAAAAAGTCATTAAGTCAAAAAGACCTTAATGTTTGGAGACATGTCCTGTGGTCTGACAAAACTAAAATGTAACTGTTTGGCCATAATGACCATTGTTATGTTTGGAGGCAAAAGGGGGAAGCTTGCAAGCCTGAGAACACCATCCTAACTGTGAAACACAGGGGTGGCAGCATCATGTTGTGGGGTTGTTTTGCTGCTGGAGGGACTGGTGCACTTTACAAAATAGATGGCATTATGAGGAAAAAACATTATGTGGAAATACTGATGCAACATCTCAAGACATCAGCCAGGAAGCTTGGGCGCAAATGGGTCTTCCAAATGGACAATGACCCGAAGCAAACTGCCAAACTGGTTACAAAGTGGCTTAAGAAGAACAAAGTCAATGTTTTGGAGTGGTCAAGCCCTGACCTCAATCCTATTGAAAATTTATAGGCAAAGCTGAAATGACTTGTGCAAGCAAGGCGGCTGACAAACATGGCTCAATTACACCAGTTCTGTCAAGAGGAATGGGCCAAAATTCCTGCTAACTATTGTGAGAAGCTGTGGAAGCATATTCAAAACGTTTGACCCAAGTCATACAGTTTAAGGACAATGGTACCAAATACTAATAAAATGTATTTAAACTGTTGACTTTGAAGAAAGTCATAAAAATTGCCTTAAAAAATTCCCTCTCATTATTCTGGCATTTAGCGAATATATTTTAAAGAAATAATTTTGGTAATCCTAATTGACCTAAAACGGAAAAAAGTTTATTCTAAATTCATGTCCCACAGTGAGAAAAAAATGGCAAGTTTTTTTTATATACTGTATGTAAACTTCTAGTTTCAACTGTACATCATACTGTGCCGAAGAACTAGCCCAAAAAACAAACAAACACATTTTTAGTGTAATAACTTTGATTCTCCACAGCGCCAGTGTTCCAGACTAATGAGCAACAATTCCCACTGGAGTAAGAGCTGCACGTCTCTCAAGTCACTTTATAGTCTGTTATATATTTTTCTGTATTATATTTATCCAAATGTGTTGCTGTAATTTAAGTTGTGCATTATTTTTACAATAAGATTGTTGTACTGATTGGAGTTTATACACTAATCTCAGCATTTCTAGTATTGTTTATTATATACCATGTACAGCAATTAGCTCTACTATTTTTTTTTACTTATTAATATTCTAAATCATGTTCATCCACCATTTTAAACAATGTGATAACCATTTTGATACTTTTTGTGTGTATGTAACTCTTAAACCCTTTTTTCTCTGTATCATTTTCATCTTGTCTTTCATCAACTCATAAGTCAACCTGATTAATGTGTTTTTAAAGAAACAGTTGTTACAACATCACTGTTCATTAATAATTTGACTTTATTTTCAGAAACAAAGTAAATGACAAAGTAAATGAGGGTAAACACAATCTAATAAACTAATGTGTAACAATAACTACATGAAATGAAAGTACCTGGGTGAGGATTCTAATATAAGAAAACTGAAGAGCTGGAAGCCCTGATGACGTCTCCATCGATGGACTTTGGAGCGCCTTTACAACAGCAGCTGGATCTGCGGGTCAAGCTTGACGTCCTCCCTGCAAAGCGTCTGGAGAGCTCGTCCCTCTGCGGTCGCCATGTTCCGAACCCAGAGTAAACACAGAGACTGAAACGCAAATGACGGTCAGTGAGACAGAGTACTGTACAGTAACACAGGGATCAGAGAGCACAAGGATCACAACAACTGTCTCAGATGAAGAAGACAGAGCTGATATTAAAGACTATAAAGTAGGGACGGTCGCTCGACATTCTGTGTCGATACAGCATTTCACAATCACGTTTCAATACGCGTCAGTTCCCCGGTCCCACTGTAGACAAGAGCGCAATAAGCGGAATATAAACTGAAATATGGCCTTAAATAAAATAAATATAGTAAGTGTGAGAATTTGGACACGTTTCATTTTAAAAGCAACAAACCTCCTCCGTATTCCAGGGTTTTAAACTGGAAACGATGGAAAATTACCTTGACTAACATTTAAGTCTGTGTTTAACAGATGTACAGTCTACATGCATATTCAGCAGTGGTATATATTAGAGAGATGATTGGCTTTAATTATGATTTTTTGCATTCTACAAGACTAATTCTGCTTGTCGTTGACGTTCACAGCTACAAGTGATCGGTTTCAGAGTACAGGTCTGGTCATTATACCATGGTGCTAGCTTTTTCTACCAAATTTGTTTGATTCTGAGCAACACTGTCAAGGCTAGAACAGAGCACAATCTACAGATCATCTGTTACATGCTCTAGATCTTTAGGGTGAAATGGGAAGGAGAAATCTGGAAGGTTATTAATGATGACACTAGCTGTCGAGCATTTAGCTTCAGAACCTGACGTTTGGGTTGTGCATAGACCTATAAATTGGGGAGATGCCACCACAACCACTTCCACGTAGGGCTGTCGCGATAACCAACAATACTGTGCTATTAACAAGCAAACAGCAGGGAATGGCAAGCAATCTCCACACCACAGTGTTCATGTTTTCTCTGTTTTGCAAGATTTAGACAACAGCAGGTGCTTTGGTCACTATGGCACTATGCAAAATTTGTGAGACGAAGCCTGCATGTTGGAGGTCAGCTATAGAGGAGTCATATCAATGAGTAGACAAAACCACGCACTCAGAGATGCTGGTAGTGCACCACCAAAAACAACAGTCTTGGACAGACAACAACCTCTGCCTTCACACCCTAGAGAGTCCAAGCAGATCACTCAGAGCTCCATCAGAGATAGTGTTAGTGCTTGGTCACTCAGGTCTTTTCTAAACCACACAAGGCGAACATGTTTTTCTTAATCAGTAAACTGGCGAGGGTCAAAACCGGAGCTGTGGTAACCATAAGAGAAGGGCTGAGGCAAAATCAGAAGACAAGAAACAGAGGTCCGGTATAAAAGACAGACAAAACTGGGCAAAAGTGTCTAAACATAAAAAGGTCAGAACACAAAGCAAAACGGAGCAAACAAGCACACAGGAGATAAACAGGGGAAGGTAAGTAGCGGCGCTGATGAGCTTCAGGGGCACGTTCTAAAACTCAGGCGATCTGGCTTTGTCCCGATTGACCGGAGGTGTTACTGACGGTAAAACTGCATATCACCACCCTAAATCACTGCAGGGTTCATTCCTTCACCACGACAGCCCTACTTCCATTTGAGTAACTGCAAGAGCTAAAACCTTGGGGAGTCGATGCATTCAGAATGAAACAGCGACAGCCTCTGTGAACTCTCACAGGACGTAGAGAACATAGCCCCAAAAACCAAGTACCAGGTTTACCATTAACCAGTACAATAGACTTCATTACCTGAATGTGGTCAATGATCACAGTGGTGATGGTTGCAACATTAAAACGCAGTATAAAATCCTTAGTAAATCCCTGTAATTCTGATGTTTCCACATTACAGGATGCAGTAGAGAACATGGAAATCAAGGGTAAGATTGATAAACTGAGCAGATTTCTCTTGTATTTCAGGCTTCACAGTTTAGGTTCAGGGTAGAAACAGAGAACCTGACACACGAGCAAAAGCAGTACTTGATCTAGTAAACACTGACCGAGCTGCTCCTATAGATCATAGTGTGCAAAAGAGGGCTGTAGATACACTCTGGCATTTACTGAGGATCACTCAGGTGCAGTCTGTGAACTTTTAGAAAACTAAAAGGTGAAAGCGTAAAAGCTACTTAGCGATAGTACACGCTCTCCAAAGAGAGAAAGGAAAGCACCTCAGTACTTAGCTGACTGAGTCAGATACTGAAGACCAGACACTGACCAATACTGACCATCACTACAGGGTCTGTAAGGTACCACAGAGCTTGTCATGCACACAGTCATGCAATGGGATGGATTACAAGGAGACATTTTCTCCAACTGCAGACGTTCTACACTCTGATGCAGATTACCACACAGTCCGACCTTCAGCTCCACCAGATGGACGTTACAACAGCCTACTTGAACGCTCTGATTAATACTGAGATCTGTATGGAGCAAGCAGAGGGATTTGAAGGAAAGTCAAATACAGGTGAAAAGCTTGTCTGTAAACTGAATAAGTCATTGTGTGCTCTCAAACAGTCTGGAGGAACCTGGATCCATGGTTCCTTTATTATCTAGATCAAAAATGGCTTTACACAGAACCCAGCTGACCCTTCTGTTTACAACACACACACTAAACACAGGAGGGTAATACTGATCATCTAGGGAGATGATTATTCATTAGTTTTCCTACCCTTAGGATGGCAGCAGCAACACAATCCCTGAATATCGTAGTTTTTTCAGTGATGAATGTTTGCTTATGATCCTCTCGTCTGTGTTTTTCTGAAGCGGCAGGGCTCCTTCTGGACCTCCGCGTCGGGCGGAGAATAGCGACAAGGGAAAACAGGAGAGCGTGGCGGTCCTCTTTGGGCTCCAATACTTTTCAGTGTTTTACTGAAACCCCTCCAGCAGCGAGAACACCGCCCTGAGGAGCTGTCCTCGCTGCCGGAGCAGGTGAAGAGCCGAGGACCTCGAACCAGTCAGCAGAGGTGAAAACCGGCTGTCGTGGTGGAGGAGTAGCGAACGAACTTCTGTCAAAATAAAAGTCCGTCTTAAACTTATAGAAAAATACTTTTGACTCTCTAAATTGAAAATTATAAATTAGTTTAAGAAAACAGAGTGTTTACAACAATTTAAAAGCTTATTAAAAATAACTTAAATTAACAACGGTAAATAATAACAGATATAAAAGAAATCTGACACAGGACACATACATCTTTAATAAAGGTGGCCTTATGAAAGAAAATATTCAGCTTTCAGACACTGGCACCATGTTTATCCCATAATGACAAAGTGAAAACAGAGTTTTAGTTTTTTATTTAGTTTTTTTTTCCTTTTAATTTATTTATTATTTATTTAAAATTTTGAGGATTCAGACCCTTTACTTGGTACTTAGTTGAAGCACCTTTGGCAGCGATTACAGCCTCCAGTCTTCATGAACAAGGCAAAACATACGTTCAAACCAGTGAGAGGGAAATGCCTCTTAGGTGTTTGAGGATGCCATATAGTGTTGTTACAGTATGCTGAGTATTCTAGGAGTATATTTATTGAAATAGAAGGCCATGTACGGTAGATCTTCATTTAGTCTTGTTAGGGTAATGTTTAGATTGGGGTTTTGAGTTTTACAGGGTTTAAAGTCTTATAAAACAACTTTGTCCAATGTGTCAGCCATGGGAGCTGATTCTTGTGCCCATGTCTGCAATCTGCTGTTGTACATTAGATTTGGACAGATCCTGAAAGCAGTTCACCGCAAAGTGGAGATGGGTGAGAGTTATCTTACATATTAATGGGAATCTGTACATGCTTTACTTTGCCTGATCTAACTGCATTGTAGCATAACCTAGTAGTGATCCTTAACAGTAAATTTTTTTTTAAATGAAAATCAAACCATTTTTATGTTTCAGATCAGCTACAACATCCCAATCCACAAGCCAAGAAGAATGCATTATTATTTCACCAATACTACATCACAGATCATTTCCTCTTTTTTTATGTAGTTTATGTTGTAATGATCATTGCTTTCTATGCAACAGAGTACTGCTAGAGCCCAAGACATGGACATTTGCCAGTGCTGATTACAGGATGAACACTTATTTTAATCCAGAGGTTTTTGCCTCTTTGTCAATAAGGATATTGTTTACTCTTTTCGCAGTGAATACACCAATTTCTATGCACCAGTTGTCATTGATAGTAGTTCAGAGTCTGAGGCAATTGTGGAATCAGAAGTGGGAGGCAGGTAATTGGTAATAGGTAATTTACCCCTAATTATAAATGTGTAAATGGTTCTATTTACCTGCACACACACATACACACACACACACACACACACACACACACACATACAAATTGTGTTATTGCTGTCCAGACAAATGTATCTCCATTTGGGTCAGTTTTCATGCTGCAGAAAGTCAGTTCTTGCTCCAAATGCTCCTAAATCAATTCATATCATTAACTTGCTTTACATGTTAAAAACATTTACCTTCTGTAAATTTACTGTGTTGGAGATACAGCATTCTCTGGATAGTGAACATATACTGAAAATACACATACAATGAAATTCTTACTTTGCAGTTTCTCCATTTACCAACATAATCTTATAAATATCAATATAAAAAGAGACACAGAATAAGTATAATATATATTGTGAGTATCAGGCTAATATACAAAATGAATTGGAATTGCTGTCTATTACTAACAATTTAATGTTGGGTTTTCGTGGTTTGCCCACTTAAGTGTCAAGTTACTACTTTTATTTTTTGACTATTCTGTATGTCTGGTTAATCTACAGTATGGGACTGACCACTTCAGATGTAGGGTCCAATCTGTCTCTGAAGATAGATAAAACGTCCTGCAGCAGATTCAACATTAACAAAGCAAATGTGTGGGATGGAGCCATATGAGGATTTAAGAGATATATGTACAACCCTTCCTATGACATGCTGGCAAAATTCTCTGATGATGTTGGGCAGACAGAAAAGGCTATGAACACAGGAGGGCCTAAAAGTGAATTTCTTACATTGCTAATGGACATAAGAACAAGAAGAGTCTTTGAAGGCAGAGGCCTTGCTAAATATATAGCATTTAACAGTCAAGGTAAAATGTATTAATTTAAAAATAATCTCAACATTTTTAATCATGTTGATTAATTTGTCACTGACAAAGTTGTATTGATATGGATCACTGAAATATTTACATATTTAGCTGCAGGTAAAAATGAATACTTCCATATAGGAAGAATGATCGCTGTGTCCATAGTCCACGGTGGTCCAGGGCCTCTGTGTCTTTCCCAAATCTCTTCCAGTACCTTGTAGGTTCTGAATTCCACTGAGGTTCCTATCAAAGATATACCAGATGAAGAAGTGAAGAATTCTCTACTTGAGGTAATGTAACATTTAATACAATGAGACAACATTTGTTGTCCAGTAAAATCAATTTTGACTGATGTTTAAGGTTTACTAAATCTAGACCCATATTCATAAAGATTCAGAGTATATGTGATGATCTAAGATCAGATTTCTGTCTCATTTGCAGTGATCTTAGTGACAATAACCGCTCCTACTTGGAGAATTTTTATGAATACATGATCTGATTAAATCTTTAAGATAATAATAAGGATAATTGTAAGAGCAATAATGCCTTTTCAGTTCCGTTTAGGCAAATATAGAAATTGGGCAATATGTGTCTTTCAAATTAGTACATAATCTTTATGATCTAGAAATTCAGTGCAACATCTGTGAGTGAACTACAGAGATGCAAGGATAAACACTCCAGCATGCTCCAGACAACGGGATGCTTACACTTCATTAAGACACTGGATGACTAGAAGAAAGTCATACAAGATTATGTTCAATGGTATTTCATCTACTGCAACCATTTCTCCATTCAGAGGTATTACATTTATTTTGAGTATATTTGAGTATATCACTTAATTTGTACATCTAAAGTTGATAAAATTATTCTTTTACCAGAGTAATTATTTTCTTTTCATTTGTTTAATGTGCATGTATCTGATCCTTCATGTAGGGATGCACTGCTAAATGTTACAACTGTACAGAATATATAAGTGACTGTTCTGACTGACATGTTTCCTAGATTTAAGGAGGGACAAGCAACACTTAACGTTGCCAATTCTCTGGAACAGTATCCATCACTCTTCCAGTCTTTCATATGTAACACTGAGACCAGGCTGACTGCAGATGTTGTAGAGGAAACCTTTAAGTGAAGCCTAGCACTCTTGGAAGCACCAAGCTACACAATTTATGTTATATGTACAAGGTATTTAGTGTAGATTGTAAAATATAAACAGGTTCTTTAGAAACACATTGATACAGTTGTAACAGACTGTGCCAGAGGCCCTTAATTCTAGTCTTTGAAGAATCTTGTTTAGTTTTTTATATATTTTTTTTCTTATTTCAGTGCAGGCCCTTCTCCTCAGGATGTGCTGAAGTTTAGAACCGGGTTAAAGTAAGTCCCTGTACCCACCCACGCAGACGCTGCCGTCTCTGTTCTTCCCGCCCTGCTACCCTGCCTGTTGCTAGCCAACATTCGCTCCCTCGAAAAGAAGCTGGGTGAGCTGAGAACGAGGATAACAACCTATCGGGTGGAAGGAGTGAGTTTGTAGCTGGATCGCTGAGTCAGGCGTACTGTCTGAGAGCCAGGTTTTCATGAGAATTAGAGCGTAGCATTCTCTTATCTCACGTTGGGTTGTTCTCCTCGTTCTCAGCTCATCAGTTCTCAGTTTTCGAGGGGGCGTTGGCTAGCAACAGGCAGGGTAGGGGTGGATACGTAGCTGACCTCTCTTGCCCCGCTTCTGCCTTGGGCACTTTGTCCGTCTGCTGCGACGTCTTCCCAAGGCTGGTGCTGCTGGGCCTTGCTGTCTGGTCAAAATCAGAAAGACTAAATGTAAGTTCATCAAGATGGGCTTAAAATGTAAACCTATACAAGCGTGATGAACATATGAAATGAAACTTGAAACCTTTCTTTTGCAACTCTCCTCATAATTACAGTGTGTGTATTTTGCTCTTCTCACTACTGTTGGAGTCTCCTTCAGCCACAGCAGCATCTTTAAGTTGAGGGGGATATTGTTGTGAGTGAAACTATGCCTCACGAGACTGAAAAATTTATGAGTTGAAATACTGAACCAAGCAACAAGCTTAAATACACATGTGCATAAATGTTCTATAAATGTACACTGATCAGCCATTTTTTTCACCATCGCGTCTGATCCGATTGTATCAACAGAACACACACTAACACCACCACAAGGCACGTGTCCCCAACACAGTGGTGGTGTATTAGTGTGTTTTCTGCTGGTACAATTGGATTAGACACAGCAGTACTGCAGAGGTGTTCACCCACTATTTACTTTAGTAGACACATTAGCACACCTTGATAACAGTGCCCTAATAGAAACAGTTTGCAACCATTTAAAAATGCAGTTGTTTTTATCACGATTCCTGAAAAGCTACTTTGTGACAACGGCAGTTGCACAAATAATATTGACTTGAATCCATGCTGGTATTGATGTTCTCCCAGAGTTGTCTAAGTCACTCTGCAGTTCCTCTGCCTCTCTGGGCACTTTGCACACAAGATGCTCTATCTCTACGTATTTTAGAGCAGCTAGTGGCTCTTTAATTTCTCTGTCTTTCTGGTCTCGGTTGCCATGAGGCATTTCACTCTTTCTCTCTCCCTTCATAAAGTCTTTTTACAGTCATTTTATTTTAAGGACGTCTTACTGCTGTTTTTTGGTTTAGTTATTCCTCTTATTTCACAACAGCATTGTCTCCCTGGACAGTGAAAGTAGGAACAAGGAGGTTGTGTTAAGATTATATATTTATTCTACACTGGCAGCTGTGTAGGTATAAATGATTTTCTGAGGAAGGTAAGTGCTCTTTTGGGTTTGTCTGCTTTTTTCACGTCTGTTGTGCTCTGATAATTGTTAATGCCTATGGAATGGCAGTCTGTTTCATAACTGTTTAATAACTTGAATAAATAACTTTTATGGTTACATTGGTGTTAATTCATGTTTTGTGAATTACTTGATTAAAATTGAGGGTTACAATTTTCATTTATTGGCTGAAATGATCTTGACTAGGATTGACTTGGAGTTTGACACACTAATCTTTTTGGTAGATTTTATGTAAAAGCAATAAGTTGTGTACCATCATGTATTTTGTGTTACGGTTCATTTGGTGGAACGTAATTTAATTATGTAGGGCTTAATAAATATAATGTAGTATGTAGAACTTTTATAGAATATTTACAATTAAATGTTGTTTAAGTTCAGAAAAAAATGCAAATGTACTTAAAAAAAAGTAAAAAAAAACATTTATGTAAACATATTACACTGTTTTTCACTGCTTTTGTCCCTCCACTTTGATCCTGGGAAAAGATTGCTGTGTTGTGCTGATTTATAGTGAAGACCAGAAGCAGTTAAACAAGCAGCTGAAACACAGTTGAATAAATAAATGTTTTGATAAAGTGAAATAATGTTTTTAAATATGTGTTTAAATAGATATAAACATTAATGGTGATAATAATTATAGTCTATTATAATCTTTTGGAAGTTCTCTATTTTCATTTTCACGATTTACACTGAGATGAACCGAATCGGAAACTCTGTAAAGGTGTGATATGGATGGCAGGCTGATTAAACACAACGGAAAACAGATAGTTTAGCTGAAAGTAAAACAGGTCTGTAAATAATAATAAACAACAACAATAATCCATTAAAAGAAGAGACCTTATTTATTCTTAGCACTGTTCAAATTAGCCTTACTTTCCTCAGCTTCTTATTTAAATGATCCAGTCCACCTTAAGTGCTGCTGTTTCGCCTGTAGGTGGCGCTGATGAGTTGATTTTCATCATTAATCTGTGTGATCTGGAAAATAAGACTGAATTGACTTCTTACACTTATCTTCTGAACCATTTCTGTTGTGTTACTCTAATAAACATGCAGGTATTTGTATGTTTTTTACACTGCCCAGTATTAACCCCCTTTGTAATTACGGATATTTTAATAGCTCTTTATAGAGAAGACTGATTAGCAGATAATACTTTGCCAAGTGTCAAGATGTGTTGTATAAAAGAGGCTTATATCAGAGCCAGTTTACGGAGTCTAGTCACTTCCTGTTTACTCTGTTGTCTCAAAAAATGAGTGCCAACTTCTAAAACTCACCTTAATGACCGTAACTATTTAATGTAAGAAGTATTATTATTATTATTATTATTATTATTAGTTTATGTAAAGTTAAATAATTAAAACCTAATTATTTATTGAACTGTCCATAAGCTCTAAACATCTTATATGCATCCACATACTGCTCCAGACTGATCCTTATCCCCATTTTAACACCATTTTAAGGGTTGTTATTTTAAGTAAAAAACTTCACATAATGAGGCATTCACCACCCTCCTCCACTGTTCATGGTGAGTCCACTTCACCACACTCCATTTTATAGCACTTACAGTCCCCCATTACAATCGCCTGCACAGATGTTCTTCTGTCCACAGCCCTCGTTGATTCAGGAGTGGCTACAAAGTAATAAGGCTTTCACCAACCTCCTACACAGTTCTTGGTGAGTCCTCTTCATCACACTCCTTGTTGTACCTTTAAAGTGCCCATTACAGTTGACTGCCCAGATTCTTTTTTGTTCACAGCCATTTTTGATCTGTAAGTGGCTACAAAATTCTTTAATGAGGCTTTCACCAACCTCATCCACTGTTCTTGGTGAGTCCACTTCATCACACTCCATTTTATAGCACTTACAATGCCCATTACAATTGCCTACCCAGATTCTCTTCTGTCCACAGCCCTCTATGATTACGAAGTGCCTACAAACCTCTTAAATGGGGCGATCAGCAACCTTATCCACAGAGCTTGGTGAGTCAGCTTTAGCACACTCCCTGTTATAACGCTCATAGTGCCCATTACAGTTGACTGCCCAGATTCTCTTCTGTTCACAGTCCTCTGTGATAGGCAGTGGCAACAAACTTCATTAATGCGGCTTTTACAATCCTCATCCATTTGTTCTTGGTAAATCCACTTCATTATACTCCTTGATATACCTTATAAAGTGCCCTTTACAATTGGCTGCCCAAATTCTCTTCTGTCCACAGCCCTCTTTGATTTCGAAAGTGGCTACAAACTTCTTTAATAAGGCTTTTTCCAACCTCGTCCACAGTTCATGGTAAGTCCACTTCATCACATTATTTGTTATACTGCTTACACTGCCCATTACAATCGACTGCCCAGATTCTCTTCTGTCCACAGCCTTTTATGATTCGGGAGTGGCTACAAACTTCAATAATGCGGCTTTCACCACCCTCCTCCACTGTTCATGGTGAGTCCGTTTCACCACACTCCATTTTGTAGCACTTACAGTGCCCATTACAATCGACTGCCCAGATTGTCCACAGCCCTCGATGATTCAGGATATAAACTGTGAATGAAAACTGTGGATAAATACTGTTTAGATTTGCACTAACCATACCCAGATTGTTTTTGATCTGCTGCATATTTCACTTTACTTTTTACGTCTTTACATATACTTTATTCATACACTTTGAGTGCATTGCTGCATATGCCACTTCACTTCCGACGTCAATGTCAGGGACCTCTACTTATTTATACAAACACCTATACTCTTACATTCCTACATATTAGTGAACAAAAATTTCAATGCTTTGAGTTATTTAATATTTAATGTTTATTTAAATGTTTGATGTTTATTGTTGCACCATGGGTCTGAGAGTAACTGAGTTTCAAGCCTGTGTATGTCCTGTACATATTGCAGTTTTGACTTTGAGTGGCTACAATATTTATTAATGAGGCTTTCACCAACCTCATCTACAGTTCTTGGTGGGTCCACTTCATCACACTCACACTTTGTTGTTGTACCTCTTAAGGTGCCAGATCATCTTGTGTCCACAGCCTTAGATAATTCGGTAGTTGCTAAACCACTTCATCCACAGTTCTGTCACACTGTCTGTTGTACTGCTTACAGTGCCCATTACAATCACCTGCCAAGATTCTCTTTTTTCACAGCCCTGTATGATTCGGAAGTGGCTACGAACTTCATTAATGAGGCTTATCTTATCCACAGTTCTTGTTCTTCATCACACTCCATTTTATAGCACTTAATGGTCCCCATTACAATCGCCTGCCCGGATTCTCTTCTGTCCACAGCCTTGATGATTCAGGAGTGGCTACAAACTTCATTAATAAGGCTTTCACCAACCTCCAACACAGTTCTTGGTGAGTCCACTTCATCATACTCCTTGTTGTACCTCTTAAAGTGCCCATTACAATTGACTGCCCAGATTCTCTTCTGTCCACAGCCCTCTTTGATTCTGAACTGTCTACAGCTTTCTACAGCTTTCATCAACCTCATCCACTGTTCTTGGTAAGTCCACTTCATCACACTCCATTTTATAGCACTTAATAGTCCCCATTACAATTGCCTGCCCAGATTCTCTTGTGTTCATAGCCCTAGATGATTCAGGAGTGGCTACAAACTTCATTACTAAGGCTTTCACCAACCTCCTACACAGTTCTTGGTAAGTCCACTTCATCTCACTCCTTGTTGTACCTCTTAAAGTGCCCATTACAATCACCTGCCCAGATTCACTTCTGTTCACAGTGATACTGTTATGTTCAAGACTTATGTGATCCTGTGATCCAGTTTTGCATATTTGATACTGTTAGTGCTGCCATCTGGTGGCCTGTTTGTCTTGTTTATTTATTTGTCTCTCTCTCCCTCTCCAGGTGAAATGACTTGGAATCAGCTGATCTCAATGCGTATGCTGGTTGGTTTCGTTGTCTGAGCTTTGTCATTAAAATGGAGCCATTGATGTTTATCCAGTCATCCACAATGTTCTCACCATGCGGTTAAATGCTGCTGTGATTTATGCTGCTCAGGATACTTTGGTTTTTTTCTTGCTATTTAAACACTCTTAGATTTAGCTTTGTACTTCTCGTAAATTTGTATGTTCCTGGATATAATGGCTGGCAAGCACTACACTGATTGTTTTCGCCTCACAATTTACAGTTTGACCTAGTATAATGTATGTGAAGCTGTTTTTGTCTACTCTTTTCTGTGTCATTATGTACTTGTTGATGTTCAAGTGGTTTAATCATAGTCACATATTTGTAGGGGTGAGTGCCATTTACTTTATTATTTTTTATTTTCTCTTGTTTCATGTTAGAGAGGCAGTTAAGACCACTATATTTTTTATTACTCTTTTTTTAGGTTAGCAAGTAAAGTGGAATGTCATGTGTTTCTGTTATTTTGGCCTTAGCTCACCCTGATGCCATATGATGTTGACTGTGACATTTTCATTTGAGCATTAAATCTGTTGTGCTGGTTTGTTTCTTATCTCCCTAAGTTCTAGACTAGTATTTTGAGAAATGTTTGATAAACAGGGTTGTAACAGTTACTCAATAATAGATGAACTTTACCATGTATAGTGCAACTTCTTTATTTCTCCCATTACAGCCAACTACACCATCACTCCTGCCACAGCTCTCTCTTTCCCCTCCCACTTGATTACTTCATAATAAAAGTCTTCCTTTTGAATTGCGGTACTAACCTTTACAGGTCAATATAGCTAACAAAAGGGATTATTAATAAAACAATGCCTTTCTACATCATAGACTTAAACTCCCTCACTTCTTAAAAATAAAAAAATGGATAATCATAGAGAACAGACTTTTACACATTTAAACAACAGAGTACACAGAGACAACACAAGAGCACAGAACAGAAGTATTATGTCCTTTCCAAATTTATTGTTAATCAAGTTTCCATTGTCCTACACTCAGGGCATGAAGTAACTTATAAGCTGGTGGCCCCTTTTTTGGTTTTACAGTCCACAAGCTGTTCTTTTGTACTGTGCTGCAGCACATGTTCAACCTTCTGTGTTTGTATGCTGCTTCTCTCCAGGCATAGTCGTTTCTCTGTGTCTGAGTTTAAGAGCTCTGTCTCTGCCTAAGTGTTGGAAGTGTAGAACTACCTTACATTTTTGAACGCCAAGTGACTAGCATCAAACATGACATCTAGCCTACTCTGTCTTGCTACACAGAAATTTTGGCCTATCTTGGAACCTGAGTTGGTCCTTCTCTTTCTCACAGAGGGAGAAGTCTTGTTCCAAGGCTAGTGAAGGGTCCATATGTATGGGCTGCATGTGCTGGATGTAAATGTCCTGGTGTATTTCTGCTTTCTATATCTATCATCTATCCCCACATAACAGATATGATCATGTTCCTCAAGTCCAACTTGGAAAGCAGATCTGAGATGGGGTATTACAGTGGAAGCGAACAACTTTATGTGAACAACTCAGTAAAAGATGAGCTCCAATGCACCTTCATGTGTTTGAGTCATGTTATTGAACAGAGGTTTTGACCATCATATTTTATGTGTAACTGTAGTGAAGACAACAAAAAGCTACGTTTGAATGTATGCACAGCTGGTGCAGCCTAGCCCAGGAGCCCAATGAATGAGAAGAACATGAAGGCATAATTTACCTTTTCATATTTCTAAACTTGCAGTAAACCTGGAAGATTCTGGGGCTTAGGCTGATGCCATTAAACATCCAGAGCATGTTCTCCCTGATGTAACATTTGACACCAGACCACAGTGTCTGTTCTAGGATCTTTAGATTGTGATAAATACAAACAGATGTCCCAAAAGTAACTCGTTAAATCAAGAAAACATAACCTCAAAGTGGATCTTCTGCTACGATCTGAAGATCTTCCACATCCAGCACAAACAACAGGTTTTAGAAAAGCCAGCGCCAAACTACTGGAAGAATAAGCATCAAAGAAAAGTAGCTAGTATACTATACATGCAAACACACTATACACATTATACATACTCTCTATTTACAATATTGCACTGGTGTAAAGCGGTTAAATGTACAGGTTTGATATGATCTAAATGTTTACATTATGTACAAAAAGCACTGGATGGGTGTGAATTCAGGTGTAGTGTAGGTGGGGAGAAGTCTTTGTGGGTGCAGTGTGACTGTGCATAGAGGTTCCAGTAGCAAGTGCAGGGTGCAGAGGGTGTCTGTATGGGGAGGAGATGTGATGGTACAGATTAGATAAACAGTCCACAAGCTATTGTTCATTCAGCAGCCTAATTGCTTGGGGATTGAAGCTGTCTCTGAACCAAATGGTTCTGGTGTTCAAGCTTCTGTACCTCCTGCCACTGGAGAGCTGTGAAAACAGGCAGTGGCTTGGGTGGGTGGAGTCCTTGATAATCCAATTTATAAAAGTAAATCAGAAATGACATTCCTTTACTGAGCATGCGTAGTCCAGATTGGGGCTACGGTTCTGAATTAGAGTCTAAAAAGCTGTCAGAATGGTGAAGAAGCAGTTCAGGGAGACAGATGGGGCTAAAAAGATGACAGTTATTAAGAGTTTATTTGTGAAAGACAAGGCTTAATCTGACTACTCAGTCCAATTTTTCTGTTCCACCTTAAATGGTGCAGCAGTTACAGTCAAAAGTATTCACCCCCCACCCCATTGCTATTTAGCTTTATTAGCAAACATAAGTGCTTTCTCCAAATTCAATAATGCTAAACTGCATTGAGGGGTTGAATAATTTGAGCTGCAAATGTACAGCACCATCATGAAATAGCTGCATCACTTAAGGTGGAACAGATAAATTTGGAAGAGAAGCTGATTTCAGTACAGCATCAATCTTGTGTGTTTTTCCATTTGTCTTCCAGTAAAACACAACTCAAATAATGAACATATGACGCTTTAAACACAACAGACAATATCATTTAAATTCAGCATGTAGTTCAAAACGACGTCCAACCAAACGCCGCTGTCTGACTCCCTGTTGTCTTCTTCTAGTTAATAGATGTAGATCAGCACCCTTAGCTCCTTCAATGAGTTTTTTCTCAGCCATTCTGTTATTTACAAAAAAAAAGCTCTTTCCTTCAAGCTTTTCAGTCCCTGAGATCAGTACTGGAGGACTTAAGGACCACATGTATGAACACATTGTGAGATCTGTCCTTATCTTCTGGTTAGTGTGGATGAAGGTAAGATACATGAAGAAGGACATGACACCTCCAGGTAAGTTTCAACGAAGTGGTAGTTTTATTAAAGCATTCACCGTAGAAAAAGTAGAGAAGAAAAACTGTCCTTTTTTTCTTTGTCTTTTATATTTTATTCTTATCTTCTGTTTCTTTGCATTTTATCTTTGTCTTGGTTTCATCTGTCTTTTATCTTCGTCCTTTCTGTGTTATTGTCTTTTTTTCTTTGTCTTTAATCTTTGTCTACTTTTTCTTTGTCCTTTCTTTGTCCTTTGTGCTCTGAGCCATTACCTGGATGAGGTGAAGTAATGTTAATCTCTGCTCTCTGTTCTGATGATCAATGACATTATTAGACTCTTTCAGTGACTCTGGGCATGAAACTTGGGTGCCTACTAACCCAGGCTAGGAGAACATCATAACCTGAGCAAGTTGGTCCTTTCCATTACTGGTGATTAAAGCTTAAAGGTGCTATTTTCGATCGTCGCCAAGCAGGGCCTTCCATAAAGTCACAGCTGTTTTGTTTTACTGATAAGTTGTTTTTAATTTTTTTTTTATAATTTTTTTTATTTGGTTATTTGTCATTGTGGTTATTGTGAATATTCTTACTGTCTGTAAAATTGATTTGTCTGGTGTTTTTCTAATAAGAAAAATACCAGACAAATCAATTTTACAGACAGTAAGAATATTCACAATACTCATGCATATCAACAAACATTCATGCATATCAACACCACAGAAGGATGGGGGGGGGGGAACCACATACATACATGTACAAACATACGTACACGTACATCACACATTAATACACATTCTACAAAAGCAACTATATTTACAGAGTCTTAACATAATTAATGGCCTCAGTCCAAAAGCAAATCATTGTTTTGGCATTGTGGAATCTGGCAGTTGCCCGTTCTAAAATAAGAATGTCCAGAAAATATCTACACCATAACTGAGATAAAGAAAGGTTAGGGTCAAACCATCCTTTCAAGATTGATTACTTGGCCACAGTCAGAGCTGCCATCATGAGTTTCTTTTGTTGTACAGTAAGCATTAAAGTATAATCATCAAAAAGTAAAAGTAAGGCTGGAGACAAAGGAATATTCACAGACAAATAACCAGACAAGATTTGTATGACATACAGCCATAAAGCCTTCACAACTGAACATGACCGAAACATATGAACATATTCTCCAACTAAACCCACCTGTTACAGTTTTTGTCGTTTGAAAGCTTCATCAAAAAAGCACAACAAGGAGTAATGTAAATGCTGTGAGCTAATTTAAAGTGAATTAACTGATGAGACAAATTTTTTGAAGACAGAAAGATGTTATGCCACACCACGTCCCAATTTGCAGAAATTCTGAATGTACACAGATCTCTATTCCAGAGCCCTACTGCACCTACAGAAAAATTCTTAAATCGAATAAAGAAATCATACAAATGTGAGACTAAGCCTCGGGAAGATTCATGATTACACAGATGATCCAGTAGGAAATGGTTCTTCAACTAAGTATTCCATGGAACCCCGTATGAACGTAGTGCCGAGCGTAGTCTCAGGTATAGAAAATAGGAAGTACCAGGAATAGAGAAAAGGTTACATAACTCTTGAAAAGAGTAAAGCCCATGGGTGCCAAAAATATAATTCAAAATACGGATGTTGCTATTAGACCAAGTGGGAAAAACAAATGGCTTGGAACCTGTCAGAAGAAAATTATTAAACCATATGGGAGAGGATTTGTGCAGTTTCACATTGCACTTAAAAAACTTAGAAACGGAGTTCCATATCTCAAGTGAGCAAGAAATAATAGTGCTATATCTTAGAAGTGAGGTCCGATGTTTAACACCAGCAAAGGGTAAGTCTTGGAGCCTAATGGAAAAAAATAAGTTGCTGTTCTATTGCTCGCCACGATACTTTAGAAGTGGAATCAAACCATGACCTTATGGCTCTTAAATGAAAAGCCCAAAAATAATATTTAAAATTAGGAATAGCTAGACCACCAGATGAATCTGGACGTTGAAGTGATTTTAGGCAGATTTTAGCCATTTTGTTGTTCCATATGAAATTTTTGGATAACTTCTCAATATCATTAAAGAAGTTGTGTGGGGGGAAGAGGGGAAGCATTGCAAACAGAAAATTTATATGAGGGAGGATATTCATTTTAAGTATGGAAATCCTGGCAGACATGGAAATTTGAAGTAAAGACCATTTTTTCATATCCTTAGTAAGTTTATTAGGGCAATGAGCATAGATGTGCTTCTGAATTCCCAGGGGCTTGGGAATTGTAGAGAGTAGAATAAAAATCATAAAAAACTTTGTTTACTTGAGAAGGATTTGTAAACACCTTATCAGAGGAACTCCTTATCTTGAAGAAGATGTACGTTAAAATAGCAATGTTTTGCACTGCCATTACTTCGATTATTACATATCACCAGTTGAACTGGAGCATGATCAGATATAAGCATGGGTAGTATGCTAGCATGAGCGATAAATGGCAGCAAGTTGGGGGACATAAAGATGTAATCAATTCTAGAATAAGAGTTATGACGACATGAATAAAAAGTGAAATTTCTTCTAATTTTTTTAAACGCCAAGGATCTGAAATGTTTAGGTCGGTCATGAAGGTTTTGAAATATCTGGCAGATGCATTCTGGTGTGATAAAAGGGGAGTCCTAACAGATCTTTCTAGATCTGAGATGGTAAGATTGAGATCAGCTCCTATTATTAATGGATAATTACCTAAAGCTAGTAGATTGATTTTAATATCATCAAAAAAGGAAGATTCAAATAAGTTTGGTGCATAGATGGAAGCTAAGCAGTATGTTATCGTGCCTAATTTGACTACTATCTACCCCCGTAATCACTTCCTGAGCTAATAATTTGTGAGTTCAGTTTCCTATCAACTACAACAAAGATACCTTTAGTTTTGTTAGGAGCACAGGATTTTGTTATTATTTTGTAATATTTGTCTTGAAATCTGTGCACATGGCATGCTTTCAAATGAGACTTCTGTATGAAGACTATATGTGCTTTTTTCCTATGTAACAAATCCAAGCACTTAGTTCTTTTGATAGGCTCGTTGGCACCATGAATATTCCATGATAAAACATTGTAGCTATCCATAGAATTTGTACAGAAAAGAGATGCCATTCAGCAAATGAAATATAATCATTATATAGATCATACAATTTAAAGAGTATGGACTGAAACAATGAATGACAATCAGGTAAATTAAACACATCAAAATAATTGTCACATAAATGATTTGCCCCCCCACCCCTGTCTATGTGGATGTGTGGTTGTGGTTTGTGCAGTTTCCAGTGTGTGTAGTATAAGAGTGCCTAAAGCCAGTTTTTATTGATAGACAAATTATTATACCATATTAAGAAACCTGCACGGCCAGTAAACCTGAATGGTTTTCTTCATTCTTTAAAAGTATTTGGTGGGACACTGTCCACTTTGTTTGATCTTTTTAAGATTTTAAGAACAAAACTCATTAATAAAGTTTTGCATTTTATTGCATTATATGTATTTTAAAGTCTTTGAGTAAGCATTGTACACTGTACTGCATCCCACATCTCTGTTACAGCAGTAACAGAGCTACCCATATAGTCCTAGGAAC
Organism: Salminus brasiliensis; assembly: GCF_030463535.1. Lineage (NCBI taxonomy): Eukaryota > Metazoa > Chordata > Actinopteri > Characiformes > Bryconidae > Salminus > Salminus brasiliensis. The sequence goes on along the minus strand of NC_132893.1, from coordinate 12,798,589 downwards.
ATTTTATTGTTTTAATATGGGTTATACAAAGAACTCGGTACAAAGAAATAATATCAGGTAAGTTTTAAAACTGACCTGTTATCTGTGTGTAAGCATATTATATAGTCCCAGGAACATAAAGTTTAGGATGTGCCCAGGCCCAGAGAAGGAATATCCTAAACTTTTGCTGACCCAAGGCTTGCATTATTTTAATACTGAATGTACAACTCAGTACTAGTTTTAGCTACACAATTAAAGTTGAATTATAAACACATTTAATAATAGTACTACTACTAATAATAATAATAAAATAAAAACTAAGATAGTCTAGTTTATTTTAGTGACTAGCAGATTTAAACATGTGTTGTTCCTTTTTTAGGTTTAGGTTGAGGGATTGTGAATGCTTAGTTACCGTTACCCACCAGAATATTTTGAAAAAGACACTTTTAGTTCCATGAAGATCCATGTTTTTAATAGAGTTCTGAGTGAAGAACCTTTTACCTGATGTATTTACCTGCACCATATTGAAGGTTCTTAACATTCATTAATTTTTATTACAAACATGTAATAGAAAAAGTAGCTAGCTAAACATTTTCTGTGGCAATGACAAATAACAAACATTTGATGCACTTTATTTTAAAGATTAAAGTTGTCACCATTTTGAACAATTCTGCCTGTACATTTCCCTAGAATACAGAACTGTATGTTATGTATGCATGTTACTGCTAATCTTCGTATTGAACATGAGTTCATGTAAGGATTTCACACAACAAGAGGACTTTGTTGTCCCATGCAATGCAATAAACATTTAGCCTGCCAAACATTTAGGTTCCCCTGACTTTTAAAGTGCATCATTGTGTCACTGAATTAATGAATTATTTAACTTTTAAAACAGGCAAATTGAGGAATCAAGGAATCAGCACTATAGAAAAAGGGAAACATATCACAATTTAAGTAAATTTCCTTAACCGCTTAAGACTCTGCATCCTCATGAGGGGGCATTACATTTCTGCTTTTCTGCACCATAATTCTCATCTCATTTTATGTGTGAAATAGTTCATTTATGTACAATAACATCTCTAGCTTCATTTGGCATGCACTGATGACAAATTGTAGCTATAATAAGATGCTACAACATCTGTAATGATGAAGTACTCATTTGAGGACATTGGGACTATATTAGGTCACAGGTTGCGCCTTTTATTTTATAATTACAGAAAGAGTTTCAATGTTAAAAGCAGAACAATCACTCAATGCAATTATAGATAAGTGTTTTTGTTCATTCTTAGTTTCATATGTGATGAAGGGTGTTGGTTTTGGTACATTTAGTAAAGTACTGTACTAAAGAACATATTTTTATATTTTCTTGTGCTTTAATTTGACTTTATCATACATTATACCTCTACTTTGCTGCATTTCAGAGGCATGTATTGTATTTTTTATGGTCAGCTACTTACACATAATGTTGCAATTATATTTGCACTATGGTATAGCCATGTTTAGGGCTTACAATAAAGTTTACATTGTTTCTACTTTTGTTTTTGTATCCTCATGCTTACAGTTCAAAATAGACAGTTTTGTACTTTGTTAGCCAATTGTTTCTTCCTGCACACATACTCTCAATTTACAATATCACAGTGGTAAAAGCAGTTAAATGTACAGGTTGATATAATCTAAATGTATACATTATTTACAAAAGGCACTAGATGGGTGTGAATTCAGGTGTAGTGTGGGTGCTGTGTGACTGCATAGGGGTCCAGTAGTAAGTGCAGAGTGTGTTTGTATGGGGAGGAGGTGTAATGGTACAGATGAGCTCCATAGTCCAGAAGCTCTTGTTCATTCAGCAGCCTAATTGCTTGAGGATAGAAGCGGTCTCTGAACCGACTGTGAGAACAGGTAATGGCTTGGGTGGGTGAAGTCCTTGATAATTCCTCAGACAGCGCCTGGTGTTTAAATCCAGAAGGTTTGGCAGCTGAACCCCGATGATGCGTCGGCCTGTGCGCACCACCCTCTGCAGAGATTTTCACTGTTGAGCTGTGCAGTTACCATACCAGGTGGTGAAACATCCCATCAGAATGCTCTCCACAGTGCAGATGGAACGTCCTGAGTATGCAGGGGTTCATACCAAACCTCCTCAGCCGTCTGAGGTAGAAGAGGTGGTGATGTGCTTTCTTTGCCACCCATGTGGTGTGTTCTGCCCATGTAAGTTCCTCAGTAATGTGAACACCAAGGAACTTGAAGCTGCCGACTCTTCTCCACAGTGGTCCCATCAATGGACATAGGGGTGTGCACTCTCTCCTGTTTCCTAAAGTCCACTACCAGCTCCTTGGTCTTGCTGATGTTAAGAGAAAGGTTGTTTTGCTGGCACCATTGTGAACCTCCTTTCTGTAGGCTGTCTCATTATCGTTGGAAATCAGGCCCACAATTGTCCTGTCATCAGCGAATTTAATGATGACATTGGAGCTGTATCTGGCTGTGCAGTCAAAGGTGTAGAGGGGAGTACAGGAGCGGGCTGAGGACACATCCCTGGAGGGGGGGGGGGTTCTAGTGTTGAGGGTCAGTAAGGAAGACATGTTTCTGCCCACCCTTAACATCTGCTGTCATCCTTTCAAGAAGTTCAGGATCCAGCTGCACAGAGAACTGTTCAGACGCAGATCCTGATGCTCTGTGTTAAACCTTGGTGGAATGATGGTGATGAATGCTGAACTGTAGTCCACAAACAGCAGTTTCACATAGGTGGTGTTCTTGTCCAGGTGGGGCAATTTGCAGAGTCAGGGAATCATTAATGGATCTGTTCTGCCCGTGTGCAAGTTGCAGTGGGCCCAAGGTACCAGGTAATGAGGAGCAGATGAAGTCTCTAACCAGTAGGTGTTAGAGCAACCGGGCGCCAGTCATTTAAGCAGGTAATTCTGCCCGTCTTTGGAACAGGGTCAATGGTGGCCAGTTTGAAGCATGCTAGCATGTCTAAGAGAGCATGAGAGGTGTTAAAAATGTCAGCTCCAGCAAGCATACTGACGCATGCTTTAAGAGTTCTGCTGGGTATGCCATTTGGGCCAGAAGATTTATGTTTGAAGATTTGTGTTGATACACTTAAAAGGGAAGGGAAGGAAAGGGGCGGAGCAGTGGTCTAGAATCCGTGTTTTCCGTGTGCTGCATGAGGTGTGCTGATAGAACATGGGTGCTACTTTCCTCAGGTTTCCTTTATTAAAGTCCCCAACAGTAATGAATGCAGCCTCCGGGCACACGGTTTCTTGCTTGTTGACCGCCTCGTACAGTTTCCTGAGCACCAGGTCCGTGTCCACGTGTACACGGCGGCAACAACGACCCCAGAGATCTGTTCCGGCAACCACACCAACCTGCACAAGATGATGAAATATTCCAGGTCCGGGGAGCAAAAAGACTCTATGAAGTGTACATTTTTCTGATCACACCAAGCATCGCTGATCAAAAAAACACACACCACCATCTTTGCTTTTCCCTGAGAGGTCCTTTGTTCCATCAGCCCGGTGCAGGGAGAACCAGGGAGAACCCCGCCGGCTCTGTCTGGAATTTTGTCTGACATCCAGGTTGCAATGAGGCAGATAATACAGCAGTCCCTTATCTCCGGTTGAAATGATATCTGTAAAGTTCGCTCAGGTTGTTTCCAGAGACTGTACATTGGCCAATAGTATGCTGGGGAGAGGGGGCTGCGAGGGTGCATTGTCTCAGCCTGATGAGGACTCCAGCTCTCCAGCTATGTTGGCTGTTTCAAGCTTCACCAAGAGGACTTTTTGATGAGTGTGCTCCCAGTATCAATCATGGCCTGGCAGTGGTGTGAGCCAATGGTGATAGATAACTTCAGGGAGTTCCACTGCAGCATACTGGTCTTGTGTTTTATTTGAAGGTGTTTTTTTTCTTACCCCCTTCTTGGTTAGCCTGTTCTGGCTAAAGGTTCTGGCTTGAGACAGGTCCTTCTCAATAATATTCCCAATTTCACTGTTTTTACAGTTCTTCATAAAAGGCTAGCTAGTCTGGTTCCTCAGTATGCCTTGCATTATTTCCTTCTCATCCATTCTCCACCTGAGACAACGGGCTCGATGTTGAAAAGCAAAGTCATGCACACCTGTTTTCTCTCACATATCCTCCTTTCAGCCTCAGCTTTATAGTCTTTAGACAGAAAGGCACGCAAAAACATTGTTTTAAATTGTGTCCATGTCGTGACATCCTCTTTCTTCCAACAACCAATCTTTAGCTGTCCCAGTTATCACAGACATCAGGGTTGCAAGTATCTCAGCATCGGTAAGAGAAAGGACAGCTAGGAACTCACATCATTCACATCATTCCAGGTAACCAATGGGATCTCGTTCATCACTTTCTCCTCCAAAAAGCAGGAAATCAATTTTAGAAGAGGCTTCACATGCATGAAAGTGATGCTTCCTATTGGCATATCTGTAGGTTTACTTGCTACACAAGGTCTAATGCTAACCCATGGAGTGGATATAAGCACAGCCTTTGCTGTGCATACGAACAATCAGCATAATACAGTTGCAGATCGTCAGAACATCAGCCAGCCGAAGTTGCAGATTAAAGCTGGATGCAGACAACAAGGGACTTGCCTTCTGCAAATGTATGTGGTTGTCTGCATCTCAAAGTGAGCCCATCATGGGGTCTATTGAACCTGTATGACAAAACAAAGATGAAGAATACATGTATAGAAACTGAATGATGACTTACCTCTTACAGAGCTGTATGCGAAAAGTCACCCTCATACAGTTGCAGATCGACAGAAAGTCAGCCAGCCAGCCATAGTTGTAAACTGAGATGCAGATGTACAGAACCTTGTTAGTCCACCTTCAGAAAGGGATTTGATCATGAGGTCCTGCAAACATGTATGACAAGAAAGAGAGTCAATACATGTATAGAAACTGAATGAATGATCACTTACCTGTTAAACAGCTGCATACGAACAGTCACCCTCATACAGTGGCAGATCGACAGAAAGTCAGCCAGCCAGCCAGCCATACTTTTAAACGAAGATGCAGATGTACAGAACCTTGTTAGTCCACCTTCAGAAAGGGATTTGATGATGGGGTTCTGTGAACCTGTATCACAAGAAAGAGAGTAAATACATGTATAGAAACTGAATGATCACTTACCAGTAAAATCAGATGCATACGAACAGTCAGCCTCCTACAGTTGCAGATCATCAGAACATCAGCCAGCCAAAGTTCGAGATGGAGATAAAGACAACCACATACATTTGCAGAAGGCAAGTCCCTTGTTGTCTGCATCCAGCTTCAAACTGAGCCAATCGTGTAGTCTTTCGAACCTGTATGACAAAAAAAGATGGAGAATACATGTAAAGAAACTGAATGATCACTTACGTGTTACACAGCTGTATGCGAACCGTCAGCCTCCTACAGTTGCAGATCACCAGAACTTCAGCCAGCTTCAAAGTGAACCAGTCAAAGTGGTCCGGCGAACCTGTATGACAAGAAAAAAAGTTAATACATATATAGAAACTGAATGATCACTTACCTGTTACACAGATGCATACGAACAGTCACCCTCATACAGTTGCAGATCGACAGAAAGTCAGCTGGCCAGCCATAGTTGTAAACTGAGATGCAGATGTACAGAACCTTGTTAGTCCACCTTTAGAAAGGGATTCGGTCATGGTGTCCTGCGAACTTGTATGACAAGAAAGAGAGTCAATACATGTGAAAAAACTGAATCATCACTTACCTGTTACAAAGCTGCATACGAACAGTCAGCCTCATATATTTGCAGATCATCAGAACTTCAGCCAGCCAAAGTTCCAGATGGAGAAGCAGACAACCACATACATTTGCAGTCGTCAAATCCCTTGTTGTTTGCATCCAGCTTCAAAGTGAACCAGTCAAGCGGTCCGGCGAACCTGTATGACACGAAAAGTCAATACATGTATAGAAACTAAATGTTCACTTACCTGTTACATAGATGCATACGAAGAGTCAGCCTCCTACAGTTGCAGATCATCAGAACTTCAACCAGCTTCAAAGTGAACCAGTCAAGGGGTCCTGCGAACCTGTATGACAAGAAAAAAAGTCAATACATGTATAGAAACTGAATGATCACTTACCTGTTACACAGATGCATACGAACAGTCATCATCATACAGTTGCAGATCGACAGAAAGTTAGCCAGCCATAGTTGTAAACTGAGATGCAGATGTACATAACCTTCATAGTCCACCTTCAGAAAGGGATTCGGTCATGGTGTCCTGCGAACCTGTATGACAAGAAAGAGGGTCAATACATGTATATAAACTGAATGACCACTTACCTGTCATACAGGTGTATGCGATTAGTCAGCCTAATACAGTTGCAGATCATCAGAACCTCAGCCAGCCAAAGTTCCAGATGGAGATGCAGACAACCACATACATTTGCAGTTGGCAAGTCCCTTGTTGTCTGCATCCAGCTTCAAAGTGAACCAGTCAAAAGGTCCTGCAAACCTGTATGACAAGAAAAAAAGTCAATACATGTATAGAAACTGAATGATCACTTACCTGTTACACAGCTGTATGCGAACAGTCAGTCTAATACAGTTGCAGATGGATGGAAAGCCAGCCAGCCAGCCATAGATGTATTTGGTGATGCAGATGAACAGAACCTTGTTAGTCCAACTTCAGAGAGGGAGTCGATTATGTGGTTCTGCAATCCTGTATGACAAGAAAGAGAGTCAATATATGTATAGAAACTGAATGATCACTTACCTGTTACACAGCTGTATGCGAACAGTCAGCCTCCTACAGTTGCAGATCATCAGAACTTCAGCGAGCCAAAGTTCAAGATGGAGATACAGACAACCACATACATTTGCAGTCGTCAAATCCCTTGTTGTCTGCATCCAGCTTCAAAGTGAGCCAGTATGACAAAAAAAGATAGAGAATACATCTATAGAAACTAAAAGATCACTTACCTGTTACACAGATGCATACGAACAGTCAGTCTAATACAGTTGCAGATGGATGGAAAGTCAGCCAGCCAGCCATAGATGTAAACGGTGATGCAGATGAACAGAACCTTGTTAGTCCACCTTCAGAAAGGGATTTGATCATGGGGTCCTGCGAACGTGTATGACAAGAAAAAAAGTCAATACATGTATAGAAACTAAATGATCACTTATCTGTTACACAGATGCATACGAACAGTCAGCCTCCTACAGTTGCAGATCATCAGAACTTCAGCCAGCCAAAGTTCAAGATGGAGATACAGACAACCACATACATTTGCAGACGTCAAATCCCTTGTTGTCTGTATCCAGCTTCAAAGTGAACCAGTCAAAAGGTCCTGCAAACCTTTATGAATAGAAAAAAAGTCAATACATGTACAGAAACTGAATGATCACTTACGTGTTACACAGGTGTATACGATTATTCAGCCTAATACAGTTGCAGATGGATGGAAAGCCAGCCAGCCAGCCATAGATGTAAACTGTGATGCAGATGTACAGAACCTTGTTAGTCCAACTTCAGAAAGGGATTTGATCATGGGGTCCTGCGAACCTGTATGACAAGAAAGAGAGTCAATACATGTATAGAGACTGAATGATCACTTACCTGTTATACAGCTGCATACGAACAGTCACCCTCATACAGTTGCAGATCGACAGAAAGTCAGCCAGCCAGCCATAGTTGAAAACGGTGATGCAGATGCATAGAACCTTGTTAGTTCAACTTCAGAGAGGGAGTCGATTACGTGGTTCTGCAAACCTGTATGACAAGAAAGAGAGTCAATACATGTATAGAGACTGAATGATCACTTACCTGTTATACAGACGCATACGAACCGTCAGCCTTCTCCAGTTGCAGATCATAAGAACTTCAGCCAGCTTCAACGTGAACCAGTCAAAGGGGTCCGGCGAGCCTGTATGGCAAAAAAAGATAGAGAATACATGTATAGAAACTAAATGATCACTTACCTGTTACACAGATGCATATGAACAGTCATCCTCATACAGTTGCAGATGGAAAGAAGGTGAGCCAGCCATCGTTGTAAGCTGAGATACAGATGTAAAGAACCTTGTTAGTCCACATTTAGAAAGGGATTCGGTCATGGTGTCCTGCGAACCTGTATGACAAAAAAAGATAGAGAATACATATATAGAAACTGAATGATCACTTACCTGTTACACAGCTGTATGCGAACAGTCAGCCTCCTACAGTTGCAGATCATCAGAACTTCAGCCAGCCAAAGATCCAGATGAAGATGCAGACAACCACATACATTTGCAGTCGTCAAATCCCTTGTTGTCTGCATCCAGCTTCAAAGTGAGCCAGTCATATGGTCCTGCGAGCCTGTATGACAAAAAAAGATAGAGAATACATGTATAGAAACTGAATGATCACTTACCTGTTACACAGCTGTATGCGAACAGTCAGCCTCATACAGTTGCAGATGGACGGAAACCCAACTAGCCAGCCATAGTTGTAAACAGTGAATCAGATGTATAGAACCTTGTTAGTCCACCTTCAGAGAGGGAGTCGATCATGGTGTCCTGCGAACCTGTATGACAAGAAAGAGAGTCAATACATGTATAGAAACTGAAAGATCACTTACCTGTTAGAAAGATGCATACGAACAGTCAGCCTCATATATTTGCAGATCATCAGAACTTCAGCCAGCCAAAGTTCCAGATGGAGATGCAGACAACCACATTCATTTGCAGTCGTCAAATCCCTTGTTGTCTGCATCCAGCTTCAAAGTGAACCAGTCAAGGGGTCCTGCGAACCTGTATGACAAGAAACAGAGTCAATACATGTATAGAAACTGAATGATCACTTACCTGTTATACAGCTGCATACGAATAGTCACCCTCATACAGTTGCAGATCGACAGAAAGTCAGCCAGCCAGCCATAGTTGTAAACGGTGATGCAGATACATAGAACCTTGTTAATCTACCTTCAGAAAGGGATTCGTTCATGGGGTCCTAGAAACCTGTATGACAAGAAAGAGAGTCAATACATGTATAGAAACTGAATGATCACTTACCTGTTACACAGATGCATACGAACAGTCACCCTCATACAGCTGCAGATCATCAGAACATCAGCCAGCCAAAAGTCCAGATGGAGATGCAGACAACCACATAAATTTGCAGGAGGCAAGTCCCTTGTTGTCTGCATCCAGCGTCAAATTGAACCAGTTAAGGGGTCCTGCGAACCTGTATGACAAAAAAGATGGAGAATACATGTATAGAAACTGAATGATCACTTACCTGTTATACAGCTGCATACAAACAGACACCCTCATACAGTTGCAGATTGATAGAAAGTCAGCCAGCCAGCCATAGTTGTAAACGGTGATGCAGATGCATAGAACCTTGTTAGTCCAAGTTCAGAGATGGAGTCGATTATGTGGTTCTGCAAACCTGTATGACAAGAAAGAGAGTCAATACATGTATAGAGACTGAATGATCACTTACCTGTTGCACAGATGCATACGAACCATCAGCCTCCTCCAGTTGCAGATCATCAGAACTTCAGCCAGCTTCAAAGTGAACCAGTCAAAGGGGTCCGGCAAACCTGTATGACAAAAAAAGATAGAGAATACATGTATAGAAACTGAATAATCACTTACCTATTACACAGATGCATACGAACAGTCATCCTCATACAGTTGCAGAAGGACAGAATGTCAGCCAGCCAGCCATAGTTGTAAACTGAGATGCAGATGTAAGGAACCTTGTTAGTCCACCTTTAGAAAGGGATTCGGTCATGGTGTCCTGCGAAAATGTATGAGAAGAAAGAGAGTCAAAACATGTATAGAAACTGAATGATCACTTACCTCTTACAAAGCTGCATACAAACAGTCAGCCTCGTATATTTGCAGATCATAAGAAACTTCAGCCAGCCAAAGTTCCAGATGGAGATGCAGACAACGACATACATTTGCAGTCGTCAAATCTCTTGTTGTCTTCATCCAGCTTCAAAGTGAACCAGTCAAGGGGTCCTGCGAACCTGTATGACAAGAAAGAGAGTCAATACATGTATAAAGATTGAATGATCACTTACCTCTTACACAGACGCATATGAACCGTCAGCCTTCTCCAGTTGCAGATCATCAGAACTTCAGCCAGCTTCAAAGTGAACCAGTCAAAGGGGTCCGGCGAACCTGTATGGCAAAAAAAGATAGAGAATACATGTATAGCAACTGAATGATCACTTACCTGTTACACAGATGCATACGAACAGTCATCCTCATACAGTTGCAGATCATCAGAACTTCAGCCAGCCAAAGTTCCAGATGGAGATGCAGACAACCACATACATTTGCAGTCGTCAAATTCCTTGTTGTCTGCATCCAGCTTCAAAGTGAACCAGTCAAGGGGTTCTGCGAACCTGTATGACAAGAAAAAAAGTCAATACATGTATAGAAACTAAATGATCACTTACCTGTTACACAGATGCATACGAAAATTCAGCCTCCTACAGTTGCAGATCATCAGAACTTCAACCAGCTACAAAGTGAACCAGTCAAGGGGTCCTGCAAACCTGTATGAAGAGAAAAAAAGTCAATACATGTATAGAAACTGAACGATCACTTACCTGTTACACAGCTGCATACGAACAATCACCCTCATACTGTTGCAGATCGACAGAAAGTCAGCCAGCCAGCCATAGTTGTAAACGGTGATGCAGATGCATAGAACCTTGTTAGACCAGCTTCAGAGAGGGAGTCGATTATGTGGTTCTGCAAACCTGTATGACAAGAAAGAGAGTCAATACATGTATAGAGACTGAATGATCACTTACCTGTTACAAAGATGCATATGAACAGTCATCCTCATACAGTTGCAGGTCCACCTTCAGAAAGGGATTCGGTCATGGTGTCCTGCAAACCTGTATGACAAAAAAGAAAGTCAATACATGTATAGAAACTGAATGATCACTTACCTGTTACACAGCTCCATACGAACAGTCAGCCTCATACAGTTGCAGATCATAAGAAAATCAGCCAGCCAAAGTTCCAGATTGAAGCTGGATGCAGACAACAAAATACATTTGCAGAAGGCAAGTCCCTTGTTGTCTGCATCCAGCTTCAAAGTGAACCAGTCAAAAGGTCCTGCGAACCTGTATAAAAAGAAAAAAAGTCAATACATGTATAGAAACTGAATGATCACTTACCTGTTACACAGATGCATACGAACAGTCAGCCTCCTACAGTTGCAGATCATCAGAACTTCAGCCAGCTTCAAAGTGAACCAGTCAAAGGGGTCCGTCGAACCTGTATGACAAGAAAAAAAGTCAATACAAGTATAGAAACTGAACGATCACTTACCTGTTACACAGCTGCATACGAACAGTCACCCTCATACTGTTGCAGATCGACAGAAAGTCAGCCAGCCAGCCATAGTTGTAAACGGTGATGCAGATGCATAGAACCTTGTTAGACCAGCTTCAGAGAGGGAGTCGATTATGTGGTTCTGCAAACCTGTGTGACAAGAAAGAGAGTCAATACATGTATAGAGAGTAAATGATCACTTACCTGTTACAAAGATGCATATGAACAGTCAGCCTCATATATTTGCAGATCATCAGAACTTCAACCAGCTTCAAAGTGAACCAGTCAAGGGGTCCGGCGAACCTGTATGAGAAGAAAAGTCAATACATGTATTGAAACTAAATGATCACTTACATTTTACATAGATGCATACGAACAGTCAGCCTCCTACAGTTGCAGATCATCAGAATTTCAACCAGCTTCAAAGTAAACCAGTCAAGGGGTCCTGCGAACCTGTATGACAAGAAAAAAAGTCAATACATGTATAGAAACTGAATGATCACTTACCTGTTGCACAGATGCATACGAACAGTCATCCTCATACAGTTGCAGGTCCACCTTCAGAAAGGGATTCGGTCATGGTGTCCTGCAAACCTGTATGACAAAAAAGAAAGTCAATACATGAATAGAAACTGAATGATCACTTACCTGTTACACAGCTGCATACGAACAGTCAGCCTCATACAGTTGCAGATCATAAGAAAATCAGCCAGCCAAAGTTCCACATTGAAGCTGGATGCAGACAACAAAATACATTTGCAGAAGGCAAGTCCCTTGTTGTCTGCATCCAGCTTCAAAGTGAACCAGTCAAAAGGTCCTGCGAACCTGTATGAAAAGAAAAAAAATCAATACATGTATAGAAACTGAATGATCACTTACGTGTTACACAGGTGTTTGCGATTAGTCAGTCTAATACAGTTGCAGATTGTAAGCACATCAGCCAGCCAAAAATTCCAGATGGAGATGCAGACAACCACATACATTTGCAGAAGCAAGTCCCCTGTTGTCTGCATCCAGCTTCAAAGTGAGCCACTTGTGTGGTCCTGCGAGCCTGTATGACAAGAAAGAGAGTCAATACATGTATAAAGACTGAATGATCACTTACCTGTTACACAGACGCATACGAACCGTCAGCCTTCTCCAGTTACAGATCATCAGAACTTCAGCCAGCTTCAAAGTGAACCAGTCAAAGGGGTCCGGCGAACCTGTATGGCAAAAAAAGATAGAGAATACATGTACAGAATCTCAATGATCACTTACCTGTTACACAGATGCATACGAACAGTCACCCACATACAGTTGCAGATCATCAGAACATCAGCCAGCCAAAAATTCCAGATGGAGATGCTGACAACCACATACATTTGCAGTTGGCAAGTCCTTTGTTGTCTGCATCCAGCTTCAATGTGAAACAGTCAAAAGGTCCTGTGAACCTGTATGACAAGAAAGAGAGTCAATACATGTATAGAGACTGAATGATCACTTACCTGTTGCACAGACGCATACGAACCATCAGCCTCCTCCAGTTGCAGATCATCAAAACTTCAGCCAGCTTCAAAGTGAACCAGTCAAAGGGGTCCGGCGAACCTGTATGACAAAAAAAGATAGAGAATACATGTATAGAAACTGAATGATCACTTACCTGTTACAAACGAACATACGAACAGTCATCCTCATACAGTTGCAGATCATCAGAACTTCAGCCAGCCAAAGTTCCAGATGGACATGCAGACAACCAGTTGTCAAATTCCTTGTTGTCTGCATCCAGCTTCAAAGTGAACCAGTCAAGGGGTCCTGCGAACCTGTATGACAAGAAAAAAAGTCAATACATATATAGAAACTAAATGATCACTTACCTGTTACACAGATGCATACGAAAATTCAGCCTCCTACAGTTGCAGATCATCAGAACTTCAACCAGCTACAAAGTGAATCAGTCAAGGGGTCCTGCAAACCTGTATGAAGAGAAAAAAAGTCAATACATGTATAGAAACTGAACGATCACTTGCCTGTTACACAGCTGCATACGAACAGTCACCCTCATACTGTTGCAGGTCCACCTTCAGAAAGGGATTCGGTCATGGTGTCCTGCAAACCTGTATGACAAAAAAGAAAGTCAATACATGTATAGAAACTGAATGATCACTTACCTGTTACACAGATGCATACGAACAGTCAGCCTCCTACAGTTGCAGATCATCAGAACTTCAGACAGCTTCAAAGTGAACCAGTCAAAGGGGTCCGTCGAACCTGTATGACAAAAAAAAAAGTCAATACAAGTATAGAAACTGAACGATCAGTTACCTGTTACACAGATTCATATGAACAGTCATCCTCATACAGTTGCAGGTCCACCTTCAGAAAGGGATTCGGTCATGGTGTCCTGCAAACCTGTATGACAAGAAAAAAAGTCAATACATGTATAGAAACTGAATGATCACTTACCTGTTGCACAGATGCATACGAACAGTCATCCTCATACAGTTGCAGGTCCACCTTCAGAAAGGGATTCGGTCATGGTGTTCTGCAAACCTGTATGACAAAAAAGAAAGTCAATACATGTATAGAAACTGAATTATCACTTACCTGTTACACAGCTGCATACGAACAGTCAGCCTCATACATTTGCAGATCATAAGAACATCAGCCAGCCAAAGTTCCAGATTGAAGCTGGATGCAGACAACAAAATACATTTGCAGAAGGCAAGTCCCTTGTTGTCTGCATCCAGCTTCAAAGTGAACCAGTCAAAAGGTCCTGCGAACCTGTATGAAAAGAAAAAAAATCAATACATGTATAGAAACTGAATGATCACTTACGTGTTACACAGGTGTATGCGATTAGTCAGTCTAATACAGTTGCAGATTGTCAGCACATCAGCCAGCCAAAAATTCCAGATGGAGATGCAGACAACCACATACATTTGCAGAAGGCAAGTCCCTTGTTGTCTGCATCCAGCTTCAAAGTGAGCCACTTGTGTGGTCCTGCGAGCCTGTATGACAAAAAAAGATAGAGAATACATGTACAGAATCTGAATGATCACTTACCTGTTACACAGATGCATACGAACAGTCACCCACATACAGTTGCAGATCATCAGAACATCAGCCAGCCAAAAATTCCAGATGGAGATGCAGACAACCACATACATTTGCAGTTGGCAAGTCCTTTGTTGTCTGCATCCAGCTTCAAAGTGAACCAGTCAAAGGGGTCCGTCGAACCTGTATGACAAGAAAAAAAGTCAATACAAGTATAGAAACTGAACGATCACTTACCTGTTACACAGCTGCATAGGAACAGTCACCCTCATACTGTTGCAGATCGACAGAAAGTCAGCCAGCCAGCCATAGTTGTAAACGGTGATGCAGATGCATAGAACCTTGTTAGACCAGCTTCAGAGAGGGATTCGATTATGTGGTTCTGCAAACCTGTATGACAAGAAAGAGAGTCAATACATGTATAGAGACTAAATGATCACTTACCTGTTACAAAGATGCATATGAACAGTCAGCCTCATATATTTGCAGATCATCAGAACTTCAACCAGCTTCAAAGTGAACCAGTCAAGGGGTCCGGCGAACCTGTATGACAAGAAAAGTCAATATATCTATAGAAACTAAATGATCACTTACATTTTACATAGATGCATATGAACAGTCAGCCTCATATATTTGCAGATCATCAGAACTTCAACCAGCTTCAAAGTGAACCAGTCAAGGGGTCCGGCGAACCTGTATGACAAGAAAAAAAGTCAATACATGTATAGAAACTGAATGATCACTTACCTGTTACACAGATGCATACGAACAGTCATCCTCATACAGTTGCAGGTCCACCTTCAGAAAGGGATTCGGTCATGGTGTCCTGCAAACCTGTATGACAAAAAAGAAAGTCAATACATGTATAGAAACTGAATGATCACTTACCTGTTACACAGCTGCATACGAACAGTCAGCCTCATACAGTTGCAGATCATAAGAAAATCAGCCAGCCAAAGTTACAGATTGAAGCTGGATGCAGACAACAAAATACATTTGCAGAAGGCAAGTCCCTTGTTGTCTGCATCCAGCTTCAAAGTGAACCAGTCAAAAGGTCCTGCGAACCTGTATGAAAAGAAAAAAAGTCAATACATGTATAGAAACTGAATGATCACTTACCTGTTACACAGCTGCATACGAACAGTCAGACTCCTAGAGTTGCAGATCATCAGAACTTCAGCCAGCTTCAAAGTGAACCAGTCAAAGGGGTCCGTCGAACCTGTATGACAAGAAAAAAAGTCAGTACAAGTATAGAAACTGAACGATCACTTACCTGTTACACAGCTGCATACGAACAGTCACCCTCATACTGTTGCAGATCGACAGAAAGTCAGCCAGCCAGCCATAGTTGTAAACGGTGATGCAGATGCATAGAACCTTGTTAGACCAGCTTCAGAGAGGGAGTCGATTATGTGGTTCTGCAAACCTGTATGACAAGAAAGAGAGTCAATACATGTATAGAGACTAAATGATCACTTACCTGTTACAAAGATGCATATGAACAGTCAGCCTCATATATTTGCAGATCATCAGAACTTCAACCAGCTTCAAAGTAAAACAACCAGTCAAGGGGTCCTGCGAACCTGTATGACAAGAAAGAGAGTCAATACATGTATAAAGACTGAATGATCACTTACCTGTTACACAGACGCATGCGAAGCGTCAGCCTTCTCCAGTTGCAGATCATCAGAACTTCAGCCAGCTTCAAAGTTAACCAGTCAAAGGGGTCCGGCGAACCTGTATGGCAAAAAAAGATAGAGAATACATGTATAGAAACTGAATGATCACTTACCTGTTACACAGATGCATACGAACAGTCATCCTCATACAGTTGCAGATCATCAGAACTTCAGCCAGCCAAAGTTCCAGATGGAGATGCAGACAACCACATAAATTTGCAGTCGTCAAATTCCTTGTTGTCTGCATCCAGCTTCAAAGTGAACCAGTCAAGGGGTCCTGCGAACGTGTATGACAAGAAAAAAAGTCAATACATGTATAGAAACTAAATGATCACTTACCTGTTACACAGATGCATACGAACAGTCAGCCTCCTACAGTTACAGATCATCAGATCTTCAGCCAGCTTCAAAGTGAACCAGTCAATGGGGACCGTCGAACCTGTATGACAAGAAAAAAAGTCAATACATGTTTAGAAACTGAATGATCACTTACGTGTTACAAACGTGTATGCGAATATTCAGCCTAATACAGTTGCAGATGGATGGAAAGCTAGCCAGCCAGCCATACTTTTAAACGAAGATGCAGATGTACAGAACCTTGTAAGTCCACCTTCAGAAAGGGATTTGATCATGGGGTCCTGCGAACCTGTATGACAAGAAAGAGAGTCAATACATGTATAGAAACTGAATGATCACTTACCTGTTACACAGCTGCATACAAACAGTCAGCCTCATACAGCTGCAGATCATCAGAAAACCAACCAGCCAAAGCTCCAGATTGAAGCTGGATGCAAAAGACAAAATACATTTGCAGAAGGCAAGTCCCTTGTTGTCTGCATCCAGCTTCAAACTAAGCCAGTCGTGTGGTCCTGCGAACATGTATCACAAAAAAAGATGGAGAATCCATGTATAGAAACTGAATGATCACTTACCTGTTACACAGCTGCATACGAACAGTCACCCTCATACAGCTGCAGATCGTCAGAACATCAGCCAACCAAAGTTCCAGATGGAGATGCAGAAAACCACATACATTTGCAGAAGGCAAGTCCCTTGTTTTCTGCATCCATCGTCAAATTGAACCAGTCAAGGGGTCCTGCGAGCCTGTATGACAAAAGATAGAGAACACAGGTATAGAAACTGAATGACCACTTATCTGGTACACAGATGCATACGAACAGTCAGCCTCCTACAGTTGCAGATCATCAGAACTTCAGCCAACCAAAGTTCCAGATGGAGATGCAGACAACCACATACATTTGCAGTTGGCAAGACCCTGTTATCTGCATCCAGCTTCAAAGTGAACCAGTCAAGGGGTCCTGCGAACCTGTATGACAAGAAAAAAAGTCAATACATGTACAGAAACTGAATGATCACTTAAGTGTTACACAGGTGTATGCGATTATTCAGCCTAATACAGTTGCAGATGGATGGAAAGCCAGCCAGCCAGCCATAGATGTAAACGGAGATGCAGATGTACAGAACCTTGTTAGTCCAACTTCAGAAAGGGATTTGATCATGGGGTCCTGCGAACCTGTATGACAAGAAAGAGAGTCAATACATGTATAGAAACTGAATGATCACTTACCTGTTGCACAGACGCATACGAACCGTCAGCCTTCTCCAGTTGCAGATCATCAGAACTTCAGCCAGCTTCAAAGTGAACCAGTCAAAGGGGTCAGGCGACCCTGTATGGCAAAAAAAGATAGAGAATACATGTACAGAAACTGAATGATCACTTACCTGTTACAAAGATGCATATGAACAGTCAGCCTCATATATTTACAGATCATCAGAACTTCAACCAGCTTCAAAGTGAACCAGTCAAAGGGTCCGGCGAACCTGTATGACAAGAAAAGTCAATACATGTATAGAAACTAAATGATCACTTACCTGTTACACAGCTGCATACGAACAGTCATCCTCATACTATTGCAGATCGACAGAAAGTCAGACAGCCAGCCATAGTTGTAAACTGAGATGCAGATGCAAAGAACCTTGTTAATCACCTTCAGAAAGGGATTCGATCAGGGTGTCCTGCGAACCTGTATGACAAAAAAGAGAGTCAATACATGTATAGAAACTGAATGACCACTTACCAGTGACAGAGCTGTATGCGAACAGTCAGCCTAATACAGTCGCAGATGGACAGAAACCCAACTAGCCAGCCATAGTTGTAAACAGTGAACCAGATGTATAGAACCTTGTTAGTCCCCCTTCAGAGAGGGAGTCGATCATGGTGTCCTGCGAACCTGTATGTCAAGAAAGAGACTCAATACATGTATACAAAATTGAATGATCACTTACTTGTTACAAAGCTGCATACGAACAGTCAGCCTCATACTGTTGCAGGTCCACCTTCAGAAAGGGATTCGGTCATGGTGTCCTGCAAACCTGTATGACAAAAAAGAAAGTCAATACATGTATAGAAACTGAATGATCACTTACCTGTTACACAGCTGCATACGAACAGTCAGCCTCCTACAGTTGCAGATCATCAGAACTTCAGCCAGCCAAAGTTCCAGATGGAGATGCAGACAACCAAATACATTTGCAGTCGTCAAATTCCTTGTTGTCTGCATCCAGCTTCAAAGTGAACCAGTCAAGGGGTCCTGTAAACCTGTATGAAGAGAAAAAAAGTCAATACATGTATAGAAACTGAATGATCACTTACCTTTTACACAGATGCATACGAACAGTCATCCTCATACAGTTGCAGATCATCAGAACTACAGCCAGCCAAAGTT
The DNA here is from genome assembly GCF_030463535.1 of Salminus brasiliensis. Lineage (NCBI taxonomy): Eukaryota > Metazoa > Chordata > Actinopteri > Characiformes > Bryconidae > Salminus > Salminus brasiliensis. Next base: position 12,779,841 of record NC_132893.1, on the reverse strand, counting down.
CCAGATGGAGATGCAGACAACCACATTCATTTGCAGTTGTCAAATCCCTTGTTGTCTGCATCCAGCTTCAAAGTGAACCAGTCAAGGGGTCCTGCGAACCTGTATGACAAAAAAGAGAGTCAATACATGTATAGAAACTGAATGATCACTTACCTGTTATACAGCAGCATATGAATAGTCACCCTCATACAGTTGCAGATCGACAGAAAGTCAGCCAGCCAGCCATAGTTGTAAACGGTGATGCAGATACATAGAACCTTGTTAGTCCAACTTCAGAGAGGGAGTCGATTATGTGGTTCTGCAAACCTGTATGACAAGAAAGAGTCAATACATGTATAGAGACTGAATGATCACTTACCTGTTACACAGACGCATACGAACCGTCAGCCTTCTCCAGTTGCAGATCATCAGAACTTCAGCCAGCTTAAAAGTGAACCAGTCAAGGGGTCCTGCGAACCTGTATGAAAAGAAAAAAAGTCAATACATGTATAGAAACTAAATGATCACTTACCTGTTACACAGATGCATACGAACAGTCAGCCTCCTACAGTTACAGATCATCAGATCTTCAGCCAGCTTCAAAGTGAACCAGTCAATGGGGACCGTCGAACCTGTATGACAAGAAAAAAAGTCAATACATGTTTAGAAACTGAATGATCACTTACGTGTTACAAACGTGTATGCGAATATTCAGCCTAATACAGTTGCAGATGGATGGAAAGCCAGCCAGCCAGCCATACTTTTAAACGAAGATGCAGATGTACAGAACTTTGTAAGTCCACCTTCAGAAAGGGATTTGATCATGGGGTCCTGCGAACCTGTATGACAAGAAAGAGAGTCAATACATGTATAGAAACTGAATGATCACTTACCTGTTACACAGCTGCATACAAACAGTCAGCCTCATACAGCTGCATATCATCAGAAAATCAACCAGCTAAAGCTCCAGATTGAAGCTGGATGCAAAAGACAAAATACATTTACAGAAGGCAAGTCCCTTGTTGTCTGCATCCAGCTTCAAACTAAGCCAGTCGTGTGGTCCTGCGAACATGTATCACAAAAAAAGATGGAGAATCCATGTATAGAAACTGAATGATCACTTACCTGTTACACAGCTGCATACGAACAGTCACCCTCATATAGCTGCAGATCGTCAGAACATCAGCCAACCAAAGTTCCAGATGGAGATGCAGACAACCACATACATTTGCAGTTGGCAAGTCCTTTGTTGTCTGCATCCAGCTTCAATGTGAAACAGTCAAAAGGTCCTGCGAACCTGTATGACAAGAAAAAAAGTCAATACATGTATAGAAACTGAATGATCACTTACCTGTTACACAGATGCATACGAAAATTCAGCCTCCTACAGTTGCAGATCATCAGAACTTCAACCAGCTACAAAGTGAACCAGTCAAGGGGTCCTGCAAACCTGTATGAAGAGAAAAAAAGTCAATACATGTATAGAAACTGAATGATCACTTACCTGTTACACAGATGCATACGAACAGTCATCCTCATACAGTTGCAGATCATCAGAACTACAGCCAGCTTCAAAGTGAACCAGTCAAAGGGGTCCGTCGAACCTGTATGACAAGAAAAAAAGTCAATACATGTATAGAAACTGAATGATCACTTACCTGTTACACAGCGGTATGCGAACAGTCAGCCTCGTACAGTTGCAGATCATCAGAACTTCAGCCAGCCAAAGATCAAGATGGAGATGCAGACAACCACATACATTTGCAGTCATCAAATCCCTTGTTTTCTGCATCCAGCTTCAAAGTGAGCCAGTCGTGTGGTCCTGCGAGCCTGTATGACAAAAAAAGATAGAGAATACATGTATAGAAACTGAATGATCACTTACCTGTTACACAGCTGTATGCGAACAGTCAGCCTAATACAGTTGCAGATGAATGGAAACCCATCTAGCCAGCCACAGTTGTAAACAGTGAATCAGATGTATAGAACCTTGTTAGTCCACCTTCAGAGAGGGAGTCGATCATGGTGTCCTGCGAACCTGTATGACAAGAAAGAGAGTCAATACATGTATAGAAACTGAAAGATCACTTACCTGTTACAAAGATGCATACGAACAGTCAGCCTCATATATTTGCAGGTCATCAGAACTTCAGCCAGCCAAAGTTCCAGATGGAGATGCAGACAACCACATTCATTTGCAGTCGTCAAATCCCTTGTTGTCTGCATCCAGCTTCAAAGTGAACCAGTCAAGGGGTCCTGCGAACCTGTATGACAAGAAAGAGAGTCAATACATGTATAGAAACTGAATGATCACTTACCTGTTATACAGCTGCATACGAATAGTCACCCTCATACAGTTGCAGATCGACAGAAAGTCAGCCAGCCAGCCATAGTTGTAAACGGTGATGCAGATACATAGAACCTTGTTAGTCCAACTTCAGAGAGGGAGTCGATTATGTGGTTCTGCAAACCTGTATGACAAGAAAGAGTCAATACATGTATAGAGACTGAATAATCACTTACCTGTTACACAGACGCATACGAACCGTCAGCCTTCTCCAGTTGCAGATCATCAGAACTTCAGCCAGCTTAAAAGTGAAGCAGTCAAGGGGTCCTGCGAACCTGTATGACAAGAAAAGTCAATATATGTATAGAAACTAAATGATCACTTACCTGTTACAAAGATGCATATGAACAGTCATCCTCATACAGTTGCAGGTCCACCTTCAGAAAGGGATTCGGTCATGGTGTCCTGCAAACCTGTATGACAAAAAAGAAAGTCAATACATGTATAGAAACTGAATGATCACTTACCTGTTACACAGCTGCATACGAACAGTCAGCCTCATACAGTTGCAGATCATAAGAAAATCAGCCAGCCAAAGTTCCAGATTGAAGCTGGATGCAGACAACAAAATACATTTGCAGAAGGCAAGTCCCTTGTTGTCTGCATCCAGATTCAAAGTGAATCAGTCAAAAGGTCCTGCGAACCTGTATGAAAAGAAAAAAAGTCAATACATGTATAGAAACTGAATGATCACTTACCTGTTACACAGATGCATATGAACAGTCAGCCTCCTACAGTTGCAGACCATCAGAACTTCAGCCAGCTTCACAGTGAACCAGTCAAAGGGGTCCGTCGAACCTGTATGAAAAGAAAAAAAGTCAATACAAGTATAGAAACTGAACGATCACTTACCTGTTACACAGCTGCATACGAACAGTCACCCTCATACTGTTGCAGATTGACAGAAAGTCAGCCAGCCAGCCATAGTTGTAAACGGTGATGCAGATGCATAGAACCTTGTTAGACCAGCTTCAGAGAGGGAGTCGATTATGTGTTTCTGCAAACCTGTATGACAAGAAAGAGAGTCAATACATGTATAGAGACTAAATGATCACTTACCTGTTACAAAGATGCATATGAACAGTCAGCCTCATATATTTGCAGATCATCAGAACTTCAACCAGCTCCAAAGTGAACCAGTCAAGGGGTCCGGCGAACCTGTATGACAAGAAAAGTCTATATATGTATAGAAACTAAATGATCACTTACATTTTACATAGATGCATACGAACAGTCAGCCTCCTACAGTTGCAGATCATCAGAATTTCAACCAGCTTCAAAGTGAACCAGTCAAGGGGTCCTGCGAACCTGTATGACAAGAAAAAAAGTCAATACATGTATAGAAACTGAATGATCACTTACCTGTTACACAGATGCATACGAACAGTCATCCTCATACAGTTGCAGGTCCACCTTCAGAAAGGGATTCGGTCATGGTGTCCTGCAAACCTGTATGACAAAAAAGAAAGTCAATACATGTATAGAAACTGAATGATCACTTACCTGTTACACAGCTGCATACGAACAGTCAGCCTCATACAGTTGCAGATCATAAGAAAATCAGCCAGCCAAAGTTCCAGATTGAAGCTGGATGCAGACAACAAAATACATTTGCAGAAGGCAAGTCCCTTGTTGTCCGCATCCAGCTTCAAAGTGAACCAGTCAAAAGGTCCTGCGAACCTGTATGACAAGAAAAAAAGTCAGTACAAGTATAGAAACTGAACGATCACTTACCTGTTACACAGCTGCATACGAACAGTCACCCTCATACTGTTGCAGATCGACAGAAAGTCAGCCAGCCAGCCATAGTTGTAAACGGTGATGCAGATGCATAGAACCTTGTTAGACCAGCTTCAGAGAGGGAGTCGATTATGTGGTTCTGCAAACCTGTATGACAAGAAAGAGAGTCAATACATGTATAGAGACTAAATGATCACTTACCTGTTACAAAGATGCATATGAACAGTCAGCCTCATATATTTGCAGATCATCAGAACTTCAACCAGCTTCAAAGTGAACCAGTCAAGGGGTCCTGCGAACCTGTATGACAAGAAAGAGAGTCAATACATGTATAGAGACTAAATGATCACTTACCTGTTACAAAGATGCATATGAACAGTCAGCCTCATATATTTGCAGATCATCAGAACTTCAACCAGCTTCAAAGTGAACCAGTCAAGGGGTCCTGCGAACCTGTATGACAAGAAAGAGAGTCAATACATGTATAGAAACTGAATGATCACTTACCTGTTACACAGATGCATACGAACAGTCATCCTCATACAGTTGCAGATCATCAGAACTTCAGCCAGCCAAAGTTCCAGATGGAGATGCAGACAACCACATACATTTGCAGTCGTCAAATTCCTTGTTGTCTGTATCCAGCTTCAAAGTGAACCAGTCAAGGGGTCCTGCGAACCTGTATGACAAGAAAAAAAGTCAATACATGTATAGAAACTAAATGATCACTTACCTGTTACACAGATGAATACGAACATTCAGCCTCCTACAGTTGCAGATCATCAGAACTTCAACCAGCTACAAAGTGAACCAGTCAAGGGGTCCTGCAAACCTGTATGAAGAGAAAAAAAGTCAATACATGTATAGAAACTGAACGATCACTTACCTGTTACACAGCTGCATACGAACAATCACCCTCATACTTTTGTAGATCGACAGAAAGTCAGCCAGCCAGCCATAGTTGTAAACGGTGATGCAGATGCATAGAACCTTGTTAGACCAGCTTCAGAGAGGGAGTCGATTATGTGGTTCTGCAAACCTGTATGACAAGAAAGAGAGTCAATACATGTATAGAGACTAAATGATCACTTACCTGTTACAAAGATGCATATGAACAGTCATCCTCATACAGTTGCAGGTCCACCTTCAGAAAGGGATTCGGTCATGGTGTCCTGCAAACCTGTATGACAAAAAAGAAAGTCAATACATGTATAGAAACTGAATGATCACTTACCTGTTACACAGCTGCATAGGAACAGACTCCTAGAGTTGCAGATCATCAGAACTTCAGCCAGCTTCAAAGTGAACCAGTCAAAGGGGTCCGTCGAACCTGTATGACAAGAAAAAAAGTCAGTACAAGTATAGAAACTGAACGATCACTTACCTGTTACACAGCTGCATACGAACAGTCACCCTCATACTGTTGCAGATCGACAGAAAGTCAGCCAGCCAGCCATAGTTGTAAACGGTGATGCAGATGCATAGAACCTTGTTAGACCAGCTTCAGAGAGGGAGTCGATTATGTGGTTCTGCGAACCTGTATGACAAGAAAGAGAGTCAATACATGTATAGAGACTAAATGATCACTTACCTGTTACAAAGATGCATATGAACAGTCATCCTCATACAGTTGCAGGTCCACCTTCAGAAAGGGATTCGGTCATGGTGTCCTGCAAACCTGTATGACAAGAAAGAGAGTCAATACATGTATAGAAACTGAATGATCACTTACCTGTTACACAGCTGCATACGAACAGTCAGCCTCATACAGTTGCAGATCATAAGAAAATCAGCCAGCCAAAGTTACAGATTGAAGCTGGATGCAGACAACAAAATACATTTGCAGAAGGCAAGTCCCTTGTTGTCTGCATCCAGCTTCAAAGTGAACCAGTCAAAAGGTCTTGCGAACCTGTAGGAAAAGAAAAAAAGTCAATACATGTATAGGAACTGAATGATCACTTACCTGTTACACAGATGCATACGAACAGTCAGCCTCCTACAGTTGCAGATCATCAGAACTTCAGCCAGCTTCAAAGTGAACCAGTCAAAGGGGTCCGTCGAACCTGTATGACAAGAAAAAAAGTCAATACAAGTATAGAAACTGAACGATCACTTACCTGTTACACAGCTGCATACGAACAGTCACCCTCATACTGTTGCAGATCGACAGAAAGTCAGCCAGCCAGCCATAGTTGTAAACGGTGATGCAGATGCATAGAACCTTGTTAGACCAGCTTCAGAGAGGGAGTCGATTATGTGGTTCTGCAAACCTGTATGACAAGAAAGAGAGTCAATACATGTATAGAGACTAAATGATCACTTACCTGTTACAAAGATGCATATGAACAGTCAGCCTCATATATTTGCAGATCATCAGAACTTCAACCAGCTTCAAAGTGAACCAGTCAAGGGGTCTGGCGAACCTGTATGAGAAGAAAAGTCAATACATGTATAGAAACTAAATGATCACTTACATTTTACATAGATGCATACGAACAGTCAGCCTCCTACAGTTGCAGATAATCAGAATTTCAACCAGATTCAAAGTGAACTAGTCAAGTGGTCCTGCGAACCTGTATGACAAGAAAAAAAAGTCAATACATGTATAGAAACTGAATGATCACTTACCTGTTGCACAGATGCATACGAACAGTCATCCTCATACAGTTGCAGGTCCACCTTCAGAAAGGGATTCGGTCATGGTGTTCTGCAAACCTGTATGACAAAAAAGAAAGTCAATACATGTATAGAAACTGAATGATCACTTACCTGTTACACAGCTGCATACGAACAGTCACCCTCATACTGTTGCAGATCGACAGAAAGTCAGCCAGCCAGCCATAGTTGTAAACGGTGATGCAGATGCATAGAACCTTGTTAGACCAGCTTCAGAGAGGGAGTCGATTATGTGGTTCTGCAAACCTGTATGACAAGAAAGAGAGTCAATACATGTATAGAGACTAAATGATCACTTACCTGTTACACAGACGCATACGAACCGTCAGCCTTCTCCAGTTGCAGATCATCAGAACTTCAGCCAGCTTCAAATTGAACCAGTCAAAGGGGTCCGGCGAACCTGTATGGCAAAAAAAGATAGAGAATACATGTATAGAAACTGAATGATCACTTACCTGTTACACAGATGCATACGAACAGTCATCCTCATACAGTTGCAGATCATCAGAACTTCAGCCAGCCAAAGTTCCAGATGGAGATGCAGACAACCATATACATTTGCAGTCGTCAAATTCCTTGTTGTCTGCATCCAGCTTCAAAGTGAACCAGTCAAGGGGTCCTGCGAACTTGTATGACAAGAAAAAAAGTCAATACATGTATAGAAACTAAATGATCACTTACCTGTTACACAGATGCATACAAACAGTCAGCCTCATACAGCTGCAGATCATCAGAACTTCAGCCAGCCAAAGTTCAAGATTGAAGCTGGATGCAGACAACAAAATACATTTGCAGAAGGCAAGTCCCTTGTTGTCTGCATCCAGCTTCAAAGTGAACCAGTCAAAAGGTCCTGCGAACCTGTATGAAAAGAAAAAAATCAATACATGTATAGAAACTGAATGATCACTTACGTGTTACACAGGTGTATGCGATTAGTCAGTCTAATACAGTTGCAGATTGTCAGCACATCAGCCAGCCAAAAATTCCAGATGGAGATGCAGACAACCACATACATTTGCAGAAGGCAAGTCCCTTGTTGTCTGCATCCAGCTTCAAAGTGAGCCACTTGTGTGGTCCTGCGAGCCTGTATGACAAAAAAAGATAGAGAATACATGTACAGAATCTGAATGATCACTTACCTGTTACACAGATGCATACGAACAGTCACCCACATACAGTTGCAGACCATCAGAACATCAGCCAGCCAAAAGTTCCAGATGGAGATGCAGACAACCACATTCATTTGCAGTCGTCAAATCCCTTGTTGTCTGCATCCAGCTTCAAACTGAACCAGTCAAGGGGTCCTGCGAACCTGTATGATAAGAAAGAGAGTCAATACATGTATAGAAACTGAATGATCACTTACCTGTTACACAGATGCATACGAACAGTCACCCTCATACAGCTGCACGTCGTCAGAACATCAGCCAGCCAAAAGTCCAGATGGAGATGCAGACAACCACATAAATTTGCAGAAGGCAAGTCCCTTGTTGTCTGCATCCAGGGTCAAACTGAACCAGTTAAGGGGTCCTGCGAACCTGTATGAAAAGAAAGAGAGTCAATACATGTATAGAAACTGAATGATCACTTACCTGTTACACAGATGCATACGAACAGTCACCCTCATACAGCTGCACGTCGTCAGAACATCAGCCAGCCAAAAGTCCAGATGGAGATGCAGACAACCACATAAATTTGCAGAAGGCAAGTCCCTTGTTGTCTGCATCCAGGGTCAAACTGAACCAGTTAAGGGGTCCTGCGAACCTGTATGACAAAAAAGATGGAGAATACATGTATTGAAACTGAACGATCACTTACCTGTTACACAGCTGCATACGAACAGTCATCCTCATACTATTGCAGATCGACAGAAAGTCAGACAGCCAGCCATAGTTGTAAACTGAGATGCAGATGCAAAGAACCATGATAATCCACCTTCAGAAAGGGATTCGATCAGGGTGTCCTGCAAACCTGTATGACAAAAAAGAGAGTCAATACATGTATAGAAACTGAATGACCACTTACCTGTTACAGAGCTGTATGCGAACAGTCAGCCTAATACAGTCGCAGATGGACGGAAACCCAACTAGCCAGCCACAGTTGTAAACAGTGAACCAGATGTATAGAACCTTGTTAGTCCCCCTTCAGAGAGGGAGTCGATCATGGTGTCTTGCGAACCTGTATGTCAAGAAAGAGACTCAATACATGTATACAAAATTGAATGATCACTTACTTGTTACAAAGCTGCATACGAACAGTCAGCCTCATAAAGTTGCAGATCATCAGAACTTCAGCCAGCTTCAAAGTGAACCAGTCAAAGGGGTCCGTCGAACCTGTATGACAAGAAAAAAGTCAATACAAGTATAGAAACTGAACGATCACTTACCTGTTACACAGCTGCATACGAACAGTCACCCTCATACTGTTGCAGATTGACAGAAAGTCAGCCAGCCAGCCATAGTTGTAAACGGTGATGCAGATGCATAGAACCTTGGTAGACCAGCTTCAGAGAGGGAGTCGATTATGTGGTTCTGCAAACCTATGTGACAAAAAAGAGAGTCAATACATGTATAGAGACTGAATGATCACTTACCTGTTGCCCAGACGCATACGAACCGTCAGCCTTCTCCAGTTGCAGATCATCAGAACTTCAGCCAGCTTAAAAGTGAACCAGTCAAGGGGTCCTGCGAACCTGTATGAAAAGAAAAAAAGTCAATACATGTATAGAAACTAAATGATCACTTACCTGTTACACAGATGCATACGAACAGTCAGCCTCCTACAGTTACAGATCATCAGATCTTCAGCCAGCTTCAAAGTGAACCAGTCAATGGGGACCGTCGAACCTGTATGACAAGAAAAAAAGTCAATACATGTTTAGAAACTGAATGATCACTTACGTGTTACAAACGTGTATGTGAATATTCAGCCTAATACAGTTGCAGATGGATGGAAAGCCAGCCAGCCAGCCATACTTTTAAACGAAGATGCAGATGTACAGAACCTTGTAAGTCCACCTTCAGAAAGGGATTTGATCATGGGGTCCTGCGAACCTGTATGACAAGAAAGAGAGTCAATACATGTATAGAAACTGAATGATCACTTACCTGTTACACAGCTGCATACAAACAGTCAGCCTCATACAGCTGTAGATCATCAGAAAATCAACCAGCCAAAGCTCCAGATTGAAGCTGGATGCAAAAGACAAAATACATTTGCAGAAGGCAAGTCCCTTGTTGTCTGCATCCAGCTTCAAACTAAGCCAGTCTTGTGGTCCTGCGAACGTGAATCACAAAAAAAGATGGAGAATCCATGTATAGAAACTGAATGATCACTTACCTGTTACACAGCTGCATACGAACAGTCATCCTCATACAGTTGCAGATCATCAGAACTACAGCCAGCTTCAAAGTGAACCAGTCAAAGGGGTCCGTCGAACCTGTATGACAAGAAAAAAAGTCAATACATGTATAGAAACTGAATGATCACTTACCTGTTACACAGCGGTATGCGAACAGTCAGCCTCGTACAGTTGCAGATCATCAGAACTTCAGCCAGCCAAAGATCAAGATGGAGATGCAGACAACCACATACATTTGCAGTCATCAAATCCCTTGTTTTCTGCATCCAGCTTCAAAGTGAGCCAGTCGTGTGGTCCTGCGAGCCTGTATGACAAAAAAAGATAGAGAATACATGTATAGAAACTGAATGATCACTTACCTGTTACACAGCTGTATGCGAACATTCAGCCTAATACAGTTGCAGATGAATGGAAACCCATCTAGCCAGCCACAGTTGTAAACAGTGAATCAGATGTATAGAACCTTGTTAGTCCACCTTCAGAGAGGGAGTCGATCATGGTGTCCTGCGAACCTGTATGACAAGAAAGAGAGTCAATACATGTATAGAAACTGAAAGATCACTTACCTGTTACAAAGATGCATACGAACAGTCAGCCTCATATATTTGCAGATCATCAGAACTTCAGCCAGCCAAAGTTCCAGATGGAGATGCAGACAACCACATTCATTTGCAGTCGTCAAATCCCTTGTTGTCTGCATCCAGCTTCAAAGTGAACCAGTCAAGGGGTCCTGCGAACCTGTATGACAAGAAAGAGAGTCAATACATGTATAGAAACTGAATGATCACTTACCTGTTATACAGCTGCATACGAATAGTCACCCTCATACAGTTGCAGATCGACAGAAAGTCAGCCAGCCAGCCATAGTTGTAAACGGTGATGCAGATACATAGAACCTTGTTAGTCCAACTTCAGAGAGGGAGTCGATTATGTGGTTCTGCAAACCTGTATGACAAGAAAGAGTCAATACATGTATAGAGACTGAATGATCACTTACCTGTTACACAGACGCATACGAACCGTCAGCCTTCTCCAGTTGCAGATCATCAGAACTTCAGCCAGCTTAAAAGTGAAGCAGTCAAGGGGTCCTGCGAACCTGTATGACAAGAAAAAAAGTCAATACATGTTTAGAAACTGAATGATCACTTACGTGTTACAAACGTGTATGCGAATATTCAGCCTAATACAGTTGCAGATGGATGGAAAGCCAGCCAGCCAGCCATACTTTTAAACGAAGATGCAGATGTACAGAACCTTGTAAGTCCACCTTCAGAAAGGGATTTGATCATGGGGTCCTGCGAACCTGTATGACAAGAGAGTCAATACATGTATAGAAACTGAATGATCACTTACCTGTTACACAGCTGCATACAAACAGTCAGCCTCATACAGCTGCAGATCATCAGAAAATCAACCAGCCAAAGCTCCAGATTGAAGCTGGATGCAAAAGACAAAATACATTTGCAGAAGGCAAGTCCCTTGTTGTCTGCATCCAGCTTCAAAGTGAACCAGTCAAAAGGTCCTGCGAACCTGTATGAAAAGAAAAAAAATCAATACATGTATAGAAACTGAATGATCACTTACGTGTTACACAGGTGTATGCGATTAGTCAGTCTAATACAGTTGCAGATTGTCAGCACATCAGCCAGCCAAAAATTCCAGATGGAGATGCAGACAACCACATACATTTGCAGAAGGCAAGTCCCTTGTTGTCTGCATCCAGCTTCAAAGTGAGCCACTTGTGTGGTCCTGCGAGCCTGTATGACAAAAAAAGATAGAGAATACATGTACAGAATCTGAATGATCACTTACCTGTTACACAGATGCATACGAACAGTCACCCACATACAGTTGCAGATCGTCAGAACATCAGCCAGCCAAAAATTCCAGATGGAGATGCAGACAACCACATACATTTGCAGTTGGCAAGTCCTTTGTTGTCTACATCCAGCTTCAATGTGAAACAGTCAAAAGGTCCTGCGAACCTGTATGACAAGAAAAAAAGTCAATACATGTATAGAAACTGAATGATCACTTACCTGTTATACAGCTGCATACAAACAGACACCCTCATACAGTTGCAGATTGACAGAAAGTCAGCCAGCCAGCCATAGTTGTAAACGGTGATGCAGAGATGGAGTCGATTATGTGGTTCTGCAAACCTGTATGACAAGAAAGAGAGTCAATACATGTATAGAGACTGAATGATCACTTACCTGTTGCACAGACGCATACGAACCATCAGCCTCCTCCAGTTGCAGATCATCAGAACTTCAGCCAGCTTCAAAGTGAACCAGTCAAAGGGGTCCGGCGAACTTGTATGACAAAAAAAGATAGAGAATACATGTATAGAAACTGAATGATCACTTACCTACTACACAGATGCATACGAACAGTCATCCTCATACAGTTGCAGATGGACAGAATGTCAGCCAGCCAGCCATAGTTGTAAACTGAGATGCAGATGTAAGGAACCTTGTTAGTCCACCTTTAGAAAGGGATTCGGTCATGGTGTACTGCGAAAATGTATGAGAAGAAAGAGAGTCAAAACATGTATAGAAACTGAATGATCACTTACCTGTTATACAGCTGCATACAAACAGACACCCTCATACAGTTGCAGATTGACAGAAAGTCAGCCAGCCAGCCATAGTTGTAAACGGTGATGCAGAGATGGAGTCGATTATGTGATTCTGCAAACCTGTATGACAAGAAAGAGAGTCAATACATGTATAAAGACTGAATGATCACTTACCTGTTACACAGACGCATACAAACCGTCAGCCTTCTCCAGTTGCAGATCATCAGAACTTCAGCCAGCTTCAAAGTGAACCAGTCAAAGGGGTCCGGCGAACCTGTATGGCAAAAAAAGATAGAGAATACATGTATAGAAACTGAATGATCACTTACCTGTTACACAGGTGTATGCGATTAGTCAGTCTAATACAGTTGCAGATTGTCAGCACATCAGCCAGCCAAAAATTCCAGATGGAGATGCAGATAACCACATACACTTGCAGAAGGCAAGTCCCTTGTTGTCTGCATCCAGCTTCAAAGTGAGCCACTTGTGTGGTCCTGCGAGCCTGTATGACAAAAAAAGATAGAGAATACATGTACAGAATCTGAATGATCACTTATCTGTTACAGAGATGCATACGAACAGTCACCCACATACAGTTGCAGATCATCAGAACATCAGCCAGCCAAAAATTCCAGATGGAGATGCAGACAACCACATACATTTGCAGTTGGCAAGTCCTTTGTTGTCTGCATCCAGCTTCAATGTGAAACAGTCAAAAGGTCCTGCGAACCTGTATGACAAGAAAAAAAGTCAATACATGTATAGAAACTGAATGATCACTTACCTGTTATACAGCTGCATACAAACAGACACCCTCATACAGTTGCAGATCATCAGAACTTCAGCCAGCCAAAGTTCCAGATGGAGATGCAGACAACGACATACATTTGCAGTCATCAAATCTCTTGTTGTCTTAATCCAGCTTCAAAGTGAACCAGTCAAGGGGTCCTGCGAACCTGTATGACAAGAAAGAGAGTCAATACATGTATAGAAACTAAATGATCACTTACCTGTTACACAGATGCATACGAAAACTCAGCCTCCTACAGTTGCAGATCATCAGAACTTCAACCAGCTACAAAGTGATCCAGTCAAGGGGTCCTGCAAACCTGTATGAAGAGAAAAAAAGTCAATACATGTATAGAAACTGAACGATCACTTACCTGTTACACAGCTGCATACGAACAATCACCCTCATACTGTTGCAGATCGACAGAAAGTCAGCCAGCCAGCCATAGTTGTAAACGGTGATGCAGATGCATAGAACCTTGTTAGACCAGCTTCAGAGAGGGAGTCGATTATGTGGTTCTGCAAACCTGTATGACAAGAAAGAGAGTCAATACATGTATAGAGACTAAATGATCACTTACCTGTTACAAAGATGCATATGAACAGTCATCCTCATACAGTTGCAGGTCCACCTAGAGAAAGGGATTCGGTCATGGTGTCCTGCAAACCTGTATGACAAAAAAGAAAGTCAATACATGTATAGAAACTGAATGATCACTTACCTGTTACACAGCTGCATACGAACAGTCAGCCTCATACAGTTGCAGATCATAAGAAAATCAGCCAGCCAAAGTTCCAGATTGAAGTTGGATGCAGACAACAAAATACATTTGCAGAAGGCAAGTCCCTTGTTGTCTGCATCCAGCTTCAAAGTGAACCAGTCAAAAGGTCCTGCGAACCTGTATGAAAAGAAAAAAAGTCAATACATGTATAGAAACTGAATGATCACTTACCTGTTACACAGATGCATACGAACAGTCAGCCTCCTACAGTTGCAAATCATCAGAACTTCAGCCAGCTTCAAAGTGAACCAGTCAAAGAGGTCCGTCGAACCTGTATGACAAGAAAAAAAGTCAATACAAGTATAGAAACTGAACGATCACTTACCTGTTACACAGCTGCATACGAACAGTCACCCTCATACTATTGCAGATCGACAGAAAGTCAGCCAGCCAGCCATAGTTGTAAACGGTGATGCAGATGCATAGAACCTTGTTAGACCAGCTTCAGAGAGGGAGTCGATTATGTGGTTCTGCAAACCTGTATGACAAGAAAGAGAGTCAATACATGTATAGAGACTAAATGATCACTTACCTGTTACAAAGATGCATATGAACAGTCAGCCTCATATATTTGCAGATCATCAGAACTTCAACCAGCTTCAAAGTGAACCAGTCAAGGGGTCCGGTGAACCTGTATGAGAAGAAAAGTCAATACATGTATAGAAACTAAATGATCACTTACATTTTACATAGATGCATACGAACAGTCAGCCTCCTACAGTTGCAGATCATCAGAATTTCAACCAACTTCAAAGTGAACCAGTCAAGGGGTCCTGCGAACCTGTATGACAAGAAAAAAAGTCAATACATGTATAGAAACTGAATGATCACTTACCTGTTGCACAGATGCATACGAACAGTCATCCTCATACAGCTGCAGGTCCACCTTCAGAAAGGGATTCGGTCATGGTGTCCTGCAAACCTGTATGACAAAAAAGAAAGTCAATACATGTATAGAAACTGAATGATCACTTACCTGTTACACAGCTGCATACGAACAGTCAGCCTCATACAGTCGCAGATCATAAGAACATCAGCCAGCCAAAGTTCCAGATTGAAGCTGAATGCAGACAACAAAATACATTTGCAGAAGGCAGGTCCCTTGTTGTCTGCATCCAGCTTCAAAGTGAACCAGTCAAAAGGTCCTGCGAACCTGTATGAAAAGAAAAAAAATCAATACATGTATAGAAACTGAATGATCACTTACGTGTTACACAGGTGTATGCGATTAGTCAGTCTAATACAGTTGCAGATTGTAAGCACATCAGCCAGCCAAAAATTCCAGATGGAGATGCAGACAACCACATACATTTGCAGAAGGCAAGTCCCTTGTTGTCTGCATCCAGCTTCAAAGTGAGCCACTTGTGTGGTCCTGCGAGCCTGTATGACAAAAAAAGATAGAGAATACATGTACAGAATCTGAATGATCACTTACCTGTTACACAGATGCATACGAACAGTCACCCACATACAGTTGCAGATCATCAGAACATCAGCCAGCCAAAAATTCCAGATGGAGATGCAGACAACCACATACATTTGCAGTTGGCAAGTCCTTTGTTGTCTGCATCCAGCTTCAATGTGAAACAGTCAAAAGGTCCTGCCAACCTGTATGACAAGAAAAAAAGTCAATACATATATAGAAACTGAATGATCACTTACCTGTTATAAAGCTGCATACAAACAGACACCCTCATACAGTTGCAGATCGACAGAAAGTCAGCCAGCCAGCCATAGTTGTGAACGGTGATGCAGATGCATAGAACCTTGTTAGTCCAAGTTCAGAGATGGAGTCGATTATGTGGTTCTACAAAGCTGTATGACAAGAAAGAGAGTCAATACATGTATAGAGACTAAATGATCACTTGCCTGTTACAAAGATGCATATGAACAGTCATCCTCATACACTTGCAGGTCCACCTTCAGAAAGGGATTCGGTCATGGTGTCCTGCAAACCTGTATGACAAAAAAGAAAGTCAATACATGTATAGAAACTGAATGATCACTTACCTGTTACACAGCTGCATACGAACAGTCAGCCTCATACAGTTGCAGATCATCAGAACTTCAACCAGCTACAAAGTGAACCAGTCAAGGGGTCCTGCAAACCTGTATGAAGAGAAAAAAAGTCAATACATGTATAGAAACTGAACGATCACTTACCTGTTACACAGCTGCATACGAACAATCACCCTCATACTGTTGCAGATCGACAGAAAGTCAGCCAGCCAGCCATAGTTGTAAACAGTGATGCAGATGCATAGAACCTTGTTAGACCAGCTTCAGAGAGGGAGTCGATTATGTGGTTCTGCAAACCTGTATGACAAGAAAGAGAGTCAATACATGTATAGAGACTGAATGATCACTTACCTGTTACAAAGATGCATATGAACAGTCAGCCTCATATATTTGCAGATCATCAGAACTTCAGCCAGCTTCAAAGTGAACCAGTCAAGGGGTCCTGCGAACCTGTATGACAAGAAAAAAAGTCAATACATGTATAGAAACTAAATGATCACTTACCTGTTACACAGATGCATACGAAAATTCAGCCTCCTACAGTTGCAGATCATCAGAACTTCAACCAGCTACAAAGTGAACCAGTCAAGGGGTCCTGCAAACCTGTATGAAGAGAAAAAAAGTCAATACATGTATAGAAACTGAACGATCACTTACCTGTTACACAGCTGCATACGAACAATCACCCTCATACTGTTGCAGATCGACAGAAAGTCAGCCAGCCAGCCATAGTAGTAAACGGTGATGCAGATGCATAGAACCTTGTTAGACCAGCTTCAGAGACGGAGTCGATTATGTGGTTCTGCAAAGCTGTATGACAAGAAAGAGAGTCAATACATGTATAGAGACTAAATGATCACTTACCTGTTACAAAGATGCATATGAACAGTCATCCTCATACACTTGCAGGTCCACCTTCAGAAAGGGATTCGGTCATGGTGTCCTGCAAACCTGTATGACAAAAAAGAAAGTCAATACATGTATAGAAACTGAATGATCACTTACCTGTTACACAGCTGCATACGAACAGTCAGCCTCATACAGTTGCAGATCATAAGAAAATCAGCCAGCCAAAGTTCCAGATTGAAGCTGGATGCAGACAACAAAATACATTTGCAGAAGGCAAGTCCCTTGTTGTCTGCATCCAGCTTCAAAGTGAACCAGTCAAAAGATCCTGTGAACCTGTATGAAAAGAAAAAAAGTCAATACATGTATAGAGACTGAATGATCACTTACCTGTTGCACAGACGCATACGAACCATCAGCCTCCTCCAGTTGCAGATCATCAGAACTTCAGCCAGCTTCAAACTGAACCAGTCAAAGGGCTCCGGCGAACCTGTATGACAAAAAAAGATAGAGAATACATGTATAGAAACTGAATGATCACTTACCTATTACACAGATGCATACAAACAGTCATCCTCATACAGTTGCAGATCATCAGAACTTCAGCCAGCCAAAGTTCCAGATGGAGATGCAGACAACCACATACATTTGCAGTCGTCAAATTCCTTGTTGTCTGCATCCAGCTTCAAAGTGAACCAGTCAAAAGGTCCTGCGAACCTGTATGAAAAGAAAAAAAGTCAATACATGTATAGAAACTGAATGATCACTTACCTGTTACACAGCTGCATACGAACAGTCAGCCTCATACAGTTGCAGATCATAAGAACATCAGCCAGCCAAAGTTCCAGATTGAAGCTGGATGCAGACAACAAAATACATTTGCAGAAGGCAAGTCCCTTGTTGTCTGCATCCAGCTTCAAAGTGAACCAGTCAAAAGGTCCTGTGAACCTGTATGAAAAGAAAAAAAATCAATACATGTATAGAAACTGAATGATCACTTACGTGTTACACAGGTGTATGCGATAAGTCAGTCTAATACAGTTGCAGATTGTAAGCACATCAGCCAGCCAAAAATTCCAGATGGAGATGCAGACAACCACATACATTTGCAGAAGGCAAGTCCCTTGTTGTCTGCATCCAGCTTCAAAGTGAGCCACTTGTGTGGTCCTGCGAGCCTGTATGACAAAAAAAGATAGAGAATACATGTACAGAATCTGAATGATCACTTACCTGTTACACAGATGCATACGAACAGTCACCCACATACAGTTGCAGATCATCAGAACATCAGCCAGCCAAAAATTCCAGATGGAGATGCAAACAAACAAATACATTTGCAGTTGGCAAGTCCTTTGTTGTCTGCATCCAGCTTCAATGTGAAACAGTCAAAAGGTCCTGCGAACCTGTATGACAAGAAAAAAAGTCAATACATGTATAGAAACTGAATGATCACTTACCTGTTATACAGCTGCATACAAACAGACACCCTCATACAGTTGCAGATTGACAGAAAGTCAGCCAGCCAGCCATAGTTGTAAATGGTGATGCAGATGCACAGAACCTTGTTAGTCCAAGTTCAGAGATGGAGTCGATTATGTGGTTCTGCAAACCTGTATGACAAGAAAGAGAGTCAATACATGTATAGAGACTGAATGATCACTTACCTGTTGCACAGACGCATACAAACCATCAGCCTCCTCCAGTTGCAGATCATCAGAACTTCAGCCAGCTTCAAAGTGAACCAGTCAAGGGGTCCTGCGAACCTGTATGACAAGAAAAAAAGTCAATACATGTATAGAAACTAAATGATCACTTACCTGTTAAACAGATGCATACGAAAATTCAGCCTCCTACAGTTGCAGATCATCAGAACTTCAACCAGCTACAAAGTGAACCAGTCAAGGGGTCCTGCAAACCTGTATGAAGAGAAAAAAAGTCAATACATGTACAGAAACTGAACGATCACTTACCTGTTACACAGCTGCATACGAACAATCACCCTCATACTGTTGCAGATCGACAGAAAGTCAGCCAGCCAGCCATAGTTGTAAACGGTTATGCAGATGCATAGAACCTTGTTAGACCAGCTTCAGAGACGGAGTCGATTATGTGGTTCTGCAAAGCTGTATGACAAGAAAGAGAGTCAATACATGTATAGAGACTAAATGATCACTTACCTGTTACAAAGATGCATATGAACAGTCATCCTCATACACTTGCAGGTCCACCTTCAGAAAGGGATTCGGTCATGGTGTCCTGCAAACCTGTATGACAAAAAAGAAAGTCAATACATGTATAGAAACTGAATGATCACTTACCTGTTACACAGCTGCATACGAACAGTCAGCCTCATACAGTTGCAGATCATAAGAAAATCAGCCAGCCAAAGTTCCACATTGAAGCTGGATGCAGACAACAAAATACATTTGCAGAAGGCAAGTCCCTTGTTGTCTGCATCCAGCTTCAAAGTTAACCAGTCAAAAGATCCTGTGAACCTGTATGAAAAGAAAAAAAGTCAATACATGTATAGAAACTGAATGATCACTTACCTGTTACACAGATGCATACGAACAGTCAGCCTCCTAGAGTTGCAGATCATCAGAACTTCAACCAGCTACAAAGTGAACCAGTCAAGGGGTCCTGCAAACCTGTATGGCAAAAAAAGTCAATACATGTATAGAAACTGAATGATCACTTACCTGTTACACAGATGCATACGAACAGTCATCCTCATACAGTTGCAGATCATCAGAACTTCAGCCAGCCAAAGTTCCAGATGGAGATGCAGACAACCACATACATTTGCAGTCGTCAAATTCCTTGTTGTCTGCATCCAGGTTCAAAGTGAACCAGTCAAAAGGTCCTGCGAACCTGTATGAAAAGAAAAAAAGTCAATACATGTATAGAAACTGAATGATCACTTACCTGTTACACAGCTGCATACGAACGGTCAGACTCCTAGAGTTGCAGATCATCAGAACTTCAACCAGCTACAAAGTGAACCAGTTAAGGGGTCCTGCAAACCTGTATGAAGAGAAAAAAAGTCAATACATGTACAGAAACTGAACGATCACTTACCTGTTACACAGCTGCATACGAACAATCACCCTCATACTGTTGCAGATCGACAGAAAGTCAGCCAGCCAGCCATAGTTGTAAACGGTGATGCAGATGCATAGAACCTTGTTAGACCAGCTTCAGAGAGGGAGTCGATTATGTGGTTCTGCAAACCTGTATGACAAGAAAGAGAGTCAATACATGTATAGAGACTAAATGATCACTTACCTGTTACAAAGATGTATATGAACAGTCATCCTCACACAGTTGCAGGTCCACCTTCAGAAAGGGATTCGGTCATGGTGTCCTGCAAACCTGTATGACAAAAAAGAAAGTCAATACATGTATAGAGACTAAATGGTCACTTACCTGTTACAAAGATGCATATGAACAGTCAGCCTCATGTATTTGCAGATCATCAGAACTTCAACCAGCTTCAAAGTGAACCAGTCAAGGGGTCCTGCGAACCTGTATGACAAGAAAGAAAGTCAATACATGTATAAATACTGAATGATCACTTACCTGTTACAAAGACGCATACGAACCGTCAGCCTTCTCCATTTGCAGATCATCAGAACTTCAGCCAGCTTCAAAGTGAACCAGTCAAAGGGGTCTGGCGAACCTGTATGGCAAAAAAAGATAGAGAATACATGTATAGAAACTGAATGATCACTTACCTGTTACACAGATGCATACGAACAGTCATCCTCATACAGTTGCAGATCAACAGAACTTCAGCCAGCCAAAGTTGCAGATGGAGATGCAGACAACCACATACATTTGCAGTCGTCAAATTCCTTGTTGTCTGCATCCAGCTTCAAAGTGAACCAGTCAAGGGGTCCTGCGAACCTGTATGACAAGAAAGAGAGTCAATACATGTATAGAGACTAAATGATCACTTACCTGTTACAAAGATGCATATGAACAGTCATCCTCATACAGGTGCAGGTCCACCTTCAGAAAGGGATTCGGTCATGGTGTCCTGCAAACCTGTATGACAAAAAAGAAAGTCAATACATGTACAGAAACTGAATGATCACTTACCTGTTACACAGCTGCATACGAACAGTCAGCCTCATACAGTTGCAGATCATATGAAAATCAGCCAGCCAAAGTTCCAGATTGAAGCTGGATGCAGACAACAAAATACATTTGCAGAAGGCAAGTCCCTTGTTGTCTGCATCCAGCTTCAAAGTGAACCAGTCAAAAGGTCCTACGAACCTGTATGAAAAGAAAAAAAGTCAATACATGTATAGAAACTGAATGATCACTTACCTGTTACACAGATGCATACGAACAGTCAGCCTCCTAGAGTTGCAGATCATCAGAACTTCAGCCAGCTTCAAAGTGAACCAGTCAAAGGGGTCCGTCGAACCTGTATGACAAGAAAAAAAGTCAATACAAGTATAGAAACTGAACGATCACTTACCTATTACACAGCTGCATACGAACAGTCACCCTCATACTGTTGCAGATCGACAGAAAGTCAGCCAGCCAGCCATAGTTGTAAACGGTGATGCAGATGCATAGAACCTTGTTAGACCAGCTTCAGAGAGGGAGTCGATTATGTGGTTCTGCAAACATGTATGACAAGAAAGAGAGTCAATACATGTATAGAGACTAAATGATCACTTACCTGTTACAAAGATGCATATGAACAGTCAGCCTCATATATTTGCAGATCATCAGAACTTCAACCAGCTTGAAAGTGAACCAGTCAAGGGGTCCGGCGAACCTGTATGAGAAGAAAAGTCAATACATGTATAGAAACTAAATGATCACTTACATTTTACATAGATGCATACGAACAGTCAGCCTCCTACAGTTGCAGATCATCAGAATTTCAACCAGCTTCAAAGTGAACCAGTCAAGGGGTCCTGCGAACCTGTATGACAAGAAAAAAAGTCAATACATGTATAGAAACTGAATGATCACTTACCTGTTACACAGCTGCATACGAACAGTCAGCCTCATACAGTTGCAGATCATAAGAAAATCAGCCAGCCAAAGTTCCACATTGAAGCTGGATGCAGACAACAAAATACATTTGCAGAAGGCAAGTCCCTTGTTGTCTGCATCCAGCTTCAAAGTGAACCAGTCAAAAGGTCCTGCGAACCTGTATGAAAAGAAAAAAAGTCAATACATGTATAGAAACTGAATGATCACTTACCTGTTACACAGCTGCATACGAACGGTCAGACTCCTAGAGTTGCAGATCATCAGAACTTCAGCCAGCTTCAAAGTGAACCAGTCAAAGGGGTCCGTCGAACCTGTATGACAAGAAAAAAAGTCAGTACAAGTATAGAAACTGAACGATCACTTACCTGTTACACAGCTGCATACGAACAGTCACCCTCATACTGTTGCAGATCGACAGAAAGTCAGCCAGCCAGCCATAGTTGTAAACGGTGATGCAGATGCATAGAACCTTGTTAGACCAGCTTCAGAGAGGGAGTCGATTATGTGGTTCTGCAAACCTGTATGACAAGAAAGAGAGTCAATACATGTATAGAGACTAAATGATCACTTACCTGTTACAAAGATGTATATGAACAGTCATCCTCATACAGTTGCAGGTCCACCTTTAGAAAGGGATTCGGTCATGGTGTCCTGCAAACCTGTATGACAAAAAAGAAAGTCAATACATGTATAGAAACTGAATGATCACTTACCTGTTACACAGCTGCATACGAACAGTCAGCCTCATACAGTTGCAGATCATAAGAAAATCAGCCAGCCAAAGTTCCAGATTGAAGCTGGATGCAGACAACAAAATACATTTGCAGAAGGCAAGTCCCTTGTTGTCTGCAGCCAGCTTCAAAGTGAACCAGTCAAAAGGTCCTGCGAACCTGTATGAAAAGAAAAAAAGTCAATACATGTATAGAAACTGAATGATCACTTACCTGTTACACAGCTGCATACGAACGGTCAGACTCCTAGAGTTGCAGATCATCAGAACTTCAGCCAGCTTCAAAGTGAACCAGTCAAAGGGGTCCGTCGAACCTGTATGACAAGAAAAAAAGTCAGTACAAGTATAGAAACTGAACGATCACTTACCTGTTACACAGCTGCATACGAACAGTCACCCTCATACTGCTGCAGATCGACAGAAAGTCAGCCGGCCAGCCATAGTTGTAAACGGTGATGCAGATGCATAGAACCTTGTTAGACCAGCTTCAGAGAGGGAGTCGATTATGTGGTTCTGCAAACCTGTATGACAAGAAAGAGAGTCAATACATGTACAGAGACTAAATGGTCACTTACCTGTTACAAAGATGCATATGAACAGTCAGCCTCATATATTTGCAGATCATCAGAACTTCAACCAGCTTCAAAGTGAACCAGTCAAGGGGTCCTGCGAACCTGTATGACAAGAAAGAGAGTCAATACATGTATAAAGACTGAATGATCACTTCCCTGTTACACAGACGCATACGAACCGTCAGCCTTCTCCAGTTGCAGATCATCAGAACTTCAGCCAGCTTCAAAGTGAACCAGTCAAAGGGGTCCGGCGAACCTGTATGGCAAAAAAAGATAGAGAATACATGTATAGAAACTGAATGATCACTTACCTGTTACACAGATGCATACGAACAGTCATCCTCATACAGTTGCAGATCATCAGAACTTCAGCCAGCCAAAGTTCCAGATGGAGATGCAGACAACCACATACATTTGCAGTCGTCAAATTCCTTGTTGTCTGCATCCAGCTTCAAAGTGAACCAGTCAAGGGGTCCTGCGAACCTGTATGACAAGAAAAAAAGTCAATACATGTATAGAAACTAAATGATCAGTTACCTGTTACACAGATGCATATGAAAATTCAGCCTCCTACAGTTGCAGATCATCAGAACTTCAACCAGCTACAAAGTGAACCAGTCAAAGGGGTCCGTCGAACCTGTATGACAAGAAAAAGTCAGTACAAGTATAGAAACTGAACGATCACTTACCTGTTACACAGCTGCATACGAACAGTCACCCTCATACTGTTGCAGATCGACAGAAAGTCAGCCAGCCAGCCATAGTTGTAAACGGTGATGCAGATGCATAGAACCTTGTTAGACCAGCTTCAGAGAGGGAGTCGATTATGTGGTTCTGCAAACCTGTATGACAAGAAAGAGAGTCAATACATTTATAGAGACTAAATGGTCACTTACCTGTTACAAAGATGCATATGAACAGTCAGCCTCATACAGTTGCAGGTCCACCTTCAGAAAGGGATTCGGTCATGGTGTCCTGCAAACCTGTATGACAAAAAAGAAAGTCAATACATGTATAGAAACTGAATGATCACTTACCTGTTACACAGCTGCATACGAACAGTCAGCCTCATACAGTTGCAGATCATAAGAAAATCAGCCAGCCAAAGTTCCAGATTGAAGCTGGATGCAGACAACAAAATACATTTGCAGAAGGCAAGTCCCTTGTTGTCTGCATCCAGCTTCAAAGTGAACCAGTCAAAAGGTCCTGCGAACCTGTATGAAAAGAAAAAAAGTCAATACATGTATAGAAACTGAATGATCACTTACCTGTTACACAGATGCATACGAACAGTCAGCCTCCTAGAGTTACAGATCATCAGAACTTCAGCCAGCTTCAAAGTGAACCAGTCAAAGGGGTCCGTCGAACCTGTATGACAAGAAAAAAAGTCAATACAAGTATAGAAACTGAACGATCACTTACCTGTTACACAGCTGCATACGAACAGTCACCCTCATACTGTTGCAGATCGTCAGAAAGTCAGCCAGCCAGCCATAGTTGTAAACGGTGATGCAGATGCATAGAACCTTGTTAGACCAGCTTCAGAGAGGGAGTCGATTATGTGGTTCTGCAAACCTGTATGACAAGAAAGAGAGTCAATACATGTATAGAGAGTAAATGATCACTTACCTGTTACAAAGATGCATATGAACAGTCAGCCTCATATATTTGCAGATCATCAGAACTTCAACCAGCTTCAAAGTGAACCAGTCAAGGGGTCCGGCGAACCTGTATGAGAAGAAAATCCAATACATGTATAGAAACTAAATGATCACTTACATTTTACATAGATGCATACGAACAGTCAGCCTCCTACAGTTGCAGATCATCAGAATTTCAACCAGCTTCAAAGTGAACCAGTCAAGGGGTCCTGCGAACCTGTATGACAAGAAAAAAAGTCAATACATGTATAGAAACTGAATGATCACTTAACTGTTACACAGCTGCATACGAACGGTCAGACTCCTAGAGTTGCAGATCATCTGAACTTCAGCCAGCTTCAAAGTGAACCAGTCAAAGGGGTCCGTCGAACCTGTATGACAAGAAAAAAAGTCAGTACAAGTATAGAAACTGAACGATCACTTACCTGTTACACAGCTGCATACGAACAGTCACCCTCATACTGTTGCAGATCGACAGAAAGTCAGCCAGCCAGCCATAGTTGTAAACGGTGATGCAGATGCATAGAACCTTGTTAGACCAGCTTCAGAGAGGGAGTCGATTATGTGGTTCTGCAAACCTGTATGACAAGAAAGAGAGTCAATACATGTATAGAGACTAAATGATCACTTACCTGTTACACAGACGCATACGAACCGTCAGCCTTCTCCAGTTGCAGATCATCAGAACTTCAGCCAGCTTCAAATTGAACCAGTCAAAGGGGTCCGTCGAACCTGTATGACAAGAAAAAAAGTCAATACAAGTATAGAAACTGAACGATCACTTACCTATTACACAGCTGCATACGAACAGTCACCCTCATACTGTTGCAGATCGACAGAAAGTCAGCCAGCCAGCCATAGTTGTAAACGGTGATGCAGATGCATAGAACCTTGTTAGACCAGCTTCAGAGAGGGAGTCGATTATGTGGTTCTGCGAACCTGTATGACAAGAAAAAAAGTCAATACATGTATAGAAACTGAATGATCACTTACCTGTTGCACAGATGCATACGAACAGTCATCCTCATACAGTTGCAGATCGACAGAAAGTCAGCCAGCCAGCCATAGTTGTAAACGGTGATGCAGATGCATAGAACCTTGTTAGACCAGCTTCAGAGAGGGAGTCGATTATGTGGTTCTGCAAACCTGTATGACAAGAAAGAGAGTCAATACATGTATAGAGACTAAATGATCACTTACCTGTTACAAAGATGCATATGAACAGTCAGCCTCATATATTTGCAGATCATCAGAACTTCAACCAGCTTCAAAGTGAACCAGTCAAGGGGTCCTGCAAACCTGTATGACAAGAAAGAGAGTCAATACATGTATAAAGACTGAATGATCACTTACCTGTTACACAGACGCATACGAACCGTCAGCCTTCTCCAGTTGCAGATCATCAGAACTTCAGCCAGCTTCAAAGTGAACCAGTCAAAGGGATCCGGCGAACCTGTATGGCAAAAAAAGATAGAGAATACATGTATAGAAACTGAATGATCACTTACCTGTTGCACAGATGCATACGAACAATCACCCTCATACTTTTGTAGATCGACAGAAAGTCAGCCAGCCAGCCATAGTTGTAAACGGTGATGCAGATGCATAGAACCTTGTTAAACCAGCTTCAGAGAGGGAGTCGATTATGTGGTTCTGCGAACCTGTATGACAAGAAAAAAAGTCAATACATGTATAGAAACTGAATGATCAATTACCTGTTGCACAGATGCATACGAACAGTCATCCTCATACAGTTGCAGGTCCACCTTCAGAAAGGGATTCGGTCATGGTGTTCTGCAAACCTGTATGACAAAAAAGAAAGTCAATACATGTATAGAAACTGAATGATCACTTACCTGTTACACAGCTGCATACGAACAGTCAGCCTCATACAGTTGCAGATCATAAGAACATCAGCCAGCCAAAGTTCCAGATTGAAGCTGGATGCAGACAACAAAATACATTTGCAGAAGGCAAGTCCCTTGTTGTCTGCATCCAGCTTCAAAGTGAACCAGTCAAAAGGTCCTGCGAACCTGTATGAAAAGAAAAAAAATCAATACATGTATAGAAACTGAATGATCACTTACGTGTTACACAGGTGTATGCGATTAGTCAGTCTAATACAGTTGCAGATTGTAAGCACATCAGCCAGCCAAAAATTCCAGATGGAGATGCAGACAACCACATACATTTGCAGAAGGCAAGTCCCTTGTTGTCTGCATCCAGCTTCAAAGTGAGCCACTTGTGTGGTACTGCGAGCCTGTATGACAAAAAAAGATAGAGAATACATGTACAGAATCTGAATGATCACTTACCTGTTACACAGATGCATACGAACAGTCACCCACATACAGTTGCAGATCATCAGAACATCAGCCAGCCAAAAATTTCAGATGGAGATGCAAACAAACAAATACATTTGCAGTTGGCAAGTCCTTTGTTGTCTGCATCCAGCTTCAATGTGAAACAGTCAAAAGGTCCTGCGAACCTGTATGACAAGAAAAAAAGTCAATACATGTATAGAAACTAAATGATCACTTACCTGTTACACAGATGCATACGAAAATTCAGCCTCCTACAGTTGCAGATCATCAGAACTTCAACCAGCTACAAAGTGAACCAGTCAAAGGGGTCCGTCGAACCTGTATGACAAGAAAAAAAGTCAGTACAAGTATAGAAACTGAACGATCACTTACCTGTTACACAGCTGCATACGAACAGTCACCCTCATACTGTTGCAGATCGACAGAAAGTCAGCCAGCCAGCCATAGTTGTAAACGGTGATGCAGATGCATAGAACCTTGTTAGACCAGCTTCAGAGAGGGAGTCGATTATGTGGTTCTGCAAACCTGTATGACAAGAAAGAGACTCAATACATGTATAGAGACTAAATGGTCACTTACCTGTTACAAAGATGCATATGAACAGTCAGCCTCATATATTTGCAGATCATCAGAACTTCAGCCAGCCAAAGTTCCAGATGGAGATGCAGACAACCACATACATTTGCAGTCGTCAAATTCCTTGTTGTCTGCATCCAGCTTCAAAGTGAACCAGTCAAAAGGTCCTGCGAACCTGTATGAAAAGAAAAAAAGTCAATACATGTATAGAAACTGAATGATCACTTACCTGTTATACAGCTGCATACGAACGGTCAGACTCCTAGAGTTGCAGATCATCAGAACTTCAACCAGCTACAAAGTGAACCAGTCAAGGGGTCCGGCGAACCTGTATGAGAAGAAAATCCAATACATGTATAGAAACTAAATGATCACTTACATTTTACATAGATGCATACGAACAGTCAGCCTCCTACAGTTGCAGATCATCAGAATTTCAACCAGCTTCAAAGTGAACCAGTCAAGGGGTCCTGCGAACCTGTATGACAAGAAAAAAAGTCAATACATGTATAGAAACTGAATGATCACTTAACTGTTACACAGCTGCATACGAACGGTCAGACTCCTAGAGTTGCAGATCATCTGAACTTCAGCCAGCTTCAAAGTGAACCAGTCAAAGGGGTCCGTCGAACCTGTATGACAAGAAAAAAAGTCAGTACAAGTATAGAAACTGAACGATCACTTACCTGTTACACAGCTGCATACGAACAGTCACCCTCATACTGTTGCAGATCGACAGAAAGTCAGCCAGCCAGCCATAGTTGTAAACGGTGATGCAGATGCATAGAACCTTGTTAGACCAGCTTCAGAGAGGGAGTCGATTATGTGGTTCTGCAAACCTGTATGACAAGAAAGAGAGTCAATACATGTATAGAGACTAAATGATCACTTACCTGTTACACAGACGCATACGAACCGTCAGCCTTCTCCAGTTGCAGATCATCAGAACTTCAGCCAGCTTCAAATTGAACCAGTCAAAGGGGTCCGTCGAACCTGTATGACAAGAAAAAAAGTCAATACAAGTATAGAAACTGAACGATCACTTACCTATTACACAGCTGCATACGAACAGTCACCCTCATACTGTTGCAGATCGACAGAAAGTCAGCCAGCCAGCCATAGTTGTAAACGGTGATGCAGATGCATAGAACCTTGTTAGACCAGCTTCAGAGAGGGAGTCGATTATGTGGTTCTGCGAACCTGTATGACAAGAAAAAAAGTCAATACATGTATAGAAACTGAATGATCACTTACCTGTTGCACAGATGCATACGAACAGTCATCCTCATACAGTTGCAGATCGACAGAAAGTCAGCCAGCCAGCCATAGTTGTAAACGGTGATGCAGATGCATAGAACCTTGTTAGACCAGCTTCAGAGAGGGAGTCGATTATGTGGTTCTGCAAACCTGTATGACAAGAAAGAGAGTCAATACATGTATAGAGACTAAATGATCACTTACCTGTTACAAAGATGCATATGAACAGTCAGCCTCATATATTTGCAGATCATCAGAACTTCAACCAGCTTCAAAGTGAACCAGTCAAGGGGTCCTGCAAACCTGTATGACAAGAAAGAGAGTCAATACATGTATAAAGACTGAATGATCACTTACCTGTTACACAGACGCATACGAACCGTCAGCCTTCTCCAGTTGCAGATCATCAGAACTTCAGCCAGCTTCAAAGTGAACCAGTCAAAGGGATCCGGCGAACCTGTATGGCAAAAAAAGATAGAGAATACATGTATAGAAACTGAATGATCACTTACCTGTTGCACAGATGCATACGAACAATCACCCTCATACTTTTGTAGATCGACAGAAAGTCAGCCAGCCAGCCATAGTTGTAAACGGTGATGCAGATGCATAGAACCTTGTTAAACCAGCTTCAGAGAGGGAGTCGATTATGTGGTTCTGCGAACCTGTATGACAAGAAAAAAAGTCAATACATGTATAGAAACTGAATGATCAATTACCTGTTGCACAGATGCATACGAACAGTCATCCTCATACAGTTGCAGGTCCACCTTCAGAAAGGGATTCGGTCATGGTGTTCTGCAAACCTGTATGACAAAAAAGAAAGTCAATACATGTATAGAAACTGAATGATCACTTACCTGTTACACAGCTGCATACGAACAGTCAGCCTCATACAGTTGCAGATCATAAGAACATCAGCCAGCCAAAGTTCCAGATTGAAGCTGGATGCAGACAACAAAATACATTTGCAGAAGGCAAGTCCCTTGTTGTCTGCATCCAGCTTCAAAGTGAACCAGTCAAAAGGTCCTGCGAACCTGTATGAAAAGAAAAAAAATCAATACATG
The DNA here is from genome assembly GCF_030463535.1 of Salminus brasiliensis. Lineage (NCBI taxonomy): Eukaryota > Metazoa > Chordata > Actinopteri > Characiformes > Bryconidae > Salminus > Salminus brasiliensis. The sequence continues at coordinate 12,749,518 of NC_132893.1, read as the reverse complement.
TATAGAAACTGAATGATCACTTACGTGTTACACAGGTGTATGCGATTAGTCAGTCTAATACAGTTGCAGATTGTAAGCACATCAGCCAGCCAAAAATTCCAGATGGAGATGCAGACAACCACATACATTTGCAGAAGGCAAGTCCCTTGTTGTCTGCATCCAGCTTCAAAGTGAGCCACTTGTGTGGTACTGCGAGCCTGTATGACAAAAAAAGATAGAGAATACATGTACAGAATCTGAATGATCACTTACCTGTTACACAGATGCATACGAACAGTCACCCACATACAGTTGCAGATCATCAGAACATCAGCCAGCCAAAAATTTCAGATGGAGATGCAAACAAACAAATACATTTGCAGTTGGCAAGTCCTTTGTTGTCTGCATCCAGCTTCAATGTGAAACAGTCAAAAGGTCCTGCGAACCTGTATGACAAGAAAAAAAGTCAATACATGTATAGAAACTAAATGATCACTTACCTGTTACACAGATGCATACGAAAATTCAGCCTCCTACAGTTGCAGATCATCAGAACTTCAACCAGCTACAAAGTGAACCAGTCAAAGGGGTCCGTCGAACCTGTATGACAAGAAAAAAAGTCAGTACAAGTATAGAAACTGAACGATCACTTACCTGTTACACAGCTGCATACGAACAGTCACCCTCATACTGTTGCAGATCGACAGAAAGTCAGCCAGCCAGCCATAGTTGTAAACGGTGATGCAGATGCATAGAACCTTGTTAGACCAGCTTCAGAGAGGGAGTCGATTATGTGGTTCTGCAAACCTGTATGACAAGAAAGAGACTCAATACATGTATAGAGACTAAATGGTCACTTACCTGTTACAAAGATGCATATGAACAGTCAGCCTCATATATTTGCAGATCATCAGAACTTCAGCCAGCCAAAGTTCCAGATGGAGATGCAGACAACCACATACATTTGCAGTCGTCAAATTCCTTGTTGTCTGCATCCAGCTTCAAAGTGAACCAGTCAAAAGGTCCTGCGAACCTGTATGAAAAGAAAAAAAGTCAATACATGTATAGAAACTGAATGATCACTTACCTGTTATACAGCTGCATACGAACGGTCAGACTCCTAGAGTTGCAGATCATCAGAACTTCAACCAGCTACAAAGTGAACCAGTCAAGGGGTCCGGCGAACCTGTATGAGAAGAAAATCCAATACATGTATAGAAACTAAATGATCACTTACATTTTACATAGATGCATACGAACAGTCAGCCTCCTACAGTTGCAGATCATCAGAATTTCAACCAGCTTCAAAGTGAACCAGTCAAGGGGTCCTGCGAACCTGTATGACAAGAAAAAAAGTCAATACATGTATAGAAACTGAATGATCACTTAACTGTTACACAGCTGCATACGAACGGTCAGACTCCTAGAGTTGCAGATCATCTGAACTTCAGCCAGCTTCAAAGTGAACCAGTCAAAGGGGTCCGTCGAACCTGTATGACAAGAAAAAAAGTCAGTACAAGTATAGAAACTGAACGATCACTTACCTGTTACACAGCTGCATACGAACAGTCACCCTCATACTGTTGCAGATCGACAGAAAGTCAGCCAGCCAGCCATAGTTGTAAACGGTGATGCAGATGCATAGAACCTTGTTAGACCAGCTTCAGAGAGGGAGTCGATTATGTGGTTCTGCAAACCTGTATGACAAGAAAGAGAGTCAATACATGTATAGAGACTAAATGATCACTTACCTGTTACACAGACGCATACGAACCGTCAGCCTTCTCCAGTTGCAGATCATCAGAACTTCAGCCAGCTTCAAATTGAACCAGTCAAAGGGGTCCGTCGAACCTGTATGACAAGAAAAAAAGTCAATACAAGTATAGAAACTGAACGATCACTTACCTATTACACAGCTGCATACGAACAGTCACCCTCATACTGTTGCAGATCGACAGAAAGTCAGCCAGCCAGCCATAGTTGTAAACGGTGATGCAGATGCATAGAACCTTGTTAGACCAGCTTCAGAGAGGGAGTCGATTATGTGGTTCTGCGAACCTGTATGACAAGAAAAAAAGTCAATACATGTATAGAAACTGAATGATCACTTACCTGTTGCACAGATGCATACGAACAGTCATCCTCATACAGTTGCAGATCGACAGAAAGTCAGCCAGCCAGCCATAGTTGTAAACGGTGATGCAGATGCATAGAACCTTGTTAGACCAGCTTCAGAGAGGGAGTCGATTATGTGGTTCTGCAAACCTGTATGACAAGAAAGAGAGTCAATACATGTATAGAGACTAAATGATCACTTACCTGTTACAAAGATGCATATGAACAGTCAGCCTCATATATTTGCAGATCATCAGAACTTCAACCAGCTTCAAAGTGAACCAGTCAAGGGGTCCTGCAAACCTGTATGACAAGAAAGAGAGTCAATACATGTATAAAGACTGAATGATCACTTACCTGTTACACAGACGCATACGAACCGGCAGCCTTCTCCAGTTGCAGATCATCAGAACTTCAGCCAGCTTCAAAGTGAACCAGTCAAAGGGGTCCGGCGAACCTGTATGGCAAAAAAAGATAGAGAATACATGTATAGAAACTGAATGATCACTTACCTGTTACACAGATGCATACGAACAGTCATCCTCATACAGTTGCAGATCATCAGAACTTCAGCCAGCCAAAGTTCCAGATTGAAGCTGGATGCAGACAACAAAATACATTTGCAGAAGGCAAGTCCCTTGTTGTCTGCATCCAGCTTCAAAGTGAACCAGTCAAAAGGTCCTGTGAACCTGTATGAAAAGAAAAAAAGTCAATATATGTATAGAAACTGAATGATCACTTACCTGTTACACAGATGCATACGAACAGTCAGCCTCCTACAGTTGCAGATCATCAGAACTTCAGCCAGCTTCAAAGTGAACCAGTCAAAGGGGTCCGTCGAACCTGTATGACAAGAAAAAAAGTCAATACAAGTATAGAAACTGAACGATCACTTACCTGTTACACAGCTGCATACGAACAGTCACCCTCATACTGTTGCAGATCGACAGAAAGTCAGCCATCCAGCCATAGTTGTAAACGGTGATGCAGATGCATAGAACCTTGTTAGACCAGCTTCAGAGAGGGAGTCGATTATGTGGTTCTGCAAACCTGTATGACAAGAAAGAGAGTCAATACATGTATAGAGACTAAATGATCACTTACCTGTTACAAAGATGCATATGAACAGTCAGCCTCATATATTTGCAGATCATCAGAACTTCAACCAGCTTCAAAGTGAACCAGTCAAGGGGTCCTGCAAACCTGTATGACAAGAAAGAGAGTCAATACATGTATAAAGACTGAATGATCACTTACCTGTTACACAGACGCATACGAACCGTCAGCCTTCTCCAGTTGCAGATCATCAGAACTTCAGCCAGCTTCAAAGTGAACCAGTCAAAGGGATCCGGCGAACCTGTATGGCAAAAAAAGATAGAGAATACATGTATAGAAACTGAATGATCACTTACCTGTTGCACAGATGCATACGAACAATCACCCTCATACTTTTGTAGATCGACAGAAAGTCAGCCAGCCAGCCATAGTTGTAAACGGTGATGCAGATGCATAGAACCTTGTTAAACCAGCTTCAGAGAGGGAGTCGATTATGTGGTTCTGCGAACCTGTATGACAAGAAAAAAAGTCAATACATGTATAGAAACTGAATGATCAATTACCTGTTGCACAGATGCATACGAACAGTCATCCTCATACAGTTGCAGGTCCACCTTCAGAAAGGGATTCGGTCATGGTGTTCTGCAAACCTGTATGACAAAAAAGAAAGTCAATACATGTATAGAAACTGAATGATCACTTACCTGTTACACAGCTGCATACGAACAGTCAGCCTCATACAGTTGCAGATCATAAGAACATCAGCCAGCCAAAGTTCCAGATTGAAGCTGGATGCAGACAACAAAATACATTTGCAGAAGGCAAGTCCCTTGTTGTCTGCATCCAGCTTCAAAGTGAACCAGTCAAAAGGTCCTGCGAACCTGTATGAAAAGAAAAAAAATCAATACATGTATAGAAACTGAATGATCACTTACGTGTTACACAGGTGTATGCGATTAGTCAGTCTAATACAGTTGCAGATTGTAAGCACATCAGCCAGCCAAAAATTCCAGATGGAGATGCAGACAACCACATACATTTGCAGAAGGCAAGTCCCTTGTTGTCTGCATCCAGCTTCAAAGTGAGCCACTTGTGTGGTACTGCGAGCCTGTATGACAAAAAAAGATAGAGAATACATGTACAGAATCTGAATGATCACTTACCTGTTACACAGATGCATACGAACAGTCACCCACATACAGTTGCAGATCATCAGAACATCAGCCAGCCAAAAATTTCAGATGGAGATGCAAACAAACAAATACATTTGCAGTTGGCAAGTCCTTTGTTGTCTGCATCCAGCTTCAATGTGAAACAGTCAAAAGGTCCTGCGAACCTGTATGACAAGAAAAAAAGTCAATACATGTATAGAAACTAAATGATCACTTACCTGTTACACAGATGCATACGAAAATTCAGCCTCCTACAGTTGCAGATCATCAGAACTTCAACCAGCTACAAAGTGAACCAGTCAAAGGGGTCCGTCGAACCTGTATGACAAGAAAAAAAGTCAGTACAAGTATAGAAACTGAACGATCACTTACCTGTTACACAGCTGCATACGAACAGTCACCCTCATACTGTTGCAGATCGACAGAAAGTCAGCCAGCCAGCCATAGTTGTAAACGGTGATGCAGATGCATAGAACCTTGTTAGACCAGCTTCAGAGAGGGAGTCGATTATGTGGTTCTGCAAACCTGTATGACAAGAAAGAGACTCAATACATGTATAGAGACTAAATGGTCACTTACCTGTTACAAAGATGCATATGAACAGTCAGCCTCATATATTTGCAGATCATCAGAACTTCAGCCAGCCAAAGTTCCAGATGGAGATGCAGACAACCACATACATTTGCAGTCGTCAAATTCCTTGTTGTCTGCATCCAGCTTCAAAGTGAACCAGTCAAAAGGTCCTGCGAACCTGTATGAAAAGAAAAAAAGTCAATACATGTATAGAAACTGAATGATCACTTACCTGTTATACAGCTGCATACGAACGGTCAGACTCCTAGAGTTGCAGATCATCAGAACTTCAACCAGCTACAAAGTGAACCAGTCAAGGGGTCCTGCAAACCTGTATGAAGAGAAAAAAAGTCAATACATGTACAGAAACTGAACGATCACTTACCTGTTACACAGCTGCATACGAACAATCACCCTCATACTGTTGCAGATCGACAGAAAGTCAGCCAGCCAGCCATAATTGTAAACGGTGATGCAGATGCATAGAACCTTGTTAGACCAGCTTCAGAGAGGGAGTCGATTATGTGGTTCTGCAAACCTGTATGACAAGAAAGAGAGTCAATACATGTATAGAGACTAAATGATCACTTACCTGTTACAAAGATGTATATGAACAGTCATTCTCATACAGTTGCAGGTCCACCTTCAGAAAGGGATTCGGTCATGGTGTCCTGCAAACCTGTATGACAAAAAAGAAAGTCAATACATGTATAGAAACTGAATGATCACTTACCTGTTACACAGCTGCATACGAACAGTCAGCCTCATACAGTTGCAAATCATAAGAAAATCAGCCAGCCAAAGTTCCAGATTGAAGCTGGATGCAGACAACAAAATACATTTGCAGAAGGCAAGTCCCTTGTTGTCTGCATCCAGCGTCAAAGTGAACCAGTCAAAAGGTCCTGCGAACCTGTATGAAAAGAAAAAAAGTCAATACATGTATAGAAACTGAATGATCACTTACCTGTTACACAGCTGCATACGAACGGTCAGACTCCTAGAGTTGCAGATCATCAGAACTTCAGCCAGCTTCAAAGTGAACCAGTCAAAGGGGTCCGTCGAACCTGTATGACAAGAAAAAAAGTCAGTACAAGTATAGAAACTGAACGATCACTTACCTGTTACACAGCTGCATACGAACAGTCACCCTCATACTGTTGCAGATCGACAGAAAGTCAGCCAGCCAGCCATAGTTGTAAACGGTCATGCAGATGCATAGAACCTTGTTAGACCAGCTTCAGAGAGGGAGTCGATTATGTGGTTCTGCAAACCTGTATGACAAGAAAGAGAGTCAATACATGTATAGAGACTAAATGGTCACTTACCTGTTACAAAGATGCATATGAACAGTTAGCCTCATATATTTGCAGATCATCAGAACTTCAACCAGCTTCAAAGTGAACCAGTCAAGGGGTCCTGCGAACCTGTATTACAAGTAAGAGAGTCAATACATGTATAAAGACTGAATGATCACTTACCTGTTACACAGACGCATACGAACCGTCAGCCTTCTCCAGTTGCAGATCATCAGAACTTCAGCCAGCTTCAAAGTGAACCAGTCAAAGGGGTCCGGCGAACCTGTATGGCAAAAAAAGATAGAGAATACATGTATAGAAACTGAATGATCACTTACCTGTTACACAGATGCATACGAACAGTCATCCTCATACAGTTGCAGATCAACAGAACTTCAGCCAGCCAAAGTTCCAGATGGAGATGCAGACAACCACATACATTTGCAGTCGTCAAATTCCTTGTTGTCTGCATCCAGCTTCAAAGTGAACCAGTCAAGGGGTCCTGCGAACCTGTATGACAAGAAAAAAAGTCAATACATGTATAGAAACTAAATGATCACTTACCTGTTACACAGATGCATACGAAAATTCAGCCTCCTACAGTTGCAGATCATCAGAACTTCAACCAGCTACAAAGTGAACCAGTCAAGGGGTCCTGCAAACCTGTATGAAGAGAAAAAAAGTCAGTACAAGTATAGAAACTGAACGATCACTTACCTGTTACACAGCTGCATACGAACAGTCACCCTCATACTGTTGCAGATCGACAGAAAGTCAGCCAGCCAGCCATAGTTGTAAACGGTGATGCAGATGCATAGAACCTTGTTAGACCAGCTTCAGAGAGGGAGTCGATTATGTGGTTCTGCAAACCTGTATGACAAGAAAGAGAGTCAATACATGTATAGAGACTAAATGGTCACTTACCTGTTACAAAGATGCATATGAACAGTCAGCCTCATATATTTGCAGATCATCAGAACTTCAACCAGCTTCAAAGTGAACCAGTCAAGGGGTCCTGCGAACCTGTATGACAAGAAAGAAAGTCAATACATGTATAAAGACTGAATGATCACTTACCTGTTACACAGACGCATACGAACCGTCAGCCTTCTCCATTTGCAGATCATCAGAACTTCAGCCAGCTTCAAAGTGAACCAGTCAAAGGGGTCCGGCGAACCTGTATGGCAAAAAAAGATAGAGAATACATGTATAGAAAGTGAATGATCACTTACCTGTTACACAGATGCATACGAACAGTCATCCTCATACAGTTGCAGATCATCAGAACTTCAGCCAGCCAAAGTTCCAGATGGAGATGCAGACAACCACATACATTTGCAGTCGTCAAATTCCTTGTTGTCTGCATCCAGCTTCAAAGTGAACCAGTCAAGGGGTCCTGCGAACCTGTATGACAAGAAAAAAAGTCAATACATGTATAGAAACTAAATGATCACTTACCTGTTACACAGATGCATACGAAAATTCAGCCTCCTACAGTTGCAGATCATCAGAACTTCAACCAGCTACAAAGTGAACCAGTCAAGGGGTCCTGCAAACCTGTATGAAGAGAAAAAAAGTCAGTACAAGTATAGAAACTGAACGATCACTTACCTGTTACACAGCTGCATACGAACAGTCACCCTCATACTGTTGCAGATCGACAGAAAGTCAGCCAGCCAGCCATAGTTGTAAACGGTGATGCAGATGCATAGAACCTTGTTAGACCAGCTTCAGAGAGGGAGTCGATTATGTGGTTCTGCAAACCTGTATGACAAGAAAGAGAGTCAATACATGTATAGAGACTAAATGGTCACTTACCTGTTACAAAGATGCATATGAACAGTCAGCCTCATATATTTGCAGATCATCAGAACTTCAACCAGCTTCAAAGTGAACCAGTCAAGGGGTCCTGCGAACCTGTATGACAAGAAAGAAAGTCAATACATGTATAAAGACTGAATGATCACTTACCTGTTACACAGACGCATACGAACCGTCAGCCTTCTCCATTTGCAGATCATCAGAACTTCAGCCAGCTTCAAAGTGAACCAGTCAAAGGGGTCCGGCGAACCTGTATGGCAAAAAAAGATAGAGAATACATGTATAGAAAGTGAATGATCACTTACCTGTTACACAGATGCATACGAACAGTCATCCTCATACAGTTGCAGATCATCAGAACTTCAGCCAGCCAAAGTTCCAGATGGAGATGCAGACAACCACATACATTTGCAGTCGTCAAATTCCTTGTTGTCTGCATCCAGCTTCAAAGTGAACCAGTCAAGGGGTCCTGCGAACCTGTATGACAAGAAAAAAAGTCAATACATGTATAGAAACTAAATGATCACTTACCTGTTACACAGATGCATACGAAAATTCAGCCTCCTACAGTTGCAGATCATCAGAACTTCAACCAGCTACAAAGTGAACCAGTCAAGGGGTCCTGCAAACCTGTATGAAGAGAAAAAAAGCCAATACATGTATAGAAACTGAACGATCACTTACCTGTTACACAGCTGCATACGAACAATCACCCTCATACTGTTGCAGATCGACAGAAAGTCAGCCAGCCAGCCATAGTTGTAAACGGTGATGCAGATGCATAGAACCTTGTTAGACCAGCTTCAGAGAGGGAGTCGATTATGTGGTTATGCAAACCTGTATGACAAGAAAGAGAGTCAATACATGTATAGAGACTAAATGATCACTTACCTGTTACAAAGATGCATATGAACAGTCATCCTCATACAGGTGCAGGTCCACCTTCAGAAAGGGATTCGGTCATGGTGTCCTGCAAACCTGTATGACAAAAAAGAAAGTCAATACATGTACAGAAACTGAATGATCACTTACCTGTTACACAGCTGCATACGAACAGTCAGCCTCATACAGTTGCAGATCATAAGAAAATCAGCCAGCCAAAGTTCCAGATTGAAGCTGGATGCAGACAACAAAATACATTTGCAGAAGGCAAGTCCCTTGTTGTCTGCATCCAGCTTCAAAGTGAACCAGTCAAAAGGTCCTGCGAACCTGTATGAGAAGAACAGTCAATACATGTATAGAAACTGAATGATCACTTACCTGTTACACAGCTGCATACGAACAGTCAGCCTCATACAGTTGCAGATCATAAGAACATCAGCTAGCCAAAGTTCCAGATTGAAGCTGGATGCAGACAACAAAATACATTTGCAGAAGGCAAGTCCCTTGTTGTCTGCATCCAGCTTCAAAGTGAACCAGTCAAAAGGTCCTGCGAACCTGTATGAAAAGAAAAAAAATCAATACATGTATAGAAACTGAATGATCACTTACGTGTTACACAGGGGTATGCGATCAGTATGTATTAGTCAGTCTAATACAGTTGCAGATTGTCAGCACATCAGCCAGCCAAAAATTCCAGATGGAGATGCAGACAACCACATACATTTGCAGAAGGCAAGTCCCTTGTTGTCTGCATCCAGCTTCAAAGTGAGCCACTTGTGTGGTCCTGCGAGCCTGTATGACAAAAAAAGATAGAGAATACATGTACAGAATCTGAATGATCACTGACCTGTTACACAGATGCATACGAACAGTCACCCACATACAGTTGCAGATCATCAGAACATCAGCCAGCCAAAAATTCCAGATGGAGATGCAGACAACCACATACATTTGCAGTTGGCAAGTCCTTTGTTGTCTGCATCCAGCTTCAATGTGAAACAGTCAAAAGGTCCTGCGAACCTGTATGACAAGAAAAAAAGTCAATACATGTATAGAAACTGAATGATCACTTACCTGTTATACAGCTGCATACAAACAAACACCCTCATACAGTTGCAGATTGACAGAAAGTCAGCCAGCCAGCCATAGTTGTAAACGGTGATGCAGAGATGGAGTCGATTATGTTGTTCTGCAAACCTGTATGACAAGAAAGAGAGTCAATACATGTATAGAGACTGAATGATCACTTACCTGTTGCACAGACGCATACGAACCATCAGCCTCCTCCAGTTGCAGATCATCAGAACTTCAGCCAGCTTCAAAGTGAACCAGTCAAAGGGGTCCGGCGAACTTGTATGACAAAAAAAGATAGAGAATACATGTATAGAAACTGAATGATCACTTACCTATTACACAGATGCATACGAACAGTCATCCTCATACAGTTGCAGATGGACAGAATGTCAGCCAGCCAGCCATAGTTGTAAACTGAGATGCAGATGTAAGGAACCTTGTTAGTCCACCTTTAGAAAGGGATTTGGTCATGGTGTCCTGCGAAAATGTATGAGAAGAAAGAGTCAAAACATGTATAGAAACTGAATGATCACTTACCTGTTACAAAGCTGCATACAAACAGTCAGCCTCATATATTTGCAGATCATCAGAACTTCAGCCAGCCAAAGTTCCAGATGGAGATGCAGACAACGACATACATTTGCAGTCATCAAATCTCTTGTCTTAATCCAGCTTCAAAGTGAACCAGTCAAGGGGTCCTGCGAACCTGTATGACAAGAAAGAGAATCAATACATGTATAAAGACTGAATGATCACTTACCTGTTACACAGACGCATACAAACCGTCAGCCTTCTCCAGTTGCAGATCATCAGAACTTCAGCCAGCTTCAAAGTGAACCAGTCAAAGGGGTCCGGCGAACCTGTATGGCAAAAAAAGATAGAGAATACATGTATAAAAACTGAATGATCACTTACCTGTTACACAGATGCATACGAACAGTCATCCTCATACAGTTGCAGATCATCAGAACTTCAGCCAGCCAAAGTTCCAGATGGAGATGCAGACAACCACATACATTTGCAGTCGTCAAATTCCTTGTTGTCTGCATCCAGCTTCAAAGTGAACCAGTCAAGGGGTCCTGCGAACCTGTATGACAAGAAAAAAAGTCAATACATGTATAGAAACTAAATGATCACTTACCTGTTACACAGATGCATACGAAAATTCAGCCTCCTACAGTTGCAGATCATCAGAACTTCAACCAGCTTCAAAGTGAACCAGTCAAGGGGTCCGGCGAACCTGTATGAAGAGAAAAAAAGTCAATACATGTACAGAAACTGAACGATCACTTACCTGTTACACAGCTGCATACGAACAATCACCCTCATACTGTTGCAGATCGACAGAAAGTCAGCCAGCCAGCCATAGTTGTAAACGGTGATGCAGATGCATAGAACCTTGTTAGACCAGCTTCAGAGAGGGAGTCGATTATGTGGTTCTGCAAACCTGTATGACAAGAAAGAGAGTCAATACATGTATAGAGACTAAATGATCACTTACCTGTTACAAAGATGTATATGAACAGTCATCCTCATACAGTTGCAGGTCCACCTTCAGAAAGGGATTCGGTCATGGTGTCCTGCAAACCTGTATGACAAAAAAGAAAGTCAATACATGTATAGAAACTGAATGATCACTTACCTGTTACACAGCTGCATACGAACAGGCAGCCTCATACAGTTGCAGATCATAAGAAAATCAGCCAGCCAAAGTTCCAGATTGAAGCTGGATGCAGACAACAAAATACATTTGCAGAAGGCAAGTCCCTTGTTGTCTGCATCCAGCTTCAAAGTGAACCAGTCAAAAGGTCCTGCGAACCTGTATGAAAAGAAAAAAAGTCAATTCATGTATAGAAACTGAATGATCACTTACCTGTTACACAGATGCATACGAACAGTCAGCCTCCTAGAGTTGCAGATCATCAGAACTTCAGCCAGCTTCAAAGTGAACCAGTCAAAGGGGTCCGTCGAACCTGTATGACAAGAAAAAAAGTCAATACAAGTATAGAAACTGAACGATCACTTACCTATTACACAGCTGCATACGAACAGTCACCCTCATACTGTTGCAGATCGACAGAAAGTCAGCCAGCCAGCCATAGTTGTAAACGGTGATGCATATGCATAGAACCTTGTTAGACCAGCTTCAGAGAGGGAGTCGATTATGTGGTTCTGCAAACCTGTATGACAAGAAAGAGAGTCAATACATGTATAGAGACTAAATGATCACTTACCTGTTACAAAGATGCATATGAACAGTCAGCCTCATATATTTGCAGATCATCAGAACTTCAACCAGCTTCAAAGTGAACCAGTCAAGGGGTCCGGCGAACCTGTATGAGAAGAAAAGTCAATACATGTATAGAAACTAAATGATCACTTACATTTTACATAGATGCATACGAACAGTCAGCCTCCTACAGTTGCAGATCATCAGAATTTCAACCAGCTTCAAAGTGAACCAGTCAAGGGGTCCTGCGAACCTGTATGACAAGAAAAAAAAGTCAATACATGTATAGAAACTGAATGATCACTTACCTGTTGCACAGATGCATACGAACAGTCATCCTCATACACAGTTGCAGATCATCAGAACTACAGCCAGCTTCAAAGTGAACCAGTCAAAGGGGACCGTCGAACCTGTATGACATGAAAAAAAGTCAATACATGTATAGAAACTGAATAATCACTTACCTGTTACACAGCGGTATGCGAACAGTCAGCCTCGTACAGTGGCAGATCATCAGAACTTCAGCCAGCCAAAGATCAAGATGGAGATGCAGACAACCACATACATTTGCAGTCATCAAATTCCTCGTTTTCTGCATCCAGCTTCAAAGTGAGCCAGTCGTGTGGTCCTGCGAGCCTGTATGACAAAAAAAGATAGAGAATACATGTATAGAAACTGAATGATCACTTACCTGTTACACAGCTGTATGTGAACAGTCAGCCTAATACAGTTGCAGATGAATGGAAACCCATCTAGCCAGCCACAGTTGTAAACAGTGAATCAGATGTATAGAACCTTGTTAGTCCACCTTCAGAGAGGGAGTCGATCATGGTGTCCTGCGAACCTGTATGACAAGAAAGAGAGTCAATACATGTATAGAGACTGAATGATCACTTACCTGTTATACAGACGCATACGAACCGTCAGCCTTCTTCAGTTGCAGATCATCAGAACTTCAGCCAGCTTCAAAGTGAACCAGTCAAAGGGGTCCGGCGAACCTTTATGACAAAAAAAGATAGAGAATACATGTATAGAAACTGAATGATGACTTACCTATTACACAGATGCATACGAACAGTCATCCTCATACAGTTGCAGATGGACAGAATGTCAGCCAGCCAGCCATAGTTGTAAACTGAGATGCAGATGTAAGGAACCTTGTCAGTCCACCTTTAGAAAGGGATTCGGTCATGGTGTCCTGCGAAAATGTATGAGAAGAAAGAGAGTCAAAACATGTATAGAAACTGAATGATCACTTACCTGTTACAAAGCTGCATACGAACAGTCATCCTCATACAGTTGCAGATCATCAGAACTTCAGCCAGCCAAAGTTCCAGATGGAGATGCAGACAACCACATACATTTGCAGTCGTCAAATTCCTTGTTGTCTGCATCCAGCTTCAAAGTGAACCAGTCAAGGGGTCCTGCGAACCTGTATGACAAGAAAAAAAGTCAATACATGTATAGAAACTAAATGATCACTTACCTGTTACACAGATGCATACGAAAATTCAGCCTCCTACACTTGCAGATCATCAGAACTTCAACCAGCTACAAAGTGAACCAGTCAAGGGGTCCTGCAAACCTGTATGAAGAGAAAAAAAGTCAATACATGTATAGAAACTGAATGATCACTTACCTGTTACACAGCTGTATGCGAACAGTCAGCCTAATACAGTTGCAGATGAATGGAAACCCATCTAGCCAGCCACAGTTGTAAACAGTGAATCAGATGTATAGAACCTTGTTAGTCCACCTTCAGAGAGGGAGTCGATCATGGTGTCCTGCGAACCTGTATGACAAGAAAGAGAGTCAATACATGTATAGAGACTGAATGATCACTTACCTTTTATACAGACGCATACGAACCGTCAGCCTTCTCCAGTTGCAGATCATCAGAACTTCAGCCAGCTTCAACGTGAACCAGTCAAAGGGGTCCGGCGAGCCTGTATGGCAAAAAAAGATAGAGAATACATGTATAGAAACTGAATGATCACTTACCTTTTACACAGATGCATATGAACAGTCATCCACATACAGTTGCAGATGGACAGAAGGTGAGCCAGCCATCGTTGTAAACTGAGATGCAGATGTAAAGAACCTTGTTAGTCCACATTTAGAAAGGGATTCGGTCATGGTGTCCTGCGAACCTGTATGACAAAAAAAGATAGAGAATACATATATAAAAACTGAATGATCACTGTATGCGAACAGTCAACCTCCTACAGTTGCAGATCATCAGAACTTCAGCCAGCCAAAGTTCCAGATGGTACAATTGTAGTCGTCAAATCCCTTGTTGTCTGCATCCAGCTTCAAATTGAGCCAGTCATGTGGTCCTGCGAGCCTGTATGACAAAAAAAGATAGAGAATACATGTATAGAAACTGAATGATCACTTACCTGTTACACAGCTGTATGCGAACAGTCAGCCTCATACAGTTGCAGATGGACGGAAACCCAACTAGCCAGCCATAGTTGTAAACAGTGAATCAGATGTATAGAACCTTGTTAGTCCACCTTCAGAGAGGGAGTCGATCATGGTGTCCTGCGAACCTGTATGACAAGAAAGAGAGTCAATACATGTATAGAAACTGAAAGATTACTTACCTGTTATAAAGATGCATACGAACAGTCAGCCTCATATATTTGCAGATCATCAGAACTTCAGCCAGCCAAAGTTCCAGATGGAAATGCAGACAACCACATTCATTTGCAGTCGTCAAATCCCTTGTTGTCTACATCCAGCTTCAAAGTGAACCAGTCAAGGGGTCCTGCGATCCTGTATGACAAGAAAGAGAGTCAATACATGTATAGAAACTGAATGATCACTTACCTGTTATACAGCTGCATACGAATAGTCACCCTCATACAGTTGCAGATCGACAGAAAGTCAGACAGCCAGCCATAGTTGTAAACTGAGATGCAGATGCAAAGATCCTTGTTAATCCACCTTCAGAAAGGGATTCGATCAGGGTGTCCTGCGAACCTGTATGACAAAAAAGAGAGTCAATACATGTATAGAAACTGAATGACCACTTACCTGTTACAGAGCTGTATGCGAACAGTCAGCCTAATACAGTCGCAGATGGACGGAAACCCAACTAGCCAGCCATAGTTGTAAACAGTGAACCAGATGTATAGAACCTTGTTAGTCCCCCTTCAGAGAGGGAGTCGATCATGGTGTCCTGCGAACCTGTATGTCAACAAAGAGACTCAATACATGTATACAAAATTGAATGATCACTTACTTGTTACAAAGCTGCATACGAACAGTCAGCCTCCTACAGTTGCAGATCATCAGAACTTCAGCCAGCTTCAAAGTGAACCAGTCAAAGGGGTCCGTCGAACCTGTATGACAAGAAAAAAAGTCAATACAAGTATAGAAACTGAACGATCACTTACCTGTTACACAGCTGCATACGAACAGTCACCCTCATACTGTTGCAGATCGACAGAAAGTCAGCCAGCCAGCCATAGTTGTAAACGGTGATGCAGATGCATAGAACCTTGTTAGACCAGCTTCAGAGAGGGAGTCGATTATGTGGTTCTGCAAACCTGTATGACAAGAAAGAGAGTCAATACATGTATAGAGACTAAATGATCACTTACCTGTTACAAAGATGCATATGAACAGTCAGCCTCATATATTTGCAGATCGTCAGAACTTCAACCAGCTTCAAAGTGAACCAGTCAAGGGGTCCGGCGAACCTGTATGACAAGAAAAGTCAATATATGTATAGAAACTAAATGATCACTTACATTTTACATAGATGCATACGAACAGTTAGCCTCCTACAGTTGCAGATCATCAGAATTTCAACCAGCTTCAAAGTGAACCAGTCAAGGGGTCCTGCGAACCAGTATGACAAGAAAAAAAGTCAATACATGTATAGAAACTGAATGATCACTTACGTGTTACACAGATGCATACGAACAGTCATCCTCATACAGTTGCAGGTCCACCTTCAGAAAGGGATTCGGTCATGGTGTCCTGCAAACCTGTATGACAAAAAAGAAAGTCAATACATGTATAGAAACTGAATGATCACTTACCTGTTACACAGCTGCATACGAACAGTCAGCCTCATACAGTTGCAGATCATAAGAAAATCAGCCAGCCAAAGTTCCAGATTGAAGCTGGATGCAGACAACAAAATACATTTGCAGAAGGCAAGTCCCTTGTTGTCTGCATCCAGCTTCAAAGTGAACCAGTCAAAAGGTCCTGCGAACCTGTATGAAAAGAAAAAAAGTCAATACATGCATAGAAACTGAATGATCACTTACCTGTTACACAGCTGCATACGAACAGTCAGACTCCTAGAGTTGCAGATCATCAGAACTTCAGCCAGCTCCAAAGTGAACCAGTCAAAGGGGTCCGTCCAACCTGTATGACAAGAAAAAAAGTCAATACAAGTATAGAAACTGAACGATCACTTACCTGTTACACAGATGCATACGAACAGTCACCCTCATACTGTTGCAGATCGACAAAAAGTCAGCCAGCCAGCCATAGTTGTAAACGGTGATGCAGATGCATAGAACCTTGTTAGACCAGCTTCAGAGAGGGAGTCGATTATGTGGTTCTG
Source organism: Salminus brasiliensis (assembly GCF_030463535.1). NCBI lineage: Eukaryota > Metazoa > Chordata > Actinopteri > Characiformes > Bryconidae > Salminus > Salminus brasiliensis. The sequence goes on along the minus strand of NC_132893.1, from coordinate 12,732,736 downwards.
CAAACCTGTATGACAAGAAAGAGAGTCAATACATGTATAGAGACTAAATGATCACTTACCTGTTACAAAGATGCATATGAACAGTCAGCCTCATATATTTGCAGATCATCAGAACTTCAACCAGCTTCAAAGTGAACCAGTCAAGGGGTCCTGCGAACCTGTATGACAAGAAAGAGAGTCAATACATGTATAAAGACTGAATGATCACTTACCTGTTACAAAGACGCATACGAACCGTCAGCCTCCTCCAGTTGCAGATCATCAGAACTTCAGCCAGCTTCAAAGTGAACCAGTCAAAGGGGTCCGGCGAACCTGTATGGCAAAAAAAGATAGAGAATACATGTATAGAGACTAAATGATCACTTACCTGTTACAAAGATGCATATGAACAGTCAGCCTCCTACAGTTGCAGATCATCAGAACTTCAACCAGCTTCGATGTGAACCAGTCAAGGGGTCCGGTGAACCTGTATGACAAGAAAAGTTAATACATGTATAGAAACTGAATGATCACTTACCTGTTACACAGATGCATACGAACAGTCATCCTCATACAGTTGCAGATCATCAGAACTTCAGCCAGCCAAAGTTCCAGATGGAGATGCAGACAACCACATACATTTGCAGTCGTCAAATTCCTTGTTGTCTGCATCCAGCTTCAAAGTGAACCAGTCAAGGGGTCCTGCGAACCTGTATGACAAGAAAAAAAGTCAATACATGTATAGAAACTAAATGATCACTTACCTGTTACACAGATGCATACGAAAATTCAGCCTCCTACAGTTGCAGATCATCAGAACTTCAACCAGCTACAAAGTGAACCAGTCAAGGGGTCCTGCAAACCTGTATGAAGAGAAAAAAAGTCAATACATGTATAGAAACTGAATGATCACTTACCTGTTACACAGATGCATACGAACAGTCATCCTCATACAGTTGCAGATCATCAGAACTACAGCCAGCTTCAAAGTGAACCAGTCAAAGGGGTCCGTCGAACCTGTATGACATAAAAAAAAGTCAATACATGTATAGAAACTGAATGATCACTTACCTCTTACACAGCGGTATGCGAACAGTCAGCCTCGTACAGTTGCAGATCATCAGAACTTCAGCCAGCCAAAGATCAAGATGGAGATGCAGACAACCACATACATTTGCAGTCATCAAATCCCTTGTTTTCTGCATCCAGCTTCAAAGTGAGCCAGTCGTGTGGTCCTGCGAGCCTGTATGACAAAAAAAGATAGAGAATACATGTATAGAAACTGAATGATCACTTACCTGTTACACAGCTGTATGCGAACAGTCAGCCTAATACAGTTGCAGATGAATGGAAACCCATCTAGCCAGCCACAGTTGTAAACAGTGAATCAGATGTATAGAACCTTGTTAGTCCACCTTCAGAGAAGGAGTCGATCATGGTGTCCTGCGAACCTGTATGACAAGAAAGAGAGTCAATACATGTATAGAGACTGAATGATCACTTACCTGTTATACAGACGCATACGAACCGTCAGCCTTCTCCAGTTGCAGATCATCAGAACTTCAGCCAGCTTCAACGTGAACCAGTCAAAGGGGTCCGGCGAGCCTGTATGGCAAAAAAAGATAGAGAATACATGTATAGAAACTGAATGATCACTTACCTTTTACACAGATGCATATGAACAGTCATCCACATACAGTTGCAGATGGACAGAAGGTGAGCCAGCCATCGTTGTAAACTGAGATGCAGATGTAAAGAACCTTGTTAGTCCACATTTAGAAAGGGATTCGGTCATGGTGTCCTGCGAACCTGTATGACAAAAAAAGATAGAGAATACATATATAGAAACTGAATGATCACTGTATGCGAACAGTCAACCTCCTACAGTTGCAGATCATCAGAACTTCAGCCAGCCACAGTTCCAGATGGTACAATTGCAGTCGTCAAATCCCTTGTTGTCTGCATCCAGCTTCAAATTGAGCCAGTCATGTGGTCCTGCGAGCCTGTATGACAAAAAAAGATAGAGAATACATGTATAGAAACTGAATGATCACTTACCTGTTACACAGCTGTATGCGAACAGTCAGCCTCATACAGTTGCAGATGGACGGAAACCCAACTAGCCAGCCATAGTTGTAAACAGTGAATCAGATGTATAGAACCTTGTTAGTCCACCTTCAGAGAGGGAGTCGATCATGGTGTCCTGCGAACCTGTATGACAAGAAAGAGAGTCAATACATGTATAGAAACTGAAAGATCACTTACCTGTTATAAAGATGCATACAAACAGTCAGCCTCATATATTTGCAGATCATCAGAACTTCAGCCAGCCAAAGTTCCAGATGGAGATGCAGACAACCACATTCATTTGCAGTCGTCAAATCCCTTGTTGTCTGCATCCAGCTTCAAAGTGAACCAGTCAAGGGGTCCTGCGAACCTGTATGACAAGAAAGAGAGTCAATACATGTATAGAAACTGAATGATCACTTACCTGTTATACAGCTGCATACGAGTAGTCACCCTCATACAGTTGCAGATCGACAGAAAGTCAGCCAGACAGCCATAGTTGTAAACGGTGATGCAGATACATAGAACCTTGTTAGTCCACCTTCAGAAAGGAATTCGGTCATGGGGTCCTGCAAACCTGTATGACAAGAAAGAGTCAATACATGTATAGAAACTGAATGATCACTTACCTGTTATACAGCTGCATACGAATAGTCACCCTCATACAGATGCAGATCGACAGAAAGTCAGACAGCCAGCCATAGTTGTAAACTGAGATGCAGATGCAAAGATCCTTGTTAATCCACCTTCAGAAAGGGATTCGATCAGGGTGTCCTGCGAACCTGTATGACAAAAAAGAGAGTCAATACATGTATAGAAACTGAATGACCACTTACCTGTTACAGAGCTGTATGCGAACAGTCAGCCTAATACAGTCGCAGATGGACGGAAACCCAACTAGCCAGCCATAGTTGTAAACAGTGAACCAGATGTATAGAACCTTGTTAGTCCCCCTTCAGAGAGGGAGTCGATCATGGTGTCCTGCGAACCTGTATGTCAACAAAGAGACTCAATACATGTATACAAAATTGAATGATCACTTACTTGTTACAAAGCTGCATACGAACAGTCAGCCTCCTACAGTTGCAGATCATCAGAACTTCAGCCAGCTTCAAAGTGAACCAGTCAAAGGGGTCCGTCGAACCTGTATGACAAGAAAAAAAGTCAATACAAGTATAGAAACTGAACGATCACTTACCTGTTACACAGCTGCATACGAACAGTCACCCTCATACTGTTGCAGATCGACAGAAAGTCAGCCAGCCAGCCATAGTTGTAAACGGTGATGCAGATGCATAGAACCTTGTTAGACCAGCTTCAGAGAGGGAGTCGATTATGTGGTTCTGCAAACCTGTATGACAAGAAAGAGAGTCAATACATGTATAGAGACTAAATGATCACTTACCTGTTACAAAGATGCATATGAACAGTCAGCCTCATATATTTGCAGATCGTCAGAACTTCAACCAGCTTCAAAGTGAACCAGTCAAGGGGTCCGGCGAACCTGTATGACAAGAAAAGTCAATATATGTATAGAAACTAAATGATCACTTACATTTTACATAGATGCATACGAACAGTTAGCCTCCTACAGTTGCAGATCATCAGAATTTCAACCAGCTTCAAAGTGAACCAGTCAAGGGGTCCTGCGAACCAGTATGACAAGAAAAAAAGTCAATACATGTATAGAAACTGAATGATCACTTACGTGTTACACAGATGCATACGAACAGTCATCCTCATACAGTTGCAGGTCCACCTTCAGAAAGGGATTCGGTCATGGTGTCCTGCAAACCTGTATGACAAAAAAGAAAGTCAATACATGTATAGAAACTGAATGATCACTTACCTGTTACACAGCTGCATACGAACAGTCAGCCTCATACAGTTGCAGATCATAAGAAAATCAGCCAGCCAAAGTTCCAGATTGAAGCTGGATGCAGACAACAAAATACATTTGCAGAAGGCAAGTCCCTTGTTGTCTGCATCCAGCTTCAAAGTGAACCAGTCAAAAGGTCCTGCGAACCTGTATGAAAAGAAAAAAAGTCAATACATGCATAGAAACTGAATGATCACTTACCTGTTACACAGCTGCATACGAACAGTCAGACTCCTAGAGTTGCAGATCATCAGAACTTCAGCCAGCTCCAAAGTGAACCAGTCAAAGGGGTCCGTCCAACCTGTATGACAAGAAAAAAAGTCAATACAAGTATAGAAACTGAACGATCACTTACCTGTTACACAGATGCATACGAACAGTCACCCTCATACTGTTGCAGATCGACAAAAAGTCAGCCAGCCAGCCATAGTTGTAAACGGTGATGCAGATGCATAGAACCTTGTTAGACCAGCTTCAGAGAGGGAGTCGATTATGTGGTTCTGCAAACCTGTATGACAAGAAAGAGAGTCAATACATGTATAGAGACTAAATGATCACTTACCTGTTACAAAGATGCATATGAACAGTCAGCCTCATATATTTGCAGATCATCAGAACTTCAACCAGCTTCAAAGTGAACCAGTCAAGGGGTCCTGCGAACCTGTATGACAAGAAAGAGAGTCAATACATGTATAAAGACTGAATGATCACTTACCTGTTACAAAGACGCATACGAACCGTCAGCCTCCTCCAGTTGCAGATCATCAGAACTTCAGCCAGCTTCAAAGTGAACCAGTCAAAGGGGTCCGGCGAACCTGTATGGCAAAAAAAGATAGAGAATACATGTATAGAGACTAAATGATCACTTACCTGTTACAAAGATGCATATGAACAGTCAGCCTCCTACAGTTGCAGATCATCAGAACTTCAACCAGCTTCGATGTGAACCAGTCAAGGGGTCCGGTGAACCTGTATGACAAGAAAAGTTAATACATGTATAGAAACTGAATGATCACTTACCTGTTACACAGATGCATACGAACAGTCATCCTCATACAGTTGCAGATCATCAGAACTTCAGCCAGCCAAAGTTCCAGATGGAGATGCAGACAACCACATACATTTGCAGTCGTCAAATTCCTTGTTGTCTGCATCCAGCTTCAAAGTGAACCAGTCAAGGGGTCCTGCGAACCTGTATGACAAGAAAAAAAGTCAATACATGTATAGAAACTAAATGATCACTTACCTGTTACACAGATGCATACGAAAATTCAGCCTCCTACAGTTGCAGATCATCAGAACTTCAACCAGCTACAAAGTGAACCAGTCAAGGGGTCCTGCAAACCTGTATGAAGAGAAAAAAAGTCAATACATGTATAGAAACTGAATGATCACTTACCTGTTACACAGATGCATACGAACAGTCATCCTCATACAGTTGCAGATCATCAGAACTACAGCCAGCTTCAAAGTGAACCAGTCAAAGGGGTCCGTCGAACCTGTATGACATAAAAAAAAGTCAATACATGTATAGAAACTGAATGATCACTTACCTCTTACACAGCGGTATGCGAACAGTCAGCCTCGTACAGTTGCAGATCATCAGAACTTCAGCCAGCCAAAGATCAAGATGGAGATGCAGACAACCACATACATTTGCAGTCATCAAATCCCTTGTTTTCTGCATCCAGCTTCAAAGTGAGCCAGTCGTGTGGTCCTGCGAGCCTGTATGACAAAAAAAGATAGAGAATACATGTATAGAAACTGAATGATCACTTACCTGTTACACAGCTGTATGCGAACAGTCAGCCTAATACAGTTGCAGATGAATGGAAACCCATCTAGCCAGCCACAGTTGTAAACAGTGAATCAGATGTATAGAACCTTGTTAGTCCACCTTCAGAGAAGGAGTCGATCATGGTGTCCTGCGAACCTGTATGACAAGAAAGAGAGTCAATACATGTATAGAGACTGAATGATCACTTACCTGTTATACAGACGCATACGAACCGTCAGCCTTCTCCAGTTGCAGATCATCAGAACTTCAGCCAGCTTCAACGTGAACCAGTCAAAGGGGTCCGGCGAGCCTGTATGGCAAAAAAAGATAGAGAATACATGTATAGAAACTGAATGATCACTTACCTTTTACACAGATGCATATGAACAGTCATCCACATACAGTTGCAGATGGACAGAAGGTGAGCCAGCCATCGTTGTAAACTGAGATGCAGATGTAAAGAACCTTGTTAGTCCACATTTAGAAAGGGATTCGGTCATGGTGTCCTGCGAACCTGTATGACAAAAAAAGATAGAGAATACATATATAGAAACTGAATGATCACTGTATGCGAACAGTCAACCTCCTACAGTTGCAGATCATCAGAACTTCAGCCAGCCACAGTTCCAGATGGTACAATTGCAGTCGTCAAATCCCTTGTTGTCTGCATCCAGCTTCAAATTGAGCCAGTCATGTGGTCCTGCGAGCCTGTATGACAAAAAAAGATAGAGAATACATGTATAGAAACTGAATGATCACTTACCTGTTACACAGCTGTATGCGAACAGTCAGCCTCATACAGTTGCAGATGGACGGAAACCCAACTAGCCAGCCATAGTTGTAAACAGTGAATCAGATGTATAGAACCTTGTTAGTCCACCTTCAGAGAGGGAGTCGATCATGGTGTCCTGCGAACCTGTATGACAAGAAAGAGAGTCAATACATGTATAGAAACTGAAAGATCACTTACCTGTTATAAAGATGCATACAAACAGTCAGCCTCATATATTTGCAGATCATCAGAACTTCAGCCAGCCAAAGTTCCAGATGGAGATGCAGACAACCACATTCATTTGCAGTCGTCAAATCCCTTGTTGTCTGCATCCAGCTTCAAAGTGAACCAGTCAAGGGGTCCTGCGAACCTGTATGACAAGAAAGAGAGTCAATACATGTATAGAAACTGAATGATCACTTACCTGTTATACAGCTGCATACGAGTAGTCACCCTCATACAGTTGCAGATCGACAGAAAGTCAGCCAGACAGCCATAGTTGTAAACGGTGATGCAGATACATAGAACCTTGTTAGTCCACCTTCAGAAAGGAATTCGGTCATGGGGTCCTGCAAACCTGTATGACAAGAAAGAGTCAATACATGTATAGAAACTGAATGATCACTTACCTGTTATACAGCTGCATACGAATAGTCACCCTCATACAGTTGCAGATCGACAGAAAGTCAGACAGCCAGCCATAGTTGTAAACTGAGATGCAGATGCAAAGAACCTTGTTAATCCACCTTCAGAAAGGGATTCGATCAGGGTGTCCTGCGAACCTGTATGACAAAAAAGAGAGTCAATACATGTATAGAAACTGAATGACCACTTACCTGTTACAGAGCTGTATGCGAACAGTCAGCCTAATACAGTCGCAGATGGAAGGAAACCCAACTAGCCAGCCATAGTTGTAAACAGTGAACCAGATGTATAGAACCTTGTTAGTCCCCCTTCAGAGAGGGAGTCGATCATGGTGTCCTGCGAACCTGTATGTCAAGAAAGAGACTCAATACATGTATACAAAATTGAATGATCAGTTACTTGTTACAAAGCTGCATACGAACAGTCAGCCTCATACAGTTGCAGATCATCAGAACTTCAGCCAGCTTCAAAGTGAACCAGTCAAAGGGGTCCGTCGAACCTGTATGACAAGAAAAAAAGTCAATACAAGTATAGAAACTGAACGATCACTTACCTCTTACACAGCTGCATACGAACAGTCACCCTCATACTGTTGCAGATCGACAGAAAGTCAGCCAGCCAGCCATAGTTGTAAACGGTGATGCAGATGCATAGAACCTTGTTAGACCAGCTTCAGAGAGGGAGTCGATTATGTGGTTCTGCAAACCTGTATGACAAGAAAGAGAGTCAATACATGTATAGAGACTAAATGATCACTTACCTGTTACAAAGATGCATATGAACAGTCAGCCTCATATATTTGCAGATCATCAGAACTTCAACCAGCTTCAAAGTGAACCAGTCAAGGGGTCCTGCGAACAATTGCAGTCGTCAAATCCCTTGTTGTCTGCATCCAGCTTCAAAGTGAGCCAGTCATGGGGTCCTGCAAACCTGTATGACAAGAAAGAGAGTCATTACATGTATAGAAACTGAATGATCACTTACCTGTTACACAGATGCATACGAACAGTCACCCTCAGCTGCACGTCGTCAGAACATCAGCCAGCCAAAATTCCAGATGGAGATGCAGACAACCACATAAATTTGCAGAAGGCAAGTCCCTTGTTGTCTGCATCCAGGGTCAAATTGAACCAGTTAAGGGGTCCTGCGAACCTGTATGACAAAAAAGATGGAGAATACATGTATAGAAACTGAATGATCACTTACATTTTACATAGATGCATACGAACAGTCAGCCTCCTACAGTTGCAGATCATCAGAATTTCAACCAGCTTCAAAGTGAACCAGTCAAGGGGTCCTGCGAACCTGTATGACAAGAAAAAAAGTCAATACATGTATAGAAACTGAATGATCACTTACCTGTTACACAGATGCATACGAACGGTCATCCTCATACAGTTGCAGGTCCACCTTCAGAAAGGGATTCGGTCATGGTGTCCTGCAAACCTGTATGACAAAAAAGAAAGTCAATACATGTATAGAAACTGAATGATCACTTACCTGTTACACAGCTGCATACGAACAGGCAGCCTCATACAGTTGCAGATCATAAGAAAATCAGCCAGCCAAAGTTCCAGATTGAAGCTGGATGCAGACAACAAAATACATTTGCAGAAGGCAAGTCCCTTGTTGTCTGCATCCAGCTTCAAAGTGAACCAGTCAAAAGGTCCTGCGAACCTGTATGAAAAGAAAAAAAGTCAATACATGTATAGAAACTGAATGATCACTTACCTGTTACACAGCTGCATACGAACAGTCAGACTCATAGAGTTGCAGATCATCAGAACTTCAGCCAGCTTCAAAGTGAACCAGTCAAAGGGGTCCGTCGAACCTGTATGACAAGAAAAAAAGTCAATACAGGTATAGAAACTGAACGATCACTTACCTGTTACACAGCTGCATATGAACAGTCACCCTCATACTGTTGCAGATCGACAAAAAGTCAGCCAGCCAGCCATAGTTGTAAACAGTGATGCAGATGCATAGAACCTTGTTAGACCAGCTTCAGAGAGGGAGTCGATTATGTGGTTCTGCAAACCTGTATGACAAGAAAGAGAGTCAATACATGTATAGAGACTAAAGGATCACTTACCTGTTACAAAGATGCATATGAACAGTCAGCCTCATATATTTGCAGATCATCAGAACTTCAACCAGCTTCAAAGTGAACCAGTCAAGGGGTCCGGCGAACCTGTATGACAAGAAAAGTCAATATATGTATAGAAACTAAATGATCACTTACATTTTACATAGATGCATACGAACAGTCAGCCTCCTACAGTTGCAGATCATCAGAATTTCAACCAGCTTCAAAGTGAACCAGTCAAGGGGTCCTGCGAACCTGTATGACAAGAAAAAAAGTCAATACATGTATAGAAACTGAATGATCACTTACCTGTTACACAGATGCATACGAACGGTCATCCTCATACAGTTGCAGGTCCACCTTCAGAAAGGGATTCGGTCATGGTGTCCTGCAAACCTGTATGACAAAAAAGAAAGTCAATACATGTATAGAAACTGAATGATCACTTACCTGTTACACAGCTGCATATGAACAGGCAGCCTCATACAGTTGCAGATCATAAGAAAATCAGCCAGCCAAAGTTCCAGATTGAAGCTGGATGCAGACAACAAAATACATTTGCAGAAGGCAAGTCCCTTGTTGTCTGCATCCAGCTTCAAAGTGAACCAGTCAAAAGGTCCTGCGAACCTGTATGAAAAGAAAAAAAGTCAATACATGTATAGAAACTGAATGATCACTTACCTGTTACACAGCTGCATACGAACAGTCAGACTCCTAGAGTTGCAGATCATCAGAACTTCAGCCAGCTTCAAAGTGAACCAGTCAAAGGGGTCCGTCGAACCTGTATGACAAGAAAAAAAGTCAATACAGGTATAGAAACTGAACGATCACTTACCTGTTACACAGCTGCATATGAACAGTCACCCTCATACTGTTGCAGATCGACAAAAAGTCAGCCAGCCAGCCATAGTTGTAAACGGTGATGCAGATGCATAGAACCTTGTTAGATCAGCTTCAGAGAGGGTGTCGATTATGTGGTTCTGCAAACCTGTATGACAAGAAAGAGAGTCAATACATGTATAGAGACTAAATGATCACTTACCTGTTACAAAGATGCATATGAACAGTAAGCCTCATATATTTGCAGATCATCAGAACTTCAACCAGCTTCAAAGTGAACCAGTCAAGGGGTCCTGCGAACCTGTATGACAAGAAAGAGAGTCAATACATGTATAAAGACTGAATGATCACTTACCTGTTACACAGCTGCATATGAACAGTCACCCTCATACTGTTGCAGATCGACAAAAAGTCAGCCAGCCAGCCATAGTTGTAAACAGTGATGCAGATGCATAGAACCTTGTTAGACCAGCTTCAGAGAGGGAGTCGATTATGTGGTTCTGCAAACCTGTATGACAAGAAAGAGAGTCAATACATGTATAGAGACTAAAGGATCACTTACCTGTTACAAAGATGCATATGAACAGTCAGCCTCATATATTTGCAGATCATCAGAACTTCAACCAGCTTCAAAGTGAACCAGTCAAGGGGTCCGGCGAACCTGTATGACAAGAAAAGTCAATATATGTATAGAAACTAAATGATCACTTACATTTTACATAGATGCATACGAACAGTCAGCCTCCTACAGTTGCAGATCATCAGAATTTCAACCAGCTTCAAAGTGAACCAGTCAAGGGGTCCTGCGAACCTGTATGACAAGAAAGAGAGTCAATACATGTATAGAGACTAAATGATCACTTACCTGTTACAAAGATGCATATGAACAGTAAGCCTCATATATTTGCAGATCATCAGAACTTCAACCAGCTTCAAAGTGAACCAGTCAAGGGGTCCTGCGAACCTGTATGACAAGAAAGAGAGTCAATACATGTATAAAGACTGAATGATCACTTACCTGTTACAAAGACGCATACGAACCGTCAGCCTTCTCCAGTTTCAGATCATCAGAACTTCAGCCAGCTTCAAAGTGAACCAGTCAAAGGGGTCCGGCGAACCTGTATGGCAAAAAAAGATAGAGAATACATGTATAGAAACTAAATGATCACTTACCTGTTACACAGATGCATACGAAAATTCAGCCTCCTACAGTTGCAGATCATCAGAACTTCAACCAGCTACAAAGTGAACCAGTGAAGGGGTCCTGCAAACCTGTATGAAGAGAAAAAAAGTCAATACATGTATAGAAACTGAACGATCACTTACCTGTTACACAGATGCATACGAACAGTCAGCCTCCTACAGTTGCAGATCATCAGAACTTCAACCAGCTTCAAAGTGAACCAGTCAAGGGGTCCGGTGAACCTGTATGACAAGAAAAGTAAATACATGTATAGAAACTAAATGATCACTTACCTGTTACAAAGATGCATATGAACAGTCAGCCTCCTTCAATTGCAGATCATCAGAACTTCAACCAGCTTCGATGTGAACCAGTTAAGGGGTCCGGTGAACCTGTATGACAAGAAAAGTCAATACATGTATAGAAACTGAATGATCACTTACCTGTTACACAGATGCATACGAACAGTCAGCCTCCTACAGTTGCAGATCATCAGAACTTCAACCAGCTACAAAGTGAACCAGTCAAGGGGTCCTGCAAACCTGTATGAAGAGAAAAAAAGTCAATACATGTATAGAAACTGAACGATCACTTACCTGTTACACAGATGCATACGAACAGTCAGCCTCCTACAGTTGCAGATCATCAGAACTTCAACCAGCTTCAAAGTGAACCAGTCAAGGGGTCCGGTGAACCTGTATGACAAGAAAAGTCAATACATGTATAGAAACTAAATGATCACTTACCTGTTACAAAGATGCATATGAACAGTCAGCCTCCTTCAGTTGCAGATCATCAGAACTTCAACCAGCTTCGATGTGAACCAGTTAAGGGGTCCGGTGAACCTGTATGACAAGAAAAGTCAATACATGTATAGAAACTGAATGATCACTTACCTGTTACACAGCTGCATACGAACAGTCAGCCTAATACAGATGCAGATGGACGGAAACCCAACTAGCCAGCCATAGTTGTAAACAGTGAATCAGATGTATAGAACCTTGTTAGTCCACCTTCAGAGAGGGAGTCGATCATGGTGTCCTGCAAACCTGTATGACAAGAAAGAGAGTCAATACATGTATAGAAACTGAATGATCACTTACCTGTTACACAGCTGCATACAAACAGTCAGCCTCATACAGTTGCAGATCATCAGAATATCAGCCAGCCAAAGTTCCAGATGGAGATGCAGACAACCATATACATTTGCTGAAGGCAAATTGATACATATGTTTCCTTTTGTTCCAAAGATTGTTATAACTCAATTTCTCATCTATGATTACAAACACAGACATAGTCTCGATACTGCAGGGTTTGAAATATGAGCAAATGATACTAATATTATGTTAATACAAGTAGAGAAATGGCAGAACAAATTATTTGAATCGAGTAAATCAATACTTACCTGACTTACCTGTGTGACTGGGTAGGGACAATAATTCCTAGAGTAGCACCTTCTCAATGTTACCGGAAAGCAAGACAGATCCCAGGCAGCGCAGGTGAAGCCTTTCTAGGTGGTAGAGGACCGGACGTCAAACCTGCAGTCAGCAGTGGAGCGCAAAAAGTCTGCTGAATGGCTTGTTCCTTCGATTCTGGCGTCTGTCTTCTTCCTAACAGTGTCTCTCCACGGCCATCATGTTTCCTGAGAATAAACACAGAGGTTAGTAAAGCAAAGCAATGTAAAGGAACACACATAGTCGATAGCACAAGGATTGACACTGGCTAAAAAACAAGCCAAAGCTAATAAAATAATAATAAAAAATGACTAGGATTAACAAGCAACATGAGAGTTAGCAAACAGCAGAGGAGAAGACCCATCAGCCTAGATCGACAGACAGAGCGTTGTGGTTTGACAGGAAAGCAACCCACAGAAACTTACTAAACTCAGTTAACATGTCTGCGCCGAATCTCACCCCCCATACCCAATCTCACCACTTTCACTGGTGGTACTATTTCCACATATTTCTAAGACTAGGAGAAGCTGCATTTCAAAGAACAAAGATCATACAAGAGAACACATATAACAGTATGACACATGTGAATTTCATGACAAACAGCTTTCAGGGTCTCCTCAGAAAACGCTAGCAAATTAAATTTCACTTAAGTTTTTTCACTTAAGAGCTCAGTCAAGTTAGTTTGATATTGGATCAGCAGATATTCACTTCTTTTCTTCTCTCACTCACAAGGTCTTAAAATCTCAGATTTTTTTTAAACGATGGAGAACAGAAACTACAATCATTATATTTCCTCAACATTTCCAGTCTTATAATCAAAATAGCCAGAATTCCTGCAGCAGGTGCTGTAGATGGTAAAAGCCTGTCTATAAAGTGCGGAAACCTAAAACTCTCACAGAGAGAAGTGATGGTTATTTACATTAAAAATATGTTAAACAAATATATTATACCAATAGGCCTTAGCGTGACACAACTTACACTTAAACTCACACTCGCACTTAAACTGGTGTAAAGCCCTTGCGAAAAAGGGAGGGGCTTAGTTAGGGGTGAAATACAGGTGAACAGCTTGGAGAGCGTCCAAAGTTCTCAGTTCTGTGGGAGTCAGCACAATCAGCTCTGCAGGTGTCAGCACTTTTTTTAACTGCATCATGATGAGTATGGAAAATGTGGAGTCCATAAAAACAATTCAAAACATAGGAGTTATAGTGTGTATATATATATATATATATATATATATATATATATATATATATATATATATATATATATATATATATATAATTTTTTTTTTTTTTTTTTTTTTTTTTTTCTTCAATATACTGCCACATAGGAGACGGAGCAGGAATTACCAAAAAAAAAAAAAAAAAAACATGCCATTTGTCTCAACACTAGAGTCATATGGGTGCCAGCTGTGGCTTCAAGTAGGCCTAAGTTGTAGGATTTGTTTTATGCCACAACAGGCCCGATGAGACCTAAAGAACCAGCACAACAGGCCCAATAAGACCATAAGCATATGACAACAGGCCCAAATGAGAATTTAGAAACATGAAAACAGGCCCAATGAAACCTAAAGAACCAGTACATCAGGCCCAATGAGACCATAAGCATATGACAACATGCCCAAATGAGAACTTAGGAACATGAAAAAAGGCCCAATGAAACCTAAAGAACCAGCACAACAGGCCCAATGAGTCCATAAGCACATGACAACAGGCCCAATGAGACCATAAGCACATGACAACAGGCCCAAATGAGAACTTAGGAACATGAAAATAGGCCCAATGAGACCTAAAAAAACAGCACAACAGGCCCGATGACACTAGTGATGCATATTTTTTTTTTCTTCAATATACTGCCACATAGGAGACGGAGCAGGAATTACCAAGAAAAGAAAAAAAACATGCCATTTGTCTCAACACTAGAGTCATATGGGTGCCAGCTGTGGCTTCAAGTAGGCCTAAGTTGTAGGATTTGTTTTATGCCACAACAGGCCCGATGAGACCTAAAGAACCAGCACAACAGGCCCAATAAGACCATAAGCACATGACAACAGGCCCAAATGAGAATTTAGCAACATGAAAACAAGCCCAATGAAACCTAAAGAACCAGTACATCAGGCCCAATGAGACCATAAGCATATGACAACATGCCCAAATGAGAACTTAGGAACATGAAAAAAGGCCCAATGAAACCTAAAGAACCAGCACAACAGGCCCAATGAGTCCATAAGCACATGACAACAGGCCCAATGAGACCATAAGCACATGACAACAGGCCCAAATGAGAACTTAGGAACATGAAAATAGGCCCAATGAGACCTAAAAAAACAGCACAACAGGCCCGATGACACTAGTGATGCATATTTTTTTTTTCTTCAATATACTGCCAAATAGGAGACGGAGCAGGAATTACCAAGAAAAGAAAAAAAACATGCCATTTGTCTCAACACTAGAGTCATATGGGTGCCAGCTGTGGCTTCAAGTAGGCCTAAGTTGTAGGATTTGTTTTATGCCACAACAGGCCCGATGAGACCTAAAGAACCAGCACAACAGGCCCAATAAGACCATAAGCATATGACAACAGGCCCAAATGAGAATTTAGAAACATGAAAACAGGCCCAATGAAACCTAAAGAACCAGCACAACAGGCCCAATAAGACCATAAGCACATGACAACAGGCCCAAATGAGAATTTAGAAACATGAAAACAGGCCCAATAAGACCTAAAGAAACAGCACAACAGGTCCGATGAGACTAGTGATGCACCCATACGATAATACAATTGGATATCGGTCCTGATATTAGCAATGTATATATATATAGGAAGTACAAATAGAGAAACAAACAAAGATCAAGAAAAAAGAGAAGCTTTCTGCAAAAGCACAACAGCACACAACCTCATGCATAAAACATACACAAACCTTGACAAAATATACAAAGAATTGAAGGATTGCAAACTTACCATGAGTATTAAAACCTAAAGTTCCTTCATTCAGTCTTCATTACAGTGAGGTCTGAAGTGAGCCTCAACTAAATCTCATTGATACTGCTCGGTTCCCTTCTTTTGGCTTGTAACCTGGCCTATTTTCAATATACTGCCACATAGTGGACGGAGTAGGAATTACCAAGAAAAAAACATGCCATTTGTCTCAACACTGGAGTCATATGGGTGCCAGCTATGGCTTCAAGTAGGCCTAAGTTGTAGGATTTGTTTTATGCCACAACAGGCCCAACGAGACCTAAAGAACCAGCACAACAGGCCCAATAAGACCATAAGCACATGACAACAGGCCCAAATGAGAATTTAGCAACATGAAAACAGGCCCAATGAAACCTAAAGAACCAGTACATCAGGCCCAATGAGACCATAAGCATATGACAACATGCCCAAATGAGAACTTAGGAACATGAAAAAAGGCCCAATGAAACCTAAAGAACCAGCACAACAGGCCCAATGAGTCCATAAGCACATGACAACAGGCCCAATGAGACCATAAGCACATGACAACAGGCCCAAATGAGAACTTAGGAACATGAAAATAGGCCCAATGAGACCTAAAAAAACAGCACAACAGGCCCGATGACACTAGTGATGCATATTTTTTTTTTTCTTCAATATACTGCCACATAGGAGACGGAGCAGGAATTACCAAGAAAAGAAAAAAAACATGCCATTTGTCTCAACACTAGAGTCATATGGGTGCCAGCTGTGGCTTCAAGTAGGCCTAAGTTGTAGGATTTGTTTTATGCCACAACAGGCCCGATGAGACCTAAAGAACCAGCACAACAGGCCCAATAAGACCATAAGCACATGACAACAGGCCCAAATGAGAATTTAGCAACATGAAAACAGGCCCAATGAAACCTAAAGAACCAGTACATCAGGCCCAATGAGACCATAAGCATATGACAACATGCCCAAATGAGAACTTAGGAACATGAAAAAGGCCCAATGAAACCTAAAGAACCAGCACAACAGGCCCCATGAGACTAGTGAGAAACACAAACCTTGACAAAATATACAAAGAATTGAAGGATTGCAAACTTACCATGAGTATTAAAACCTAAAGTTCCTTCATTCAGTCTTCATTACAGTGAGGTCTGAAGTGAGCCTCAACTAAATCTCTTTGATACTGCTCGGTTCCCTTCTTTTGGCTTGTAACCTGGCCTATTTTCAATATACTGCCACATAGTGGACGGAGTAGGAATTACCAAGAAAAAAACATGCCATTTGTCTCAACACTGGAGTCATATGGGTGCCAGCTATGGCTTCAAGTAGGCCTAAGTTGTAGGATTTGTTTTATGCCACAACAGGCCCAATGAGACCTAAAGAACCAGCACAACAGGCCCAATAAGACCATAAGCACATGACAACAGGCCCAAATGAGAATTTAGCAACATGAAAAAAGGCCCAATGAAACCTAAAGAACCAGCACAACAGGCCCAATGAGTCCATAAGCACATGACAACAGGCCCAATTAGACCATAAGCACATGACAACAGGCCCAAATGAGAACTTAGGAACATGAAAATAGGCCCAATGAGACCTAAAAAAACAGCACAACAGGCCCGATGACACTAGTGATGCATATTTTTTTTTTCTTCAATATACTGCCACATAGGAGACGGAGCAGGAATTACCAAGAAAAGAAAAAAAACATGCCATTTGTCTCAACACTAGAGTCATATGGGTGCCAGCTGTGGCTTCAAGTAGGCCTAAGTTGTAGGATTTGTTTTATGCCACAACAGGCCCGATGAGACCTAAAGAACCAGCACAACAGGCCCAATAAGACCATAAGCACATGACAACAGGCCCAAATGAGAATTTAGCAACATGAAAACAGGCCCAATGAAACCTAAAGAACCAGTACATTAGGCCCAATGAGACCATAAGCATATGACAGCATGCCCAAATGAGAACTTAGGAACATGAAAAAAGGCCCAATGAAACCTAAAGAACCAGCACAACAGGCCCAATGAGTCCATAAGCACATGACAACAGGCCCAATGAGACCATAAGCACATGACAACAGGCCCAAATGAGAACTTAGGAACATGAAAATAGGCCCAATGAGACCTACAAAAACAGCACAACAGGCCCGATGACACTAGTGATGCACCTATCAGATAAAAGGATTGGATATTGGTCCCGATATTAGCAATGCTTGCTTCCCTTTGGTCTCACTGGACTTCACATTTCAAAATAAAACTCCTGAGCCAACACTGCTAAATACATGAATAACAAATCAATACACATAACTAATCATCAAAATTTGTGATTATTTTGTTAATAGTCATATCTCTTATAAAGACATGTTAGAATAGCCTAGTATCTTTTGAAAATAACTAAATCTGGCATGTGTGACTGTCTCCTATTAATCCTTCATCATTATAAGGAAAATTCTATATATATACAGTGGGGAAAAAAGTATTTAGTCATTTACCAATTGTGCAAGTTCTCCCACTTAATAAAATGAGAGAGGCCTGTAATTTACATCATAGGTAGTCATTACCTGTAGGCACTCATTAACTGTATTAATGGCACCTGTTTGAACTCGTTAACAGTATAAAAGACACCTGCCCACAACCTCAAACAGTCACACTCCAAACTCCACTATGGTGAAGACCAAAGAGCTGTCGAAGGACACCAGAAACAAAATTGTAGACCTGCACCGGGCTGGGAAGACTAATTCTGCAATAGGCAAGCAGCTTGGTGTGAAGAAATCTACTGTGGGAGCAATAATCAGAAAATGAAAGACCTACAAGACCATTGCTAATCTCCCTCGATCAGGGGCTCCACGAAAGATCTCAGCCTGTGGGGTCAAAATGATCACAAGAACGGTGAGCAAAAATCCCAGAACCACACGGGGGGGGCCTAGTGAATGACCTGCAGAAAGCTGGGACCAACGTTACAAAGGCTACCGTCAGTAACACCCTATGCCGTCAGGGACTCAGATCTTGCAGTGCCAGACGTGTTCCCCTGCTTAAGCCAGTACATATCCGGGCGCATCTGAAGTTTGCTAGAGAGCATTTGGATGTTCCAGAAGAGTATTGGGAGAATGTCTTATGGTCAGATGAAATCAAAGTAGAACTGTTTGGTACAAACACAACTCGTTGTGTTTGGAGGAGAGTGAATGCTGAGTTGCATCCAAAGAACACCTTACCAACTGTGAAGCATGGGGGTGGCAACATCATGCTTTGGGTGCTGTTTCTCTGCAAAGGAACTAGGACGACTGGTCCGTGTACATGAAAGAATGAATGGGGCCATGTATTGTGAGATTTTGAGTGCAAACCTCCTTCCATCAGCAAGGGCATTGAGGATGAAACGTGGCTCGGTTTTTCAGCATGACCATGATCCCAAGCACCCTGCCAGGGCAACAAAGGAGTGGCTTCGTAAGAAGCATTTTAAGGTCCTGGAGTGGCCTAGCCAGTCTCCAGATCTCAACCCCATAGAAAACCTTTGGAGGGAGTTGAAAGTCCGGGTTGCCCGCTGACAGCCCCAAAACATCACTGCTCTAGAGGAGATCTGCATGGAGGAATGGGCCAACATACCAGCAACGGTGTGTGCCAACCTTGTGAAGACTTACAGAAAACGTTTGACCTCTGTCATTGCCAACAAAGGATATATAACAAAGTATTGAGATGAACTTTTGTTATTGACCAAATACTTATTTTCCACCATTATTTGCAAATACATTCTTTAAAAATCAGACAATGTGATTTTCTGAATTTTTTTTTCTCATTTTGTCTCTCATAGTTGAGGTCTACCTAAGATATCAATTACAGGCCTCTCTCATCTTTTTAAGTGGGAGAACTTACACTGTGGGGGGCAAAAAAGTATTTAGTCAGTCACCAATTGTGCATGTATGTGTGTGTGTATATATATATATATATATATATATATATATATATATATATATATATATATATATATACACACAGACGCGTCTGCATCTTTGTAAACAACAGGTAGTGTCCAGACACAGACTATTGAAAAACACTGCTCTGACATAGAACTGCTAAACTGCTTATGGTGAAGTGCAGAACCTTTTATCTGCCAAGAAAGTTCAATGCTGTGTTTATCCTTGCTGTTTCCATTCAGTCACGTGCGAACTCAGCGACGGTGCTGGGGCTGCTGCATAATGCAATCAGCAAACAAGATGCCGCACATTCGGACGCTGTGTTCATTGTCGCCGGCAGTTTTAACCACAGCAACCTGAGGACTGTCATCCCCGTATACCATTATCACGTGACCTAGTGTGGAATGAAGAAACTGATCTGGTAAGCACCAGGACTGCTTTGACAAAGCAAACTGGGATGTCTTCAGAACTGCTACTGTACTGTTGACTTAGAAGAATATGCCTCTGGAGTAACCAGCTACATCAGCACCTACATAGAAACCACTGTTCCCACAAAGCACTGCATCTTCAGTTTCGAGATGGTGCCCACCGTGGCAGACTTACTAGTTTAAAAAAGTTCATTGTTCAAACACTTATTTTTATATATCTGTTTAGTCATTTACTGCGTCGTAAGCCTCCTACCCACTTCCACAGCCAGAACTAGAAAAAAATGATTTCCACAGCAAATTGTACAAACTGGACAAAAATACTAAAAGAAATACTCCCAATTATAATCAGACCTCTTTTAACAATGGTAATTGCATCCCTTAGCTTGGGGCATGTACACAAAACCCTTATATTAGCAGTCATAAAACCTTTAATCAAGAAACTAAATCTTGATCCTAGTGTATTTCTAATTACAGACCCATCATATGGATATACTTTTATATCCAAGATATTAGAAAAAGCTGTGACCCAACAATTCTTATACATGAGTAAAAATGACATGTATGTGAAATTTCAATCTGGATTCAGATCCCATCATAGCACTGAGACAACCCTAGTCTCTAATCAAAGCTACATATCTTTATTAGCCCTGCTAAGCCTCAGTGCAGCATTTGATACTATTCTCTGAGAAAGATTAGAGAACATGGTTGGAATTACAGGAACAGCTCTAACGTGGTTCAAATCATATCTAACCAGGCGCTATCAGTTCATGAAGGTAAAAGATTTATCTTCAAATTACATAAAAGTAAGATATGGAGTTCTGCAAGGCTCTATTTTAGGACCACTATTACTTACATTATACAAGTTACCACTGCAATCAGTTATAAGCAGACATGGTGTTAATTTCTATTGTTATGCAGATGACACACAGCTCTATATATCAGCCAAAGCTGACGATAAATCTAGATTATTGAAAATTGAGGACTGTGTAAAGGATATTAAACTCTGAATGTCACATAACTTCCTTCTTCATTATCTAATCATGTTTGAAATAGTTCTTAACCAGAATATCTATCACCCGCCTGCTGTATTAGCAAACATACAACAACAACTGCAACAGCGAATGTGTTTATTAATAACCCCCTTGTCTTAACCATCTCCTCCCTATTACATTCTAAAGATCTGGAGCATGTGACTGAAAATGTACACTCTGTCTTCTGCTCTAATCTTGACAGTGTTGCGCCAATTAGGATAAAACAAATTAGGCAAAAAAGATCTGTGGTATAATGATCACACACGCATGTTAAAACAAACCGCTCGTAGCTATGAACGTAAATATCGACACACAAAACTAGAGTGCTTCCGACTCATAGCATCATCATCATCATCAT
This sequence comes from Salminus brasiliensis, assembly GCF_030463535.1. NCBI lineage: Eukaryota > Metazoa > Chordata > Actinopteri > Characiformes > Bryconidae > Salminus > Salminus brasiliensis. Next base: position 12,711,378 of record NC_132893.1, on the reverse strand, counting down.
CATCAGCCTAGTCTTGCAGACTACAAAAAAGTCCAAATTAAAAACAAATCTCAGTATTTTTCCGCTCTCATTGAGAAAAACGAAGACAACCCAAGATTCATTTTTTTAATACTGTGACTAAACTTACCAACAAAACAAACTAGCTCAATGAACCCTGCTGAAAATAGTAGCAACGACTTCATGAAATCTTTGATGATAAAATAAAGAATATTAGACTAAAAATCCAATGTCATTCCCAAACCACAGTGGTAGACAATGATGAATGCTGCACCAGCTCCACAACATACCTACAGTACTTTGGCTCATTTATAGAAGAAGACTTGCTCAATATAATGAATTAATCTAAATCAACATCATGTATATTAGATCCGGTACCAACACTGTTGTTTAAACAGGCATTGCCAACGGTTGGTAAACCATTCATTGACATAGTTAATGCATCTCTTGGTATGGGCTTTGTACCTAAATCTCTGGCAATTGGCAATTATAAAGCCCATTATTAAAAAGCCTAATCTGGACCCCCATGACCTTGCCAGTTAGACCAATTTCTAATCTACCATTCGTCACGAAAAGTTTAGAAAAAGTAGTGTTTAAGCAGCTGTGCACCTATCTGCATAACAACTGCATTCATGAAAAACACAGTTTTTTAGTCTGGATTTAGACAAAACCATAGCACTGAAACAGCGTTACAAAGAGCAACTAATGATTTACTTTCCACCCTTGATAGGGGCAGAACTGCCATCATGTGCTGCTAGATCTTAGTGCTGTCTTTGACACCATAGATTATAAAATTCTTAATAGGTTAGAAAATCTCAAAGGATCTTCCCTCACCTGGTTTAGATCATATCTGAATGATCAACATCAGTATATTTATGTAAATAACGAATGCTCCTATCACACTAGATTAAATATAGTGTTCCACAAGGATCAGTACTGGGCCCATTACCCGTTATATTTTACTGCTGTGTAAAATAATCTGTAAACACGGTATTAACTTTCACTGTTATGCCGATGATATTCAAATTTACATATCAGCTAAACCTAACGAGGACCTGTGTCTCAGCAAAATAACAGACTGTAATAAAGGAATTCAAAACGGGATGACTCAATTTTCTTTTACTCAATTCTGATAAAACAGAGGTCCTTCTACTTGGTCCTAATATAGATAAAAAATATAAATGATAATACTGTGGTAAACATAGATGCTCACTTAGTTATACCTGGTAAAACAGTGAGAAACTTAGAGGTTGTTTTTATTGTCTCTATTCTCTCATTTGATGCACATATATGCAGCATAGTTAAAACGGCTTTCTTTTCTAAACTCTGCAGCATACTATCCCAGGGGGGTGCTTCATAAGCTCCAGCTTGTTCAGAATGCTGCTGCCAGGGTACTAACCAGAGCTAGGAAATTTGATCATATTAGTCCAATTCTTTCATTCTTTCACTGGTTACCTGTTAAATTTCGTATAGATTCTAAAATACTACTTCTAACATATTACTCTCTCAGTGGCCCCACATTATCTGGAGGAACTTCATACACCTTTTAACCCTCCACGTACACTCCGCTCGCAAGATGCTGGCCTATTATCAGTCCCACATATTAGAAAACCAATGCAGGAGGAAGTGCGTTCTTTTATAAAGCCCCCAACTTTGGAACAACCTCCCTGTTAATATCCGGGAATCAGACACACTCTCAGTCTTTAAATCTAGATTTAAAACTTTTCTCTTTACACTCCAGTTCTGTGTTCAGAGCAGGACAGAACAGTGGTGAAATGTAATCAGAGCAGGACAGATTACAGGCTTTTTATTACTATTATTGTGGTTGTCTCTTCTTTCTGCTACAGGTCTCTCACTAAATGTAAACCTTGTTTTAATCTTCATCTTTTTATCTTTCTCCCCTCATGTCTTGAGCTGCCCATGTTTGGTTTAGTTCTTGCGTCTTGGTATCAGGCCTGTCCCACTACTCAGCAAACTTCCAACACAACCATCCTAACCTCTCTCTCTCTCTCTCTCTCTCTCTCTCTCTCTCTTTTACATGTACTGAGATGCCCTGTTCCTCCTGCTGTGCCCTGATGTTCGCTCAGCCTGGCTCTCCACTGCCCTGCTGTGTTACGGTTCTACTCTGAAGTTCTGCAATAAACCACTCCTACCACACTTCATTTCTATACATACACACCCTTAATCAGTATGGACTTTAACATTAACACTGAGTATATGTCCAGCACCTACTCACACACATACTTCATAACCTGCTCCTACATTAGCTATAGCTCTTCATTATCTCTCTGTCCAGCACCTACTCACACTCATACTTCAGAACCTGCTCCTAAATTAGCTATAGCTCTTCATTATCTCTCTGTCCAGCACCTACTCACACTCATACTTCATAACCTGCTCCTACATTAGCTATAGCTCTTCATTATCTCTCTGTCCAGCACCTACTCAGACTCATACTTTATAACCTGCTCCTACATTAGCTATAGCACTTCATTATCTCTCTGTCCAGCATCTACTCACACTCATACATCTTAACCGGCTCCTACATTAGCTATAGCTCTTCATTATCTCTCTGTCCAGCACCTAGTCACACTCATACTTCTTAACCTGCTCATACATTAGCTATAGCTCTTCATTATCTCTCTATCCAGCACCTACTCACACACATACTTCATAACCTGCTCCTACATTAGCTATAGCTCTTCATTATCTCTCTGTCCAGCACCTACTCACACTCATACTTCATAACCTGTTCCTACATTAGCTATAGCTCTTCATCATCTCTCTGTCCAGCACCTACTTACACTCATACTTCATAACCTGCTCCTACATTAGCTATAGCTCTTCATTATCTCTCTGTCCAGCACCTCCTCACACTCATACATCTTAACCTGTTCCTACATTAGCTATAGCTCTTCATTATCTCTCTGTCCGGCACCTACTCACACTCATACTTCATAACCTGTTCCTACATTAGCTATAGCTCTTCATCATCTCTCTGTCCAGCACCTACTCACACTCATACTTCATAACCCATCCCTACATTAGCTATAGCTTTTCATTATCTATCTGTCTAGTTCTTTGTGTAATGATATTTGTTTGTTTGTTTGTGCTGTGCTGGTTCCTTGGTCTGAGTCTTCCCAAGGTTTCTTCCTCTTAGTATGGGGGAGTTTTTCTTGAGCTTGAGTGACTATATTACATCACTGGTTGTGCATTTAGTTTATAGGAAGAGTTTCAATGTCAAACGCAGAACAATGCAATTGTAGATAAGTGGTGTTCTGCTTTTAATTTGACTAATATACTTTATACCTCTACTTTGCTGCATTTTTTACTCTGAAACCATTTATTTGTCAGCTACTTACTCATAACTTTGCAATTATATTTGCACTATTGTATAGCCATGTTTAGGGCTTAAAACAAACCGTTTACATTGTTTGTAGTTTTATTTTTGTATCCTCATGTTTACAGTTTGAAATGGACAGTTTTGTACTTTGTTAACCAATTGTTTCTTCTTCACAAAGTAAGACGAGGACACTGTCTTTTGCAAAAACAACTTCCTGTACAAAGACCAAGTTTAGTGTTTATACTTGTTAGGTCCTACGAATCCCAAATAGCTAGGAGAAATAAAAAATGTCCGGGTCTCAGGAGGTTAAGAAAGAGGACGATCATGGGACATTTATAGAAGCTACAATCCATTTTAGAATGACTTTAGAACCACAATTTCAGCATGTCAGAAGGACAAGGACAAGGGATATTTTCTACTGTATCCAGGCAGGAATTATCTGTAATGGAAACAACAAGATATCAGGATGCAAGATTCAAGATTAAAAATGATTGGCTTAGCCACAAAGTCACTGTTCAACGCACTTACAATGAGCAGAATGGGAATGTTGCAGATTCTGAAAAAAAAGGTTCAAACAAACAAAAGATTTCCAAACAGTATGTCCAGATTTGATCAAACAAATTGAAGAATAGATCTCATTAGGTGTTAAACCGGATGTTATTCTTTTGGAAGCCCATAGATGCTCTAGAGCTCGAGGACACACCGACTTGAACAACCGTCAATACTTCAAATGATGTTGAGAGCATTTCGTACATGCATGTTGCACAGAAACCATTTCCAGCCTTTTTGTGGTTCTAAACCATTGTAAATAGACCTGTAAAGATAAAAAAAAAAATTCTAGTTATTTATTAAATGAAATAAGAATAAGTGTGTAGGCCCTGCTACTTGCCGGGCCACACAACACATTCCTTTTATTACTTGGGATAAACTAAAAAAATAGTTAAATTGAGCTACCACACCATCTAATGGCTATAAAAGGTTAACCAATCCCACCAGTTCCCACGCAGGTTTGGTATGTAATTACCAGAGGTGAATTAAGATGATGATAACTTTGCACACAATATTCTTTTATTAGAACACTCAATACAGTGGGGAAAAAAAGTATTTAGTCAGTCACCAATTGTGCAAGTTCTCCAACTTAAAATGACGAGAGAGGCCTGTAATTGACATCATAGGTAGACCTCAACTATGAGAGACAAAATGAGAAAATAAATTCTGAAAATCACATTGTCTGATTTTTAAAGAATTTATTTGCAAATAATTGTGGAAAATAAGTATTTGGTCACCTACAAACAAGCAAGATTTCTGGCTGTCACAGACCTGTAACTTCTTCTTTAAGGGGCTTCTCTGTCCTCCACTCATTACCTGTATTAATGGCACCTGTTAAAAAGTATAAAAGACACCTGCCCACAACCTCAAACAGTCACACTCCAAACTCCACTATGGTGAAGACCAAAGAGCTATCGAAGGACACCAGAAACAAAAATGTAGACCTGCACCAGGCTGGGAAGACTGAATCTGCAATAGGCAAGCAGCTTGGTGTGAAGAAATCTACTGTGGGAGCAATAATCAGAAAATGGAAGACCTACAAGACCACTGCTAATCTCCCTCGATCAGGGGCTCCACGCAGGATCTCAGCCCGTGGGGTCAAAATGATCACAAGAACGGTGAGCAAAAATCCCAGAACCACATGGGGGGACCTAGTGAATGACCTGCAGAAAGCTGGGACCAACGTTACAAAGGCTACCGTCAGTAACACACTACACCGCCAGGGACTCAGATCTTGCAGTGCCAGACGTGTTCCCCTGCTTAAGCCAGTACATATCCGGGCGCGTCTGAAGTTTGCTAGAGAGCATTTGGATGTTCCAGAAGAGTATTGGGAGAATGTCTTATGATGAAACCAAAGTAGAACTGTTTGGTACAAACACAACTCGGAGGAGAGTGAATGCTGAGTTGCATCCAAAGAACACCATACCAACTGTGAAGCATGGGGGTGGCAACATCATGCTTTGGGGCTGTTTCTCTGCAAAGGGACTAGGACGACTGGTCCGTGTACATGAAAGAATGAATGGGGCTATGGGGACAGCCCCAAAACATCACTGCTCTAGAGGAGATCTGCATGGAGGAATGGGCCAACATACCAGCAACAGTGTGTGCCAACCCTGTGAAGACTTACAGAAAACGTTTGACCTCTGTCATTGCCAACAAAGGATATATAACAAAGTATTTAGATGATTATTGTGCATAAAAATGAGTAAAAATGATAAAGTGTCATATTACAACCCCAAGTACCAATTATCCATTTAACTGGATATATAGGAAGTCAGTAGCACAACCATGAAACAAACACAATGAGATACAAGAACTTAAAGGGCGCAACAAAAATAAAATAAAATAAATTAATTAAATAAATAAGTGAACACTACAAAACCACCAAATTATAAATACATGTGAATCACACATTCCACAATGACCCAAAGCTTGTTACTCACTTCGATTTACAATCTAAAGATATAACACTGGTCTAAGATATTGGCACTCAATAAAGCAATGAGATTAAGACTCTTATTTATAAAAGCATGTAAAAGGGAAGGAAAGAACAGTGATTAATTTAAACTAGCAGGGAACTAGCATTTTAAATGAAGCACTCAAAGCCTCACTAAAACTGCAGTCCAAGCTGCTGCACACTAGAACCAACAGACACATGCTCTCACACAAGCTAAACAGCAGGCATATACTGTGACTATGTTATAGCATCAACTACTAAAACCAACAAACAGCAAATACCTGCATCCGGCCTTCAATGGTGCATACCGGATTCCCTGGCCTGTACAGCAGTTCACTCCTCTACATACTCCAAACCATTGGAATGAAATATTCCAAGCTGTGCTAAACTTTAACGAGAGCACTCCTCATGCTACCTGCACATGTCCCTGGCAATGAACCAAACGATAATTGGAGCAGATGTCGCGAGACTTTTAAAGCAGCGCCTACATGCGCAAAGCGTCTTAACAGCACTACAGTAGCTCCTCACGCTGCCTGCACGCGTCCCAAACAATGAACCAAACGATAATTGACCAAATATTACGAGACTTCGTACGTACTTCCTACAAACCCACAACGTGCCGGGCTTCTTACCAGGTAAGCCTTCGAAAGGTGTACCAGCTCTTCTCCTACTGTAATACCCTTAGTATGGGTCACAAGTGCAGAAATTTACTAAGATACCCCACCTGTAAAGAACATCATCCAGCCACTGCCCATCATCTAATGTGGTCAATGACTTCTCCGTCAGTGAAGGTGCTTCCGAAGTCCTTTATATTGATCTTGGAATGGCAACAAGGCATGTTACAACAACTGAACATTATAATTATTTAAAAATAACAAAAAAGCTTCTATTTTACATCAACACACCTTTTCCCTCCTCCATGGCAGAATGGTTCCTGTGCACATAAAAAATGACAGAAATATGCAAAGAATATGTTAATAAAATGTTAAGAAATTAACATCCATACAATATATCCCAACCACAAAGATTTAATGTTATCTACACAAAATTGTGTTCTGACACTACTTGTATGTTAGAATAAAGAATGAAATTTCTGGGTCAAAACAACTGACTGCGTCAGGTTTCATGTACTTGTAATCTTGTACCTTGTAATCCTGCTGCAGTGATTGTCAGGGGACAGCCAGCTTGTAGGTGATCATTCAAATAGTCAGCCTCACACCGTTGCAGATGGACAGACAGAGCTGCAGATGGATAAGAAGCTAATACTATGCCAGGGAAGGACCTCGTTGGCAGCATTCGATAAACTTTTCAAGGTTTTCAGTCTAAGCTATGACAAATCACTCAGCAGCATGTACACATTTCTCCAGACAACAGTGTATAGTAGTGATGTAGGCACCACAAGAGAGAGTCCAAAAGTTAAAGAACTGACAGCATAGTTTTTAAATATGGTTGAATAATGTTACATTTGCAGATCACTGCATGATACACCTGGCACCTTGATTCGGCATATTAAGTTTTTCCATCTGCAGGAAAAAAAATTGCCTGATGTGCTCAGGATAGTTGTTCTCTGCAGTTCAGAAGTTTGCAGGCTTTGAAAAGCACCTGAAAATTGTTCATGTAAGATGCCATGATGACCCCAGAAAATTCCAGGAGAAAGGCAGTAGAAGACATTTTTGAAAATCTACACAATCCTTTTAGTGACTTGAACACACATGCTAAATGGGGGGTTGACGAGCCTACTGAAATTCATTTAGGTGGGTTCCCATAACTTCATGCCAAATGGCAGCTTAAGAAAGTCTCTCCTGACAAAAAGTGACAAAAAAAATGCCCCTGGACTTAGGAGGTGTTATCAAAAATAGTCAATAATTCTCACATGGAAGAAGAGGCAGGAATGGCCACTAGGTTTAAAAGGTAAAAAGACGACCCAACATTTAGAAAAAAAAAACGTGATTAAGAACCAGAATCGTGTTGTAGCGATTTCTCAGCAAACACTGGACCAAGATGGAGGGCAGATAAAAAAAAACAGTGGAATCAGCAAATTTGAAGTTGATTTTAAAAGAAATTAAAGGGCTTTCTGCAGGACAGTAACACTTTACTCCAAGCCATTAAAGGAGAGATTAACTCTGTTCTCTGCTCTGTCAGATCCCAAAAATATTCTACTGGGCCTATTTAAAGTGGAAATAACCTTATACATTGTATGTTTTATATTGAAAGCTCCCAGTAAGTCACATTGTTGAGTTGAAAATGCAGCTAGAGACTGATATAACCCATTTATTTTACGTCCATTTTCTCTGTCTCTACGGCAGCCTCCCCCAGCAAACTTCCAACGCCTTTACTTGTCCCTGCGTCAGACAGCCCGATTCCACTATGCACTGCTTCTAAGTTCTCAGGTCAGCTTGTAACTCCATCAGTCAGGCGCCATCAGTTTTTACAAAAATGATTATTATTATTATTATTATATTAATTTCATGTGTATAATCCGAAATCTTGTCTTAGTGTCTTTGAATTTTAATGAATTTGGATGCCTGCACAATTCTTTGGTTTAAACAACCCTGAGAATTTAAATACTCCAAGACAATATCTTAGAATCTTCGGATTGAAATAAAATCCAGATCCAAATAAATTTCCAGTTCATACAACTATGAGACTCAAATTATCTTAAAGCAATGCTTTGGAAATCTTTGGAATTTGAGTCGAAATCCCCCCCCTAAAAAAATCTTAATTTGAGAATTAAGTGTTCTAAAACGTTTGGATTACATTAACCCGGATCAGCGTCCCATCTTCTCAAGTCAAGTCAAGTCAAGACAGATTTATTTGTATAGCGCTTTTTACTACTGTTGTCGTCACAAAGCAGCTTTACATAAATAGTGATTAATAAAAGAAAGAGACAAAGAAGAAAGAAGAAAATAACATAAGACATGATGGATCAAAGACCCCCAGTGAGCAAGCCAACGGCGACAGTGGCAAGGAAAAACTCCCTCAGAGCTGGAGGAAGAAACCTTGGGAGGAACCAAGACTCACAAGGGGGACCCATTCTCCTCTGGTCAGAACTATTTAAACATTAATGATAAAAATTACCAAACCAGGTAAAACAGATAGTTCAAAATGGTTTTAACATGGTCACTAAACAGGTAGCAGTGGTAGGCGGGTGAGCCGCTGGTCTGCCATGGGTGGTGGTGGGTGGGGGGCCTGCTGGTTGGACCGGTAGGTGGCAGCTGGTTTGACGCAGGTAGAGGGGACCTCAGCGGGCAATCTTCCATCAGGTCGGGCTGGGTGGCCATTTACTCTGAGAAGGTAAAAAGAGAGAGTTAGTTCTGAGAGGAATTTTATGGAGAGCAGAGAATGTTGGGCAGTATCAGAGTGTGTCTGACAACTCCGGCAGGTCTGACTATAACAGCCTAATTAAAAGGAGAGAGCAAGAAGGTAACACAGACATGGGAGAACCCTGAAAACGCCTGCATCTATCTACTCCACCGTCAACAAACCTGAGTGATCACGTGTAAGCAGCAAGACGACAGCTCCAGCATCTCAGTGTACTACAATTCCCTGGGTCCGCGAACCCCTGGACCTGCAACCTTTGTCTTAGAAACATTCCTTACCAAAAGCTAAACTAAACAGATGAGTTTTCAGCTTGGATTTAAAGATTGAGACTGTGTCTGAGTCCCGAACATTATCTGGAAGGTTATTCCAGATAATTGGGGGGCTTTATAAGAAAAGGCACTTCCCCCTGTTGAGGTTTTCTGAATTTTGGGAACGAGTAAGCGTCCAGCACCCTGAGATCTAAGTAGTCTTGATGGTTCGTAATATGTAATAAGATCCCGCAGGTACTCAGGAGCAAGGCCATGTAGGGCTTTATATGTTAATTGAAAAATTTTGTAATCAATACGGGATTTAACTGGACTGATATGGTCAAATTTTCTAGTTTTTGTAAGGACCCTGGCTGCAGCATTTTGAACCAGCTGAAGTTTATTGAGGTTCCTGCTGGAACAACCTGACAGTAGTGCATTACAGTAATCTAGCCTTGAGGTAATAAAAGCATATACTAGCTTTTCTGCATCCTGTAGAGATAAGGAGTTTCTTAGTTTGGCAATGTTCCTGAGCTGCATAAAGGCTGTCCTACTAATATTGGCTATATGCTGCTCAAATGATTAAATCTGAGTCGAATATGACACCAAGATTTTTAGCTGCTAAACCAGGAATAATGGAAGCATCAGCCAAGTCTAACATTAAGTCGTTTATTTCTAGTGTCTTTTGGACCTAAAAGGAGAACCTCGGTTTTGGAGGAGAAAGAAGTTATGTGACATCCAGAGTTTTATATCCTTTACACAGTCCTCCATTTTCTGTAATCTAAATTTATCGTCAGGTTTGGCTGATGTATAGAGCTGTGTCAGAGTGTGTCATCTGCATAACAATGGAATTTAACATCATGTCTGCTTATCACCAAGGTCCGGGTCAGGAGTCCTCCTGTGTGTCCCGTGTGCTCTAAATTCTTAAGGCAACTGCTCTTATTAATTAGCTTACCGTCACCTCGGGAACAGAGTCTCGGAGTCAGTAGAGCGCCTGAATTGACTCAGAATCACTCATTGGGATGTCAGCGGCCGCCTCTGTCGGTTTCTGAACCTGTCTCCAAAAACTCTGGACCCAGAGGAATATTGGGATCTCTGTGAAACCTCCAAAACTGTGGTAGTCGGATTTGCTTAAAGAATCAACTCGATCAGTCAGCCTTAGGAATGTAGAGAAACACACGGACACCGTACAGCAAGGTTTTTATCAGATGGTTTGAATCCTTCTATCGGCGTTACGTCTACTGTAGAATTAATAACTTTTTATACCCCACAAATACGCGATGGACAAGTACTACGTCACATTCACACACATTGGTTTTCAATTGTCCTTTTGATGTCCATTTACTGAAGCATTTTGATTTTTATTGCCTTTGATGTACTTAGTAATTGTTTTTGACTTCTTTTCAGGAGTGTTCTTTTCAAACAGCCGATCCAGCCTTCCCCTACAACAGCAATATTAAGGGAGACTCCTTAAAGGCTTTATCTATGTGATGTATCTAAATGTGGTGGCTTTTGCCACATTAGTAGCAAGACTGCTTATATTGCTTAAATGTGAAGAGGAAAAACTTCAAAAAGGGGTTGAACGATTTGATGCAGTTAATGGAATTAGAAAGAATCTGATACTCTTTGGCTGGCTGCAGTGGTTTGGAATCTATGTTATTATTTACATTTACTTTCTCTCTTCTTGCCTTCCCTTGGACACTTGTATGTGCTTTTATTATTTCACATTTACATACTACCTGCATTTTTATTGAAGACTGAAGTTCAAATTTGGTCCAATGTCGCCAAATCGCACCTGCACATCACATTACATTCCAACAAGGACATAGCAAACGTATGTAGCCTAGAATGAAGATGTCCATGGCAGAGACTTAAGGAAATTAGAGTGAAATGTCCCAACTATATATATAACATATAACATTATAGTCATTATGGCTTTTAGAAAAATGTGTTTGTCAGGTGGGGTAGTAGGGTAGTGTTTGTTTTCCTTACATGACTTTTACTTTTGTACTTCAAATAGTTCTGAAACCACTTACCATTACTTTTACACTTTTACTTGAGTAAAAGCTTAAATTGATACTTCAACTTTTAAAGAAGTCTTTTTAAACCCTGCCTGAGTAATGAATGAATACCCTTGACACCTTTGCTTGCTACTAACGTTAGCTGTTTCTACGTCGTAGCTAATAAAATGCCTTGTTCATCTGTACAAACAATTTTACGCAAGTACAAACAAGATGGAATGTCTAGCCATCATACCGCTCAGGAAGGAGACAGGTTCTGTGTCCCAGAGATGAACTTGCTTTGGTCCGAAACGTGCAGATCAACCCAAGAACAAAAGCAAAAGACCTTGTGAAGATGCTGGCTGAAGCTGGTAAGAGTGCATCATTATCCACAGTGAAACAGGTACTGTATCGACATGGGCTGAAGGTCACTCTGCCAGGAGGAAGCCATTACTCCAAAAGACACATAAAAAAGTCATTAAGTCAAAAAGACCTTAATGTTTGGAGACATGTCCTGTGGTCTGACAAAACTAAAATGTAACTGTTTGGCCATAATGACCATTGTTATGTTTGGAGGCAAAAGGGGGAAGCTTGCAAGCCTGAGAACACCATCCTAACTGTGAAACACAGGGGTGGCAGCATCATGTTGTGGGGTTGTTTTGCTGCTGGAGGGACTGGTGCACTTTACAAAATAGATGGCATTATGAGGAAAAAACATTATGTGGAAATACTGATGCAACATCTCAAGACATCAGCCAGGAAGCTTGGGCGCAAATGGGTCTTCCAAATGGACAATGACCCGAAGCAAACTGCCAAACTGGTTACAAAGTGGCTTAAGAAGAACAAAGTCAATGTTTTGGAGTGGTCAAGCCCTGACCTCAATCCTATTGAAAATTTATAGGCAAAGCTGAAATGACTTGTGCAAGCAAGGCGGCTGACAAACATGGCTCAATTACACCAGTTCTGTCAAGAGGAATGGGCCAAAATTCCTGCTAACTATTGTGAGAAGCTGTGGAAGCATATTCAAAACGTTTGACCCAAGTCATACAGTTTAAGGACAATGGTACCAAATACTAATAAAATGTATTTAAACTGTTGACTTTGAAGAAAGTCATAAAAATTGCCTTAAAAAATTCCCTCTCATTATTCTGGCATTTAGCGAATATATTTTAAAGAAATAATTTTGGTAATCCTAATTGACCTAAAACGGAAAAAAGTTTATTCTAAATTCATGTCCCACAGTGAGAAAAAAATGGCAAGTTTTTTTTATATACTGTATGTAAACTTCTAGTTTCAACTGTACATCATACTGTGCCGAAGAACTAGCCCAAAAAACAAACAAACACATTTTTAGTGTAATAACTTTGATTCTCCACAGCGCCAGTGTTCCAGACTAATGAGCAACAATTCCCACTGGAGTAAGAGCTGCACGTCTCTCAAGTCACTTTATAGTCTGTTATATATTTTTCTGTATTATATTTATCCAAATGTGTTGCTGTAATTTAAGTTGTGCATTATTTTTACAATAAGATTGTTGTACTGATTGGAGTTTATACACTAATCTCAGCATTTCTAGTATTGTTTATTATATACCATGTACAGCAATTAGCTCTACTATTTTTTTTTACTTATTAATATTCTAAATCATGTTCATCCACCATTTTAAACAATGTGATAACCATTTTGATACTTTTTGTGTGTATGTAACTCTTAAACCCTTTTTTCTCTGTATCATTTTCATCTTGTCTTTCATCAACTCATAAGTCAACCTGATTAATGTGTTTTTAAAGAAACAGTTGTTACAACATCACTGTTCATTAATAATTTGACTTTATTTTCAGAAACAAAGTAAATGACAAAGTAAATGAGGGTAAACACAATCTAATAAACTAATGTGTAACAATAACTACATGAAATGAAAGTACCTGGGTGAGGATTCTAATATAAGAAAACTGAAGAGCTGGAAGCCCTGATGACGTCTCCATCGATGGACTTTGGAGCGCCTTTACAACAGCAGCTGGATCTGCGGGTCAAGCTTGACGTCCTCCCTGCAAAGCGTCTGGAGAGCTCGTCCCTCTGCGGTCGCCATGTTCCGAACCCAGAGTAAACACAGAGACTGAAACGCAAATGACGGTCAGTGAGACAGAGTACTGTACAGTAACACAGGGATCAGAGAGCACAAGGATCACAACAACTGTCTCAGATGAAGAAGACAGAGCTGATATTAAAGACTATAAAGTAGGGACGGTCGCTCGACATTCTGTGTCGATACAGCATTTCACAATCACGTTTCAATACGCGTCAGTTCCCCGGTCCCACTGTAGACAAGAGCGCAATAAGCGGAATATAAACTGAAATATGGCCTTAAATAAAATAAATATAGTAAGTGTGAGAATTTGGACACGTTTCATTTTAAAAGCAACAAACCTCCTCCGTATTCCAGGGTTTTAAACTGGAAACGATGGAAAATTACCTTGACTAACATTTAAGTCTGTGTTTAACAGATGTACAGTCTACATGCATATTCAGCAGTGGTATATATTAGAGAGATGATTGGCTTTAATTATGATTTTTTGCATTCTACAAGACTAATTCTGCTTGTCGTTGACGTTCACAGCTACAAGTGATCGGTTTCAGAGTACAGGTCTGGTCATTATACCATGGTGCTAGCTTTTTCTACCAAATTTGTTTGATTCTGAGCAACACTGTCAAGGCTAGAACAGAGCACAATCTACAGATCATCTGTTACATGCTCTAGATCTTTAGGGTGAAATGGGAAGGAGAAATCTGGAAGGTTATTAATGATGACACTAGCTGTCGAGCATTTAGCTTCAGAACCTGACGTTTGGGTTGTGCATAGACCTATAAATTGGGGAGATGCCACCACAACCACTTCCACGTAGGGCTGTCGCGATAACCAACAATACTGTGCTATTAACAAGCAAACAGCAGGGAATGGCAAGCAATCTCCACACCACAGTGTTCATGTTTTCTCTGTTTTGCAAGATTTAGACAACAGCAGGTGCTTTGGTCACTATGGCACTATGCAAAATTTGTGAGACGAAGCCTGCATGTTGGAGGTCAGCTATAGAGGAGTCATATCAATGAGTAGACAAAACCACGCACTCAGAGATGCTGGTAGTGCACCACCAAAAACAACAGTCTTGGACAGACAACAACCTCTGCCTTCACACCCTAGAGAGTCCAAGCAGATCACTCAGAGCTCCATCAGAGATAGTGTTAGTGCTTGGTCACTCAGGTCTTTTCTAAACCACACAAGGCGAACATGTTTTTCTTAATCAGTAAACTGGCGAGGGTCAAAACCGGAGCTGTGGTAACCATAAGAGAAGGGCTGAGGCAAAATCAGAAGACAAGAAACAGAGGTCCGGTATAAAAGACAGACAAAACTGGGCAAAAGTGTCTAAACATAAAAAGGTCAGAACACAAAGCAAAACGGAGCAAACAAGCACACAGGAGATAAACAGGGGAAGGTAAGTAGCGGCGCTGATGAGCTTCAGGGGCACGTTCTAAAACTCAGGCGATCTGGCTTTGTCCCGATTGACCGGAGGTGTTACTGACGGTAAAACTGCATATCACCACCCTAAATCACTGCAGGGTTCATTCCTTCACCACGACAGCCCTACTTCCATTTGAGTAACTGCAATAGCTAAAACCTTGGGGAGTCGATGCATTCAGAATGAAACAGCGACAGCCTCTGTGAACTCTCACAGGACGTAGAGAACATAGCCCCAAAAACCAAGTACCAGGTTTACCATTAACCAGTACAATAGACTTCATTACCTGAATGTGGTCAATGATCACAGTGGTGATGGTTGCAACATTAAAACGCAGTATAAAATCCTTAGTAAATCCCTGTAATTCTGATGTTTCCACATTACAGGATGCAGTAGAGAACATGGAAATCAAGGGTAAGATTGATAAACTGAGCAGATTTCTCTTGTATTTCAGGCTTCACAGTTTAGGTTCAGGGTAGAAACAGAGAACCTGACACACGAGCAAAAGCAGTACTTGATCTAGTAAACACTGACCGAGCTGCTCCTATAGATCATAGTGTGCAAAAGAGGGCTGTAGATACACTCTGGCATTTACTGAGGATCACTCAGGTGCAGTCTGTGAACTTTTAGAAAACTAAAAGGTGAAAGCGTAAAAGCTACTTAGCGATAGTACACGCTCTCCAAAGAGAGAAAGGAAAGCACCTCAGTACTTAGCTGACTGAGTCAGATACTGAAGACCAGACACTGACCAATACTGACCATCACTACAGGGTCTGTAAGGTACCACAGAGCTTGTCATGCACACAGTCATGCAATGGGATGGATTACAAGGAGACATTTTCTCCAACTGCAGACGTTCTACACTCTGATGCAGATTACCACACAGTCCGACCTTCAGCTCCACCAGATGGACGTTACAACAGCCTACTTGAACGCTCTGATTAATACTGAGATCTGTATGGAGCAAGCAGAGGGATTTGAAGGAAAGTCAAATACAGGTGAAAAGCTTGTCTGTAAACTGAATAAGTCATTGTGTGCTCTCAAACAGTCTGGAGGAACCTGGATCCATGGTTCCTTTATTATCTAGATCAAAAATGGCTTTACACAGAACCCAGCTGACCCTTCTGTTTACAACACACACACTAAACACAGGAGGGTAATACTGATCATCTAGGGAGATGATTATTCATTAGTTTTCCTACCCTTAGGATGGCAGCAGCAACACAATCCCTGAATATCGTAGTTTTTTCAGTGATGAATGTTTGCTTATGATCCTCTCGTCTGTGTTTTTCTGAAGCGGCAGGGCTCCTTCTGGACCTCCGCGTCGGGCGGAGAATAGCGACAAGGGAAAACAGGAGAGCGTGGCGGTCCTCTTTGGGCTCCAATACTTTTCAGTGTTTTACTGAAACCCCTCCAGCAGCGAGAACACCGCCCTGAGGAGCTGTCCTCGCTGCCGGAGCAGGTGAAGAGCCGAGGACCTCGAACCAGTCAGCAGAGGTGAAAACCGGCTGTCGTGGTGGAGGAGTAGCGAACGAACTTCTGTCAAAATAAAAGTCCGTCTTAAACTTATAGAAAAATACTTTTGACTCTCTAAATTGAAAATTATAAATTAGTTTAAGAAAACAGAGTGTTTACAACAATTTAAAAGCTTATTAAAAATAACTTAAATTAACAACGGTAAATAATAACAGATATAAAAGAAATCTGACACAGGACACATACATCTTTAATAAAGGTGGCCTTATGAAAGAAAATATTCAGCTTTCAGACACTGGCACCATGTTTATCCCATAATGACAAAGTGAAAACAGAGTTTTA
This sequence comes from Salminus brasiliensis, assembly GCF_030463535.1. Classification (NCBI taxonomy): domain Eukaryota; kingdom Metazoa; phylum Chordata; class Actinopteri; order Characiformes; family Bryconidae; genus Salminus; species Salminus brasiliensis. The sequence goes on along the minus strand of NC_132893.1, from coordinate 12,694,633 downwards.
GTTTTTTATTTAGTTTTTTTTTCCTTTTAATTTATTTATTATTTATTTAAAATTTTGAGGATTCAGACCCTTTACTTGGTACTTAGTTGAAGCACCTTTGGCAGCGATTACAGCCTCCAGTCTTCATGAACAAGGCAAAACATACGTTCAAACCAGTGAGAGGGAAATGCCTCTTAGGTGTTTGAGGATGCCATATAGTGTTGTTACAGTATGCTGAGTATTCTAGGAGTATATTTATTGAAATAGAAGGCCATGTACGGTAGATCTTCATTTAGTCTTGTTAGGGTAATGTTTAGATTGGGGTTTTGAGTTTTACAGGGTTTAAAGTCTTATAAAACAACTTTGTCCAATGTGTCAGCCATGGGAGCTGATTCTTGTGCCCATGTCTGCAATCTGCTGTTGTACATTAGATTTGGACAGATCCTGAAAGCAGTTCACCGCAAAGTGGAGATGGGTGAGAGTTATCTTACATATTAATGGGAATCTGTACATGCTTTACTTTGCCTGATCTAACTGCATTGTAGCATAACCTAGTAGTGATCCTTAACAGTAAATTTTTTTTTAAATGAAAATCAAACCATTTTTATGTTTCAGATCAGCTACAACATCCCAATCCACAAGCCAAGAAGAATGCATTATTATTTCACCAATACTACATCACAGATCATTTCCTCTTTTTTTATGTAGTTTATGTTGTAATGATCATTGCTTTCTATGCAACAGAGTACTGCTAGAGCCCAAGACATGGACATTTGCCAGTGCTGATTACAGGATGAACACTTATTTTAATCCAGAGGTTTTTGCCTCTTTGTCAATAAGGATATTGTTTACTCTTTTCGCAGTGAATACACCAATTTCTATGCACCAGTTGTCATTGATAGTAGTTCAGAGTCTGAGGCAATTGTGGAATCAGAAGTGGGAGGCAGGTAATTGGTAATAGGTAATTTACCCCTAATTATAAATGTGTAAATGGTTCTATTTACCTGCACACACACATACACACACACACACACACACACACACACACACATACAAATTGTGTTATTGCTGTCCAGACAAATGTATCTCCATTTGGGTCAGTTTTCATGCTGCAGAAAGTCAGTTCTTGCTCCAAATGCTCCTAAATCAATTCATATCATTAACTTGCTTTACATGTTAAAAACATTTACCTTCTGTAAATTTACTGTGTTGGAGATACAGCATTCTCTGGATAGTGAACATATACTGAAAATACACATACAATGAAATTCTTACTTTGCAGTTTCTCCATTTACCAACATAATCTTATAAATATCAATATAAAAAGAGACACAGAATAAGTATAATATATATTGTGAGTATCAGGCTAATATACAAAATGAATTGGAATTGCTGTCTATTACTAACAATTTAATGTTGGGTTTTCGTGGTTTGCCCACTTAAGTGTCAAGTTACTACTTTTATTTTTTGACTATTCTGTATGTCTGGTTAATCTACAGTATGGGACTGACCACTTCAGATGTAGGGTCCAATCTGTCTCTGAAGATAGATAAAACGTCCTGCAGCAGATTCAACATTAACAAAGCAAATGTGTGGGATGGAGCCATATGAGGATTTAAGAGATATATGTACAACCCTTCCTATGACATGCTGGCAAAATTCTCTGATGATGTTGGGCAGACAGAAAAGGCTATGAACACAGGAGGGCCTAAAAGTGAATTTCTTACATTGCTAATGGACATAAGAACAAGAAGAGTCTTTGAAGGCAGAGGCCTTGCTAAATATATAGCATTTAACAGTCAAGGTAAAATGTATTAATTTAAAAATAATCTCAACATTTTTAATCATGTTGATTAATTTGTCACTGACAAAGTTGTATTGATATGGATCACTGAAATATTTACATATTTAGCTGCAGGTAAAAATGAATACTTCCATATAGGAAGAATGATCGCTGTGTCCATAGTCCACGGTGGTCCAGGGCCTCTGTGTCTTTCCCAAATCTCTTCCAGTACCTTGTAGGTTCTGAATTCCACTGAGGTTCCTATCAAAGATATACCAGATGAAGAAGTGAAGAATTCTCTACTTGAGGTAATGTAACATTTAATACAATGAGACAACATTTGTTGTCCAGTAAAATCAATTTTGACTGATGTTTAAGGTTTACTAAATCTAGACCCATATTCATAAAGATTCAGAGTATATGTGATGATCTAAGATCAGATTTCTGTCTCATTTGCAGTGATCTTAGTGACAATAACCGCTCCTACTTGGAGAATTTTTATGAATACATGATCTGATTAAATCTTTAAGATAATAATAAGGATAATTGTAAGAGCAATAATGCCTTTTCAGTTCCGTTTAGGCAAATATAGAAATTGGGCAATATGTGTCTTTCAAATTAGTACATAATCTTTATGATCTAGAAATTCAGTGCAACATCTGTGAGTGAACTACAGAGATGCAAGGATAAACACTCCAGCATGCTCCAGACAACGGGATGCTTACACTTCATTAAGACACTGGATGACTAGAAGAAAGTCATACAAGATTATGTTCAATGGTATTTCATCTACTGCAACCATTTCTCCATTCAGAGGTATTACATTTATTTTGAGTATATTTGAGTATATCACTTAATTTGTACATCTAAAGTTGATAAAATTATTCTTTTACCAGAGTAATTATTTTCTTTTCATTTGTTTAATGTGCATGTATCTGATCCTTCATGTAGGGATGCACTGCTAAATGTTACAACTGTACAGAATATATAAGTGACTGTTCTGACTGACATGTTTCCTAGATTTAAGGAGGGACAAGCAACACTTAACGTTGCCAATTCTCTGGAACAGTATCCATCACTCTTCCAGTCTTTCATATGTAACACTGAGACCAGGCTGACTGCAGATGTTGTAGAGGAAACCTTTAAGTGAAGCCTAGCACTCTTGGAAGCACCAAGCTACACAATTTATGTTATATGTACAAGGTATTTAGTGTAGATTGTAAAATATAAACAGGTTCTTTAGAAACACATTGATACAGTTGTAACAGACTGTGCCAGAGGCCCTTAATTCTAGTCTTTGAAGAATCTTGTTTAGTTTTTTATATATTTTTTTTCTTATTTCAGTGCAGGCCCTTCTCCTCAGGATGTGCTGAAGTTTAGAACCGGGTTAAAGTAAGTCCCTGTACCCACCCACGCAGACGCTGCCGTCTCTGTTCTTCCCGCCCTGCTACCCTGCCTGTTGCTAGCCAACATTCGCTCCCTCGAAAAGAAGCTGGGTGAGCTGAGAACGAGGATAACAACCTATCGGGTGGAAGGAGTGAGTTTGTAGCTGGATCGCTGAGTCAGGCGTACTGTCTGAGAGCCAGGTTTTCATGAGAATTAGAGCGTAGCATTCTCTTATCTCACGTTGGGTTGTTCTCCTCGTTCTCAGCTCATCAGTTCTCAGTTTTCGAGGGGGCGTTGGCTAGCAACAGGCAGGGTAGGGGTGGATACGTAGCTGACCTCTCTTGCCCCGCTTCTGCCTTGGGCACTTTGTCCGTCTGCTGCGACGTCTTCCCAAGGCTGGTGCTGCTGGGCCTTGCTGTCTGGTCAAAATCAGAAAGACTAAATGTAAGTTCATCAAGATGGGCTTAAAATGTAAACCTATACAAGCGTGATGAACATATGAAATGAAACTTGAAACCTTTCTTTTGCAACTCTCCTCATAATTACAGTGTGTGTATTTTGCTCTTCTCACTACTGTTGGAGTCTCCTTCAGCCACAGCAGCATCTTTAAGTTGAGGGGGATATTGTTGTGAGTGAAACTATGCCTCACGAGACTGAAAAATTTATGAGTTGAAATACTGAACCAAGCAACAAGCTTAAATACACATGTGCATAAATGTTCTATAAATGTACACTGATCAGCCATTTTTTTCACCATCGCGTCTGATCCGATTGTATCAACAGAACACACACTAACACCACCACAAGGCACGTGTCCCCAACACAGTGGTGGTGTATTAGTGTGTTTTCTGCTGGTACAATTGGATTAGACACAGCAGTACTGCAGAGGTGTTCACCCACTATTTACTTTAGTAGACACATTAGCACACCTTGATAACAGTGCCCTAATAGAAACAGTTTGCAACCATTTAAAAATGCAGTTGTTTTTATCACGATTCCTGAAAAGCTACTTTGTGACAACGGCAGTTGCACAAATAATATTGACTTGAATCCATGCTGGTATTGATGTTCTCCCAGAGTTGTCTAAGTCACTCTGCAGTTCCTCTGCCTCTCTGGGCACTTTGCACACAAGATGCTCTATCTCTACGTATTTTAGAGCAGCTAGTGGCTCTTTAATTTCTCTGTCTTTCTGGTCTCGGTTGCCATGAGGCATTTCACTCTTTCTCTCTCCCTTCATAAAGTCTTTTTACAGTCATTTTATTTTAAGGACGTCTTACTGCTGTTTTTTGGTTTAGTTATTCCTCTTATTTCACAACAGCATTGTCTCCCTGGACAGTGAAAGTAGGAACAAGGAGGTTGTGTTAAGATTATATATTTATTCTACACTGGCGGCTGTGTAGGTATAAATGATTTTCTGAGGAAGGTAAGTGCTCTTTTGGGTTTGTCTGCTTTTTTCACGTCTGTTGTGCTCTGATAATTGTTAATGCCTATGGAATGGCAGTCTGTTTCATAACTGTTTAATAACTTGAATAAATAACTTTTATGGTTACATTGGTGTTAATTCATGTTTTGTGAATTACTTGATTAAAATTGAGGGTTACAATTTTCATTTATTGGCTGAAATGATCTTGACTAGGATTGACTTGGAGTTTGACACACTAATCTTTTTGGTAGATTTTATGTAAAAGCAATAAGTTGTGTACCATCATGTATTTTGTGTTACGGTTCATTTGGTGGAACGTAATTTAATTATGTAGGGCTTAATAAATATAATGTAGTATGTAGAACTTTTATAGAATATTTACAATTAAATGTTGTTTAAGTTCAGAAAAAAATGCAAATGTACTTAAAAAAAAGTAAAAAAAAACATTTATGTAAACATATTACACTGTTTTTCACTGCTTTTGTCCCTCCACTTTGATCCTGGGAAAAGATTGCTGTGTTGTGCTGATTTATAGTGAAGACCAGAAGCAGTTAAACAAGCAGCTGAAACACAGTTGAATAAATAAATGTTTTGATAAAGTGAAATAATGTTTTTAAATATGTGTTTAAATAGATATAAACATTAATGGTGATAATAATTATAGTCTATTATAATCTTTTGGAAGTTCTCTATTTTCATTTTCACGATTTACACTGAGATGAACCGAATCGGAAACTCTGTAAAGGTGTGATATGGATGGCAGGCTGATTAAACACAACGGAAAACAGATAGTTTAGCTGAAAGTAAAACAGGTCTGTAAATAATAATAAACAACAACAATAATCCATTAAAAGAAGAGACCTTATTTATTCTTAGCACTGTTCAAATTAGCCTTACTTTCCTCAGCTTCTTATTTAAATGATCCAGTCCACCTTAAGTGCTGCTGTTTCGCCTGTAGGTGGCGCTGATGAGTTGATTTTCATCATTAATCTGTGTGATCTGGAAAATAAGACTGAATTGACTTCTTACACTTATCTTCTGAACCATTTCTGTTGTGTTACTCTAATAAACATGCAGGTATTTGTATGTTTTTTACACTGCCCAGTATTAACCCCCTTTGTAATTACGGATATTTTAATAGCTCTTTATAGAGAAGACTGATTAGCAGATAATACTTTGCCAAGTGTCAAGATGTGTTGTATAAAAGAGGCTTATATCAGAGCCAGTTTACGGAGTCTAGTCACTTCCTGTTTACTCTGTTGTCTCAAAAAATGAGTGCCAACTTCTAAAACTCACCTTAATGACCGTAACTATTTAATGTAAGAAGTATTATTATTATTATTATTATTATTATTATTAGTTTATGTAAAGTTAAATAATTAAAACCTAATTATTTATTGAACTGTCCATAAGCTCTAAACATCTTATATGCATCCACATACTGCTCCAGACTGATCCTTATCCCCATTTTAACACCATTTTAAGGGTTGTTATTTTAAGTAAAAAACTTCACATAATGAGGCATTCACCACCCTCCTCCACTGTTCATGGTGAGTCCACTTCACCACACTCCATTTTATAGCACTTACAGTCCCCCATTACAATCGCCTGCACAGATGTTCTTCTGTCCACAGCCCTCGTTGATTCAGGAGTGGCTACAAAGTAATAAGGCTTTCACCAACCTCCTACACAGTTCTTGGTGAGTCCTCTTCATCACACTCCTTGTTGTACCTTTAAAGTGCCCATTACAGTTGACTGCCCAGATTCTTTTTTGTTCACAGCCATTTTTGATCTGTAAGTGGCTACAAAATTCTTTAATGAGGCTTTCACCAACCTCATCCACTGTTCTTGGTGAGTCCACTTCATCACACTCCATTTTATAGCACTTACAATGCCCATTACAATTGCCTACCCAGATTCTCTTCTGTCCACAGCCCTCTATGATTACGAAGTGCCTACAAACCTCTTAAATGGGGCGATCAGCAACCTTATCCACAGAGCTTGGTGAGTCAGCTTTAGCACACTCCCTGTTATAACGCTCATAGTGCCCATTACAGTTGACTGCCCAGATTCTCTTCTGTTCACAGTCCTCTGTGATAGGCAGTGGCAACAAACTTCATTAATGCGGCTTTTACAATCCTCATCCATTTGTTCTTGGTAAATCCACTTCATTATACTCCTTGATATACCTTATAAAGTGCCCTTTACAATTGGCTGCCCAAATTCTCTTCTGTCCACAGCCCTCTTTGATTTCGAAAGTGGCTACAAACTTCTTTAATAAGGCTTTTTCCAACCTCGTCCACAGTTCATGGTAAGTCCACTTCATCACATTATTTGTTATACTGCTTACACTGCCCATTACAATCGACTGCCCAGATTCTCTTCTGTCCACAGCCTTTTATGATTCGGGAGTGGCTACAAACTTCAATAATGCGGCTTTCACCACCCTCCTCCACTGTTCATGGTGAGTCCGTTTCACCACACTCCATTTTGTAGCACTTACAGTGCCCATTACAATCGACTGCCCAGATTGTCCACAGCCCTCGATGATTCAGGATATAAACTGTGAATGAAAACTGTGGATAAATACTGTTTAGATTTGCACTAACCATACCCAGATTGTTTTTGATCTGCTGCATATTTCACTTTACTTTTTACGTCTTTACATATACTTTATTCATACACTTTGAGTGCATTGCTGCATATGCCACTTCACTTCCGACGTCAATGTCAGGGACCTCTACTTATTTATACAAACACCTATACTCTTACATTCCTACATATTAGTGAACAAAAATTTCAATGCTTTGAGTTATTTAATATTTAATGTTTATTTAAATGTTTGATGTTTATTGTTGCACCATGGGTCTGAGAGTAACTGAGTTTCAAGCCTGTGTATGTCCTGTACATATTGCAGTTTTGACTTTGAGTGGCTACAATATTTATTAATGAGGCTTTCACCAACCTCATCTACAGTTCTTGGTGGGTCCACTTCATCACACTCACACTTTGTTGTTGTACCTCTTAAGGTGCCAGATCATCTTGTGTCCACAGCCTTAGATAATTCGGTAGTTGCTAAACCACTTCATCCACAGTTCTGTCACACTGTCTGTTGTACTGCTTACAGTGCCCATTACAATCACCTGCCAAGATTCTCTTTTTTCACAGCCCTGTATGATTCGGAAGTGGCTACGAACTTCATTAATGAGGCTTATCTTATCCACAGTTCTTGTTCTTCATCACACTCCATTTTATAGCACTTAATGGTCCCCATTACAATCGCCTGCCCGGATTCTCTTCTGTCCACAGCCTTGATGATTCAGGAGTGGCTACAAACTTCATTAATAAGGCTTTCACCAACCTCCAACACAGTTCTTGGTGAGTCCACTTCATCATACTCCTTGTTGTACCTCTTAAAGTGCCCATTACAATTGACTGCCCAGATTCTCTTCTGTCCACAGCCCTCTTTGATTCTGAACTGTCTACAGCTTTCTACAGCTTTCATCAACCTCATCCACTGTTCTTGGTAAGTCCACTTCATCACACTCCATTTTATAGCACTTAATAGTCCCCATTACAATTGCCTGCCCAGATTCTCTTGTGTTCATAGCCCTAGATGATTCAGGAGTGGCTACAAACTTCATTACTAAGGCTTTCACCAACCTCCTACACAGTTCTTGGTAAGTCCACTTCATCTCACTCCTTGTTGTACCTCTTAAAGTGCCCATTACAATCACCTGCCCAGATTCACTTCTGTTCACAGTGATACTGTTATGTTCAAGACTTATGTGATCCTGTGATCCAGTTTTGCATATTTGATACTGTTAGTGCTGCCATCTGGTGGCCTGTTTGTCTTGTTTATTTATTTGTCTCTCTCTCCCTCTCCAGGTGAAATGACTTGGAATCAGCTGATCTCAATGCGTATGCTGGTTGGTTTCGTTGTCTGAGCTTTGTCATTAAAATGGAGCCATTGATGTTTATCCAGTCATCCACAATGTTCTCACCATGCGGTTAAATGCTGCTGTGATTTATGCTGCTCAGGATACTTTGGTTTTTTTCTTGCTATTTAAACACTCTTAGATTTAGCTTTGTACTTCTCGTAAATTTGTATGTTCCTGGATATAATGGCTGGCAAGCACTACACTGATTGTTTTCGCCTCACAATTTACAGTTTGACCTAGTATAATGTATGTGAAGCTGTTTTTGTCTACTCTTTTCTGTGTCATTATGTACTTGTTGATGTTCAAGTGGTTTAATCATAGTCACATATTTGTAGGGGTGAGTGCCATTTACTTTATTATTTTTTATTTTCTCTTGTTTCATGTTAGAGAGGCAGTTAAGACCACTATATTTTTTATTACTCTTTTTTTAGGTTAGCAAGTAAAGTGGAATGTCATGTGTTTCTGTTATTTTGGCCTTAGCTCACCCTGATGCCATATGATGTTGACTGTGACATTTTCATTTGAGCATTAAATCTGTTGTGCTGGTTTGTTTCTTATCTCCCTAAGTTCTAGACTAGTATTTTGAGAAATGTTTGATAAACAGGGTTGTAACAGTTACTCAATAATAGATGAACTTTACCATGTATAGTGCAACTTCTTTATTTCTCCCATTACAGCCAACTACACCATCACTCCTGCCACAGCTCTCTCTTTCCCCTCCCACTTGATTACTTCATAATAAAAGTCTTCCTTTTGAATTGCGGTACTAACCTTTACAGGTCAATATAGCTAACAAAAGGGATTATTAATAAAACAATGCCTTTCTACATCATAGACTTAAACTCCCTCACTTCTTAAAAATAAAAAAATGGATAATCATAGAGAACAGACTTTTACACATTTAAACAACAGAGTACACAGAGACAACACAAGAGCACAGAACAGAAGTATTATGTCCTTTCCAAATTTATTGTTAATCAAGTTTCCATTGTCCTACACTCAGGGCATGAAGTAACTTATAAGCTGGTGGCCCCTTTTTTGGTTTTACAGTCCACAAGCTGTTCTTTTGTACTGTGCTGCAGCACATGTTCAACCTTCTGTGTTTGTATGCTGCTTCTCTCCAGGCATAGTCGTTTCTCTGTGTCTGAGTTTAAGAGCTCTGTCTCTGCCTAAGTGTTGGAAGTGTAGAACTACCTTACATTTTTGAACGCCAAGTGACTAGCATCAAACATGACATCTAGCCTACTCTGTCTTGCTACACAGAAATTTTGGCCTATCTTGGAACCTGAGTTGGTCCTTCTCTTTCTCACAGAGGGAGAAGTCTTGTTCCAAGGCTAGTGAAGGGTCCATATGTATGGGCTGCATGTGCTGGATGTAAATGTCCTGGTGTATTTCTGCTTTCTATATCTATCATCTATCCCCACATAACAGATATGATCATGTTCCTCAAGTCCAACTTGGAAAGCAGATCTGAGATGGGGTATTACAGTGGAAGCGAACAACTTTATGTGAACAACTCAGTAAAAGATGAGCTCCAATGCACCTTCATGTGTTTGAGTCATGTTATTGAACAGAGGTTTTGACCATCATATTTTATGTGTAACTGTAGTGAAGACAACAAAAAGCTACGTTTGAATGTATGCACAGCTGGTGCAGCCTAGCCCAGGAGCCCAATGAATGAGAAGAACATGAAGGCATAATTTACCTTTTCATATTTCTAAACTTGCAGTAAACCTGGAAGATTCTGGGGCTTAGGCTGATGCCATTAAACATCCAGAGCATGTTCTCCCTGATGTAACATTTGACACCAGACCACAGTGTCTGTTCTAGGATCTTTAGATTGTGATAAATACAAACAGATGTCCCAAAAGTAACTCGTTAAATCAAGAAAACATAACCTCAAAGTGGATCTTCTGCTACGATCTGAAGATCTTCCACATCCAGCACAAACAACAGGTTTTAGAAAAGCCAGCGCCAAACTACTGGAAGAATAAGCATCAAAGAAAAGTAGCTAGTATACTATACATGCAAACACACTATACACATTATACATACTCTCTATTTACAATATTGCACTGGTGTAAAGCGGTTAAATGTACAGGTTTGATATGATCTAAATGTTTACATTATGTACAAAAAGCACTGGATGGGTGTGAATTCAGGTGTAGTGTAGGTGGGGAGAAGTCTTTGTGGGTGCAGTGTGACTGTGCATAGAGGTTCCAGTAGCAAGTGCAGGGTGCAGAGGGTGTCTGTATGGGGAGGAGATGTGATGGTACAGATTAGATAAACAGTCCACAAGCTATTGTTCATTCAGCAGCCTAATTGCTTGGGGATTGAAGCTGTCTCTGAACCAAATGGTTCTGGTGTTCAAGCTTCTGTACCTCCTGCCACTGGAGAGCTGTGAAAACAGGCAGTGGCTTGGGTGGGTGGAGTCCTTGATAATCCAATTTATAAAAGTAAATCAGAAATGACATTCCTTTACTGAGCATGCGTAGTCCAGATTGGGGCTACGGTTCTGAATTAGAGTCTAAAAAGCTGTCAGAATGGTGAAGAAGCAGTTCAGGGAGACAGATGGGGCTAAAAAGATGACAGTTATTAAGAGTTTATTTGTGAAAGACAAGGCTTAATCTGACTACTCAGTCCAATTTTTCTGTTCCACCTTAAATGGTGCAGCAGTTACAGTCAAAAGTATTCACCCCCCACCCCATTGCTATTTAGCTTTATTAGCAAACATAAGTGCTTTCTCCAAATTCAATAATGCTAAACTGCATTGAGGGGTTGAATAATTTGAGCTGCAAATGTACAGCACCATCATGAAATAGCTGCATCACTTAAGGTGGAACAGATAAATTTGGAAGAGAAGCTGATTTCAGTACAGCATCAATCTTGTGTGTTTTTCCATTTGTCTTCCAGTAAAACACAACTCAAATAATGAACATATGACGCTTTAAACACAACAGACAATATCATTTAAATTCAGCATGTAGTTCAAAACGACGTCCAACCAAACGCCGCTGTCTGACTCCCTGTTGTCTTCTTCTAGTTAATAGATGTAGATCAGCACCCTTAGCTCCTTCAATGAGTTTTTTCTCAGCCATTCTGTTATTTACAAAAAAAAAGCTCTTTCCTTCAAGCTTTTCAGTCCCTGAGATCAGTACTGGAGGACTTAAGGACCACATGTATGAACACATTGTGAGATCTGTCCTTATCTTCTGGTTAGTGTGGATGAAGGTAAGATACATGAAGAAGGACATGACACCTCCAGGTAAGTTTCAACGAAGTGGTAGTTTTATTAAAGCATTCACCGTAGAAAAAGTAGAGAAGAAAAACTGTCCTTTTTTTCTTTGTCTTTTATATTTTATTCTTATCTTCTGTTTCTTTGCATTTTATCTTTGTCTTGGTTTCATCTGTCTTTTATCTTCGTCCTTTCTGTGTTATTGTCTTTTTTTCTTTGTCTTTAATCTTTGTCTACTTTTTCTTTGTCCTTTCTTTGTCCTTTGTGCTCTGAGCCATTACCTGGATGAGGTGAAGTAATGTTAATCTCTGCTCTCTGTTCTGATGATCAATGACATTATTAGACTCTTTCAGTGACTCTGGGCATGAAACTTGGGTGCCTACTAACCCAGGCTAGGAGAACATCATAACCTGAGCAAGTTGGTCCTTTCCATTACTGGTGATTAAAGCTTAAAGGTGCTATTTTCGATCGTCGCCAAGCAGGGCCTTCCATAAAGTCACAGCTGTTTTGTTTTACTGATAAGTTGTTTTTAATTTTTTTTTTATAATTTTTTTTATTTGGTTATTTGTCATTGTGGTTATTGTGAATATTCTTACTGTCTGTAAAATTGATTTGTCTGGTGTTTTTCTAATAAGAAAAATACCAGACAAATCAATTTTACAGACAGTAAGAATATTCACAATACTCATGCATATCAACAAACATTCATGCATATCAACACCACAGAAGGATGGGGGGGGGGGAACCACATACATACATGTACAAACATACGTACACGTACATCACACATTAATACACATTCTACAAAAGCAACTATATTTACAGAGTCTTAACATAATTAATGGCCTCAGTCCAAAAGCAAATCATTGTTTTGGCATTGTGGAATCTGGCAGTTGCCCGTTCTAAAATAAGAATGTCCAGAAAATATCTACACCATAACTGAGATAAAGAAAGGTTAGGGTCAAACCATCCTTTCAAGATTGATTACTTGGCCACAGTCAGAGCTGCCATCATGAGTTTCTTTTGTTGTACAGTAAGCATTAAAGTATAATCATCAAAAAGTAAAAGTAAGGCTGGAGACAAAGGAATATTCACAGACAAATAACCAGACAAGATTTGTATGACATACAGCCATAAAGCCTTCACAACTGAACATGACCGAAACATATGAACATATTCTCCAACTAAACCCACCTGTTACAGTTTTTGTCGTTTGAAAGCTTCATCAAAAAAGCACAACAAGGAGTAATGTAAATGCTGTGAGCTAATTTAAAGTGAATTAACTGATGAGACAAATTTTTTGAAGACAGAAAGATGTTATGCCACACCACGTCCCAATTTGCAGAAATTCTGAATGTACACAGATCTCTATTCCAGAGCCCTACTGCACCTACAGAAAAATTCTTAAATCGAATAAAGAAATCATACAAATGTGAGACTAAGCCTCGGGAAGATTCATGATTACACAGATGATCCAGTAGGAAATGGTTCTTCAACTAAGTATTCCATGGAACCCCGTATGAACGTAGTGCCGAGCGTAGTCTCAGGTATAGAAAATAGGAAGTACCAGGAATAGAGAAAAGGTTACATAACTCTTGAAAAGAGTAAAGCCCATGGGTGCCAAAAATATAATTCAAAATACGGATGTTGCTATTAGACCAAGTGGGAAAAACAAATGGCTTGGAACCTGTCAGAAGAAAATTATTAAACCATATGGGAGAGGATTTGTGCAGTTTCACATTGCACTTAAAAAACTTAGAAACGGAGTTCCATATCTCAAGTGAGCAAGAAATAATAGTGCTATATCTTAGAAGTGAGGTCCGATGTTTAACACCAGCAAAGGGTAAGTCTTGGAGCCTAATGGAAAAAAATAAGTTGCTGTTCTATTGCTCGCCACGATACTTTAGAAGTGGAATCAAACCATGACCTTATGGCTCTTAAATGAAAAGCCCAAAAATAATATTTAAAATTAGGAATAGCTAGACCACCAGATGAATCTGGACGTTGAAGTGATTTTAGGCAGATTTTAGCCATTTTGTTGTTCCATATGAAATTTTTGGATAACTTCTCAATATCATTAAAGAAGTTGTGTGGGGGGAAGAGGGGAAGCATTGCAAACAGAAAATTTATATGAGGGAGGATATTCATTTTAAGTATGGAAATCCTGGCAGACATGGAAATTTGAAGTAAAGACCATTTTTTCATATCCTTAGTAAGTTTATTAGGGCAATGAGCATAGATGTGCTTCTGAATTCCCAGGGGCTTGGGAATTGTAGAGAGTAGAATAAAAATCATAAAAAACTTTGTTTACTTGAGAAGGATTTGTAAACACCTTATCAGAGGAACTCCTTATCTTGAAGAAGATGTACGTTAAAATAGCAATGTTTTGCACTGCCATTACTTCGATTATTACATATCACCAGTTGAACTGGAGCATGATCAGATATAAGCATGGGTAGTATGCTAGCATGAGCGATAAATGGCAGCAAGTTGGGGGACATAAAGATGTAATCAATTCTAGAATAAGAGTTATGACGACATGAATAAAAAGTGAAATTTCTTCTAATTTTTTTAAACGCCAAGGATCTGAAATGTTTAGGTCGGTCATGAAGGTTTTGAAATATCTGGCAGATGCATTCTGGTGTGATAAAAGGGGAGTCCTAACAGATCTTTCTAGATCTGAGATGGTAAGATTGAGATCAGCTCCTATTATTAATGGATAATTACCTAAAGCTAGTAGATTGATTTTAATATCATCAAAAAAGGAAGATTCAAATAAGTTTGGTGCATAGATGGAAGCTAAGCAGTATGTTATCGTGCCTAATTTGACTACTATCTACCCCCGTAATCACTTCCTGAGCTAATAATTTGTGAGTTCAGTTTCCTATCAACTACAACAAAGATACCTTTAGTTTTGTTAGGAGCACAGGATTTTGTTATTATTTTGTAATATTTGTCTTGAAATCTGTGCACATGGCATGCTTTCAAATGAGACTTCTGTATGAAGACTATATGTGCTTTTTTCCTATGTAACAAATCCAAGCACTTAGTTCTTTTGATAGGCTCGTTGGCACCATGAATATTCCATGATAAAACATTGTAGCTATCCATAGAATTTGTACAGAAAAGAGATGCCATTCAGCAAATGAAATATAATCATTATATAGATCATACAATTTAAAGAGTATGGACTGAAACAATGAATGACAATCAGGTAAATTAAACACATCAAAATAATTGTCACATAAATGATTTGCCCCCCCACCCCTGTCTATGTGGATGTGTGGTTGTGGTTTGTGCAGTTTCCAGTGTGTGTAGTATAAGAGTGCCTTAAGCCAGTTTTTATTGATAGACAAATTATTATACCATATTAAGAAACCTGCACGGCCAGTAAACCTGAATGGTTTTCTTCATTCTTTAAAAGTATTTGGTGGGACACTGTCCACTTTGTTTGATCTTTTTAAGATTTTAAGAACAAAACTCATTAATAAAGTTTTGCATTTTATTGCATTATATGTATTTTAAAGTCTTTGAGTAAGCATTGTACACTGTACTGCATCCCACATCTCTGTTACAGCAGTAACAGAGCTACCCATATAGTCCTAGGAACATTTTATTGTTTTAATATGGGTTATACAAAGAACTCGGTACAAAGAAATAATATCAGGTAAGTTTTAAAACTGACCTGTTATCTGTGTGTAAGCATATTATATAGTCCCAGGAACATAAAGTTTAGGATGTGCCCAGGCCCAGAGAAGGAATATCCTAAACTTTTGCTGACCCAAGGCTTGCATTATTTTAATACTGAATGTACAACTCAGTACTAGTTTTAGCTACACAATTAAAGTTGAATTATAAACACATTTAATAATAGTACTACTACTAATAATAATAATAAAATAAAAACTAAGATAGTCTAGTTTATTTTAGTGACTAGCAGATTTAAACATGTGTTGTTCCTTTTTTAGGTTTAGGTTGAGGGATTGTGAATGCTTAGTTACCGTTACCCACCAGAATATTTTGAAAAAGACACTTTTAGTTCCATGAAGATCCATGTTTTTAATAGAGTTCTGAGTGAAGAACCTTTTACCTGATGTATTTACCTGCACCATATTGAAGGTTCTTAACATTCATTAATTTTTATTACAAACATGTAATAGAAAAAGTAGCTAGCTAAACATTTTCTGTGGCAATGACAAATAACAAACATTTGATGCACTTTATTTTAAAGATTAAAGTTGTCACCATTTTGAACAATTATGCCTGTACATTTCCCTAGAATACAGAACTGTATGTTATGTATGCATGTTACTGCTAATCTTCGTATTGAACATGAGTTCATGTAAGGATTTCACACAACAAGAGGCCTTTGTTGTCCCATGCAATGCAATAAACATTTAGCCTGCCAAACATTTAGGTTCCCCTGACTTTTAAAGTGCATCATTGTGTCACTGAATTAATGAATTATTTAACTTTTAAAACAGGCAAATTGAGGAATCAAGGAATCAGCACTATAGAAAAAGGGAAACATATCACAATTTAAGTAAATTTCCTTAACCGCTTAAGACTCTGCATCCTCATGAGGGGGCATTACATTTCTGCTTTTCTGCACCATAATTCTCATCTCATTTTATGTGTGAAATAGTTCATTTATGTACAATAACATCTCTAGCTTCATTTGGCATGCACTGATGACAAATTGTAGCTATAATAAGATGCTACAACATCTGTAATGATGAAGTACTCATTTGAGGACATTGGGACTATATTAGGTCACAGGTTGCGCCTTTTATTTTATAATTACAGAAAGAGTTTCAATGTTAAAAGCAGAACAATCACTCAATGCAATTATAGATAAGTGTTTTTGTTCATTCTTAGTTTCATATGTGATGAAGGGTGTTGGTTTTGGTACATTTAGTAAAGTACTGTACTAAAGAACATATTTTTATATTTTCTTGTGCTTTAATTTGACTTTATCATACATTATACCTCTACTTTGCTGCATTTCAGAGGCATGTATTGTATTTTTTATGGTCAGCTACTTACACATAATGTTGCAATTATATTTGCACTATGGTATAGCCATGTTTAGGGCTTACAATAAAGTTTACATTGTTTCTACTTTTGTTTTTGTATCCTCATGCTTACAGTTCAAAATAGACAGTTTTGTACTTTGTTAGCCAATTGTTTCTTCCTGCACACATACTCTCAATTTACAATATCACAGTGGTAAAAGCAGTTAAATGTACAGGTTGATATAATCTAAATGTATACATTATTTACAAAAGGCACTAGATGGGTGTGAATTCAGGTGTAGTGTGGGTGCTGTGTGACTGCATAGGGGTCCAGTAGTAAGTGCAGAGTGTGTTTGTATGGGGAGGAGGTGTAATGGTACAGATGAGCTCCATAGTCCAGAAGCTCTTGTTCATTCAGCAGCCTAATTGCTTGAGGATAGAAGCGGTCTCTGAACCGACTGTGAGAACAGGTAATGGCTTGGGTGGGTGAAGTCCTTGATAATTCCTCAGACAGCGCCTGGTGTTTAAATCCAGAAGGTTTGGCAGCTGAACCCCGATGATGCGTCGGCCTGTGCGCACCACCCTCTGCAGAGATTTTCACTGTTGAGCTGTGCAGTTACCATACCAGGTGGTGAAACATCCCATCAGAATGCTCTCCACAGTGCAGATGGAACGTCCTGAGTATGCAGGGGTTCATACCAAACCTCCTCAGCCGTCTGAGGTAGAAGAGGTGGTGATGTGCTTTCTTTGCCACCCATGTGGTGTGTTCTGCCCATGTAAGTTCCTCAGTAATGTGAACACCAAGGAACTTGAAGCTGCCGACTCTTCTCCACAGTGGTCCCATCAATGGACATAGGGGTGTGCACTCTCTCCTGTTTCCTAAAGTCCACTACCAGCTCCTTGGTCTTGCTGATGTTAAGAGAAAGGTTGTTTTGCTGGCACCATTGTGAACCTCCTTTCTGTAGGCTGTCTCATTATCGTTGGAAATCAGGCCCACAATTGTCCTGTCATCAGCGAATTTAATGATGACATTGGAGCTGTATCTGGCTGTGCAGTCAAAGGTGTAGAGGGGAGTACAGGAGCGGGCTGAGGACACATCCCTGGAGGGGGGGGGGGGGGGTTCTAGTGTTGAGGGTCAGTAAGGAAGACATGTTTCTGCCCACCCTTAACATCTGCTGTCATCCTTTCAAGAAGTTCAGGATCCAGCTGCACAGAGAACTGTTCAGACGCAGATCCTGATGCTCTGTGTTAAACCTTGGTGGAATGATGGTGATGAATGCTGAACTGTAGTCCACAAACAGCAGTTTCACATAGGTGGTGTTCTTGTCCAGGTGGGGCAATTTGCAGAGTCAGGGAATCATTAATGGATCTGTTCTGCCCGTGTGCAAGTTGCAGTGGGCCCAAGGTACCAGGTAATGAGGAGCAGATGAAGTCTCTAACCAGTAGGTGTTAGAGCAACCGGGCGCCAGTCATTTAAGCAGGTAATTCTGCCCGTCTTTGGAACAGGGTCAATGGTGGCCAGTTTGAAGCATGCTAGCATGTCTAAGAGAGCATGAGAGGTGTTAAAAATGTCAGCTCCAGCAAGCATACTGACGCATGCTTTAAGAGTTCTGCTGGGTATGCCATTTGGGCCAGAAGATTTATGTTTGAAGATTTGTGTTGATACACTTAAAAGGGAAGGGAAGGAAAGGGGCGGAGCAGTGGTCTAGAATCCGTGTTTTCCGTGTGCTGCATGAGGTGTGCTGATAGAACATGGGTGCTACTTTCCTCAGGTTTCCTTTATTAAAGTCCCCAACAGTAATGAATGCAGCCTCCGGGCACACGGTTTCTTGCTTGTTGACCGCCTCGTACAGTTTCCTGAGCACCAGGTCCGTGTCCACGTGTACACGGCGGCAACAACGACCCCAGAGATCTGTTCCGGCAACCACACCAACCTGCACAAGATGATGAAATATTCCAGGTCCGGGGAGCAAAAAGACTCTATGAAGTGTACATTTTTCTGATCACACCAAGCATCGCTGATCAAAAAAACACACACCACCATCTTTGCTTTTCCCTGAGAGGTCCTTTGTTCCATCAGCCCGGTGCAGGGAGAACCAGGGAGAACCCCGCCGGCTCTGTCTGGAATTTTGTCTGACATCCAGGTTGCAATGAGGCAGATAATACAGCAGTCCCTTATCTCCGGTTGAAATGATATCTGTAAAGTTCGCTCAGGTTGTTTCCAGAGACTGTACATTGGCCAATAGTATGCTGGGGAGAGGGGGCTGCGAGGGTGCATTGTCTCAGCCTGATGAGGACTCCAGCTCTCCAGCTATGTTGGCTGTTTCAAGCTTCACCAAGAGGACTTTTTGATGAGTGTGCTCCCAGTATCAATCATGGCCTGGCAGTGGTGTGAGCCAATGGTGATAGATAACTTCAGGGAGTTCCACTGCAGCATACTGGTCTTGTGTTTTATTTGAAGGTGTTTTTTTTCTTACCCCCTTCTTGGTTAGCCTGTTCTGGCTAAAGGTTCTGGCTTGAGACAGGTCCTTCTCAATAATATTCCCAATTTCACTGTTTTTACAGTTCTTCATAAAAGGCTAGCTAGTCTGGTTCCTCAGTATGCCTTGCATTATTTCCTTCTCATCCATTCTCCACCTGAGACAACGGGCTCGATGTTGAAAAGCAAAGTCATGCACACCTGTTTTCTCTCACATATCCTCCTTTCAGCCTCAGCTTTATAGTCTTTAGACAGAAAGGCACGCAAAAACATTGTTTTAAATTGTGTCCATGTCGTGACATCCTCTTTCTTCCAACAACCAATCTTTAGCTGTCCCAGTTATCACAGACATCAGGGTTGCAAGTATCTCAGCATCGGTAAGAGAAAGGACAGCTAGGAACTCACATCATTCACATCATTCCAGGTAACCAATGGGATCTCGTTCATCACTTTCTCCTCCAAAAAGCAGGAAATCAATTTTAGAAGAGGCTTCACATGCATGAAAGTGATGCTTCCTATTGGCATATCTGTAGGTTTACTTGCTACACAAGGTCTAATGCTAACCCATGGAGTGGATATAAGCACAGCCTTTGCTGTGCATACGAACAATCAGCATAATACAGTTGCAGATCGTCAGAACATCAGCCAGCCGAAGTTGCAGATTAAAGCTGGATGCAGACAACAAGGGACTTGCCTTCTGCAAATGTATGTGGTTGTCTGCATCTCAAAGTGAGCCCATCATGGGGTCTATTGAACCTGTATGACAAAACAAAGATGAAGAATACATGTATAGAAACTGAATGATGACTTACCTCTTACAGAGCTGTATGCGAAAAGTCACCCTCATATAGTTGCAGATCGACAGAAAGTCAGCCAGCCAGCCATAGTTGTAAACTGAGATGCAGATGTACAGAACCTTGTTAGTCCACCTTCAGAAAGGGATTTGATCATGGGGTCCTGCAAACATGTATGACAAGAAAGAGAGTCAATACATGTATAGAAACTGAATGAATGATCACTTACCTGTTAAACAGCTGCATACGAACAGTCACCCTCATACAGTGGCAGATCGACAGAAAGTCAGCCAGCCAGCCAGCCATACTTTTAAACGAAGATGCAGATGTACAGAACCTTGTTAGTCCACCTTCAGAAAGGGATTTGATTATGGGGTTCTGTGAACCTGTATCACAAGAAAGAGAGTAAATACATGTATAGAAACTGAATGATCACTTACCAGTAAAATCAGATGCATACGAACAGTCAGCCTCCTACAGTTGCAGATCAGCAGAACATCAGCCAGCCAAAGTTCGAGATGGAGATAAAGACAACCACATACATTTGCAGAAGGCAAGTCCCTTGTTGTCTGCATCCAGCTTCAAACTGAGCCAATCGTGTAGTCTTTCGAACCTGTATGACAAAAAAAGATGGAGAATACATGTAAAGAAACTGAATGATCACTTACCTGTTACACAGCTGTATGCGAACCGTCAGCCTCCTACAGTTGCAGATCACCAGAACTTCAGCCAGCTTCAAAGTGAACCAGTCAAAGTGGTCCGGCGAACCTGTATGACAAGAAAAAAAGTTAATACATGTATAGAAACTGAATGATCACTTACCTGTTACACAGATGCATACGAACAGTCACCCTCATACAGTTGCAGATCGACAGAAAGTCAGCTGGCCAGCCATAGTTGTAAACTGAGATGCAGATGTACAGAACCTTGTTAGTCCACCTTTAGAAAGGGATTCGGTCATGGTGTCCTGCGAACTTGTATGACAAGAAAGAGAGTCAATACATGTGAAAAAACTGAATCATCACTTACCTGTTACAAAGCTGCATACGAACAGTCAGCCTCATATATTTGCAGATCATCAGAACTTCAGCCAGCCAAAGTTCCAGATGGAGAAGCAGACAACCACATACATTTGCAGTCGTCAAATCCCTTGTTGTTTGCATCCAGCTTCAAAGTGAACCAGTCAAGCGGTCCGGCGAACCTGTATGACACGAAAAGTCAATACATGTATAGAAACTAAATGTTCACTTACCTGTTACATAGATGCATACGAAGAGTCAGCCTCCTACAGTTGCAGATCATCAGAACTTCAACCAGCTTCAAAGTGAACCAGTCAAGGGGTCCTGCGAACCTGTATGACAAGAAAAAAAGTCAATACATGTATAGAAACTGAATGATCACTTACCTGTTACACAGATGCATACGAACAGTCATCATCATACAGTTGCAGATCGACAGAAAGTTAGCCAGCCATAGTTGTAAACTGAGATGCAGATGTACATAACCTTCATAGTCCACCTTCAGAAAGGGATTCGGTCATGGTGTCCTGCGAACCTGTATGACAAGAAAGAGGGTCAATACATGTATATAAACTAAATGACCACTTACCTGTCATACAGGTGTATGCGATTAGTCAGCCTAATACAGTTGCAGATCATCAGAACCTCAGCCAGCCAAAGTTCCAGATGGAGATGCAGACAACCACATACATTTGCAGTTGGCAAGTCCCTTGTTGTCTGCATCCAGCTTCAAAGTGAACCAGTCAAAAGGTCCTGCAAACCTGTATGACAAGAAAAAAAGTCAATACATGTATAGAAACTGAATGATCACTTACCTGTTACACAGCTGTATGCGAACAGTCAGTCTAATACAGTTGCAGATGGATGGAAAGCCAGCCAGCCAGCCATAGATGTATTTGGTGATGCAGATGAACAGAACCTTGTTAGTCCAACTTCAGAGAGGGAGTCGATTATGTGGTTCTGCAATCCTGTATGACAAGAAAGAGAGTCAATATATGTATAGAAACTGAATGATCACTTATCTGTTACACAGCTGTATGCGAACAGTCAGCCTCCTACAGTTGCAGATCATCAGAACTTCAGCGAGCCAAAGTTCAAGATGGAGATACAGACAACCACATACATTTGCAGTCGTCAAATCCCTTGTTGTCTGCATCCAGCTTCAAAGTGAGCCAGTATGACAAAAAAAGATAGAGAATACATCTATAGAAACTAAAAGATCACTTACCTGTTACACAGATGCATACGAACAGTCAGTCTAATACAGTTGCAGATGGATGGAAAGTCAGCCAGCCAGCCATAGATGTAAACGGTGATGCAGATGAACAGAACCTTGTTAGTCCACCTTCAGAAAGGGATTTGATCATGGGGTCCTGCGAACGTGTATGACAAGAAAAAAAGTCAATACATGTATAGAAACTAAATGATCACTTATCTGTTACACAGATGCATACGAACAGTCAGCCTCCTACAGTTGCAGATCATCAGAACTTCAGCCAGCCAAAGTTCAAGATGGAGATACAGACAACCACATACATTTGCAGACGTCAAATCCCTTGTTGTCTGTATCCAGCTTCAAAGTGAACCAGTCAAAAGGTCCTGCAAACCTTTATGAATAGAAAAAAAGTCAATACATGTACAGAAACTGAATGATCACTTACGTGTTACACAGGTGTATACGATTATTCAGCCTAATACAGTTGCAGATGGATGGAAAGCCAGCCAGCCAGCCATAGATGTAAACTGTGATGCAGATGTACAGAACCTTGTTAGTCCAACTTCAGAAAGGGATTTGATCATGGGGTCCTGCGAACCTGTATGACAAGAAAGAGAGTCAATACATGTATAGAGACTGAATGATCACTTACCTGTTATACAGCTGCATACGAACAGTCACCCTCATACAGTTGCAGATCGACAGAAAGTCAGCCAGCCAGCCATAGTTGAAAACGGTGATGCAGATGCATAGAACCTTGTTAGTTCAACTTCAGAGAGGGAGTCGATTACGTGGTTCTGCAAACCTGTATGACAAGAAAGAGAGTCAATACATGTATAGAGACTGAATGATCACTTACCTGTTATACAGACGCATACGAACCGTCAGCCTTCTCCAGTTGCAGATCATAAGAACTTCAGCCAGCTTCAACGTGAACCAGTCAAAGGGGTCCGGCGAGCCTGTATGGCAAAAAAAGATAGAGAATACATGTATAGAAACTAAATGATCACTTACCTGTTACACAGATGCATATGAACAGTCATCCTCATACAGTTGCAGATGGAAAGAAGGTGAGCCAGCCATCGTTGTAAACTGAGATACAGATGTAAAGAACCTTGTTAGTCCACATTTAGAAAGGGATTCGGTCATGGTGTCCTGCGAACCTGTATGACAAAAAAAGATAGAGAATACATATATAGAAACTGAATGATCACTTACCTGTTACACAGCTGTATGCGAACAGTCAGCCTCCTACAGTTGCAGATCATCAGAACTTCAGCCAGCCAAAGATCCAGATGAAGATGCAGACAACCACATACATTTGCAGTCGTCAAATCCCTTGTTGTCTGCATCCAGCTTCAAAGTGAGCCAGTCATATGGTCCTGCGAGCCTGTATGACAAAAAAAGATAGAGAATACATGTATAGAAACTGAATGATCACTTACCTGTTACACAGCTGTATGCGAACAGTCAGCCTCATACAGTTGCAGATGGACGGAAACCCAACTAGCCAGCCATAGTTGTAAACAGTGAATCAGATGTATAGAACCTTGTTAGTCCACCTTCAGAGAGGGAGTCGATCATGGTGTCCTGCGAACCTGTATGACAAGAAAGAGAGTCAATACATGTATAGAAACTGAAAGATCACTTACCTGTTAGAAAGATGCATACGAACAGTCAGCCTCATATATTTGCAGATCATCAGAACTTCAGCCAGCCAAAGTTCCAGATGGAGATGCAGACAACCACATTCATTTGCAGTCGTCAAATCCCTTGTTGTCTGCATCCAGCTTCAAAGTGAACCAGTCAAGGGGTCCTGCGAACCTGTATGACAAGAAACAGAGTCAATACATGTATAGAAACTGAATGATCACTTACCTGTTATACAGCTGCATACGAATAGTCACCCTCATACAGTTGCAGATCGACAGAAAGTCAGCCAGCCAGCCATAGTTGTAAACGGTGATGCAGATACATAGAACCTTGTTAATCTACCTTCAGAAAGGGATTCGTTCATGGGGTCCTAGAAACCTGTATGACAAGAAAGAGAGTCAATACATGTATAGAAACTGAATGATCACTTACCTGTTACACAGATGCATACGAACAGTCACCCTCATACAGCTGCAGATCATCAGAACATCAGCCAGCCAAAAGTCCAGATGGAGATGCAGACAACCACATAAATTTGCAGGAGGCAAGTCCCTTGTTGTCTGCATCCAGCGTCAAATTGAACCAGTTAAGGGGTCCTGCGAACCTGTATGACAAAAAAGATGGAGAATACATGTATAGAAACTGAATGATCACTTACCTGTTATACAGCTGCATACAAACAGACACCCTCATACAGTTGCAGATTGATAGAAAGTCAGCCAGCCAGCCATAGTTGTAAACGGTGATGCAGATGCATAGAACCTTGTTAGTCCAAGTTCAGAGATGGAGTCGATTATGTGGTTCTGCAAACCTGTATGACAAGAAAGAGAGTCAATACATGTATAGAGACTGAATGATCACTTACCTGTTGCACAGATGCATACGAACCATCAGCCTCCTCCAGTTGCAGATCATCAGAACTTCAGCCAGCTTCAAAGTGAACCAGTCAAAGGGGTCCGGCGAACCTGTATGACAAAAAAAGATAGAGAATACATGTATAGAAACTGAATAATCACTTACCTATTACACAGATGCATACGAACAGTCATCCTCATACAGTTGCAGAAGGACAGAATGTCAGCCAGCCAGCCATAGTTGTAAACTGAGATGCAGATGTAAGGAACCTTGTTAGTCCACCTTTAGAAAGGGATTCGGTCATGGTGTCCTGCGAAAATGTATGAGAAGAAAGAGAGTCAAAACATGTATAGAAACTGAATGATCACTTACCTCTTACAAAGCTGCATACAAACAGTCAGCCTCGTATATTTGCAGATCATAAGAAACTTCAGCCAGCCAAAGTTCCAGATGGAGATGCAGACAACGACATACATTTGCAGTCGTCAAATCTCTTGTTGTCTTCATCCAGCTTCAAAGTGAACCAGTCAAAGGGGTCCGGCGAACCTGTATGGCAAAAAAAGATAGAGAATACATGTATAGCAACTGAATGATCACTTACCTGTTACACAGATGCATACGAACAGTCATCCTCATACAGTTGCAGATCATCAGAACTTCAGCCAGCCAAAGTTCCAGATGGAGATGCAGACAACCACATACATTTGCAGTCGTCAAATTCCTTGTTGTCTGCATCCAGCTTCAAAGTGAACCAGTCAAGGGGTTCTGCGAACCTGTATGACAAGAAAAAAAGTCAATACATGTATAGAAACTAAATGATCACTTACCTGTTACACAGATGCATACGAAAATTCAGCCTCCTACAGTTGCAGATCATCAGAACTTCAACCAGCTA
The DNA here is from genome assembly GCF_030463535.1 of Salminus brasiliensis. NCBI lineage: Eukaryota > Metazoa > Chordata > Actinopteri > Characiformes > Bryconidae > Salminus > Salminus brasiliensis. The sequence continues at coordinate 12,668,960 of NC_132893.1, read as the reverse complement.
CAAAGTGAACCAGTCAAGGGGTCCTGCAAACCTGTATGAAGAGAAAAAAAGTCAATACATGTATAGAAACTGAACGATCACTTACCTGTTACACAGCTGCATACGAACAATCACCCTCATACTGTTGCAGATCGACAGAAAGTCAGCCAGCCAGCCATAGTTGTAAACGGTGATGCAGATGCATAGAACTTTGTTAGACCAGCTTCAGAGAGGGAGTCGATTATGTGGTTCTGCAAACCTGTATGACAAGAAAGATAGTCAATACATGTATAGAGACTGAATGATCACTTACCTGTTACAAAGATGCATATGAACAGTCATCCTCATACAGTTGCAGGTCCACCTTCAGAAAGGGATTCGGTCATGGTGTCCTGCAAACCTGTATGACAAAAAAGAAAGTCAATACATGTATAGAAACTGAATGATCACTTACCTGTTACACAGCTCCATACGAACAGTCAGCCTCATACAGTTGCAGATCATAAGAAAATCAGCCAGCCAAAGTTCCAGATTGAAGCTGGATGCAGACAACAAAATACATTTGCAGAAGGCAAGTCCCTTGTTGTCTGCATCCAGCTTCAAAGTGAACCAGTCAAAAGGTCCTGCGAACCTGTATAAAAAGAAAAAAAGTCAATACATGTATAGAAACTGAATGATCACTTACCTGTTACACAGATGCATACGAACAGTCAGCCTCCTACAGTTGCAGATCATCAGAACTTCAGCCAGCTTCAAAGTGAACCAGTCAAAGGGGTCCGTCGAACCTGTATGACAAGAAAAAAAGTCAATACAAGTATAGAAACTGAACGATCACTTACCTGTTACACAGCTGCATACGAACAGTCACCCTCATACTGTTGCAGATCGACAGAAAGTCAGCCAGCCAGCCATAGTTGTAAACGGTGATGCAGATGCATAGAACCTTGTTAGACCAGCTTCAGAGAGGGAGTCGATTATGTGGTTCTGCAAACCTGTGTGAAAAGAAAGAGAGTCAATACATATATAGAGAGTAAATGATCACTTACCTGTTACAAAGATGCATATGAACAGTCAGCCTCATATATTTGCAGATCATCAGAACTTCAACCAGCTTCAAAGTGAACCAGTCAAGGGGTCCGGCGAACCTGTATGAGAAGAAAAGTCAATACATGTATAGAAACTAAATGATCACTTACATTTTACATAGATGCATACGAACAGTCAGCCTCCTACAGTTGCAGATCATCAGAATTTCAACCAGCTTCAAAGTAAACCAGTCAAGGGGTCCTGCGAACCTGTATGACAAGAAAAAAAGTCAATACATGTATAGAAACTGAATGATCACTTACCTGTTGCACAGATGCATACGAACAGTCATCCTCATACAGTTGCAGGTCCACCTTCAGAAAGGGATTCGGTCATGGTGTCCTGCAAACCTGTATGACAAAAAAGAAAGTCAATACATGAATAGAAACTGAATGATCACTTACCTGTTACACAGCTGCATACGAACAGTCAGCCTCATACAGTTGCAGATCATAAGAAAATCAGCCAGCCAAAGTTCCACATTGAAGCTGGATGCAGACAACAAAATACATTTGCAGAAGGCAAGTCCCTTGTTGTCTGCATCCAGCTTCAAAGTGAACCAGTCAAAAGGTCCTGCGAACCTGTATGAAAAGAAAAAAAATCAATACATGTATAGAAACTGAATGATCACTTACGTGTTACACAGGTGTATGCGATTAGTCAGTCTAATACAGTTGCAGATTGTAAGCACATCAGCCAGCCAAAAATTCCAGATGGAGATGCAGACAACCACATACATTTGCAGAAGCAAGTCCCCTGTTGTCTGCATCCAGCTTCAAAGTGAGCCACTTGTGTGGTCCTGCGAGCCTGTATGACAAAAAAAGATAGAGAATACATGTACAGAATCTCAATGATCACTTACCTGTTACACAGATGCATACGAACAGTCACCCACATACAGTTGCAGATCATCAGAACATCAGCCAGCCAAAAATTCCAGATGGAGATGCAGACAACCACATACATTTGCAGTTGGCAAGTCCTTTGTTGTCTGAATCCAGCTTCAATGTGAAACAGTCAAAAGGTCCTGTGAACCTGTATGACAAGAAAAAAAGTCAATACGTGTATAGAAACTGAATGATCACTTACCTGTTATACAGCTGCATACAAACAGACACCCTCATACAGTTGCAGATTGACAGAAAGTTAGCCAGCCAGCCATAGTTGTAAACGGTGATGCAGATGCATAGAACCTTGTTAGTCCAAGTTCAGAGATGGAGTCGATTATGTGGTTCTGCAAACCTGTATGACAAGAAAGAGAGTCAATACATGTATAGAGACTGAATGATCACTTACCTGTTGCACAGACGCATACGAACCATCAGCCTCCTCCAGTTGCAGATCATCAAAACTTCAGCCAGCTTCAAAGTGAACCAGTCAAAGGGGTCCGGCGAACCTGTATGACAAAAAAAGATAGAGAATACATGTATAGAAACTGAATGATCACTTACCTGTTACATACGAACATACGAACAGTCATCCTCATACAGTTGCAGATCATCAGAACTTCAGCCAGCCAAAGTTCCAGATGGACATGCAGACAACCACATACATTTGCAGTCGTCAAATTCCTTGTTGTCTGCATCCAGCTTCAAAGTGAACCAGTCAAGGGGTCCTGCGAACCTGTATGACAAGAAAAAAAGTCAATACATGTATAGAAACTAAATGATCACTTACCTGTTACACAGATGCATACAAAAATTCAGCCTCCTACAGTTGCAGATCATCAGAACTTCAACCAGCTACAAAGTGAACCAGTCAAGGGGTCCTGCAAACCTGTATGAAGAGAAAAAAAGTCAATACATGTATAGAAACTGAACGATCACTTGCCTGTTACACAGCTGCATACGAACAGTCACCCTCATACTGTTGCAGGTCCACCTTCAGAAAGGGATTCGGTCATGGTGTCCTGCAAACCTGTATGACAAAAAAGAAAGTCAATACATGTATAGAAACTGAATGATCACTTACCTGTTACACAGCTGCATACGAACAGTCAGCCTCATACAGTTGCAGATCATAAGAAAATCAGCCAGCCAAAGTTCCAGATTGAAGCTGGATGCAGACAACAAAATACATTTGCAGAAGGCAAGTCCCTTGTTGTCTGCATCCAGCTTCAAAGTGAACCAGTCAAAAGGTCCTGCGAACCTGTATGAAAAGAAAAAAAGTCAATACATGTATAGAAACTGAATGATCACTTACCTGTTACACAGATGCATACGAACAGTCAGCCTCCTACAGTTGCAGATCATCAGAACTTCAGCCAGCTTCAAAGTGAACCAGTCAAAGGGGTCCGTCGAACCTGTATGACAAGAAAAAAAGTCAATACAAGTATAGAAACTGAACGATCACTTACCTGTTACACAGCTGCATACGAACAGTCACCCTCATACTGTTGCAGATCGACAGAAAGTCAGCCAGCCAGCCATAGTTGTAAACGGTGATGCAGATGCATAGAACCTTGTTAGCTTCAGAGAGGGAGTCGATTATGTGGTTCTGCAAACCTGTATGACAAGAAAGAGAGTCAATACATGTATAGAGACTAAATGATCACTTACCTGTTACAAAGATGCATATGAACAGTCAGCCTCATATATTTGCAGATCATCAGAATTTCAACCAGCTTCAAAGTGAACCAGTCAAGGGGTCCGGCGAACCTGTATGAGAAGAAAAGTCAATACATGTATAGAAACTAAATGATCACTTAGATTTTACATAGATGCATACGAACAGTCAGCCTCCTACAGTTGCAGATCATCAGAATTTCAACCAGCTTCAAAGTGAACCAGTCAAGGGGTCCTGCGAACCTGTATGACAAGAAAAAAAGTCAATACATGTATAGAAACTGAATGATCACTTACCTGTTGCACAGATTCATATGAACAGTCATCCTCATACAGTTGCAGGTCCACCTTCAGAAAGGGATTCGGTCATGGTGTCCTGCAAACCTGTATGACAAGAAAAAAAGTCAATACATGTATAGAAACTGAATGATCACTTACCTGTTGCACAGATGCATACGAACAGTCATCCTCATACAGTTCCAGGTCCACCTTCAGAAAGGGATTCGGTCATGGTGTTCTGCAAACCTGTATGACAAAAAAGAAAGTCAATACATGTATAGAAACTGAATTATCACTTACCTGTTACACAGCTGCATACGAACAGTCAGCCTCATACAGTTGCAGATCATAAGAACATCAGCCAGCCAAAGTTCCACATTGAAGCTGGATGCAGACAACAAAATACATTTGCAGAAGGCAAGTCCCTTGTTGTCTGCATCCAGCTTCAAAGTGAACCAGTCAAAAGGTCCTGCGAACCTGTATGAAAAGAAAAAAAATCAATACATGTATAGAAACTGAATGATCACTTATGTGTTACACAGGTGTATGCGATTAGTCAGTCTAATACAGTTGCAGATTGTCAGCACATCAGCCAGCCAAAAATTCCAGATGGAGATGCAGACAACCACATACATTTGCAGAAGGCAAGTCCCTTGTTGTCTGCATCCAGCTTCAAAGTGAGCCACTTGTGTGGTCCTGCGAGCCTGTATGACAAAAAAAAGATAGAGAATACATGTACAGAATCTGAATGATCACTTACCTGTTACACAGATGCATACGAACAGTCACCCACATACAGTTGCAGATCATCAGAACATCAGCCAGCCAAAAATTCCAGATGGAGATGCAGACAACCACATACATTTGCAGTTGGCAAGTCCTTTGTTGTCTGCATCCAGCTTCAAAGTGAACCAGTCAAAGGGGTCCGTCGAACCTGTATGACAAGAAAAAAAGTCAATACAAGTATAGAAACTGAACGATCACTTACCTGTTACACAGCTGCATACGAACAGTCACCCTCATACTGTTGCAGATCGACAGAAAGTCAGCCAGCCAGCCATAGTTGTAAACGGTGATGCAGATGCATAGAACCTTGTTAGACCAGCTTCAGAGAGGGAGTCGATTATGTGGTTCTGCAAACCTGTATGACAAGAAAGAGAGTCAGTACATGTATAGAGACTAAATGATCACTTACCTGTTACAAAGATGCATATGAACAGTCAGCCTCATATATTTGCAGATCATCAGAACTTCAACCAGCTTCAAAGTGAACCAGTCAAGGGGTCCTGCGAACCTGTATGACAAGAAAGAGAGTCAATACATGTATAAAGACTGAATGATCACTTACCTGTTACACAGACGCATACGAACCGTCAGCCTTCTCCAGTTACAGATCATCAGAACTTCAGCCAGCTTCAAAGTGAACCAGTCAAAGGGGTCCGGCGAACCTGTATGGCAAAAAAAGATAGAGAATACATGTATAGAAACTGAATGATCACTTACCTGTTACACAGATGCATACGAACAGTCATCCTCATACAGTTGCAGATCATCAGAACTTCAGCCAGCCAAAGTTCCAGATGGAGATGCAGACAACCACATACATTTGCAGTCGTCAAATTCCTTGTTGTCTGCATCCAGCTTCAAAGTGAACCAGTCAAGGGGTCCTGCGAACGTGTATGACAAGAAAAAAAGTCAATACATGTATAGAAACTAAATGATCACTTACCTGTTACACAGATGCATACGAACAGTCAGCCTCCTACAGTTGCAGATCATCAGATGTTCAGCCAGCTTCAAAGTGAACCAGTCAATGGGGACCGTCGAACCTGTATGACAAGAAAAAAAGTCAATACATGTTTAGAAACTGAATGATCACTTACGTGTTACAAACGTGTATGCGAATATTCAGCCTAATACAGTTGCAGATGGATGGAAAGCTAGCCAGCCAGCCATACTTTTAAACGAAGATGCAGATGTACAGAACCTTGTAAGTCCACCTTCAGAAAGGGATTTGATCATGGGGTCCTGCGAACCTGTATGACAAGAAAGAGAGTCAATACATGTATAGAAACTGAATGATCACTTACCTGTTACACAGCTGCATACAAACAGTCAGCCTCATACAGCTGCAGATCATCAGAAAATCAACCAGCCAAAGCTCCAGATTGAAGCTGGATGCAAAAGACAAAATACATTTGCAGAAGGCAAGTCCCTTGTTGTCTGCATCCAGCTTCAAACTAAGCCAGTCGTGTGGTCCTGCGAACATGTATCACAAAAAAAGATGGAGAATCCATGTATAGAAACTGAATGATCACTTACCTGTTACACAGCTGCATACGAACAGTCACCCTCATACAGCTGCAGATCGTCAGAACATCAGCCAACCAAAGTTCCAGATGGAGATGCAGACAACCACATACATTTGCAGAAGGCAAGTCCCTTGTTTTCTGCATCCATCGTCAAATTGAACCAGTCAAGGGGTCCTGCGAGCCTGTATGACAAAAAATAGAGAACACAGGTATAGAAACTGAATGACCACTTATCTGTTACACAGATGCATACGAACAGTCAGCCTCCTACAGTTGCAGATCATCAGAACTTCAGCCAACCAAAGTTCCAGATGGAGATGCAGACAACCACATACATTTGCAGTTGGCAAGACCCTGTTATCTGCATCCAGCTTCAAAGTGAACCATTAAAGGGGTCCTGCGAACCTGTATGACAAGAAAAAAAGTCAATACATGTACAGAAACTGAATGATCACTTACGTGTTACACAGGTGTATGCGATTATTCAGCCTAATACAGTTGCAGATGGATGGAAAGCCAGCCAGCCAGCCATAGATGTAAACGGAGATGCAGATGTACAGAACCTTGTTAGTCCAACTTCAGAAAGGGATTTGATCATGGGGTCCTGCGAACCTGTATGACAAGAAAGAGAGTCAATACATGTATAGAAACTGAATGATCACTTACCTGTTGCACAGACGCATACGAACCATCAGCCTCCTCCAGTTGCAGATCATCAGAACTTCAGCCAGCTTCAAAGTGAACCAGTCAAAGAGGTCAGGCGACCCTGTATGGCAAAAAAAGATAGAGAATACATGTACAGAAACTGAATGATCACTTACCTGTTACAAAGATGCATATGAACAGTCAGCCTCATATATTTACAGATCATCAGAACTTCAACCAGCTTCAAAGTGAACCAGTCAAAGGGTCCGGCGAACCTGTATGACAAGAAAAGTCAATACATGTATAGAAACTAAATGATCACTTACCTGTTACACAGCTGCATACGAACAGTCATCCTCATACTATTGCAGATCGACAGAAAGTCAGACAGCCAGCCATAGTTGTAAACTGAGATGCAGATGCAAAGAACCTTGTTAATCACCTTCAGAAAGGGATTCGATCAGGGTGTCCTGCGAACCTGTATGACAAAAAAGAGAGTCAATACATGTATAGAAACTGAATGACCACTTACCAGTGACAGAGCTGTATGCGAACAGTCAGCCTAATACAGTCGCAGATGGACAGAAACCCAACTAGCCAGCCATAGTTGTAAACAGTGAACCAGATGTATAGAACCTTGTTAGTCCCCCTTCAGAGAGGGAGTCGATCATGGTGTCCTGCGAACCTGTATGTCAAGAAAGAGACTCAATACATGTATACAAAATTGAATGATCACTTACTTGTTACAAAGCTGCATACGAACAGTCAGCCTCATACTGTTGCAGGTCCACCTTCAGAAAGGGATTCGGTCATGGTGTCCTGCAAACCTGTATGACAAAAAAGAAAGTCAATACATGTATAGAAACTGAATGATCACTTACCTGTTAAACAGCTGCATACGAACAGTCAGCCTCCTACAGTTGCAGATCATCAGAACTTCAGCCAGCCAAAGTTCCAGATGGAGATGCAGACAACCAAATACATTTGCAGTCGTCAAATTCCTTGTTGTCTGCATCCAGCTTCAAAGTGAACCAGTCAAGGGGTCCTGCAAACCTGTATGAAGAGAAAAAAAGTCAATACATGTATAGAAACTGAATGATCACTTACCTGTTACACAGATGCATACGAAAATTCAGCCTCCTACAGTTGCAGATCATCAGAACTTCAACCAGCTACAAAGTGAACCAGTCAAGGGGTCCTGCAAACCTGTATGAAGAGAAAAAAAGTCAATACATGTATAGAAACTGAATGATCACTTACCTGTTACACAGATGCATACGAACAGTCATCCTCATACAGTTGCAGATCATCAGAACTACAGCCAGCTTCAAAGTGAACCAGTCAAAGGGGTCCGTCGAACCTGTATGACAAGAAAAAGTCAATACATGTATAGAAACTGAATGATCACTTACCTGTTACACAGCGGTATGCGAACAGTCAGCCTCGTACAATTGCAGATCATCAGAACTTCAGCCAGCCAAAGATCAAGATGGAGATGCAGACAACCACATACATTTGCAGTCATTAAATCCCTTGTTTTCTGCATCCAGCTTCAAAGTGAGCCAGTCGTGTGGTCCTGCGAGGCTGTATGACAAAAAAAGATAGAGAATACATGTATAGAAACTGAATGATCACTTACCTGTTACACAGCTGTATGCGAACAGTCAGCCTAATACAGTTGCAGATGAAAGGAAAGCCATCTAGCCAGCCACAGTTGTAAACAGTGAATCAGATGTATAGAACCTTGTTAGTCCACCTTCAGAGAGGGAGTCGATCATGGTGTCCTACGAACCTGTATGACAAGAAAGAGAGTCAATATATGTATAGAAACTGAAAGATCACTTACCTGTTACAAAGATGCATACGAACAGTCAGCCTCATATATTTGCAGATCATCAGAACTTCAGCCAGCCAAAGTTCCAGACGGAGATGCAGACAAACACATTCATTTGCAGTCGTCAAATCCCTTGTTGTCTGCATCCAGCTTCAAAGTGAACCAGTCAAGGGGTCCTGCGAACCTGTATGACAAGAAAGAGAGTCAATACATGTATAGAAACTGAATGATCACTTACCTGTTATACAGCTGCATACGAATAGTCACCCTCATACAGTTGCAGATCGACAGAAAGTCAGCCAGCCAGCCATAGTTGTAAACGGTGATGCAGATACATAGAACCTTGTTAGTCCAACTTCAGAGAGGGAGTCGATTATGTGGTTCTGCAAACCTGTATGACAAGAAAGAGTCAATACATGTATAGAGACTAAATGATCACTTACCTGTTACACAGACGCATACGAACCGTCAGCCTTCTCCAGTTGCAGATCATCAGAACTTCAGCCAGCTTAAAAGTGAACCAGTCAAGGGGTCCTGCGAACCTGTATGACAAGAAAAAAAGTCAATACATGTATAGAAACTAAATGATCACTTACCTGTTACACAGGTGCATACGAACAGTCAGCCTCCTACAGTTACAGATCATCAGATCTTCAGCCAGCTTCAAAGTGAACCAGTCAATGGGGACCGTCGAACCTGTATGACAAGAAAAAAAGTCAATACATGTTTAGAAACTGAATGATCACTTACGTGTTACAAACGTGTATGCAAATATTCAGCCTAATACAGTTGCAGATGAATGGAAAGCCAGCCAGCCAGCCATACTTTTAAACGAAGATGCAGATGTACAGAACCTTGTAAGTCCACCTTCAGAAAGGGATTTGATCATGGGGTCCTGTGAACCTGTATGATAAGAAAGAGAGTCAATACATGTATAGAAACTGAATGATCACTTACCTGTTACACAGCTGCATACAAACAGTCAGCCTCATACAGCTGCAGATCATCAGAAAATCAACCAGCCAAAGCTCCAGATTGAAGCTGGATGCAAAAGACAAAATACATTTGCAGAAGGCAAGTCCCTTGTTGTCTGCATCCAGCTTCAAACTAAGCCAGTCGTGTGGTCCTGCGAACATGTATCACAAAAAAAGATGGAGAATCCATGTATAGAAACTGAATGATCACTTACCTGTTACACAGCTGCATACGAACAGTCACCCTCATATAGCTGCAGATCGTCACAACATCAGCCAACCAAAGTCCCAGATGGAGATGCAGACAACCACATACATTTGCAGAAGGCAAGAACCTTGTTGTCTGCATCCATCGTCAAATTGAACCAGTCAAGGGGTCCTGCGAGCTTGTATGACAAAAGATAGAGAACACAAGTATAGAAACTGAATGACCACTTACCTGTTACACAGATGCATACGAACAGTCAGCCTCCTACAGTTGCAGATCATCAGAACTTCAGCAACCAAAGTTCCAGATGGAGATGCAGACAACCACATACATTTGCAGTTGGCAAGACCCTGTTGTCTGCATCCAGCTTCAAAGTGAACCAGTCAAGGGGTCCTGCGAACCTGTATGACAAGAAACAAAGTCAATACATGTATAGAAACTGAATGATCACTTACCTGTTATATAGCTGCATACGAACAGTCACCCTCATACAGTTGCAGATCATCAGAACTTCAGCCAGCCAAAGTTCCAGATGGAGATGCAGACAACCACATTCATTTGCAGTCGTCAAATCCCTTGTTGTCTGCATCCAGCTTCAAAGTGAACCAGTCAAGGGGTCCTGCGAACCTGTATGACAAGAAAGAGAGTCAATACATGTTTAGAAACTGAATGATCACTTACGTGTTACAAACGTGTATGCCAATATTCAGCCTAATACAGTTGCAGATGGATGGAAAGCCAGCCAGCCAGCCATACTTTTAATCGAAGATGCAGATGTACAGAACCTTGTTAGTCCAACTTCAGAAAGGGATTTGATCATGGGGTCCTGCGAACCTGTATGACAAGAAAGAGAGTCAATACATGTATAGAAACTGAATGATCACTTACCTGTTATACAGCTGCATACGAACAGTCACCCTCATACAGTTGCAGAGGGACAGAACGTCAGCCAGGCAGCCATAGTTGTAAATGAAGATGCAGATGTACAGAACCTTGTTAGTCCACCTTCAGAAAGGGATTCGGTCATGGTGTCCTGCGAACCTGTATGACAAGAAAAAGAGTCAATACATATATAGAGACTGAATGATCACTTACCTGTTACACAGACGCATACGAACCGTCAGCCTTCTCCAGTTGCAGATCATTAGAACTTCAGCCAGCTTCAAAGTGAACCAGTCAAAGGGGTCAGGCGACCCTGTATGGCAAAAAAAGATAGAGAATACATGTATAGAAACTGAATGATCACTTACCTGTTACAAAGATGCATATGAACAGTCAGCCTCATATATTTACAGATCATCAGAACTTCAACCAGCTTCAAAGTGAACCAGTCAAAGGGTCCGGCGAACCTGTATGACAAGAAAAGTCAATACATGTATAGAAACTAAATGATCACTTACCTGTTACATAGATGCATACGAACAGTCAGCCTCATACAGTTGCAGATCATCAGAACTTCAACCAGCTTCAAAGTGAACCAGTCAAGGGGTCCTGCGAACCTGTATGACAAAAAAATATAGAGAATACATGTATAGAAACTGAATAATCCCTTGCCTGTTACATAGATGCATACGAACAGTCAGCCTCCTACAGTTGCAGATCATCAGAACTTCAGCCAGCCAAAGTTCCAGATGGAGATGCAGACAACCACATACATTTGCATTCGTCAAATCCCTTGTTGTCTGTATCCAGCTTCAAAGTGAACCAGTCAAGGGGTCCTGCGAACCTGTATGACAAGAAAAAAAGTCAATACATGTATAGAAACTGAATGATCACTTACGTGTTACACAGGTGTATGCGATTATTCAGCCTAATACAGTTGCAGATGGATGGAAAGCCAGCCAGCCAGCCATAGATGTAAACTGTGATGCAGATGTACAGAACCTTGTTAGTCCAACTTCAGAAAGGGATTTGATCATGGGGTCCTGCGAACCTGTATGACAAGAAAGAGAGTCAATACATGTATAGAGACTGAATGATCACTTACCTGTTATACAGCTGCATACGAACAGTCACCCTCATACAGTTGCAGATCGACAGAAAGTCAGCCAGCCAGCCATAGTTGTAAACGGTGATGCAGATGCATAGAACCTTGTTAGTTCAACTTCAGAGAGGGAGTCGATTACGTGGTTCTGCAAACCTGTATGACAAGAAAGAGAGTCAATACATGTATAGAGACTGAATGATCACTTACCTGTTATACAGACGCATACGAACCGTCAGCCTTCTCCAGTTGCAGATCATCAGAACTTCAGCCAGCTTCAACGTGAACCAGTCAAAGGGGTCCGGCGAGCCTGTATGGCAAAAAAAGATAGAGAATACATGTATAGAAACTGAATGATCACTTACCTGTTACACAGATGCATATGAACAGTCATCCTCATACAGTCGCAGATGGACAGAAGGTGAGCCAGCCATCGTTGTAAACTGAGATGCAGATGTAAAGAACCTTGTTAGTCCACATTTAGAAAGGGATTTGGTCATGGTGTCCTGCGAACCTGTATGACAAAAAAAGATAGAGTATACATATATAGAAACTGAATGATCACTGTATGCGAACAGTCAGCCTCATACAGTTGCAGATCATAAGAACATCAGCCAGCCAAAGTTCCACATTGAAGCTGGATGCAGACAACAAAATACATTTGCAGAAGGCAAGTCCCTTGTTGTCTGCATCCAGCTTCAAAGTGAACCAGTCAAAAGGTCCTGCGAACCTGTATGAAAAGAAAAAAAATCAATACATGTATAGAAACTGAATGATCACTTACGTGTTACACAGGTGTATGCGATTAGTCAGTCTAATACAGTTGCAGATTGTCAGCACATCAGCCAGCCAAAAATTCCAGATGGAGATGCAGACAACCACATACATTTGCAGAAGGCAAGTCCCTTGTTTTCTGCATCCAGCTTCAAAGTGAACCAGTCAAAAGGTCCTGCGAACCTGTATGAAAAGAAAAAAAGTCAATACATGTATAGAAACTGAATGATCACTTACCTGTTACACAGATGCATACGAACAGTCATCCTCATACAGTTGCAGATCAACAGAACTTCAGCCAGCCAAAGTTCCAGATGGAGATGCAGACAACCACATACATTTGCAGTCGTCAAATTCCTTGTTGTCTGCATCCAGCTTCAAAGTGAACCAGTCAAGGGGTCCTGCGAACCTGTATGACAAGAGAAAAAGTCAATACATGTATAGAAACTAAATGATTACTTACCTGATACACAGATGCATACGAAAATTCAGCCTCCTACAGTTGCAGATCATCAGAACTTCAACCAGCTACAAAGTGAACCAGTCAAGGGGTCCTGCAAACCTGTATGAAGAGAAAGAAAGTCAATACATGTATAGAAACTGAACGATCACTTACCTGTTACACAGCTGCATACGAACAATCACCCTCATACTTTTGTAGATCGACAGAAAGTCAGCCAGCCAGACATAGTTGTAAACGGTGATGCAGATGCATAGAACCTTGTTAGACCAGCTTCAGAGAGGGAGTCGATTATGTGGTTCTGCAAACCTGTATGACAAGAAAAAAAGTCAATACATGTATAGAAACTGAATGATCACTTACCTGTTGCACAGATGCATACGAATAGTCATCCTCATACAGTTGCAGGTCCACCTTCAGAAAGGGATTCGGTCATGGTGTCCTGCAAACCTGTATGACAAAAAAGAAAGTCAATACATGAATAGAAACTGAATGATCACTTACCTGTTACACAGCTGCATACGAACAGTCAGCCTCATACAGTTGCAGATCATAAGAAAATCAGCCAGCCAAAGTTCCAGATTGAAGCTGGATGCAGACAACAAAATACATTTGCAGAAGGCAAGTCCCTTGTTGTCTGCATCCAGCTTCAAAGTGAACCAGTCAAAAGGTCCTGCGAACCTGTATGAAAAGAAAAAAAATCAATACATGTATAGAAACTGAATGATCACTTACGTGTTACACAGGTGTATGCGATTAGTCAGTCTAATACAGTTGCAGATTGTAAGCACATCAGCCAGCCAAAAATTCCAGATGGAGATGCAGACAACCACATACATTTGCAGAAGGCAAGTCCCCTGTTGTCTGCATCCAGCTTCAAAGTGAGCCACTTGTGTGGTCCTGCGAGCGTGTATGACAAAAAAAGATAGAGAATACATGTACAGAATCTCAATGATCACTTACCTGTTACACAGATGCATACGAACAGTCACCCACATACAGTTGCAGATCATCAGAACATCAGCCAGCCAAAAATTCCAGATGGAGATGCTGACAACCACATACATTTGCAGTTGGCAAGTCCTTTGTTGTCTGCATCCAGCTTCAATGTGAAACAGTCAAAAGGTCCTGTGAACCTGTATGACAAGAAAGAGAGTCAATACATGTATAGAGACTGAATGATCACTTACCTGTTGCACAGACGCATACGAACCATCAGCCTCCTCCAGTTGCAGATCATCAAAACTTCAGCCAGCTTCAAAGTGAACCAGTCAAAGGGGTCCGGCGAACCTGTATGACAAAAAAAGATAGAGAATACATGTATAGAAACTGAATGATCACTTACCTGTTACAAACGAACATACGAACAGTCATCCTCATACAGTTGCAGATCATCAGAACTTCAGCCAGCCAAAGTTCCAGATGGACATGCAGACAACCACATACATTTGCAGTTGTCAAATTCCTTGTTGTCTGCATCCAGCTTCAAAGTGAACCAGTCAAGGGGTCCTGCGAACCTGTATGACAAGAAAAAAAGTCAATACATATATAGAAACTAAATGATCACTTACCTGTTACACAGATGCATACGAAAATTCAGCCTCCTACAGTTGCAGATCATCAGAACTTCAACCAGCTACAAAGTGAATCAGTCAAGGGGTCCTGCAAACCTGTATGAAGAGAAAAAAAGTCAATACATGTATAGAAACTGAACGATCACTTGCCTGTTACACAGCTGCATACGAACAGTCACCCTCATACTGTTGCAGGTCCACCTTCAGAAAGGGATTCGGTCATGGTGTCCTGCAAACCTGTATGACAAAAAAGAAAGTCAATACATGTATAGAAACTGAATGATCACTTACCTGTTACACAGCTGCATACGAACAGTCAGCCTCATACAGTTGCAGATCATAAGAAAATCAGCCAGCCAAAGTTCCAGATTGAAGCTGGATGCAGACAACAAAATACATTTGCAGAAGGCAAGTCCCTTGTTGTCTGCATCCAGCTTCAAAGTGAACCAGTCAAAAGGTCCTGCGAACCTGTATGAAAAGAAAAAAAGTCAATACATGTATAGAAACTGAATGATCACTTACCTGTTACACAGATGCATACGAACAGTCAGCCTCCTACAGTTGCAGATCATCAGAACTTCAGACAGCTTCAAAGTGAACCAGTCAAAGGGGTCCGTCGAACCTGTATGACAAAAAAAAAAGTCAATACAAGTATAGAAACTGAACGATCAGTTACCTGTTACACAGATTCATATGAACAGTCATCCTCATACAGTTGCAGGTCCACCTTCAGAAAGGGATTCGGTCATGGTGTCCTGCAAACCTGTATGACAAGAAAAAAAGTCAATACATGTATAGAAACTGAATGATCACTTACCTGTTGCACAGATGCATACGAACAGTCATCCTCATACAGTTGCAGGTCCACCTTCAGAAAGGGATTCGGTCATGGTGTTCTGCAAACCTGTATGACAAAAAAGAAAGTCAATACATGTATAGAAACTGAATTATCACTTACCTGTTACACAGCTGCATACGAACAGTCAGCCTCATACATTTGCAGATCATAAGAACATCAGCCAGCCAAAGTTCCAGATTGAAGCTGGATGCAGACAACAAAATACATTTGCAGAAGGCAAGTCCCTTGTTGTCTGCATCCAGCTTCAAAGTGAACCAGTCAAAAGGTCCTGCGAACCTGTATGAAAAGAAAAAAAATCAATACATGTATAGAAACTGAATGATCACTTACGTGTTACACAGGTGTATGCGATTAGTCAGTCTAATACAGTTGCAGATTGTCAGCACATCAGCCAGCCAAAAATTCCAGATGGAGATGCAGACAACCACATACATTTGCAGAAGGCAAGTCCCTTGTTGTCTGCATCCAGCTTCAAAGTGAGCCACTTGTGTGGTCCTGCGAGCCTGTATGACAAAAAAAGATAGAGAATACATGTACAGAATCTGAATGATCACTTACCTGTTACACAGATGCATACGAACAGTCACCCACATACAGTTGCAGATCATCAGAACATCAGCCAGCCAAAAATTCCAGATGGAGATGCAGACAACCACATACATTTGCAGTTGGCAAGTCCTTTGTTGTCTGCATCCAGCTTCAAAGTGAACCAGTCAAAGGGGTCCGTCGAACCTGTATGACAAGAAAAAAAGTCAATACAAGTATAGAAACTGAACGATCACTTACCTGTTACACAGCTGCATAGGAACAGTCACCCTCATACTGTTGCAGATCGACAGAAAGTCAGCCAGCCAGCCATAGTTGTAAACGGTGATGCAGATGCATAGAACCTTGTTAGACCAGCTTCAGAAAGGGATTCGATTATGTGGTTCTGCAAACCTGTATGACAAGAAAGAGAGTCAATACATGTATAGAGACTAAATGATCACTTACCTGTTACAAAGATGCATATGAACAGTCAGCCTCATATATTTGCAGATCATCAGAACTTCAACCAGCTTCAAAGTGAACCAGTCAAGGGGTCCGGCGAACCTGTATGACAAGAAAAGTCAATATATGTATAGAAACTAAATGATCACTTACATTTTACATAGATGCATACGAACAGTCAGCCTCTTACAGTTGCAGATCATCAGAATTTCAACCAGCTTCAAAGTGAACCAGTCAAGGGGTCCTGCGAACCTGTATGACAAGAAAAAAAGTCAATACATGTATAGAAACTGAATGATCACTTACCTGTTACACAGATGCATACGAACAGTCATCCTCATACAGTTGCAGGTCCACCTTCAGAAAGGGATTCGGTCATGGTGTCCTGCAAACCTGTATGACAAAAAAGAAAGTCAATACATGTATAGAAACTGAATGATCACTTACCTGTTACACAGCTGCATACGAACAGTCAGCCTCATACAGTTGCAGATCATAAGAAAATCAGCCAGCCAAAGTTACAGATTGAAGCTGGATGCAGACAACAAAATACATTTGCAGAAGGCAAGTCCCTTGTTGTCTGCATCCAGCTTCAAAGTGAACCAGTCAAAAGGTCCTGCGAACCTGTATGAAAAGAAAAAAAGTCAATACATGTATAGAAACTGAATGATCACTTACCTGTTACACAGCTGCATACGAACAGTCAGACTCCTAGAGTTGCAGATCATCAGAACTTCAGCCAGCTTCAAAGTGAACCAGTCAAAGGGGTCCGTCGAACCTGTATGACAAGAAAAAAAGTCAGTACAAGTATAGAAACTGAACGATCACTTACCTGTTACACAGCTGCATACGAACAGTCACCCTCATACTGTTGCAGATCGACAGAAAGTCAGCCAGCCAGCCATAGTTGTAAACGGTGATGCAGATGCATAGAACCTTGTTAGACCAGCTTCAGAGAGGGAGTCGATTATGTGGTTCTGCAAACCTGTATGACAAGAAAGAGAGTCAATACATGTATAGAGACTAAATGATCACTTACCTGTTACAAAGATGCATATGAACAGTCAGCCTCATATATTTGCAGATCATCAGAACTTCAACCAGCTTCAAAGTAAAACAACCAGTCAAGGGGTCCTGCGAACCTGTATGACAAGAAAGAGAGTCAATACATGTATAAAGACTGAATGATCACTTACCTGTTACACAGACGCATGCGAAGCGTCAGCCTTCTCCAGTTGCAGATCATCAGAACTTCAGCCAGCTTCAAAGTGAACCAGTCAAAGGGGTCCGGCGAACCTGTATGGCAAAAAAAGATAGAGAATACATGTATAGAAACTGAATGATCACTTACCTGTTACACAGATGCATACGAACAGTCATCCTCATACAGTTGCAGATCATCAGAACTTCAGCCAGCCAAAGTTCCAGATGGAGATGCAGACAACCACATAAATTTGCAGTCGTCAAATTCCTTGTTGTCTGCATCCAGCTTCAAAGTGAACCAGTCAAAAGGTCCTGCGAACCTGTATGAAAAGAAAAAAAGTCAATACATGTATAGAAACTGAATGATCACTTACCTGTTACACAGATGCATACGAACAGTCAGCCTCCTACAGTTGCAGATCATCAGAACTTCAGACAGCTTCAAAGTGAACCAGTCAAAGGGGTCCGTCGAACCTGTATGACAAAAAAAAAAGTCAATACAAGTATAGAAACTGAACGATCAGTTACCTGTTACACAGATTCATATGAACAGTCATCCTCATACAGTTGCAGGTCCACCTTCAGAAAGGGATTCGGTCATGGTGTCCTGCAAACCTGTATGACAAGAAAAAAAGTCAATACATGTATAGAAACTGAATGATCACTTACCTGTTGCACAGATGCATACGAACAGTCATCCTCATACAGTTGCAGGTCCACCTTCAGAAAGGGATT
Organism: Salminus brasiliensis; assembly: GCF_030463535.1. Taxonomy (NCBI): domain Eukaryota; kingdom Metazoa; phylum Chordata; class Actinopteri; order Characiformes; family Bryconidae; genus Salminus; species Salminus brasiliensis. Next base: position 12,650,500 of record NC_132893.1, on the reverse strand, counting down.
CGGTCATGGTGTCCTGCAAACCTGTATGACAAAAAAGAAAGTCAATACATGTATAGAAACTGAATGATCACTTACCTGTTACACAGCTGCATACGAACAGTCAGCCTCATACAGTTGCAGATCATAAGAAAATCAGCCAGCCAAAGTTACAGATTGAAGCTGGATGCAGACAACAAAATACATTTGCAGAAGGCAAGTCCCTTGTTGTCTGCATCCAGCTTCAAAGTGAACCAGTCAAAAGGTCCTGCGAACCTGTATGAAAAGAAAAAAAGTCAATACATGTATAGAAACTGAATGATCACTTACCTGTTACACAGCTGCATACGAACAGTCAGACTCCTAGAGTTGCAGATCATCAGAACTTCAGCCAGCTTCAAAGTGAACCAGTCAAAGGGGTCCGTCGAACCTGTATGACAAGAAAAAAAGTCAGTACAAGTATAGAAACTGAACGATCACTTACCTGTTACACAGCTGCATACGAACAGTCACCCTCATACTGTTGCAGATCGACAGAAAGTCAGCCAGCCAGCCATAGTTGTAAACGGTGATGCAGATGCATAGAACCTTGTTAGACCAGCTTCAGAGAGGGAGTCGATTATGTGGTTCTGCAAACCTGTATGACAAGAAAGAGAGTCAATACATGTATAGAGACTAAATGATCACTTACCTGTTACAAAGATGCATATGAACAGTCAGCCTCATATATTTGCAGATCATCAGAACTTCAACCAGCTTCAAAGTAAAACAACCAGTCAAGGGGTCCTGCGAACCTGTATGACAAGAAAGAGAGTCAATACATGTATAAAGACTGAATGATCACTTACCTGTTACACAGACGCATGCGAAGCGTCAGCCTTCTCCAGTTGCAGATCATCAGAACTTCAGCCAGCTTCAAAGTGAACCAGTCAAAGGGGTCCGGCGAACCTGTATGGCAAAAAAAGATAGAGAATACATGTATAGAAACTGAATGATCACTTACCTGTTACACAGATGCATACGAACAGTCATCCTCATACAGTTGCAGATCATCAGAACTTCAGCCAGCCAAAGTTCCAGATGGAGATGCAGACAACCACATAAATTTGCAGTCGTCAAATTCCTTGTTGTCTGCATCCAGCTTCAAAGTGAACCAGTCAAGGGGTCCTGCGAACGTGTATGACAAGAAAAAAAGTCAATACATGTATAGAAACTAAATGATCACTTACCTGTTACACAGATGCATACGAACAGTCAGCCTCCTACAGTTACAGATCATCAGATCTTCAGCCAGCTTCAAAGTGAACCAGTCAATGGGGACCGTCGAACCTGTATGACAAGAAAAAAAGTCAATACATGTTTAGAAACTGAATGATCACTTACGTGTTACAAACGTGTATGCGAATATTCAGCCTAATACAGTTGCACATGGATGGAAAGCTAGCCAGCCAGCCATACTTTTAAACGAAGATGCAGATGTACAGAACCTTGTAAGTCCACCTTCAGAAAGGGATTTGATCATGGGGTCCTGCGAACCTGTATGACAAGAAAGAGAGTCAATACATGTATAGAAACTGAATGATCACTTACCTGTTACACAGCTGCATACAAACAGTCAGCCTCATACAGCTGCAGATCATCAGAAAATCAACCAGCCAAAGCTCCAGATTGAAGCTGGATGCAAAAGACAAAATACATTTGCAGAAGGCAAGTCCCTTGTTGTCTGCATCCAGCTTCAAACTAAGCCAGTCGTGTGGTCCTGCGAACATGTATCACAAAAAAAGATGGAGAATCCATGTATAGAAACTGAATGATCACTTACCTGTTACACAGCTGCATACGAACAGTCACCCTCATACAGCTGCAGATCGTCAGAACATCAGCCAACCAAAGTTCCAGATGGAGATGCAGAAAACCACATACATTTGCAGAAGGCAAGTCCCTTGTTTTCTGCATCCATCGTCAAATTGAACCAGTCAAGGGGTCCTGCGAGCCTGTATGACAAAAGATAGAGAACACAGGTATAGAAACTGAATGACCACTTATCTGGTACACAGATGCATACGAACAGTCATCCTCATACAGTTGCAGATCATCAGAACTTCAGCCAGCCAAAGTTCCAGATGGAGATGCAGACAACCACATAAATTTGCAGTCGTCAAATTCCTTGTTGTCTGCATCCAGCTTCAAAGTGAACCAGTCAAGGGGTCCTGCGAACGTGTATGACAAGAAAAAAAGTCAATACATGTATAGAAACTAAATGATCACTTACCTGTTACACAGATGCATACGAACAGTCAGCCTCCTACAGTTACAGATCATCAGATCTTCAGCCAGCTTCAAAGTGAACCAGTCAATGGGGACCGTCGAACCTGTATGACAAGAAAAAAAGTCAATACATGTTTAGAAACTGAATGATCACTTACGTGTTACAAACGTGTATGCGAATATTCAGCCTAATACAGTTGCAGATGGATGGAAAGCTAGCCAGCCAGCCATACTTTTAAACGAAGATGCAGATGTACAGAACCTTGTAAGTCCACCTTCAGAAAGGGATTTGATCATGGGGTCCTGCGAACCTGTATGACAAGAAAGAGAGTCAATACATGTATAGAAACTGAATGATCACTTACCTGTTACACAGCTGCATACAAACAGTCAGCCTCATACAGCTGCAGATCATCAGAAAATCAACCAGCCAAAGCTCCAGATTGAAGCTGGATGCAAAAGACAAAATACATTTGCAGAAGGCAAGTCCCTTGTTGTCTGCATCCAGCTTCAAACTAAGCCAGTCGTGTGGTCCTGCGAACATGTATCACAAAAAAAGATGGAGAATCCATGTATAGAAACTGAATGATCACTTACCTGTTACACAGCTGCATACGAACAGTCACCCTCATACAGCTGCAGATCGTCAGAACATCAGCCAACCAAAGTTCCAGATGGAGATGCAGAAAACCACATACATTTGCAGAAGGCAAGTCCCTTGTTTTCTGCATCCATCGTCAAATTGAACCAGTCAAGGGGTCCTGCGAGCCTGTATGACAAAAGATAGAGAACACAGGTATAGAAACTGAATGACCACTTATCTGGTACACAGATGCATACGAACAGTCAGCCTCCTACAGTTGCAGATCATCAGAACTTCAGCCAACCAAAGTTCCAGATGGAGATGCAGACAACCACATACATTTGCAGTTGGCAAGACCCTGTTATCTGCATCCAGCTTCAAAGTGAACCAGTCAAGGGGTCCTGCGAACCTGTATGACAAGAAAAAAAGTCAATACATGTACAGAAACTGAATGATCACTTAAGTGTTACACAGGTGTATGCGATTATTCAGCCTAATACAGTTGCAGATGGATGGAAAGCCAGCCAGCCAGCCATAGATGTAAACGGAGATGCAGATGTACAGAACCTTGTTAGTCCAACTTCAGAAAGGGATTTGATCATGGGGTCCTGCGAACCTGTATGACAAGAAAGAGAGTCAATACATGTATAGAAACTGAATGATCACTTACCTGTTATACAGCTGCATACGAACAGTCACCCTCATACAGTTGCAGAGGGACAGAATGTCAGCCAGGCAGCCGTAGTTGTAAACGGAGATGCAGATGTAAAGGACCTTGTTAGTCCACCTTCAGAAAGGGATTCGGGCATGGTGTCCTGCGAACCTGTATGACAAGAAAGAGAGTCAATACATATATAGAGACTGAATGATCACTTACCTGTTACACAGACGCATACGAACCGTCAGCCTTCTCCAGTTGCAGATCATCAGAACTTCAGCCAGCTTCAAAGTGAACCAGTCAAAGGGGTCAGGCGACCCTGTATGGCAAAAAAAGATAGAGAATACATGTACAGAAACTGAATGATCACTTACCTGTTACAAAGATGCATATGAACAGTCAGCCTCATATATTTACAGATCATCAGAACTTCAACCAGCTTCAAAGTGAACCAGTCAAAGGGTCCGGCGAACCTGTATGACAAGAAAAGTCAATACATGTATAGAAACTAAATGATCACTTACCTGTTACACAGCTGCATACGAACAGTCATCCTCATACTATTGCAGATCGACAGAAAGTCAGACAGCCAGCCATAGTTGTAAACTGAGATGCAGATGCAAAGAACCTTGTTAATCACCTTCAGAAAGGGATTCGATCAAGGTGTCCTGCGAACCTGTATGACAAAAAAGAGAGTCAATACATGTATAGAAACTGAATGACCACTTACCAGTGACAGAGCTGTATGCGAACAGTCAGCCTAATACAGTCGCAGATGGACAGAAACCCAACTAGCCAGCCATAGTTGTAAACAGTGAACCAGATGTATAGAACCTTGTTAGTCCCCCTTCAGAGAGGGAGTCGATCATGGTGTCCTGCGAACCTGTATGTCAAGAAAGAGACTCAATACATGTATACAAAATTGAATGATCACTTACTTGTTACAAAGCTGCATACGAACAGTCAGCCTCATACTGTTGCAGGTCCACCTTCAGAAAGGGATTCGGTCATGGTGTCCTGCAAACCTGTATGACAAAAAAGAAAGTCAATACATGTATAGAAACTGAATGATCACTTACCTGTTACACAGCTGCATACGAACAGTCAGCCTCCTACAGTTGCAGATCATCAGAACTTCAGCCAGCCAAAGTTCCAGATGGAGATGCAGACAACCAAATACATTTGCAGTCGTCAAATTCCTTGTTGTCTGCATCCAGCTTCAAAGTGAACCAGTCAAGGGGTCCTGCAAACCTGTATGAAGAGAAAAAAAGTCAATACATGTATAGAAACTGAATGATCACTTACCTTTTACACAGATGCATACGAACAGTCATCCTCATACAGTTGCAGATCATCAGAACTACAGCCAGCTTCAAAGTGAACAAGTCAAAGGGTTCCGTCGAACATGTATGAAAAAAAAAAAAGTCAATACATGTATAGAAACTGAATGATCACTTACCTGTTACACAGCGGTATGCGAACAGTCAGCCTCGTACAGTTGCAGATCATCAGAACTTCAGCCAGCCAAAGATCAAGATGGAGATGCAGACAACCACATACATTTGCAGTCATCAAATCCCTTGTTTTCTGCATCCAGCTTCAAAGTGAGCCAGTCGTGTGGTCCTGCGAGCCTGTATGACAAAAAAAGATAGAGAATACATGTATAGAAACTGAATTATCACTTACCTGTTACACAGCTGTATGCGAACAGTCAGCCTAATACAGTTGCAGATGAATGGAAACCCATCTAGCCAGCCACAGTTGTATACAGTGAATCAGATGTATAGAACCTTGTTAGTCCACCTTCAGAGAGGGAGTCGATCATGGTGTCCTGCGAACCTGTATGACAAGAAAGAGAGTCAATACATGTATAGAAACTGAAAGATCACTTACCTGTTACAAAGATGCATACGAACAGTCAGCCTCATATATTTGCAGATCATCAGAACTTCAGCCAGCCAAAGTTCCAGATGGAGATGCAGACAACCACATTCATTTGCAGTTGTCAAATCCCTTGTTGTCTGCATCCAGCTTCAAAGTGAACCAGTCAAGGGGTCCTGCGAACCTGTATGACAAGAAAGAGAGTCAATACATGTATAGAAACTGAATGATCACTTACCTGTTATACAGCAGCATATGAATAGTCACCCTCATACAGTTGCAGATCGACAGAAAGTCAGCCAGCCAGCCATAGTTGTAAACGGTGATGCAGATACATAGAACCTTGTTAGTCCAACTTCAGAGAGGGAGTCGATTATGTGGTTCTGCAAACCTGTATGACAAGAAAGAGTCAATACATGTATAGAGACTGAATGATCACTTACCTGTTACACAGACGCATACGAACCGTCAGCCTTCTCCAGTTGCAGATCATCAGAACTTCAGCCAGCTTAAAAGTGAACCAGTCAAGGGGTCCTGCGAACCTGTATGAAAAGAAAAAAAGTCAATACATGTATAGAAACTAAATGATCACTTACCTGTTACACAGATGCATACGAACAGTCAGCCTCCTACAGTTACAGATCATCAGATCTTCAGCCAGCTTCAAAGTGAACCAGTCAATGGGGACCGTCGAACCTGTATGACAAGAAAAAAAGTCAATACATGTTTAGAAACTGAATGATCACTTACGTGTTACAAACGTGTATGCGAATATTCAGCCTAATACAGTTGCAGATGGATGGAAAGCCAGCCAGCCAGCCATACTTTTAAACGAAGATGCAGATGTACAGAACTTTGTAAGTCCACCTTCAGAAAGGGATTTGATCATGGGGTCCTGCGAACCTGTATGACAAGAAAGAGAGTCAATACATGTATAGAAACTGAATGATCACTTACCTGTTACACAGCTGCATACAAACAGTCAGCCTCATACAGCTGCATATCATCAGAAAATCAACCAGCTAAAGCTCCAGATTGAAGCTGGATGCAAAAGACAAAATACATTTACAGAAGGCAAGTCCCTTGTTGTCTGCATCCAGCTTCAAACTAAGCCAGTCGTGTGGTCCTGCGAACATGTATCACAAAAAAAGATGGAGAATCCATGTATAGAAACTGAATGATCACTTACCTGTTACACAGCTGCATACGAACAGTCACCCTCATATAGCTGCAGATCGTCAGAACATCAGCCAACCAAAGTTCCAGATGGAGATGCAGACAACCACATACATTTGCAGTTGGCAAGTCCTTTGTTGTCTGCATCCAGCTTCAATGTGAAACAGTCAAAAGGTCCTGCGAACCTGTATGACAAGAAAAAAAGTCAATACATGTATAGAAACTGAATGATCACTTACCTGTTACACAGATGCATACGAAAATTCAGCCTCCTACAGTTGCAGATCATCAGAACTTCAACCAGCTACAAAGTGAACCAGTCAAGGGGTCCTGCAAACCTGTATGAAGAGAAAAAAAGTCAATACATGTATAGAAACTGAACGATCACTTACCTGTTACACAGATGCATACGAACAGTCATCCTCATACAGTTGCAGATCATCAGAACTACAGCCAGCTTCAAAGTGAACCAGTCAAAGGGGTCCGTCGAACCTGTATGACAAGAAAAAAAGTCAATACATGTATAGAAACTGAATGATCACTTACCTGTTACACAGCGGTATGCGAACAGTCAGCCTCGTACAGTTGCAGATCATCAGAACTTCAGCCAGCCAAAGATCAAGATGGAGATGCAGACAACCACATACATTTGCAGTCATCAAATCCCTTGTTTTCTGCATCCAGCTTCAAAGTGAGCCAGTCGTGTGGTCCTGCGAGCCTGTATGACAAAAAAAGATAGAGAATACATGTATAGAAACTGAATGATCACTTACCTGTTACACAGCTGTATGCGAACATTCAGCCTAATACAGTTGCAGATGAATGGAAACCCATCTAGCCAGCCACAGTTGTAAACAGTGAATCAGATGTATAGAACCTTGTTAGTCCACCTTCAGAGAGGGAGTCGATCATGGTGTCCTGCGAACCTGTATGACAAGAAAGAGAGTCAATACATGTATAGAAACTGAAAGATCACTTACCTGTTACAAAGATGCATACGAACAGTCAGCCTCATATATTTGCAGATCATCAGAACTTCAGCCAGCCAAAGTTCCAGATGGAGATGCAGACAACCACATTCATTTGCAGTCGTCAAATCCCTTGTTGTCTGCATCCAGCTTCAAAGTGAACCAGTCAAGGGGTCCTGCGAACCTGTATGACAAAAAAAGATAGAGAATACATGTATAGAAACTGAATGATCACTTACCTATTACACAGATGCATACGAACAGTCATCCTCATACAGTTGCAGATGGACAGAATGTCAGCCAGCCAGCCATAGTTGTAAACTGAGATGCAGATGTAAGGAACCTTGTTAGTCCACCTTTAGAAAGGGATTCGGTCATGGTGTCCTGCGAAAATGTATGAGAAGAAAGAGAGTCAAAACATGTATAGAAACTGAATGATCACTTACCTGTTACAAAGCTGCATACAAACAGTCAGCCTCATATATTTGCAGATCATCAGAACTTCAGCCAGCCAAAGTTCCAGATGGAGATGCAGACAACGACATACATTTGCAGTCATCAAATCTCTTGTTGTCTTAATCCAGCTTCAAAGTGAACCAGTCAAGGGGTCCTGCGAACCTGTATGACAAGAAAGAGAGTCAATACATGTATAGAAACTAAATGATCACTTACCTGTTACACAGATGCATACGAAAACTCAGCCTCCTACAGTTGCAGATCATCAGAACTTCAACCAGCTACAAAGTGATCCAGTCAAGGGGTCCTGCAAACCTGTATGAAGAGAAAAAAAGTCAATACATGTATAGAAACTGAACGATCACTTACCTGTTACACAGCTGCATACGAACAATCACCCTCATACTGTTGCAGATCGACAGAAAGTCAGCCAGCCAGCCATAGTTGTAAACGGTGATGCAGATGCATAGAACCTTGTTAGACCAGCTTCAGAGAGGGAGTCGATTATGTGGTTCTGCAAACCTGTATGACAAGAAAGAGAGTCAATACATGTATAGAGACTAAATGATCACTTACCTGTTACAAAGATGCATATGAACAGTCATCCTCATACAGTTGCAGGTCCACCTAGAGAAAGGGATTCGGTCATGGTGTCCTGCAAACCTGTATGACAAAAAAGAAAGTCAATACATGTATAGAAACTGAATGATCACTTACCTGTTACACAGCTGCATACGAACAGTCAGCCTCATACAGTTGCAGATCATAAGAAAATCAGCCAGCCAAAGTTCCAGATTGAAGTTGGATGCAGACAACAAAATACATTTGCAGAAGGCAAGTCCCTTGTTGTCTGCATCCAGCTTCAAAGTGAACCAGTCAAAAGGTCCTGCGAACCTGTATGAAAAGAAAAAAAGTCAATACATGTATAGAAACTGAATGATCACTTACCTGTTACACAGATGCATACGAACAGTCAGCCTCCTACAGTTGCAGATCATCAGAACTTCAGCCAGCTTCAAAGTGAACCAGTCAAAGAGGTCCGTCGAACCTGTATGACAAGAAAAAAAGTCAATACAAGTATAGAAACTGAATGATCACTTACCTGTTACACAGCTGCATACGAACAGTCACCCTCATACTATTGCAGATCGACAGAAAGTCAGCCAGCCAGCCATAGTTGTAAACGGTGATGCAGATGCATAGAACCTTGTTAGACCAGCTTCAGAGAGGGAGTCGATTATGTGGTTCTGCAAACCTGTATGACAAGAAAGAGAGTCAATACATGTATAGAGACTAAATGATCACTTACCTGTTACAAAGATGCATATGAACAGTCAGCCTCATATATTTGCAGATCATCAGAACTTCAACCAGCTTCAAAGTGAACCAGTCAAGGGGTCCGGTGAACCTGTATGAGAAGAAAAGTCAATACATGTATAGAAACTAAATGATCACTTACATTTTACATAGATGCATACGAACAGTCAGCCTCCTACAGTTGCAGATCATCAGAATTTCAACCAACTTCAAAGTGAACCAGTCAAGGGGTCCTGCGAACCTGTATGACAAGAAAAAAAGTCAATACATGTATAGAAACTGAATGATCACTTACCTGTTGCACAGATGCATACGAACAGTCATCCTCATACAGCTGCAGGTCCACCTTCAGAAAGGGATTCGGTCATGGTGTCCTGCAAACCTGTATGACAAAAAAGAAAGTCAATACATGTATAGAAACTGAATGATCACTTACCTGTTACACAGCTGCATACGAACAGTCAGCCTCATACAGTCGCAGATCATAAGAACATCAGCCAGCCAAAGTTCCAGATTGAAGCTGAATGCAGACAACAAAATACATTTGCAGAAGGCAAGTCCCTTGTTGTCTGCATCCAGCTTCAAAGTGAACCAGTCAAGGGGTCCTGCGAGCCTGTATGACAAAAGATAGAGAACACAGGTATAGAAACTGAATGACCACTTATCTGGTACACAGATGCATACGAACAGTCATCCTCATACAGTTGCAGATCATCAGAACTTCAGCCAGCCAAAGTTCCAGATGGAGATGCAGACAACCACATAAATTTGCAGTCGTCAAATTCCTTGTTGTCTGCATCCAGCTTCAAAGTGAACCAGTCAAGGGGTCCTGCGAACGTGTATGACAAGAAAAAAAGTCAATACATGTATAGAAACTAAATGATCACTTACCTGTTACACAGATGCATACGAACAGTCAGCCTCCTACAGTTACAGATCATCAGATCTTCAGCCAGCTTCAAAGTGAACCAGTCAATGGGGACCGTCGAACCTGTATGACAAGAAAAAAAGTCAATACATGTTTAGAAACTGAATGATCACTTACGTGTTACAAACGTGTATGCGAATATTCAGCCTAATACAGTTGCAGATGGATGGAAAGCTAGCCAGCCAGCCATACTTTTAAACGAAGATGCAGATGTGCAGAACCTTGTAAGTCCACCTTCAGAAAGGGATTTGATCATGGGGTCCTGCGAACCTGTATGACAAGAAAGAGAGTCAATACATGTATAGAAACTGAATGATCACTTACCTGTTACACAGCTGCATACAAACAGTCAGCCTCATACAGCTGCAGATCATCAGAAAATCAACCAGCCAAAGCTCCAGATTGAAGCTGGATGCAAAAGACAAAATACATTTGCAGAAGGCAAGTCCCTTGTTGTCTGCATCCAGCTTCAAACTAAGCCAGTCGTGTGGTCCTGCGAACATGTATCACAAAAAAAGATGGAGAATCCATGTATAGAAACTGAATGATCACTTACCTGTTACACAGCTGCATACGAACAGTCACCCTCATACAGCTGCAGATCGTCAGAACATCAGCCAACCAAAGTTCCAGATGGAGATGCAGAAAACCACATACATTTGCAGAAGGCAAGTCCCTTGTTTTCTGCATCCATCGTCAAATTGAACCAGTCAAGGGGTCCTGCGAGCCTGTATGACAAAAGATAGAGAACACAGGTATAGAAACTGAATGACCACTTATCTGGTACACAGATGCATACGAACAGTCAGCCTCCTACAGTTGCAGATCATCAGAACTTCAGCCAACCAAAGTTCCAGATGGAGATGCAGACAACCACATACATTTGCAGTTGGCAAGACCCTGTTATCTGCATCCAGCTTCAAAGTGAACCAGTCAAGGGGTCCTGCGAACCTGTATGACAAGAAAAAAAGTCAATACATGTACAGAAACTGAATGATCACTTAAGTGTTACACAGGTGTATGCGATTATTCAGCCTAATACAGTTGCAGATGGATGGAAAGCCAGCCAGCCAGCCATAGATGTAAACGGAGATGCAGATGTACAGAACCTTGTTAGTCCAACTTCAGAAAGGGATTTGATCATGGGGTCCTGCGAACCTGTATGACAAGAAAGAGAGTCAATACATGTATAGAAACTGAATGATCACTTACCTGTTATACAGCTGCATACGAACAGTCACCCTCATACAGTTGCAGAGGGACAGAATGTCAGCCAGGCAGCCGTAGTTGTAAACGGAGATGCAGATGTAAAGAACCTTGTTAGTCCACCTTCAGAAAGGGATTCGGGCATGGTGTCCTGCGAACCTGTATGACAAGAAAGAGAGTCAATACATATATAGAGACTGAATGATCACTTACCTGTTACACAGACGCATACGAACCGTCAGCCTTCTCCAGTTGCAGATCATCAGAACTTCAGCCAGCTTCAAAGTGAACCAGTCAAAGGGGTCAGGCGACCCTGTATGGCAAAAAAAGATAGAGAATACATGTACAGAAACTGAATGATCACTTACCTGTTACAAAGATGCATATGAACAGTCAGCCTCATATATTTACAGATCATCAGAACTTCAACCAGCTTCAAAGTGAACCAGTCAAAGGGTCCGGCGAACCTGTATGACAAGAAAAGTCAATACATGTATAGAAACTAAATGATCACTTACCTGTTACACAGCTGCATACGAACAGTCATCCTCATACTATTGCAGATCGACAGAAAGTCAGACAGCCAGCCATAGTTGTAAACTGAGATGCAGATGCAAAGAACCTTGTTAATCACCTTCAGAAAGGGATTCGATCAGGGTGTCCTGCGAACCTGTATGACAAAAAAGAGAGTCAATACATGTATAGAAACTGAATGACCACTTACCAGTGACAGAGCTGTATGCGAACAGTCAGCCTAATACAGTCGCAGATGGACAGAAACCCAACTAGCCAGCCATAGTTGTAAACAGTGAACCAGATGTATAGAACCTTGTTAGTCCCCCTTCAGAGAGGGAGTCGATCATGGTGTCCTGCGAACCTGTATGTCAAGAAAGAGACTCAATACATGTATACAAAATTGAATGATCACTTACTTGTTACAAAGCTGCATACGAACAGTCAGCCTCATACTGTTGCAGGTCCACCTTCAGAAAGGGATTCGGTCATGGTGTCCTGCAAACCTGTATGACAAAAAAGAAAGTCAATACATGTATAGAAACTGAATGATCACTTACCTGTTACACAGCTGCATACGAACAGTCAGCCTCCTACAGTTGCAGATCATCAGAACTTCAGCCAGCCAAAGTTCCAGATGGAGATGCAGACAACCAAATACATTTGCAGTCGTCAAATTCCTTGTTGTCTGCATCCAGCTTCAAAGTGAACCAGTCAAGGGGTCCTGCAAACCTGTATGAAGAGAAAAAAAGTCAATACATGTATAGAAACTGAATGATCACTTACCTTTTACACAGATGCATACGAACAGTCATCCTCATACAGTTGCAGATCATCAGAACTACAGCCAGCTTCAAAGTGAACAAGTCAAAGGGTTCCGTCGAACATGTATGAAAAAAAAAAAGTCAATACATGTATAGAAACTGAATGATCACTTACCTGTTACACAGCGGTATGCGAACAGTCAGCCTCGTACAGTTGCAGATCATCAGAACTTCAGCCAGCCAAAGATCAAGATGGAGATGCAGACAACCACATACATTTGCAGTCATCAAATCCCTTGTTTTCTGCATCCAGCTTCAAAGTGAGCCAGTCGTGTGGTCCTGCGAGCCTGTATGACAAAAAAAGATAGAGAATACATGTATAGAAACTGAATTATCACTTACCTGTTACACAGCTGTATGCGAACAGTCAGCCTAATACAGTTGCAGATGAATGGAAACCCATCTAGCCAGCCACAGTTGTATACAGTGAATCAGATGTATAGAACCTTGTTAGTCCACCTTCAGAGAGGGAGTCGATCATGGTGTCCTGCGAACCTGTATGACAAGAAAGAGAGTCAATACATGTATAGAAACTGAAAGATCACTTACCTGTTACAAAGATGCATACGAACAGTCAGCCTCATATATTTGCAGATCATCAGAACTTCAGCCAGCCAAAGTTCCAGATGGAGATGCAGACAACCACATTCATTTGCAGTTGTCAAATCCCTTGTTGTCTGCATCCAGCTTCAAAGTGAACCAGTCAAGGGGTCCTGCGAACCTGTATGACAAGAAAGAGAGTCAATACATGTATAGAAACTGAATGATCACTTACCTGTTATACAGCAGCATATGAATAGTCACCCTCATACAGTTGCAGATCGACAGAAAGTCAGCCAGCCAGCCATAGTTGTAAACGGTGATGCAGATACATAGAACCTTGTTAGTCCAACTTCAGAGAGGGAGTCGATTATGTGGTTCTGCAAACCTGTATGACAAGAAAGAGTCAATACATGTATAGAGACTGAATGATCACTTACCTGTTACACAGACGCATACGAACCGTCAGCCTTCTCCAGTTGCAGATCATCAGAACTTCAGCCAGCTTAAAAGTGAAGCAGTCAAGGGGTCCTGCGAACCTGTATGACAAGAAAAGTCAATATATGTATAGAAACTAAATGATCACTTACCTGTTACAAAGATGCATATGAACAGTCATCCTCATACAGTTGCAGGTCCACCTTCAGAAAGGGATTCGGTCATGGTGTCCTGCAAACCTGTATGACAAAAAAGAAAGTCAATACATGTATAGAAACTGAATGATCACTTACCTGTTACACAGCTGCATACGAACAGTCAGCCTCATACAGTTGCAGATCATAAGAAAATCAGCCAGCCAAAGTTCCAGATTGAAGCTGGATGCAGACAACAAAATACATTTGCAGAAGGCAAGTCCCTTGTTGTCTGCATCCAGATTCAAAGTGAATCAGTCAAAAGGTCCTGCGAACCTGTATGAAAAGAAAAAAAGTCAATACATGTATAGAAACTGAATGATCACTTACCTGTTACACAGATGCATACGAACAGTCAGCCTCCTACAGTTGCAGACCATCAGAACTTCAGCCAGCTTCACAGTGAACCAGTCAAAGGGGTCCGTCGAACCTGTATGAAAAGAAAAAAAGTCAATACAAGTATAGAAACTGAACGATCACTTACCTGTTACACAGCTGCATACGAACAGTCACCCTCATACTGTTGCAGATTGACAGAAAGTCAGCCAGCCAGCCATAGTTGTAAACGGTGATGCAGATGCATAGAACCTTGTTAGACCAGCTTGAGAGAGGGAGTCGATTATGTGTTTCTGCAAACCTGTATGACAAGAAAGAGAGTCAATACATGTATAGAGACTAAATGATCACTTACCTGTTACAAAGATGCATATGAACAGTCAGCCTCATATATTTGCAGATCATCAGAACTTCAACCAGCTCCAAAGTGAACCAGTCAAGGGGTCCGGCGAACCTGTATGACAAGAAAAGTCTATATATGTATAGAAACTAAATGATCACTTACATTTTACATAGATGCATACGAACAGTCAGCCTCCTACAGTTGCAGATCATCAGAATTTCAACCAGCTTCAAAGTGAACCAGTCAAGGGGTCCTGCGAACCTGTATGACAAGAAAAAAAGTCAATACATGTATAGAAACTGAATGATCACTTACCTGTTACACAGATGCATACGAACAGTCATCCTCATACAGTTGCAGGTCCACCTTCAGAAAGGGATTCGGTCATGGTGTCCTGCAAACCTGTATGACAAAAAAGAAAGTCAATACATGTATAGAAACTGAATGATCACTTACCTGTTACACAGCTGCATACGAACAGTCAGCCTCATACAGTTGCAGATCATAAGAAAATCAGCCAGCCAAAGTTCCAGATTGAAGCTGGATGCAGACAACAAAATACATTTGCAGAAGGCAAGTCCCTTGTTGTCTGCATCCAGCTTCAAAGTGAACCAGTCAAAAGGTCCTGCGAACCTGTATGACAAGAAAAAAAGTCAGTACAAGTATAGAAACTGAACGATCACTTACCTGTTACACAGCTGCATACGAACAGTCACCCTCATACTGTTGCAGATCGACAGAAAGTCAGCCAGCCAGCCATAGTTGTAAACGGTGATGCAGATGCATAGAACCTTGTTAGACCAGCTTCAGAGAGGGAGTCGATTATGTGGTTCTGCAAACCTGTATGACAAGAAAGAGAGTCAATACATGTATAGAGACTAAATGATCACTTACCTGTTACAAAGATGCATATGAACAGTCAGCCTCATATATTTGCAGATCATCAGAACTTCAACCAGCTTCAAAGTGAACCAGTCAAGGGGTCCTGCGAACCTGTATGACAAGAAAGAGAGTCAATACATGTATAGAGACTAAATGATCACTTACCTGTTACAAAGATGCATATGAACAGTCAGCCTCATATATTTGCAGATCATCAGAACTTCAACCAGCTTCAAAGTGAACCAGTCAAGGGGTCCTGCGAACCTGTATGACAAGAAAGAGAGTCAATACATGTATAGAAACTGAATGATCACTTACCTGTTACACAGATGCATACGAACAGTCATCCTCATACAGTTGCAGATCATCAGAACTTCAGCCAGCCAAAGTTCCAGATGGAGATGCAGACAACCACATACATTTGCAGTCGTCAAATTCCTTGTTGTCTGAATCCAGCTTCAAAGTGAACCAGTCAAGGGGTCCTGCGAACCTGTATGACAAGAAAAAAAGTCAATACATGTATAGAAACTAAATGATCACTTACCTGTTACACAGATGAATACGAACATTCAGCCTCCTACAGTTGCAGATCATCAGAACTTCAACCAGCTACAAAGTGAACCAGTCAAGGGGTCCTGCAAACCTGTATGAAGAGAAAAAAAGTCAATACATGTATAGAAACTGAACGATCACTTACCTGTTACACAGCTGCATACGAACAATCACCCTCATACTTTTGTAGATCGACAGAAAGTCAGCCAGCCAGCCATAGTTGTAAACGGTGATGCAGATGCATAGAACCTTGTTAGACCAGCTTCAGAGAGGGAGTCGATTATGTGGTTCTGCAAACCTGTATGACAAGAAAGAGAGTCAATACATGTATAGAGACTAAATGATCACTTACCTGTTACAAAGATGCATATGAACAGTCATCCTCATACAGTTGCAGGTCCACCTTCAGAAAGGGATTCGGTCATGGTGTCCTGCAAACCTGTATGACAAAAAAGAAAGTCAATACATGTATAGAAACTGAATGATCACTTACCTGTTACACAGCTGCATAGGAACAGACTCCTAGAGTTGCAGATCATCAGAACTTCAGCCAGCTTCAAAGTGAACCAGTCAAAGGGGTCCGTCGAACCTGTATGACAAGAAAAAAAGTCAGTACAAGTATAGAAACTGAACGATCACTTACCTGTTACACAGCTGCATACGAACAGTCACCCTCATACTGTTGCAGATCGACAGAAAGTCAGCCAGCCAGCCATAGTTGTAAACGGTGATGCAGATGCATAGAACCTTGTTAGACCAGCTTCAGAGAGGGAGTCGA
This sequence comes from Salminus brasiliensis, assembly GCF_030463535.1. NCBI lineage: Eukaryota > Metazoa > Chordata > Actinopteri > Characiformes > Bryconidae > Salminus > Salminus brasiliensis. The sequence goes on along the minus strand of NC_132893.1, from coordinate 12,633,683 downwards.
TTATGTGGTTCTGCGAACCTGTATGACAAGAAAGAGAGTCAATACATGTATAGAGACTAAATGATCACTTACCTGTTACAAAGATGCATATGAACAGTCATCCTCATACAGTTGCAGGTCCACCTTCAGAAAGGGATTCGGTCATGGTGTCCTGCAAACCTGTATGACAAGAAAGAGAGTCAATACATGTATAGAAACTGAATGATCACTTACCTGTTACACAGACGCATACGAACAGTCAGCCTCATACAGTTGCAGATCATAAGAAAATCAGCCAGCCAAAGTTACAGATTGAAGCTGGATGCAGACAACAAAATACATTTGCAGAAGGCAAGTCCCTTGTTGTCTGCATCCAGCTTCAAAGTGAACCAGTCAAAAGGTCTTGCGAACCTGTATGACAAGAAAGAGAGTCAATACATGTATAGAGACTAAATGATCACTTACCTGTTACAAAGATGCATATGAACAGTCAGCCTCATATATTTGCAGATCATCAGAACTTCAACCAGCTTCAAAGTGAACCAGTCAAGGGGTCTGGCGAACCTGTATGAGAAGAAAAGTCAATACATGTATAGAAACTAAATGATCACTTACATTTTACATAGATGCATACGAACAGTCAGCCTCCTACAGTTGCAGATCATCAGAATTTCAACCAGATTCAAAGTGAACTAGTCAAGTGGTCCTGCGAACCTGTATGACAAGAAAAAAAAGTCAATACATGTATAGAAACTGAATGATCACTTACCTGTTGCACAGATGCATACGAACAGTCATCCTCATACAGTTGCAGGTCCACCTTCAGAAAGGGATTCGGTCATGGTGTTCTGCAAACCTGTATGACAAAAAAGAAAGTCAATACATGTATAGAAACTGAATGATCACTTACCTGTTACACAGCTGCATACGAACAGTCACCCTCATACTGTTGCAGATCGACAGAAAGTCAGCCAGCCAGCCATAGTTGTAAACGGTGATGCAGATGCATAGAACCTTGTTAGACCAGCTTCAGAGAGGGAGTCGATTATGTGGTTCTGCAAACCTGTATGACAAGAAAGAGAGTCAATACATGTATAGAGACTAAATGATCACTTACCTGTTACACAGACGCATACGAACCGTCAGCCTTCTCCAGTTGCAGATCATCAGAACTTCAGCCAGCTTCAAATTGAACCAGTCAAAGGGGTCTGGCGAACCTGTATGGCAAAAAAAGATAGAGAATACATGTATAGAAACTGAATGATCACTTACCTGTTACACAGATGCATACGAACAGTCATCCTCATACAGTTGCAGATCATCAGAACTTCAGCCAGCCAAAGTTCCAGATGGAGATGCAGACAACCATATACATTTGCAGTCGTCAAATTCCTTGTTGTCTGCATCCAGCTTCAAAGTGAACCAGTCAAGGGGTCCTGCGAACTTGTATGACAAGAAAAAAAGTCAATACATGTATAGAAACTAAATGATCACTTACCTGTTACACAGATGCATACAAACAGTCAGCCTCATACAGCTGCAGATCATCAGAACTTCAGCCAGCCAAAGTTCAAGATTGAAGCTGGATGCAGACAACAAAATACATTTGCAGAAGGCAAGTCCCTTGTTGTCTGCATCCAGCTTCAAAGTGAACCAGTCAAAAGGTCCTGCGAACCTGTATGAAAAGAAAAAAATCAATACATGTATAGAAACTGAATGATCACTTACGTGTTACACAGGTGTATGCGATTTGTCAGTCTAATACAGTTGCAGATTGTCAGCACATCAGCCAGCCAAAAATTCCAGATGGAGATGCAGACAACCACATACATTTGCAGAAGGCAAGTCCCTTGTTGTCTGCATCCAGCTTCAAAGTGAGCCACTTGTGTGGTCCTGCGAGCCTGTATGACAAAAAAAGATAGAGAATACATGTACAGAATCTGAATGATCACTTACCTGTTACACAGATGCATACGAACAGTCACCCACATACAGTTGCAGACCATCAGAACATCAGCCAGCCAAAAGTTCCAGATGGAGATGCAGACAACCACATTCATTTGCAGTCGTCAAATCCCTTGTTGTCTGCATCCAGCTTCAAACTGAACCAGTCAAGGGGTCCTGCGAACCTGTATGATAAGAAAGAGAGTCAATACATGTATAGAAACTGAATGATCACTTACCTGTTACACAGATGCATACGAACAGTCACCCTCATACAGCTGCACGTCGTCAGAACATCAGCCAGCCAAAAGTCCAGATGGAGATGCAGACAACCACATAAATTTGCAGAAGGCAAGTCCCTTGTTGTCTGCATCCAGGGTCAAACTGAACCAGTTAAGGGGTCCTGCGAACCTGTATGAAAAGAAAGAGAGTCAATACATGTATAGAAACTGAATGATCACTTACCTGTTACACAGATGCATACGAACAGTCACCCTCATACAGCTGCACGTCGTCAGAACATCAGCCAGCCAAAAGTCCAGATGGAGATGCAGACAACCACATAAATTTGCAGAAGGCAAGTCCCTTGTTGTCTGCATCCAGGGTCAAACTGAACCAGTTAAGGGGTCCTGCGAACCTGTATGACAAAAAAGATGGAGAATACATGTATTGAAACTGAACGATCACTTACCTGTTACACAGCTGCATACGAACAGTCATCCTCATACTATTGCAGATCGACAGAAAGTCAGACAGCCAGCCATAGTTGTAAACTGAGATGCAGATGCAAAGAACCATGATAATCCACCTTCAGAAAGGGATTCGATCAGGGTGTCCTGCAAACCTGTATGACAAAAAAGAGAGTCAATACATGTATAGAAACTGAATGACCACTTACCTGTTACAGAGCTGTATGCGAACAGTCAGCCTAATACAGTCGCAGATGGACGGAAACCCAACTAGCCAGCCACAGTTGTAAACAGTGAACCAGATGTATAGAACCTTGTTAGTCCCCCTTCAGAGAGGGAGTCGATCATGGTGTCTTGCGAACCTGTATGTCAAGAAAGAGACTCAATACATGTATACAAAATTGAATGATCACTTACTTGTTACAAAGCTGCATACGAACAGTCAGCCTCATAAAGTTGCAGATCATCAGAACTTCAGCCAGCTTCAAAGTGAACCAGTCAAAGGGGTCCGTCGAACCTGTATGACAAGAAAAAAGTCAATACAAGTATAGAAACTGAACGATCACTTACCTGTTACACAGCTGCATACGAACAGTCACCCTCATACTGTTGCAGATTGACAGAAAGTCAGCCAGCCAGCCATAGTTGTAAACGGTGATGCAGATGCATAGAACCTTGGTAGACCAGCTTCAGAGAGGGAGTCGATTATGTGGTTCTGCAAACCTATGTGACAAAAAAGAGAGTCAATACATGTATAGAGACTGAATGATCACTTACCTGTTGCCCAGACGCATACGAACCGTCAGCCTTCTCCAGTTGCAGATCATCAGAACTTCAGCCAGCTTAAAAGTGAACCAGTCAAGGGGTCCTGCGAACCTGTATGAAAAGAAAAAAAGTCAATACATGTATAGAAACTAAATGATCACTTACCTGTTACACAGATGCATACGAACAGTCAGCCTCCTACAGTTACAGATCATCAGATCTTCAGCCAGCTTCAAAGTGAACCAGTCAATGAGGACCGTCGAACCTGTATGACAAGAAAAAAAGTCAATACATGTTTAGAAACTGAATGATCACTTACGTGTTACAAACGTGTATGTGAATATTCAGCCTAATACAGTTGCAGATTGATGGAAAGCCAGCCAGCCAGCCATACTTTTAAACGAAGATGCAGATGTACAGAACCTTGTAAGTCCACCTTCAGAAAGGGATTTGATCATGGGGTCCTGCGAACCTGTATGACAAGAAAGAGAGTCAATACATGTATAGAAACTGAATGATCACTTACCTGTTACACAGCTGCATACAAACAGTCAGCCTCATACAGCTGTAGATCATCAGAAAATCAACCAGCCAAAGCTCCAGATTGAAGCTGGATGCAAAAGACAAAATACATTTGCAGAAGGCAAGTCCCTTGTTGTCTGCATCCAGCTTCAAACTAAGCCAGTCTTGTGGTCCTGCGAACGTGAATCACAAAAAAAGATGGAGAATCCATGTATAGAAACTGAATGATCACTTACCTGTTACACAGCTGCATACGAACAGTCACCCTCATATAGCTGCAGATCGTCAGAACATCAGCCAACCAAAGTTCCAGATGGAGATGCAGACAACCACATACATTTGCAGTTGGCAAGTCCTTTGTTGTCTGCATCCAGCTTCAATGTGAAACAGTCAAAAGGTCCTGCGAACCTGTATGACAAGAAAAAAAGTCAATACATGTATAGAAACTGAATGATCACTTACCTGTTATACAGATGCATACGAACAGTCATCCTCATACAGTTGCAGATCATCAGAACTACAGCCAGCTTCAAAGTGAACCAGTCAAAGGGGTCCGTCGAACCTGTATGACAAGAAAAAAAGTCAATACATGTATAGAAACTGAATGATCACTTACCTGTTACACAGCGGTATGCGAACAGTCAGCCTCGTACAGTTGCAGATCATCAGAACTTCAGCCAGCCAAAGATCAAGATGGAGATGCAGACAACCACATACATTTGCAGTCATCAAATCCCTTGTTTTCTGCATCCAGCTTCAAAGTGAGCCAGTCGTGTGGTCCTGCGAGCCTGTATGACAAAAAAAGATAGAGAATACATGTATAGAAACTGAATGATCACTTACCTGTTACACAGCTGTATGCGAACATTCAGCCTAATACAGTTGCAGATGAATGGAAACCCATCTAGCCAGCCACAGTTGTAAACAGTGAATCAGATGTATAGAACCTTGTTAGTCCACCTTCAGAGAGGGAGTCGATCATGGTGTCCTGCGAACCTGTATGACAAGAAAGAGAGTCAATACATGTATAGAAACTGAAAGATCACTTACCTGTTACAAAGATGCATACGAACAGTCAGCCTCATATATTTGCAGATCATCAGAACTTCAGCCAGCCAAAGTTCCAGATGGAGATGCAGACAACCACATTCATTTGCAGTCGTCAAATCCCTTGTTGTCTGCATCCAGCTTCAAAGTGAACCAGTCAAGGGGTCCTGCGAACCTGTATGACAAGAAAGAGAGTCAATACATGTATAGAAACTGAATGATCACTTACCTGTTATACAGCTGCATACGAATAGTCACCCTCATACAGTTGCAGATCGACAGAAAGTCAGCCAGCCAGCCATAGTTGTAAACGGTGATGCAGATACATAGAACCTTGTTAGTCCAACTTCAGAGAGGGAGTCGATTATGTGGTTCTGCAAACCTGTATGACAAGAAAGAGTCAATACATGTATAGAGACTGAATGATCACTTACCTGTTACACAGACGCATACGAACCGTCAGCCTTCTCCAGTTGCAGATCATCAGAACTTCAGCCAGCTTAAAAGTGAAGCAGTCAAGGGGTCCTGCGAACCTGTATGACAAGAAAAAAAGTCAATACATGTTTAGAAACTGAATGATCACTTACGTGTTACAAACGTGTATGCGAATATTCAGCCTAATACAGTTGCAGATGGATGGAAAGCCAGCCAGCCAGCCATACTTTTAAACGAAGATGCAGATGTACAGAACCTTGTAAGTCCACCTTCAGAAAGGGATTTGATCATGGGGTCCTGCGAACCTGTATGACAAGAAAGAGAGTCAATACATGTATAGAAACTGAATGATCACTTACCTGTTACACAGCTGCATACAAACAGTCAGCCTCATACAGCTGCAGATCATCAGAAAATCAACCAGCCAAAGCTCCAGATTGAAGCTGGATGCAAAAGACAAAATACATTTGCAGAAGGCAAGTCCCTTGTTGTCTGCATCCAGCTTCAAAGTGAACCAGTCAAAAGGTCCTGCGAACCTGTATGAAAAGAAAAAAAATCAATACATGTATAGAAACTGAATGATCACTTACGTGTTACACAGGTGTATGCGATTAGTCAGTCTAATACAGTTGCAGATTGTCAGCACATCAGCCAGCCAAAAATTCCAGATGGAGATGCAGACAACCACATACATTTGCAGTTGGCAAGTCCTTTGTTGTCTACATCCAGCTTCAAAGTGAGCCACTTGTGTGGTCCTGCAAGCCTGTATGACAAAAAAAGATAGAGAATACATGTACAGAATCTGAATGATCACTTACCTGTTACACAGATGCATACGAACAGTCACCCACATACAGTTGCAGATCGTCAGAACATCAGCCAGCCAAAAATTCCAGATGGAGATGCAGACAACCACATACATTTGCAGTTGGCAAGTCCTTTGTTGTCTACATCCAGCTTCAATGTGAAACAGTCAAAAGGTCCTGCGAACCTGTATGACAAGAAAAAAAGTCAATACATGTATAGAAACTGAATGATCACTTACCTGTTATACAGCTGCATACAAACAGACACCCTCATACAGTTGCAGATTGACAGAAAGTCAGCCAGCCAGCCATAGTTGTAAACGGTGATGCAGAGATGGAGTCGATTATGTGGTTCTGCAAACCTGTATGACAAGAAAGAGAGTCAATACATGTATAGAGACTGAATGATCACTTACCTGTTGCACAGACGCATACGAACCATCAGCCTCCTCCAGTTGCAGATCATCAGAACTTCAGCCAGCTTCAAAGTGAACCAGTCAAAGGGGTCCGGCGAACTTGTATGACAAAAAAAGATAGAGAATACATGTATAGAAACTGAATGATCACTTACCTACTACACAGATGCATACGAACAGTCATCCTCATACAGTTGCAGATGGACAGAATGTCAGCCAGCCAGCCATAGTTGTAAACTGAGATGCAGATGTAAGGAACCTTGTTAGTCCACCTTTAGAAAGGGATTCGGTCATGGTGTACTGCGAAAATGTATGAGAAGAAAGAGAGTCAAAACATGTATAGAAACTGAATGATCACTTACCTGTTATACAGCTGCATACAAACAGACACCCTCATACAGTTGCAGATTGACAGAAAGTCAGCCAGCCAGCCATAGTTGTAAACGGTGATGCAGAGATGGAGTCGATTATGTGATTCTGCAAACCTGTATGACAAGAAAGAGAGTCAATACATGTATAAAGACTGAATGATCACTTACCTGTTACACAGACGCATACAAACCGTCAGCCTTCTCCAGTTGCAGATCATCAGAACTTCAGCCAGCTTCAAAGTGAACCAGTCAAAGGGGTCCGGCGAACCTGTATGGCAAAAAAAGATAGAGAATACATGTATAGAAACTGAATGATCACTTACCTGTTACACAGATGCATACGAACAGTCATCCTCATACAGTTGCAGATCATCAGAACTTCAGCCAGCCAAAGTTCCAGATGGAGATGCAGACAACTACATACATTTGCAGTCGTCAAATTCCTTGTTGTCTGCATCCAGCTTCAAAGTGAACCAGTCAAGGGGTCCTGCGAACCTGTATGACAAGAGAAAAAGTCAATACATGTATAGAAACTAAATGATCACTTACCTGTTACACAGATGCATACGAAAATTCAGCCTCCTACAGTTGCAGATCATCAGAACTTCAACCAGCTACAAAGTGAACCAGTCAAGGGGTCCTGCAAACCTGTATGAAGAGAAAAAAAGTCAATACATGTATAGAAACTGAACGATCACTTACCTGTTACACAGTTGCATACGAACAATCACCCTCATACTTTTGTAGATCGACAGAAAGTCAGCCAGCCAGCCATAGTTGTAAACGGTGATGCAGATGCATAGAACCTTGTTAGACCAGCTTCAGAGAGGGAGTCGATTATGTGGTTCTGCGAACCTGTATGACAAGAAAAAAAGTCAATACATGTATAGAAACTGAATGATCACTTACCTGTTGCACAGATGCATACGAACAGTCATCCTCATACAGTTGCAGGTCCACCTTCAGAAAGGGATTCGGTCATGGTGTTCTGCAAACCTGTATGACAAAAAAGAAAGTCAATACATGTATAGAAACTGAATGATCACTTACCTGTTACACAGCTGCATACGAACAGTCAGCCTCATACAGTTGCAGATCATAAGAACATCAGCCAGCCAAAGTTCCAGATTGAAGCTGGATGCAGACAACAAAATACATTTGCAGAAGGCAAGTCCCTTGTTGTCTGCATCCAGCTTCAAAGTGAACCAGTCAAAAGGTCCTGCGAACCTGTATGAAAAGAAAAAAAATCAATACATGTATAGAAACTGAATGATCACTTACATGTTACACAGGTGTATGCGATTAGTCAGTCTAATACAGTTGCAGATTGTCAGCACATCAGCCAGCCAAAAATTCCAGATGGAGATGCAGATAACCACATACACTTGCAGAAGGCAAGTCCCTTGTTGTCTGCATCCAGCTTCAAAGTGAGCCACTTGTGTGGTCCTGCGAGCCTGTATGACAAAAAAAGATAGAGAATACATGTACAGAATCTGAATGATCACTTATCTGTTACAGAGATGCATACGAACAGTCACCCACATACAGTTGCAGATCATCAGAACATCAGCCAGCCAAAAATTCCAGATGGAGATGCAGACAACCACATACATTTGCAGTTGGCAAGTCCTTTGTTGTCTGCATCCAGCTTCAATGTGAAACAGTCAAAAGGTCCTGCGAACCTGTATGACAAGAAAAAAAGTCAATACATGTATAGAAACTGAATGATCACTTACCTGTTATACAGCTGCATACAAACAGACACCCTCATACAGTTGCAGATTGACAGAAAGTCAGCCAGCCAGCCATAGTTGTAAACGGTGATGCAGATGCATAGAACCTTGTTAGTCCAAGTTCAGAGATGGAGTCGATTATGTGGTTCTGCAAACCTGTATGACAAGAAAGAGAGTCAATACATGTATAGAGACTGAATAATCACTTACCTGTTGCACAGACGCATACGAACCATCAGCCTCCTCCAGTTGCAGATCATCAGAACTTCAACCAGCTTCAAAGTGAACCAGTCAAGGGGTCCGGTGAACCTGTATGAGAAGAAAAGTCAATACATGTATAGAAACTAAATGATCACTTACATTTTACATAGATGCATACGAACAGTCAGCCTCCTACAGTTGCAGATCATCAGAATTTCAACCAACTTCAAAGTGAACCAGTCAAGGGGTCCTGCGAACCTGTATGACAAGAAAAAAAGTCAATACATGTATAGAAACTGAATGATCACTTACCTGTTGCACAGATGCATACGAACAGTCATCCTCATACAGCTGCAGGTCCACCTTCAGAAAGGGATTCGGTCATGGTGTCCTGCAAACCTGTATGACAAAAAAGAAAGTCAATACATGTATAGAAACTGAATGATCACTTACCTGTTACACAGCTGCATACGAACAATCACCCTCATACTGTTGCAGATCGACAGAAAGTCAGCCAGCCAGCCATAGTTGTAAACGGTGATGCAGATGCATAGAACCTTGTTAGACCAGCTTCAGAGAGGGAGTCGATTATGTGGTTCTGCAAAGCTGTATGACAAGAAAGAGAGTCAATACATGTATAGAGACTAAATGATCACTTACCTGTTACAAAGATGTATATGAACAGTCATCCTCACACAGTTGCAGGTCCACCTTCAGAAAGGGATTCGGTCATGGTGTCCTGCAAACCTGTATGACAAAAAAGAAAGTCAATACATGTATAGAGACTAAATGGTCACTTACCTGTTACAAAGATGCATATGAACAGTCAGCCTCATGTATTTGCAGATCATCAGAACTTCAACCAGCTTCAAAGTGAACCAGTCAAGGGGTCCTGCGAACCTGTATGACAAGAAAGAAAGTCAATACATGTATAAATACTGAATGATCACTTACCTGTTACAAAGACGCATACGAACCGTCAGCCTTCTCCATTTGCAGATCATCAGAACTTCAGCCAGCTTCAAAGTGAACCAGTCAAAGGGGTCTGGCGAACCTGTATGGCAAAAAAAGATAGAGAATACATGTATAGAAACTGAATGATCACTTACCTGTTACACAGATGCATACGAACAGTCATCCTCATACAGTTGCAGATCAACAGAACTTCAGCCAGCCAAAGTTGCAGATGGAGATGCAGACAACCACATACATTTGCAGTCGTCAAATTCCTTGTTGTCTGCATCCAGCTTCAAAGTGAACCAGTCAAGGGGTCCTGCGAACCTGTATGACAAGAAAGAGAGTCAATACATGTATAGAGACTAAATGATCACTTACCTGTTACAAAGATGCATATGAACAGTCATCCTCATACAGGTGCAGGTCCACCTTCAGAAAGGGATTCGGTCATGGTGTCCTGCAAACCTGTATGACAAAAAAGAAAGTCAATACATGTACAGAAACTGAATGATCACTTACCTGTTACACAGCTGCATACGAACAGTCAGCCTCATACAGTTGCAGATCATATGAAAATCAGCCAGCCAAAGTTCCAGATTGAAGCTGGATGCAGACAACAAAATACATTTGCAGAAGGCAAGTCCCTTGTTGTCTGCATCCAGCTTCAAAGTGAACCAGTCAAAAGGTCCTACGAACCTGTATGAAAAGAAAAAAAGTCAATACATGTATAGAAACTGAATGATCACTTACCTGTTACACAGATGCATACGAACAGTCAGCCTCCTAGAGTTGCAGATCATCAGAACTTCAGCCAGCTTCAAAGTGAACCAGTCAAAGGGGTCCGTCGAACCTGTATGACAAGAAAAAAAGTCAATACAAGTATAGAAACTGAACGATCACTTACCTATTACACAGCTGCATACGAACAGTCACCCTCATACTGTTGCAGATCGACAGAAAGTCAGCCAGCCAGCCATAGTTGTAAACGGTGATGCAGATGCATAGAACCTTGTTAGACCAGCTTCAGAGAGGGAGTCGATTATGTGGTTCTGCAAACCTGTATGACAAGAAAGAGAGTCAATACATGTATAGAGACTAAATGATCACTTACCTGTTACAAAGATGCATATGAACAGTCAGCCTCATATATTTGCAGATCATCAGAACTTCAACCAGCTTGAAAGTGAACCAGTCAAGGGGTCCGGCGAACCTGTATGAGAAGAAAAGTCAATACATGTATAGAAACTAAATGATCACTTACATTTTACATAGATGCATACGAACAGTCAGCCTCCTACAGTTGCAGATCATCAGAATTTCAACCAGCTTCAAAGTGAACCAGTCAAGGGGTCCTGCGAACCTGTATGACAAGAAAAAAAGTCAATACATGTATAGAAACTGAATGATCACTTACCTGTTACACAGCTGCATACGAACAGTCAGCCTCATACAGTTGCAGATCATAAGAAAATCAGCCAGCCAAAGTTCCACATTGAAGCTGGATGCAGACAACAAAATACATTTGCAGAAGGCAAGTCCCTTGTTGTCTGCATCCAGCTTCAAAGTGAACCAGTCAAAAGGTCCTGCGAACCTGTATGAAAAGAAAAAAAGTCAATACATGTATAGAAACTGAATGATCACTTACCTGTTACACAGCTGCATACGAACGGTCAGACTCCTAGAGTTGCAGATCATCAGAACTTCAGCCAGCTTCAAAGTGAACCAGTCAAAGGGGTCCGTCGAACCTGTATGACAAGAAAAAAAGTCAGTACAAGTATAGAAACTGAACGATCACTTACCTGTTACACAGCTGCATACGAACAGTCACCCTCATACTGTTGCAGATCGACAGAAAGTCAGCCAGCCAGCCATAGTTGTAAACGGTGATGCAGATGCATAGAACCTTGTTAGACCAGCTTCAGAGAGGGAGTCGATTATGTGGTTCTGCAAACCTGTATGACAAGAAAGAGAGTCAATACATGTATAGAGACTAAATGATCACTTACCTGTTACAAAGATGTATATGAACAGTCATCCTCATACAGTTGCAGGTCCACCTTTAGAAAGGGATTCGGTCATGGTGTCCTGCAAACCTGTATGACAAAAAAGAAAGTCAATACATGTATAGAAACTGAATGATCACTTACCTGTTACACAGCTGCATACGAACAGTCAGCCTCATACAGTTGCAGATCATAAGAAAATCAGCCAGCCAAAGTTCCAGATTGAAGCTGGATGCAGACAACAAAATACATTTGCAGAAGGCAAGTCCCTTGTTGTCTGCAGCCAGCTTCAAAGTGAACCAGTCAAAAGGTCCTGCGAACCTGTATGAAAAGAAAAAAAGTCAATACATGTATAGAAACTGAATGATCACTTACCTGTTACACAGCTGCATACGAACGGTCAGACTCCTAGAGTTGCAGATCATCAGAACTTCAGCCAGCTTCAAAGTGAACCAGTCAAAGGGGTCCGTCGAACCTGTATGACAAGAAAAAAAGTCAGTACAAGTATAGAAACTGAACGATCACTTACCTGTTACACAGCTGCATACGAACAGTCACCCTCATACTGTTGCAGATCGACAGAAAGTCAGCCGGCCAGCCATAGTTGTAAACGGTGATGCAGATGCATAGAACCTTGTTAGACCAGCTTCAGAGAGGGAGTCGATTATGTGGTTCTGCAAACCTGTATGACAAGAAAGAGAGTCAATACATGTATAGAGACTAAATGATCACTTACCTGTTACAAAGATGTATATGAACAGTCATCCTCACACAGTTGCAGGTCCACCTTCAGAAAGGGATTCGGTCATGGTGTCCTGCAAACCTGTATGACAAAAAAGAAAGTCAATACATGTATAGAGACTAAATGGTCACTTACCTGTTACAAAGATGCATATGAACAGTCAGCCTCATGTATTTGCAGATCATCAGAACTTCAACCAGCTTCAAAGTGAACCAGTCAAGGGGTCCTGCGAACCTGTATGACAAGAAAGAAAGTCAATACATGTATAAAGACTGAATGATCACTTACCTGTTACAAAGACGCATACGAACCGTCAGCCTTCTCCATTTGCAGATCATCAGAACTTCAGCCAGCTTCAAACTGAACCAGTCAAAGGGCTCCGGCGAACCTGTATGACAAAAAAAGATAGAGAATACATGTATAGAAACTGAATGATCACTTACCTGTTACACAGATGCATACGAACAGTCATCCTCATACAGTTGCAGATCAACAGAACTTCAGCCAGCCAAAGTTGCAGATGGAGATGCAGACAACCACATACATTTGCAGTCGTCAAATTCCTTGTTGTCTGCATCCAGCTTCAAAGTGAACCAGTCAAGGGGTCCTGCGAACCTGTATGACAAGAAAGAGAGTCAATACATGTATAGAGACTAAATGATCACTTACCTGTTACAAAGATGCATATGAACAGTCATCCTCATACAGGTGCAGGTCCACCTTCAGAAAGGGATTCGGTCATGGTGTCCTGCAAACCTGTATGACAAAAAAGAAAGTCAATACATGTACAGAAACTGAATGATCACTTACCTGTTACACAGCTGCATACGAACAGTCAGCCTCATACAGTTGCAGATCATATGAAAATCAGCCAGCCAAAGTTCCAGATTGAAGCTGGATGCAGACAACAAAATACATTTGCAGAAGGCAAGTCCCTTGTTGTCTGCATCCAGCTTCAAAGTGAACCAGTCAAAAGGTCCTACGAACCTGTATGAAAAGAAAAAAAGTCAATACATGTATAGAAACTGAATGATCACTTACCTGTTACACAGATGCATACGAACAGTCAGCCTCCTAGAGTTGCAGATCATCAGAACTTAAGCCAGCTTCAAAGTGAACCAGTCAAAGGGGTCCGTCGAACCTGTATGACAAGAAAAAAAGTCAATACAAGTATAGAAACTGAACGATCACTTACCTATTACACAGCTGCATACGAACAGTCACCCTCATACTGTTGCAGATCGACAGAAAGTCAGCCAGCCAGCCATAGTTGTAAACGGTGATGCAGATGCATAGAACCTTGTTAGACCAGCTTCAGAGAGGGAGTCGATTATGTGGTTCTGCAAACCTGTATGACAAGAAAGAGAGTCAATACATGTATAGAGACTAAATGATCACTTACCTGTTACAAAGATGCATATGAACAGTCAGCCTCATATATTTGCAGATCATCAGAACTTCAACCAGCTTGAAAGTGAACCAGTCAAGGGGTCCGGCGAACCTGTATGAGAAGAAAAGTCAATACATGTATAGAAACTAAATAATCACTTACATTTTACATAGATGCATACGAACAGTCAGCCTCCTACAGTTGCAGATCATCAGAATTTCAACCAGCTTCAAAGTGAACCAGTCAAGGGGTCCTGCGAACCTGTATGACAAGAAAAAAAGTCAATACATGTATAGAAACTGAATGATCACTTACCTGTTACACAGCTGCATACGAACAGTCAGCCTCATACAGTTGCAGATCATAAGAAAATCAGCCAGCCAAAGTTCCACATTGAAGCTGGATGCAGACAACAAAATACATTTGCAGAAGGCAAGTCCCTTGTTGTCTGCATCCAGCTTCAAAGTGAACCAGTCAAAAGGTCCTGCGAACCTGTATGAAAAGAAAAAAAGTCAATACATGTATAGAAACTGAATGATCACTTACCTGTTACACAGCTGCATACGAACGGTCAGACTCCTAGAGTTGCAGATCATCAGAACTTCAGCCAGCTTCAAAGTGAACCAGTCAAAGGGGTCCGTCGAACCTGTATGACAAGAAAAAAAGTCAGTACAAGTATAGAAACTGAACGATCACTTACCTGTTACACAGCTGCATACGAACAGTCACCCTCATACTGTTGCAGATCGACAGAAAGTCAGCCAGCCAGCCATAGTTGTAAACGGTGATGCAGATGCATAGAACCTTGTTAGACCAGCTTCAGAGAGGGAGTCGATTATGTGGTTCTGCAAACCTGTATGACAAGAAAGAGAGTCAATACATGTATAGAGACTAAATGATCACTTACCTGTTACAAAGATGTATATGAACAGTCATCCTCATACAGTTGCAGGTCCACCTTTAGAAAGGGATTCGGTCATGGTGTCCTGCAAACCTGTATGACAAAAAAGAAGGTCAATACATGTATAGAAACTGAATGATCACTTACCTGTTACACAGCTGCATACGAACAGTCAGCCTCATACAGTTGCAGATCATAAGAAAATCAGCCAGCCAAAGTTCCAGATTGAAGCTGGATGCAGACAACAAAATACATTTGCAGAAGGCAAGTCCCTTGTTGTCTGCAGCCAGCTTCAAAGTGAACCAGTCAAAAGGTCCTGCGAACCTGTATGAAAAGAAAAAAAGTCAATACATGTATAGAAACTGAATGATCACTTACCTGTTACACAGCTGCATACGAACGGTCAGACTCCTAGAGTTGCAGATCATCAGAACTTCAGCCAGCTTCAAAGTGAACCAGTCAAAGGGGTCCGTCGAACCTGTATGACAAGAAAAAAAGTCAGTACAAGTATAGAAACTGAACGATCACTTACCTGTTACACAGCTGCATACGAACAGTCACCCTCATACTGTTGCAGATCGACAGAAAGTCAGCCGGCCAGCCATAGTTGTAAACGGTGATGCAGATGCATAGAACCTTGTTAGACCAGCTTCAGAGAGGGAGTCGATTATGTGGTTCTGCAAACCTGTATGACAAGAAAGAGAGTCAATACATGTATAGAGACTAAATGATCACTTACCTGTTACAAAGATGTATATGAACAGTCATCCTCACACAGTTGCAGGTCCACCTTCAGAAAGGGATTCGGTCATGGTGTCCTGCAAACCTGTATGACAAAAAAGAAAGTCAATACATGTACAGAGACTAAATGGTCACTTACCTGTTACAAAGATGCATATGAACAGTCAGCCTCATATATTTGCAGATCATCAGAACTTCAACCAGCTTCAAAGTGAACCAGTCAAGGGGTCCTGCGAACCTGTATGACAAGAAAGAGAGTCAATACATGTATAAAGACTGAATGATCACTTCCCTGTTACACAGACGCATACGAACCGTCAGCCTTCTCCAGTTGCAGATCATCAGAACTTCAGCCAGCTTCAAAGTGAACCAGTCAAAGGGGTCCGGCGAACCTGTATGGCAAAAAAAGATAGAGAATACATGTATAGAAACTGAATGATCACTTACCTGTTACACAGATGCATACGAACAGTCATCCTCATACAGTTGCAGATCATCAGAACTTCAGCCAGCCAAAGTTCCAGATGGAGATGCAGACAACCACATACATTTGCAGTCGTCAAATTCCTTGTTGTCTGCATCCAGCTTCAAAGTGAACCAGTCAAGGGGTCCTGCGAACCTGTATGACAAGAAAAAAAGTCAATACATGTATAGAAACTAAATGATCAGTTACCTGTTACACAGATGCATATGAAAATTCAGCCTCCTACAGTTGCAGATCATCAGAACTTCAACCAGCTACAAAGTGAACCAGTCAAAGGGGTCCGTCGAACCTGTATGACAAGAAAAAGTCAGTACAAGTATAGAAACTGAACGATCACTTACCTGTTACACAGCTGCATACGAACAGTCACCCTCATACTGTTGCAGATCGACAGAAAGTCAGCCAGCCAGCCATAGTTGTAAACGGTGATGCAGATGCATAGAACCTTGTTAGACCAGCTTCAGAGAGGGAGTCGATTATGTGGTTCTGCAAACCTGTATGACAAGAAAGAGAGTCAATACATTTATAGAGACTAAATGGTCACTTACCTGTTACAAAGATGCATATGAACAGTCAGCCTCATACAGTTGCAGGTCCACCTTCAGAAAGGGATTCGGTCATGGTGTCCTGCAAACCTGTATGACAAAAAAGAAAATCAATACATGTATAGAAACTGAATGATCACTTACCTGTTACACAGCTGCATACGAACAGTCAGCCTCATACAGTTGCAGATCATAAGAAAATCAGCCAGCCAAAGTTCCAGATTGAAGCTGGATGCAGACAACAAAATACATTTGCAGAAGGCAAGTCCCTTGTTGTCTGCATCCAGCTTCAAAGTGAACCAGTCAAAAGGTCCTGCGAACCTGTATGAAAAGAAAAAAAGTCAATACATGTATAGAAAGTGAATGATCACTTACCTGTTACACAGATGCATACGAACAGTCAGCCTCCTAGAGTTACAGATCATCAGAACTTCAGCCAGCTTCAAAGTGAACCAGTCAAAGGGGTCCGTCGAACCTGTATGACAAGAAAAAAAGTCAATACAAGTATAGAAACTGAACGATCACTTACCTGTTACACAGCTGCATACGAACAGTCACCCTCATACTGTTGCAGATCGTCAGAAAGTCAGCCAGCCAGCCATAGTTGTAAACGGTGATGCAGATGCATAGAACCTTGTTAGACCAGCTTCAGAGAGGGAGTCGATTATGTGGTTCTGCAAACCTGTATGACAAGAAAGAGAGTCAATACATGTATAGAGAGTAAATGATCACTTACCTGTTACAAAGATGCATATGAACAGTCAGCCTCATATATTTGCAGATCATCAGAACTTCAACCAGCTTCAAAGTGAACCAGTCAAGGGGTCCGGCGAACCTGTATGAGAAGAAAATCCAATACATGTATAGAAACTAAATGATCACTTACATTTTACATAGATGCATACGAACAGTCAGCCTCCTACAGTTGCAGATCATCAGAATTTCAACCAGCTTCAAAGTGAACCAGTCAAGGGGTCCTGCGAACCTGTATGACAAGAAAAAAAGTCAATACATGTATAGAAACTGAATGATCACTTACCTGTTACACAGCTGCATACGAACAGTCACCCTCATACTGTTGCAGATCGACAGAAAGTCAGCCAGCCAGCCATAGTTGTAAACGGTGATGCAGATGCATAGAACCTTGTTAGACCAGCTTCAGAGAGGGAGTCGATTATGTGGTTCTGCAAACCTGTATGACAAGAAAGAGAGTCAATACATGTATAGAGACTAAATGATCACTTACCTGTTACACAGACGCATACGAACCGTCAGACTTCTCCAGTTGCAGATCATCAGAACTTCAGCCAGCTTCAAATTGAACCAGTCAAAGGGGTCTGGCGAACCTGTATGGCAAAAAAAGATAGAGAATACATGTATAGAAACTGAATGATCACTTACCTGTTACACAGATGCATACGAACAGTCATCCTCATACAGTTGCAGATCATCAGAACTTCAGCCAGCCAAAGTTCCAGATGGAGATGCAGACAACCACATACATTTGCAGTCGTCAAATTCCTTGTTGTCTGCATCCAGCTTCAAAGTGAACCAGTCAAGGGGTCCTGCGAACCTGTATGACAAGAAAAAAAGTCAATACATGTATAGAAACTAAATGATCACTTACCTGTTACACAGATGCATACAAAAATTCAGCCTCCTACAGTTGCAGATCATCAGAACTTCAACCAGCTACAAAGTGAACCAGTCAAAGGGGTCCGTCGAACCTGTATGACAAGAAAAAGTCAGTACAAGTATAGAAACTGAACGATCACTTACCTGTTACACAGCTGCATACGAACAGTCACCCTCATACAGTTGCAGATAGACAGAAAGTCAGCCAGCCAGCCATAGTTGTAAACGGTGATGCAGATGCATAGAACCTTGTTAGACCAGCTTCAGAGAGGGAGTCGATTATGTGGTTCTGCAAACCTGTATGACAAGAAAGAGAGTCAATACATTTATAGAGACTAAATGGTCAATTACCTGTTACAAAGATGCATATGAACAGTCAGCCTCATACAGTTGCAGGTCCACCTTCAGAAAGGGATTCGGTCATGGTGTCCTGCAAACCTGTATGACAAAAAAGAAAGTCAATACATGTATAGAAATTGAATGATCACTTACCTGTTACACAGCTGCATACGAACAGTCAGCCTCATACAGTTGCAGATCATAAGAAAATCAGCCAGCCAAAGTTCCAGATTGAAGCTGGATGCAGACAACAAAATACATTTGCAGAAGGCAAGTCCCTTGTTGTCTGCATCCAGCTTCAAAGTGAACCAGTCAAAAGGTCCTGCGAACCTGTATGAAAAGAAAAAAAGTCAATACATGCATAGAAACTGAATGATCACTTACCTGTTACACAGCTGCATACGAACAGTCAGACTCCTAGAGTTGCAGATCATCAGAACTTCAGCCAGCTCCAAAGTGAACCAGTCAAAGGGGTCCGTCGAACCTGTATGACAAGAAAAAAAGTCAATACATGTATAGAAACTAAATGATCACTTACCTGTTACACAGATGCATACGAAAATTCAGCCTCCTACAGTTGCAGATCATCAGAACTTCAACCAGCTACAAAGTGAACCAGTCAAGGGGTCCTGCAAACCTGTATGAAGAGAAAAAAAGTCAATACATGTATAGAAACTGAACGATCACTTACCTGTTACACAGCTGCATACGAACAATCACCCTCATACTTTTGTAGATCGACAGAAAGTCAGCCAGCCAGCCATAGTTGTAAACGGTGATGCAGATGCATAGAACCTTGTTAGACCAGCTTCAGAGAGGGAGTCGATTATGTGGTTCTGCGAACCTGTATGACAAGAAAAAAAGTCAATACATGTATAGAAACTGAATGATCACTTACCTGTTGCACAGATGCATACGAACAGTCATCCTCATACAGTTGCAGATCGACAGAAAGTCAGCCAGCCAGCCATAGTTGTAAACGGTGATGCAGATGCATAGAACCTTGTTAGACCAGCTTCAGAGAGGGAGTCGATTATGTGGTTCTGCAAACCTGTATGACAAGAAAGAGAGTCAATACATGTATAGAGACTAAATGATCACTTACCTGTTACAAAGATGCATATGAACAGTCAGCCTCATATATTTGCAGATCATCA
This sequence comes from Salminus brasiliensis, assembly GCF_030463535.1. Lineage (NCBI taxonomy): Eukaryota > Metazoa > Chordata > Actinopteri > Characiformes > Bryconidae > Salminus > Salminus brasiliensis. The sequence goes on along the minus strand of NC_132893.1, from coordinate 12,613,881 downwards.
GAACTTCAACCAGCTTCAAAGTGAACCAGTCAAGGGGTCCTGCAAACCTGTATGACAAGAAAGAGAGTCAATACATGTATAAAGACTGAATGATCACTTACCTGTTACACAGACGCATACGAACCGGCAGCCTTCTCCAGTTGCAGATCATCAGAACTTCAGCCAGCTTCAAAGTGAACCAGTCAAAGGGGTCCGGCGAACCTGTATGGCAAAAAAAGATAGAGAATACATGTATAGAAACTGAATGATCACTTACCTGTTACACAGATGCATACGAACAGTCATCCTCATACAGTTGCAGATCATCAGAATTTCAGCCAGCCAAAGTTCCAGATTGAAGCTGGATGCAGACAACAAAATACATTTGCAGAAGGCAAGTCCCTTGTTGTCTGCATCCAGCTTCAAAGTGAACCAGTCAAAAGGTCCTGTGAACCTGTATGAAAAGAAAAAAAGTCAATATATGTATAGAAACTGAATGATCACTTACCTGTTACACAGATGCATACGAACAGTCAGCCTCCTACAGTTGCAGATCATCAGAACTTCAGCCAGCTTCAAAGTGAACCAGTCAAAGGGGTCCGTCGAACCTGTATGACAAGAAAAAAAGTCAATACAAGTATAGAAACTGAACGATCACTTACCTGTTACACAGCTGCATACGAACAGTCACCCTCATACTGTTGCAGATCGACAGAAAGTCAGCCATCCAGCCATAGTTGTAAACGGTGATGCAGATGCATAGAACCTTGTTAGACCAGCTTCAGAGAGGGAGTCGATTATGTGGTTCTGCAAACCTGTATGACAAGAAAGAGAGTCAATACATGTATAGAGACTAAATGATCACTTACCTGTTACAAAGATGCATATGAACAGTCAGCCTCATATATTTGCAGATCATCAGAACTTCAACCAGCTTCAAAGTGAACCAGTCAAGGGGTCCTGCAAACCTGTATGACAAGAAAGAGAGTCAATACATGTATAAAGACTGAATGATCACTTACCTGTTACACAGACGCATACGAACCGGCAGCCTTCTCCAGTTGCAGATCATCAGAACTTCAGCCAGCTTCAAAGTGAACCAGTCAAAGGGATCCGGCGAACCTGTATGGCAAAAAAAGATAGAGAATACATGTATAGAAACTGAATGATCACTTACCTGTTGCACAGATGCATACGAACAATCACCCTCATACTTTTGTAGATCGACAGAAAGTCAGCCAGCCAGCCATAGTTGTAAACGGTGATGCAGATGCATAGAACCTTGTTAAACCAGCTTCAGAGAGGGAGTCGATTATGTGGTTCTGCGAACCTGTATGACAAGAAAAAAAGTCAATACATGTATAGAAACTGAATGATCACTTACCTGTTGCACAGATGCATACGAACAGTCATCCTCATACAGTTGCAGGTCCACCTTCAGAAAGGGATTCGGTCATGGTGTTCTGCAAACCTGTATGACAAAAAAGAAAGTCAATACATGTATAGAAACTGAATGATCACTTACCTGTTACACAGCTGCATACGAACAGTCAGCCTCATACAGTTGCAGATCATAAGAACATCAGCCAGCCAAAGTTCCAGATTGAAGCTGGATGCAGACAACAAAATACATTTGCAGAAGGCAAGTCCCTTGTTGTCTGCATCCAGCTTCAAAGTGAACCAGTCAAAAGGTCCTGCGAACCTGTATGAAAAGAAAAAAAATCAATACATGTATAGAAACTGAATGATCACTTACGTGTTACACAGGTGTATGCGATTAGTCAGTCTAATACAGTTGCAGATTGTAAGCACATCAGCCAGCCAAAAATTCCAGATGGAGATGCAGACAACCACATACATTTGCAGAAGGCAAGTCCCTTGTTGTCTGCATCCAGCTTCAAAGTGAGCCACTTGTGTGGTACTGCGAGCCTGTATGACAAAAAAAGATAGAGAATACATGTACAGAATCTGAATGATCACTTACCTGTTACACAGATGCATACGAACAGTCACCCACATACAGTTGCAGATCATCAGAACATCAGCCAGCCAAAAATTTCAGATGGAGATGCAAACAAACAAATACATTTGCAGTTGGCAAGTCCTTTGTTGTCTGCATCCAGCTTCAATGTGAAACAGTCAAAAGGTCCTGCGAACCTGTATGACAAGAAAAAAAGTCAATACATGTATAGAAACTAAATGATCACTTACCTGTTACACAGATGCATACGAAAATTCAGCCTCCTACAGTTGCAGATCATCAGAACTTCAACCAGCTACAAAGTGAACCAGTCAAAGGGGTCCGTCGAACCTGTATGACAAGAAAAAAAGTCAGTACAAGTATAGAAACTGAACGATCACTTACCTGTTACACAGCTGCATACGAACAGTCACCCTCATACTGTTGCAGATCGACAGAAAGTCAGCCAGCCAGCCATAGTTGTAAACGGTGATGCAGATGCATAGAACCTTGTTAGACCAGCTTCAGAGAGGGAGTCGATTATGTGGTTCTGCAAACCTGTATGACAAGAAAGAGACTCAATACATGTATAGAGACTAAATGGTCACTTACCTGTTACAAAGATGCATATGAACAGTCAGCCTCATATATTTGCAGATCATCAGAACTTCAGCCAGCCAAAGTTCCAGATGGAGATGCAGACAACCACATACATTTGCAGTCGTCAAATTCCTTGTTGTCTGCATCCAGCTTCAAAGTGAACCAGTCAAAAGGTCCTGCGAACCTGTATGAAAAGAAAAAAAGTCAATACATGTATAGAAACTGAATGATCACTTACCTGTTATACAGCTGCATACGAACGGTCAGACTCCTAGAGTTGCAGATCATCAGAACTTCAACCAGCTACAAAGTGAACCAGTCAAGGGGTCCTGCAAACCTGTATGAAGAGAAAAAAAGTCAATACATGTACAGAAACTGAACGATCACTTACCTGTTACACAGCTGCATACGAACAATCACCCTCATACTGTTGCAGATCGACAGAAAGTCAGCCAGCCAGCCATAATTGTAAACGGTGATGCAGATGCATAGAACCTTGTTAGACCAGCTTCAGAGAGGGAGTCGATTATGTGGTTCTGCAAACCTGTATGACAAGAAAGAGAGTCAATACATGTATAGAGACTAAATGATCACTTACCTGTTACAAAGATGTATATGAACAGTCATCCTCATACAGTTGCAGGTCCACCTTCAGAAAGGGATTCGGTCATGGTGTCCTGCAAACCTGTATGACAAAAAAGAAAGTCAATACATGTATAGAAACTGAATGATCACTTACCTGTTACACAGCTGCATACGAACAGTCAGCCTCATACAGTTGCAGATCATAAGAAAATCAGCCAGCCAAAGTTCCAGATTGAAGCTGGATGCAGACAACAAAATACATTTGCAGAAGGCAAGTCCCTTGTTGTCTGCATCCAGCGTCAAAGTGAACCAGTCAAAAGGTCCTGCGAACCTGTATGAAAAGAAAAAAAGTCAATACATGTATAGAAACTGAATGATCACTTACCTGTTACACAGCTGCATACGAACGGTCAGACTCCTAGAGTTGCAGATCATCAGAACTTCAGCCAGCTTCAAACTGAACCAGTCAAAGGGGTCCGTCGAACCTGTATGACAAGAAAAAAAGTCAGTACAAGTATAGAAACTGAACGATCACTTACCTGTTACACAGCTGCATACGAACAGTCACCCTCATACTGTTGCAGATCGACAGAAAGTCAGCCAGCCAGCCATAGTTGTAAACGGTCATGCAGATGCATAGAACCTTGTTAGACCAGCTTCAGAGAGGGAGTCGATTATGTGGTTCTGCAAACCTGTATGACAAGAAAGAGAGTCAATACATGTATAGAGACTAAATGGTCACTTACCTGTTACAAAGATGCATATGAACAGTTAGCCTCATATATTTGCAGATCATCAGAACTTCAACCAGCTTCAAAGTGAACCAGTCAAGGGGTCCTGCGAACCTGTATTACAAGTAAGAGAGTCAATACATGTATAAAGACTGAATGATCACTTACCTGTTACACAGACGCATACGAACCGTCAGCCTTCTCCAGTTGCAGATCATCAGAACTTCAGCCAGCTTCAAAGTGAACCAGTCAAAGGGGTCCGGCGAACCTGTATGGCAAAAAAAGATAGAGAATACATGTATAGAAACTGAATGATCACTTACCTGTTACACAGATGCATACGAACAGTCATCCTCATACAGTTGCAGATCAACAGAACTTCAGCCAGCCAAAGTTCCAGATGGAGATGCAGACAACCACATACATTTGCAGTCGTCAAATTCCTTGTTGTCTGCATCCAGCTTCAAAGTGAACCAGTCAAGGGGTCCTGCGAACCTGTATGACAAGAAAAAAAGTCAATACATGTATAGAAACTAAATGATCACTTACCTGTTACACAGATGCATACGAAAATTCAGCCTCCTACAGTTGCAGATCATCAGAACTTCAACCAGCTACAAAGTGAACCAGTCAAAGGGGTCCGTCGAACCTGTATGACAAGAAAAAAAGTCAGTACAAGTATAGAAACTGAACGATCACTTACCTGTTACACAGCTGCATACGAACAGTCACCCTCATACTGTTGCAGATCGACAGAAAGTCAGCCAGCCAGCCATAGTTGTAAACGGTGATGCAGATGCATAGAACCTTGTTAGACCAGCTTCAGAGAGGGAGTCCATTATGTGGTTCTGCAAACCTGTATGACAAGAAAGAGAGTCAATACATGTATAGAGACTAAATGGTCACTTACCTGTTACAAAGATGCATATGAACAGTCAGCCTCATATATTTGCAGATCATCAGAACTTCAACCAGCTTCAAAGTGAACCAGTCAAGGGGTCCTGCGAACCTGTATGACAAGAAAGAAAGTCAATACATGTATAAAGACTGAATGATCACTTACCTGTTACACAGACGCAAACGAACCGTCAGCCTTCTCCATTTGCAGATCATCAGAACTTCAACCAGCTTCAAAGTGAACCAGTCAAAGGGGTCCGGCGAACCTGTATGGCAAAAAAAGATAGAGAATACATGTATAGAAAGTGAATGATCACTTACCTGTTACACAGATGCATACGAACAGTCATCCTCATACAGTTGCAGATCATCAGAACTTCAGCCAGCCAAAGTTCCAGATGGAGATGCAGACAACCACATACATTTGCAGTCGTCAAATTCCTTGTTGTCTGCATCCAGCTTCAAAGTGAACCAGTCAAGGGGTCCTGCGAACCTGTATGACAAGAAAAAAAGTCAATACATGTATAGAAACTAAATGATCACTTACCTGTTACACAGATGCATACGAAAATTCAGCCTCCTACAGTTGCAGATCATCAGAACTTCAACCAGCTACAAAGTGAACCAGTCAAGGGGTCCTGCAAACCTGTATGAAGAGAAAAAAAGTCAGTACAAGTATAGAAACTGAACGATCACTTACCTGTTACACAGCTGCATACGAACAGTCACCCTCATACTGTTGCAGATCGACAGAAAGTCAGCCAGCCAGCCATAGTTGTAAACGGTGATGCAGATGCATAGAACCTTGTTAGACCAGCTTCAGAGAGGGAGTCGATTATGTGGTTCTGCAAACCTGTATGACAAGAAAGAGAGTCAATACATGTATAGAGACTAAATGGTCACTTACCTGTTACAAAGATGCATATGAACAGTCAGCCTCATATATTTGCAGATCATCAGAACTTCAACCAGCTTCAAAGTGAACCAGTCAAGGGGTCCTGCGAACCTGTATGACAAGAAAGAAAGTCAATACATGTATAAAGACTGAATGATCACTTACCTGTTACACAGACGCATACGAACCGTCAGCCTTCTCCATTTGCAGATCATCAGAACTTCAGCCAGCTTCAAAGTGAACCAGTCAAAGGGGTCCGGCGAACCTGTATGGCAAAAAAAGATAGAGAATACATGTATAGCAACTGAATGATCACTTACCTGTTACACAGATGCATACGAACAGTCATCCTCATACAGTTGCAGATCATCAGAACTTCAGCCAGCCAAAGTTCCAGATGGAGATGCAGACAACCACATACATTTGCAGTCGTCAAATTCCTTGTTGTCTGCATCCAGCTTCAAAGTGAACCAGTCAAGGGGTCCTGCGAACCTGTATGACAAGAAAAAAAGTCAATACATGTATAGAAACTAAATGATCACTTACCTGTTACACAGATGCATACGAAAATTCAGCCTCCTACAGTTGCAGATCATCAGAACTTCAACCAGCTACAAAGTGAACCAGTCAAGGGGTCCTGCAAACCTGTATGAAGAGAAAAAAAGCCAATACATGTATAGAAACTGAACGATCACTTACCTGTTACACAGCTGCATACGAACAATCACCCTCATACTGTTGCAGATCGACAGAAAGTCAGCCAGCCAGCCATAGTTGTAAACGGTGATGCAGATGCATAGAACCTTGTTAGACCAGCTTCAGAGAGGGAGTCGATTATGTGGTTATGCAAACCTGTATGACAAGAAAGAGAGTCAATACATGTATAGAGACTAAATGATCACTTACCTGTTACAAAGATGCATATGAACAGTCATCCTCATACAGGTGCAGGTCCACCTTCAGAAAGGGATTCGGTCATGGTGTCCTGCAAACCTGTATGACAAAAAAGAAAGTCAATACATGTACAGAAACTGAATGATCACTTACCTGTTACACAGCTGCATACGAACAGTCAGCCTCATACAGTTGCAGATCATAAGAAAATCAGCCAGCCAAAGTTCCAGATTGAAGCTGGATGCAGACAACAAAATACATTTGCAGAAGGCAAGTCCCTTGTTGTCTGCATCCAGCTTCAAAGTGAACCAGTCAAAAGGTCCTGCGAACCTGTATGAGAAGAAAAGTCAATACATGTATAGAAACTGAATGATCACTTACCTGTTGCACAGATGCATATGAACAGTCATCCTAATACAGTTGCAGGTCCACCTTCAGAAAGGGATTCGGTCATGGTGTCCTGCAAACCTGTATGACAAAAAAGAAAGTCAATACATGTATAGAAACTGAATGATCACTTACCTGTTACAAAGCTGCATACGAACAGTCAGCCTCATACAGTTGCAGATCATAAGCAAATCAGCCAGCCAAAGTTCCAGATTGAAGCTGGATGCAGACAACAAAATACATTTGCAGAAGGCAAGTCCCTTGTTGTCTGCATCCAGCTTCAAAGTGAACCAGTCAAAAGGTCCTGCGAACGTGTATGAAAAGAAAAAAAGTCAATACATGTATAGAAACTGAATGATCACTTACCTGTTACACAGCTGCATACGAACAGTCAGCCTCATACAGTTGCAGATCATAAGAACATCAGCTAGCCAAAGTTCCAGATTGAAGCTGGATGCAGACAACAAAATACATTTGCAGAAGGCAAGTCCCTTGTTGTCTGCATCCAGCTTCAAAGTGAACCAGTCAAAAGGTCCTGCGAACCTGTATGAAAAGAAAAAAAATCAATACATGTATAGAAACTGAATGATCACTTACGTGTTACACAGGTGTATGCGATCAGTATGTATTAGTCAGTCTAATACAGTTGCAGATTGTCAGCACATCAGCCAGCCAAAAATTCCAGATGGAGATGCAGACAACCACATACATTTGCAGAAGGCAAGTCCCTTGTTGTCTGCATCCAGCTTCAAAGTGAGCCACTTGTGTGGTCCTGCGAGCCTGTATGACAAAAAAAGATAGAGAATACATGTACAGAATCTGAATGATCACTGACCTGTTACACAGATGCATACGAACAGTCACCCACATACAGTTGCAGATCATCAGAACATCAGCCAGCCAAAAATTCCAGATGGAGATGCAGACAACCACATACATTTGCAGTTGGCAAGTCCTTTGTTGTCTGCATCCAGCTTCAATGTGAAACAGTCAAAAGGTCCTGCAAACCTGTATGACAAGAAAAAAAGTCAATACATGTATAGAAACTGAATGATCACTTACCTGTTATACAGCTGCATACAAACAGACACCCTCATACAGTTGCAGATTGACAGAAAGTCAGCCAGCCATAGTTGTAAACGGTGATGCAGAGATGGAGTCGATTATGTTGTTCTGCAAACCTGTATGACAAGAAAGAGAGTCAATACATGTATAGAGACTGAATGATCACTTACCTGTTGCACAGACGCATACGAACCATCAGCCTCCTCCAGTTGCAGATCATCAGAACTTCAGCCAGCTTCAAAGTGAACCAGTCAAAGGGGTCCGGCGAACTTGTATGACAAAAAAAGATAGAGAATACATGTATAGAAACTGAATGATCACTTACCTATTACACAGATGCATACGAACAGTCATCCTCATACAGTTGCAGATGGACAGAATGTCAGCCAGCCAGCCATAGTTGTAAACTGAGATGCAGATGTAAGGAACCTTGTTAGTCCACCTTTAGAAAGGGATTTGGTCATGGTGTCCTGCGAAAATGTATGAGAAGAAAGAGTCAAAACATGTATAGAAACTGAATGATCACTTACCTGTTACAAAGCTGCATACAAACAGTCAGCCTCATATATTTGCAGATCATCAGAACTTCAGCCAGCCAAAGTTCCAGATGGAGATGCAGACAACGACATACATTTGCAGTCATCAAATCTCTTGTCTTAATCCAGCTTCAAAGTGAACCAGTCAAGGGGTCCGGCGAACCTGTATGACAAGAAAGAGAATCAATACATGTATAAAGACTGAATGATCACTTACCTGTTACACAGACGCATACAAACCGTCAGCCTTCTCCAGTTGCAGATCATCAGAACTTCAGCCAGCTTCAAAGTGAACCAGTCAAAGGGGTCCGGCGAACCTGTATGGCAAAAAAAGATAGAGAATACATGTATAAAAACTGAATGATCACTTACCTGTTACACAGATGCATACGAACAGTCATCCTCATACAGTTGCAGATCATCAGAACTTCAGCCAGCCAAAGTTCCAGATGGAGATGCAGACAACCACATACATTTGCAGTCGTCAAATTCCTTGTTGTCTGCATCCAGCTTCAAAGTGAACCAGTCAAGGGGTCCTGCGAACCTGTATGACAAGAAAAAAAGTCAATACATGTATAGAAACTAAATGATCACTTACCTGTTACACAGATGCATACGAAAATTCAGCCTCCTACAGTTGCAGATCATCAGAACTTCAACCAGCTTCAAAGTGAACCAGTCAAGGGGTCCGGCGAACCTGTATGAGAAGAAAAGTCAATACATGTATAGAAACTAAATGATCACTTACATTTTACATAGATGCATACGAACAGTCAGCCTCATACAGTTGCAGGTCCACCTTCAGAAAGGGATTCGGTCATGGTGTTCTGCAAACCTGTATGACAAAAAAGAAAGTCAATACATGTACAGAAACTGAACGATCACTTACCTGTTACACAGCTGCATACGAACAATCACCCTCATACTGTTGCAGATCGACAGAAAGTCAGCCAGCCAGCCATAGTTGTAAACGGTGATGCAGATGCATAGAACCTTGTTAGACCAGCTTCAGAGAGGGAGTCGATTATGTGGTTCTGCAAACCTGTATGACAAGAAAGAGAGTCAATACATGTATAGAGACTAAATGATCACTTACCTGTTACAAAGATGTATATGAACAGTCATCCTCATACAGTTGCAGGTCCACGTTTAGAAAGGGATTCGGTCATGGTGTCCTGCAAACCTGTATGACAAAAAAGAAAGTCAATACATGTATAGAAACTGAATGATCACTTACCTGTTACAAAGCTGCATACGAACAGTCAGCCTCATACAGTTGCAGATCATAAGCAAATCAGCCAGCCAAAGTTCCAGATTGAAGCTGGATGCAGACAACAAAATACATTTGCAGAAGGCAAGTCCCTTGTTGTCTGCATCCAGCTTCAAAGTGAACCAGTCAAAAGGTCCTGCGAACGTGTATGAAAAGAAAAAAAGTCAATACATGTATAGAAACTGAATGATCACTTACCTGTTACACAGCTGCATACGAACAGTCAGCCTCATACAGTTGCAGATCATAAGAACATCAGCTAGCCAAAGTTCCAGATTGAAGCTGGATGCAGACAACAAAATACATTTGCAGAAGGCAAGTCCCTTGTTGTCTGCATCCAGCTTCAAAGTGAACCAGTCAAAAGGTCCTGCGAACCTGTATGAAAAGAAAAAAAATCAATACATGTATAGAAACTGAATGATCACTTACGTGTTACACAGGTGTATGCGATCAGTATGTATTAGTCAGTCTAATACAGTTGCAGATTGTCAGCACATCAGCCAGCCAAAAATTCCAGATGGAGATGCAGACAACCACATACATTTGCAGAAGGCAAGTCCCTTGTTGTCTGCATCCAGCTTCAAAGTGAGCCACTTGTGTGGTCCTGCGAGCCTGTATGACAAAAAAAGATAGAGAATACATGTACAGAATCTGAATGATCACTGACCTGTTACACAGATGCATACGAACAGTCACCCACATACAGTTGCAGATCATCAGAACATCAGCCAGCCAAAAATTCCAGATGGAGATGCAGACAACCACATACATTTGCAGTTGGCAAGTCCTTTGTTGTCTGCATCCAGCTTCAATGTGAAACAGTCAAAAGGTCCTGCAAACCTGTATGACAAGAAAAAAAGTCAATACATGTATAGAAACTGAATGATCACTTACCTGTTATACAGCTGCATACAAACAGACACCCTCATACAGTTGCAGATTGACAGAAAGTCAGCCAGCCATAGTTGTAAACGGTGATGCAGAGATGGAGTCGATTATGTTGTTCTGCAAACCTGTATGACAAGAAAGAGAGTCAATACATGTATAGAGACTGAATGATCACTTACCTGTTGCACAGACGCATACGAACCATCAGCCTCCTCCAGTTGCAGATCATCAGAACTTCAGCCAGCTTCAAAGTGAACCAGTCAAAGGGGTCCGGCGAACTTGTATGACAAAAAAAGATAGAGAATACATGTATAGAAACTGAATGATCACTTACCTATTACACAGATGCATACGAACAGTCATCCTCATACAGTTGCAGATGGACAGAATGTCAGCCAGCCAGCCATAGTTGTAAACTGAGATGCAGATGTAAGGAACCTTGTTAGTCCACCTTTAGAAAGGGATTTGGTCATGGTGTCCTGCGAAAATGTATGAGAAGAAAGAGTCAAAACATGTATAGAAACTGAATGATCACTTACCTGTTACAAAGCTGCATACAAACAGTCAGCCTCATATATTTGCAGATCATCAGAACTTCAGCCAGCCAAAGTTCCAGATGGAGATGCAGACAACGACATACATTTGCAGTCATCAAATCTCTTGTCTTAATCCAGCTTCAAAGTGAACCAGTCAAGGGGTCCGGCGAACCTGTATGACAAGAAAGAGAATCAATACATGTATAAAGACTGAATGATCACTTACCTGTTACACAGACGCATACAAACCGTCAGCCTTCTCCAGTTGCAGATCATCAGAACTTCAGCCAGCTTCAAAGTGAACCAGTCAAAGGGGTCCGGCGAACCTGTATGGCAAAAAAAGATAGAGAATACATGTATAAAAACTGAATGATCACTTACCTGTTACACAGATGCATACGAACAGTCATCCTCATACAGTTGCAGATCATCAGAACTTCAGCCAGCCAAAGTTCCAGATGGAGATGCAGACAACCACATACATTTGCAGTCGTCAAATTCCTTGTTGTCTGCATCCAGCTTCAAAGTGAACCAGTCAAGGGGTCCTGCGAACCTGTATGACAAGAAAAAAAGTCAATACATGTATAGAAACTAAATGATCACTTACCTGTTACACAGATGCATACGAAAATTCAGCCTCCTACAGTTGCAGATCATCAGAACTTCAACCAGCTTCAAAGTGAACCAGTCAAGGGGTCCGGCGAACCTGTATGAGAAGAAAAGTCAATACATGTATAGAAACTAAATGATCACTTACATTTTACATAGATGCATACGAACAGTCAGCCTCATACAGTTGCAGGTCCACCTTCAGAAAGGGATTCGGTCATGGTGTTCTGCAAACCTGTATGACAAAAAAGAAAGTCAATACATGTACAGAAACTGAACGATCACTTACCTGTTACACAGCTGCATACGAACAATCACCCTCATACTGTTGCAGATCGACAGAAAGTCAGCCAGCCAGCCATAGTTGTAAACGGTGATGCAGATGCATAGAACCTTGTTAGACCAGCTTCAGAGAGGGAGTCGATTATGTGGTTCTGCAAACCTGTATGACAAGAAAGAGAGTCAATACATGTATAGAGACTAAATGATCACTTACCTGTTACAAAGATGTATATGAACAGTCATCCTCATACAGTTGCAGGTCCACGTTTAGAAAGGGATTCGGTCATGGTGTCCTGCAAACCTGTATGACAAAAAAGAAAGTCAATACATGTATAGAAACTGAATGATCACTTACCTGTTACAAAGCTGCATACGAACAGTCAGCCTCATACAGTTGCAGATCATAAGCAAATCAGCCAGCCAAAGTTCCAGATTGAAGCTGGATGCAGACAACAAAATACATTTGCAGAAGGCAAGTCCCTTGTTGTCTGCATCCAGCTTCAAAGTGAACCAGTCAAAAGGTCCTGCGAACGTGTATGAAAAGAAAAAAAGTCAATACATGTATAGAAACTGAATGATCACTTACCTGTTACACAGCTGCATACGAACAGTCAGCCTCATACAGTTGCAGATCATAAGAACATCAGCTAGCCAAAGTTCCAGATTGAAGCTGGATGCAGACAACAAAATACATTTGCAGAAGGCAAGTCCCTTGTTGTCTGCATCCAGCTTCAAAGTGAACCAGTCAAAAGGTCCTGCGAACCTGTATGAAAAGAAAAAAAATCAATACATGTATAGAAACTGAATGATCACTTACGTGTTACACAGGTGTATGCGATCAGTATGTATTAGTCAGTCTAATACAGTTGCAGATTGTCAGCACATCAGCCAGCCAAAAATTCCAGATGGAGATGCAGACAACCACATACATTTGCAGAAGGCAAGTCCCTTGTTGTCTGCATCCAGCTTCAAAGTGAGCCACTTGTGTGGTCCTGCGAGCCTGTATGACAAAAAAAGATAGAGAATACATGTACAGAATCTGAATGATCACTGACCTGTTACACAGATGCATACGAACAGTCACCCACATACAGTTGCAGATCATCAGAACATCAGCCAGCCAAAAATTCCAGATGGAGATGCAGACAACCACATACATTTGCAGTTGGCAAGTCCTTTGTTGTCTGCATCCAGCTTCAATGTGAAACAGTCAAAAGGTCCTGCAAACCTGTATGACAAGAAAAAAAGTCAATACATGTATAGAAACTGAATGATCACTTACCTGTTATACAGCTGCATACAAACAGACACCCTCATACAGTTGCAGATTGACAGAAAGTCAGCCAGCCATAGTTGTAAACGGTGATGCAGAGATGGAGTCGATTATGTTGTTCTGCAAACCTGTATGACAAGAAAGAGAGTCAATACATGTATAGAGACTGAATGATCACTTACCTGTTGCACAGACGCATACGAACCATCAGCCTCCTCCAGTTGCAGATCATCAGAACTTCAGCCAGCTTCAAAGTGAACCAGTCAAAGGGGTCCGGCGAACTTGTATGACAAAAAAAGATAGAGAATACATGTATAGAAACTGAATGATCACTTACCTATTACACAGATGCATACGAACAGTCATCCTCATACAGTTGCAGATGGACAGAATGTCAGCCAGCCAGCCATAGTTGTAAACTGAGATGCAGATGTAAGGAACCTTGTTAGTCCACCTTTAGAAAGGGATTTGGTCATGGTGTCCTGCGAAAATGTATGAGAAGAAAGAGTCAAAACATGTATAGAAACTGAATGATCACTTACCTGTTACAAAGCTGCATACAAACAGTCAGCCTCATATATTTGCAGATCATCAGAACTTCAGCCAGCCAAAGTTCCAGATGGAGATGCAGACAACGACATACATTTGCAGTCATCAAATCTCTTGTCTTAATCCAGCTTCAAAGTGAACCAGTCAAGGGGTCCTGCGAACGTGTATGACAAGAAAAAAAGTCAATACATGTATAGAAACTAAATGATCACTTACCTGTTACACAGATGCATACGAACAGTCAGCCTCCTACAGTTGCAGATCATCAGAACTTCAGCCAGCCAAAGTTCCAGATGGAGATGCAGACAACCACATACATTTGCAGTCGTCAAATTCCTTGTTGTCTGCATCCAGCTTCAAAGTGAACCAGTCAAGGGGTCCGGCGAACCTGTATGGCAAAAAAAGATAGAGAATACATGTATAAAAACTGAATGATCACTTACCTGTTACACAGATGCATACGAACAGTCATCCTCATACAGTTGCAGATCATCAGAACTTCAGCCAGCCAAAGTTCCAGATGGAGATGCAGACAACCACATACATTTGCAGTCGTCAAATTCCTTGTTGTCTGCATCCAGCTTCAAAGTGAACCAGTCAAGGGGTCCTGCGAACCTGTATGACAAGAAAAAAAGTCAATACATGTATAGAAACTAAATGATCACTTACCTGTTACACAGATGCATACGAAAATTCAGCCTCCTACAGTTGCAGATCATCAGAACTTCAACCAGCTTCAAAGTGAACCAGTCAAGGGGTCCGGCGAACCTGTATGAGAAGAAAAGTCAATACATGTATAGAAACTAAATGATCACTTACATTTTACATAGATGCATACGAACAGTCAGCCTCATACAGTTGCAGGTCCACCTTCAGAAAGGGATTCGGTCATGGTGTTCTGCAAACCTGTATGACAAAAAAGAAAGTCAATACATGTACAGAAACTGAACGATCACTTACCTGTTACACAGCTGCATACGAACAATCACCCTCATACTGTTGCAGATCGACAGAAAGTCAGCCAGCCAGCCATAGTTGTAAACGGTGATGCAGATGCATAGAACCTTGTTAGACCAGCTTCAGAGAGGGAGTCGATTATGTGGTTCTGCAAACCTGTATGACAAGAAAGAGAGTCAATACATGTATAGAGACTAAATGATCACTTACCTGTTACAAAGATGTATATGAACAGTCATCCTCATACAGTTGCAGGTCCACCTTTAGAAAGGGATTCGGTCATGGTGTCCTGCAAACCTGTATGACAAAAAAGAAAGTCAATACATGTATAGAAACTGAATGATCACTTACCTGTTACACAGCTGCATACGAACAGTCAGCCTCATACAGTTGCAGATCATAAGAAAATCAGCCAGCCAAAGTTCCAGATTGAAGCTGGATGCAGACAACAAAATACATTTGCAGAAGGCAAGTCCCTTGTTGTCTGCATCCAGCTTCAAAGTGAACCAGTCAAAAGGTCCTGCGAACCTGTATGAAAAGAAAAAAAAGTCAATACATGTATAGAAACTGAATGATCACTTACCTGTTACACAGCTGCATACGAACGGTCAGACTCCTAGAGTTGCAGATCATCAGAACTTCAGCCAGCTTCAAAGTGAACCAGTCAAAGGGGTCCGTCGAACCTGTATGATAAGAAAAAAAGTCAGTACAAGTATAGAAACTGAACGATCACTTACCTGTTACACAGCTGCATACGAACAGTCACCCTCATACTGTTGCAGATCGACAGAAAGTCAGCCGGCCAGCCATAGTTGTAAACGGTGATGCAGATGCATAGAACCTTGTTAGACCAGCTTCAGAGAGGGAGTCGATTATGTGGTTCTGCAAACCTGTATGACAAGAAAGAGAGTCAATACATGTACAGAGACTAAATGGTCACTTACCTGTTACAAAGATGCATATGAACAGTCAGCCTCATATATTTGCAGATCATCAGAACTTCAACCAGCTTCAAAGTGAACCAGTCAAGGGGTCCTGCGAACCTGTATGACAAGAAAGAGAGTCAATACATGTATAAAGACTGAATGATCACTTACCTGTTACACAGACACATACGAACCGTCAGCCTTCTCCAGTTGCAGATCATCAGAACTTCAGCCAGCTTCAAAGTGAACCAGTCAAAGGGGTCTGGCGAACCTGTATGAAAAGAAAAAAAGTCAATACATGTATAGAAACTGAATGATCACTTACCTGTTACGCAGCTGCATACGAACAGTCAGCCTCATACAGTTGCAGATCATAAGAACATCAGCCAGCCAAAGTTCCAGATTGAAGCTGGATGCAGACAACAAAATACATTTGCAGAAGGCAAGTCCCTTGTTGTCTGCATCCAGCTTCAAAGTGAACCAGTCAAGGGGTCCGGCGAACCTGTATGACAAAAAAAAGATAGAGAATACATGTATAGAAACTGAATGATCACTTACCTATTACACAGATGCATACGAACAGTCATCCTCATACAGTTGCAGATCATCAGAACTTCAGCCAGCTTCAAAGTGAACCAGTCAAAGGGGTCCGGCGAACCTGTATGACAAGAAAAAGATAGAGAATACATGTATAGAAACTGAATGATCACTTACCTATTACACAGATGCATACGAACAGTCATCCTCATACAGTTGCAGATCATCAGAACTTCAGCCAGCCAAAGTTCCAGATGGAGATGCAGACAACCACATACATTTGCAGTCGTCAAATTCCTTGTTGTCTGCATCCAGCTTCAAAGTGAACCAGTCAAGGGGTCCTGCGAACCTGTATGACAAGAAAAAAAGTCAATACATGTATAGAAACTAAATGATCACTTACCTGTTACACAGATGCATACGAAAATTCAGCCTCCTACAGTTGCAGATCATCAGAACTTAAACCAGCTACAAAGTGAACCAGTCAAGGGGTCCTGCAAACCTGTATGAAGAGAAAAAAAGTCAATACTTGTACAGAAACTGAACGATCACTTACCTGTTACACAGCTGCATACGAACAATCACCCTCATACTGTTGCAGATCGACAGAAAGTCAGCCAGCCAGCCATAGTTGTAAACGGTGATGCAGATGCATAGAACCTTGTTAGACCAGCTTCAGAGAGGGAGTCGATTATGTGGTTCTGCAAACCTGTATGACAAGAAAGAGAGTCAATACATGTATAGAGACTAAATGATCACTTACCTGTTACAAAGATGTATATGAACAGTCATCCTCATACAGTTGCAGGTCCACCTTCAGAAAGGGATTCGGTCATGGTGTCCTGCAAACCTGTATGACAAAAAAGAAAGTCAATACATGTATAGAAACTGAATGATCACTTACCTGTTACACAGCTGCATATGAACAGGCAGCCTCATACAGTTGCAGATCATAAGAAAATCAGCCAGCCAAAGTTCCAGATTGAAGCTGGATGCAGACAACAAAATACATTTGCAGAAGGCAAGTCCCTTGTTGTCTGCATCCAGCTTCAAAGTGAACCAGTCAAAAGGTCCTGCGAACCTGTATGAAAAGAAAAAAAGTCAATTCATGTATAGAAACTGAATGATCACTTACCTGTTACACAGATGCATACGAACAGTCAGCCTCCTAGAGTTGCAGATCATCAGAACTTCAGCCAGCTTCAAAGTGAACCAGTCAAAGGGGTCCGTCGAACCTGTATGACAAGAAAAAAAGTCAATACAAGTATAGAAACTGAACGATCACTTACCTATTACACAGCTGCATACGAACAGTCACCCTCATACTGTTGCAGATCGACAGAAAGTCAGCCAGCCAGCCATAGTTGTAAACGGTGATGCAGATGCATAGAACCTTGTTAGACCAGCTTCAGAGAGGGAGTCGATTATGTGGTTCTGCAAACCTGTATGACAAGAAAGAGAGTCAATACATGTATAGAGACTAAATGATCACTTACCTGTTACAAAGATGCATATGAACAGTCAGCCTCATATATTTGCAGATCATCAGAACTTCAACCAGCTTCAAAGTGAACCAGTCAAGGGGTCCGGCGAACCTGTATGAGAAGAAAAGTCAATACATGTATAGAAACTAAATGATCACTTACATTTTACATAGATGCATACGAACAGTCAGCCTCCTACAGTTGCAGATCATCAGAATTTCAACCAGCTTCAAAGTGAACCAGTCAAGGGGTCCTGCGAACCTGTATGACAAGAAAAAAAAGTCAATACATGTATAGAAACTGAATGATCACTTACCTGTTGCACAGATGCATACGAACAGTCATCCTCATACACAGTTGCAGATCATCAGAACTACAGCCAGCTTCAAAGTGAACCAGTCAAAGGGGACCGTCGAACCTGTATGACATGAAAAAAAGTCAATACATGTATAGAAACTGAATAATCACTTACCTGTTACACAGCGGTATGCGAACAGTCAGCCTCGTACAGTTGCAGATCATCAGAACTTCAGCCAGCCAAAGATCAAGATGGAGATGCAGACAACCACATACATTTGCAGTCATCAAATTCCTCGTTTTCTGCATCCAGCTTCAAAGTGAGCCAGTCGTGTGGTCCTGCGAGCCTGTATGACAAAAAAAGATAGAGAATACATGTATAGAAACTGAATGATCACTTACCTGTTACACAGCTGTATGTGAACAGTCAGCCTAATACAGTTGCAGATGAATGGAAACCCATCTAGCCAGCCACAGTTGTAAACAGTGAATCAGATGTATAGAACCTTGTTAGTCCACCTTCAGAGAGGGAGTCGATCATGGTGTCCTGCGAACCTGTATGACAAGAAAGAGAGTCAATACATGTATAGAGACTGAATGATCACTTACCTGTTATACAGACGCATACGAACCGTCAGCCTTCTTCAGTTGCAGATCATCAGAACTTCAGCCAGCTTCAAAGTGAACCAGTCAAAGGGGTCCGGCGAACCTGTATGACAAAAAAAGATAGAGAATACATGTATAGAAACTGAATGATGACTTACCTATTACACAGATGCATACGAACAGTCATCCTCATACAGTTGCAGATGGACAGAATGTCAGCCAGCCAGCCATAGTTGTAAACTGAGATGCAGATGTAAGGAACCTTGTCAGTCCACCTTTAGAAAGGGATTCGGTCATGGTGTCCTGCGAAAATGTATGAGAAGAAAGAGAGTCAAAACATGTATAGAAACTGAATGATCACTTACCTGTTACAAAGCTGCATACGAACAGTCATCCTCATACAGTTGCAGATCATCAGAACTTCAGCCAGCCAAAGTTCCAGATGGAGATGCAGACAACCACATACATTTGCAGTCGTCAAATTCCTTGTTGTCTGCATCCAGCTTCAAAGTGAACCAGTCAAGGGGTCCTGCGAACCTGTATGACAAGAAAAAAAGTCAATACATGTATAGAAACTAAATGATCACTTACCTGTTACACAGATGCATACGAAAATTCAGCCTCCTACACTTGCAGATCATCAGAACTTCAACCAGCTACAAAGTGAACCAGTCAAGGGGTCCTGCAAACCTGTATGAAGAGAAAAAAAGTCAATACATGTATAGAAACTGAATGATCACTTACCTGTTACACAGCTGTATGCGAACAGTCAGCCTAATACAGTTGCAGATGAATGGAAACCCATCTAGCCAGCCACAGTTGTAAACAGTGAATCAGATGTATAGAACCTTGTTAGTCCACCTTCAGAGAGGGAGTCGATCATGGTGTCCTGCGAACCTGTATGACAAGAAAGAGAGTCAATACATGTATAGAGACTGAATGATCACTTACCTTTTATACAGACGCATACGAACCGTCAGCCTTCTCCAGTTGCAGATCATCAGAACTTCAGCCAGCTTCAACGTGAACCAGTCAAAGGGGTCCGGCGAGCCTGTATGGCAAAAAAAGATAGAGAATAAATGTATAGAAACTGAATGATCACTTACCTTTTACACAGATGCATATGAACAGTCATCCACATACAGTTGCAGATGGACAGAAGGTGAGCCAGCCATCGTTGTAAACTGAGATGCAGATGTAAAGAACCTTGTTAGTCCACATTTAGAAAGGGATTCGGTCATGGTGTCCTGCGAACCTGTATGACAAAAAAAGATAGAGAATACATATATAAAAACTGAATGATCACTGTATGCGAACAGTCAACCTCCTACAGTTGCAGATCATCAGAACTTCAGCCAGCCAAAGTTCCAGATGGTACAATTGTAGTCGTCAAATCCCTTGTTGTCTGCATCCAGCTTCAAATTGAGCCAGTCATGTGGTCCTGCGAGCCTGTATGAAAAAAAAAGATAGAGAATACATGTATAGAAACTGAATGATCACTTACCTGTTACACAGCTGTATGCGAACAGTCAGCCTCATACAGTTGCAGATGGACGGAAACCCAACTAGCCAGCCATAGTTGTAAACAGTGAATCAGATGTATAGAACCTTGTTAGTCCACCTTCAGAGAGGGAGTCGATCATGGTGTCCTGCGAACCTGTATGACAAGAAAGAGAGTCAATACATGTATAGAAACTGAAAGATTACTTACCTGTTATAAAGATGCATACGAACAGTCAGCCTCATATATTTGCAGATCATCAGAACTTCAGCCAGCCAAAGTTCCAGATGGAGATGCAGACAACCACATTCATTTGCAGTCGTCAAATCCCTTGTTGTCTGCATCCAGCTTCAAAGTGAACCAGTCAAGGGGTCCTGCGATCCTGTATGACAAGAAAGAGAGTCAATACATGTATAGAAACTGAATGATCACTTACCTGTTATACAGCTGCATACGAATAGTCACCCTCATACAGTTGCAGATCGACAGAAAGTCAGACAGCCAGCCATAGTTGTAAACTGAGATGCAGATGCAAAGATCCTTGTTAATCCACCTTCAGAAAGGGATTCGATCAGGGTGTCCTGCGAACCTGTATGACAAAAAAGAGAGTCAATACATGTATAGAAACTGAATGACCACTTACCTGTTACAGAGCTGTATGCGAACAGTCAGCCTAATACAGTCGCAGATGGACGGAAACCCAATTAGCCAGCCATAGTTGTAAACAGTGAACCAGATGTATAGAACCTTGTTAGTCCCCCTTCAGAGAGGGAGTCGATCATGGTGTCCTGCGAACCTGTATGTCAACAAAGAGACTCAATACATGTATACAAAATTGAATGATCACTTACTTGTTACAAAGCTGCATACGAACAGTCAGCCTCCTACAGTTGCAGATCATCAGAACTTCAGCCAGCTTCAAAGTGAACCAGTCAAAGGGGTCCGTCGAACCTGTATGACAAGAAAAAAAGTCAATACAAGTATAGAAACTGAACGATCACTTACCTGTTACACAGCTGCATACGAACAGTCACCCTCATACTGTTGCAGATCGACAGAAAGTCAGCCAGCCAGCCATAGTTGTAAACGGTGATGCAGATGCATAGAACCTTGTTAGACCAGCTTCAGAGAGGGAGTCGATTATGTGGTTCTGCAAACCTGTATGACAAGAAAGAGAGTCAATACATGTATAGAGACTAAATGATCACTTACCTGTTACAAAGATGCATATGAACAGTCAGCCTCATATATTTGCAGATCGTCAGAACTTCAACCAGCTTCAAAGTGAACCAGTCAAGGGGTCCGGCGAACCTGTATGACAAGAAAAGTCAATATATGTATAGAAACTAAATGATCACTTACATTTTACATAGATGCATACGAACAGTTAGCCTCCTACAGTTGCAGATCATCAGAATTTCAACCAGCTTCAAAGTGAACCAGTCAAGGGGTCCTGCGAACCTGTATGACAAGAAAAAAAGTCAATACATGTATAGAAACTGAATGATCACTTACGTCTTACACAGATGCATACGAACAGTCATCCTCATACAGTTGCAGGTCCACCTTCAGAAAGGGATTCGGTCATGGTGTCCTGCAAACCTGTATGACAAAAAAGAAAGTCAATACATGTATAGAAACTGAATGATCACTTACCTGTTACACAGCTGCATACGAACAGTCAGCCTCATACAGTTGCAGATCATAAGAAAATCAGCCAGCCAAAGTTCCAGATTGAAGCTGGATGCAGACAACAAAATACATTTGCAGAAGGCAAGTCCCTTGTTGTCTGCATCCAGCTTCAAAGTGAACCAGTCAAAAGGTCCTGCGAACCTGTATGAAAAGAAAAAAAGTCAATACATGCATAGAAACTGAATGATCACTTACCTGTTACACAGCTGCATACGAACAGTCAGACTCCTAGAGTTGCAGATCATCAGAACTTCAGCCAGCTCCAAAGTGAACCAGTCAAAGGGGTCCGTCCAACCTGTATGACAAGAAAAAAAGTCAATACAAGTATAGAAACTGAACGATCACTTACCTGTTACACAGATGCATACGAACAGTCACCCTCATACTGTTGCAGATCGACAAAAAGTCAGCCAGCCAGCCATAGTTGTAAACGGTGATGCAGATGCATAGAACCTTGTTAGACCAGCTTCAGAGAGGGAGTCGATTATGTGGTTCTGCAAACCTGTATGACAAGAAAGAGAGTCAATACATGTATAGAGACTAAATGATCACTTACCTGTTACAAAGATGCATATGAACAGTCAGCCTCATATATTTGCAGATCATCAGAACTTCAACCAGCTTCAAAGTGAACCAGTCAAGGGGTCCTGCGAACCTGTATGACAAGAAAGAGAGTCAATACATGTATAAAGACTGAATGATCACTTACCTGTTACACAGACGCATACGAACCGTCAGCCTCCTCCAGTTGCAGATCATCAGAACTTCAGCCAGCTTCAAAGTGAACCAGTCAAAGGGGTCCGGCGAACCTGTATGGCAAAAAAAGATAGAGAATACATGTATAGAAACTAAATGATCACTTACCTGTTACACAGATGCATACGAAAATTCAGCCTCCTACAGTTGCAGATCATCAGAACTTCAACCAGCTACAAAGTGAACCAGTCAAGGGATCCTGCAAACCTGTATGAAGAGAAAAAAAGTCAATACATGTATAGAAACTGAACGATCACTTACCTGTTACACAGATGCATATGAACAGTCAGCCTCCTACAGTTGCAGATCATCAGAACTTCAACCAGCTTCGATGTGAACCAGTCAAGGGGTCCGGTGAACCTGTATGACAAGAAAAGTTAATACATGTATAGAAACTGAATGATCACTTACCTGTTACACAGATGCATACGAACAGTCATCCTCATACAGTTGCAGATCATCAGAACTTCAGCCAGCCAAAGTTCCAGATGGAGATGCAGACAACCACATACATTTGCAGTCGTCAAATTCCTTGTTGTCTGCATCCAGCTTCAAAGTGAACCAGTCAAGGGGTCCTGCGAACCTGTATGACAAGAAAAAAAGTCAATACATGTATAGAAACTAAATGATCACTTACCTGTTACACAGATGCATACGAAAATTCAGCCTCCTACAGTTGCAGATCATCAGAACTTCAACCAGCTACAAAGTGAACCAGTCAAGGGGTCCTGCAAACCTGTATGAAGAGAAAAAAAGTCAATACATGTATAGAAACTGAATGATCACTTACCTGTTACACAGATGCATACGAACAGTCATCCTCATACAGTTGCAGATCATCAGAACTACAGCCAGCTTCAAAGTGAACCAGTCAAAGGGGTCCGTCGAACCTGTATGACATAAAAAAAAGTCAATACATGTATAGAAACTGAATGATCACTTACCTCTTACACAGCGGTATGCGAACAGTCAGCCTCGTACAGTTGCAGATCATCAGAACTTCAGCCAGCCAAAGATCAAGATGGAGATGCAGACAACCACATACATTTGCAGTCATCAAATCCCTTGTTTTCTGCATCCAGCTTCAAAGTGAGCCAGTCGTGTGGTCCTGCGAGCCTGTATGACAAAAAAAGATAGAGAATACATGTATAGAAACTGAATGATCACTTACCTGTTACACAGCTGTATGCGAACAGTCAGCCTAATACAGTTGCAGATGAATGGAAACCCATCTAGCCAGCCACAGTTGTAAACAGTGAATCAGATGTATAGAACCTTGTTAGTCCACCTTCAGAGAAGGAGTCGATCATGGTGTCCTGCGAACCTGTATGACAAGAAAGAGAGTCAATATATGTATAGAGACTGAATGATCACTTACCTGTTATACAGACGCATACGAACCGTCAGCCTTCTCCAGTTGCAGATCATCAGAACTTCAGCCAGCTTCAACGTGAACCAGTCAAAGGGGTCCGGCGAGCCTGTATGGCAAAAAAAGATAGAGAATACATGTATAGAAACTGAATGATCACTTACCTTTTACACAGATGCATATGAACAGTCATCCACATACAGTTGCAGATGGACAGAAGGTGAGCCAGCCATCGTTGTAAACTGAGATGCAGATGTAAAGAACCTTGTTAGTCCACATTTAGAAAGGGATTCGGTCATGGTGTCCTGCGAACCTGTATGACAAAAAAAGATAGAGAATACATATATAGAAACTGAATGATCACTGTATGCGAACAGTCAACCTCCTACAGTTGCAGATCATCAGAACTTCAGCCAGCCACAGTTCCAGATGGTACAATTGCAGTCGTCAAATCCCTTGTTGTCTGCATCCAGCTTCAAATTGAGCCAGTCATGTGGTCCTGCGAGCCTGTATGACAAAAAAAGATAGAGAATACATGTATAGAAACTGAATGATCACTTACCTGTTACACAGCTGTATGCGAACAGTCAGCCTCATACAGTTGCAGATGGACGGAAACCCAACTAGCCAGCCATAGTTGTAAACAGTGAATCAGATGTATAGAACCTTGTTAGTCCACCTTCAGAGAGGGAGTCGATCATGGTGTCCTGCGAACCTGTATGACAAGAAAGAGAGTCAATACATGTATAGAAACTGAAAGATCACTTACCTGTTATAAAGATGCATACAAACAGTCAGCCTCATATATTTGCAGATCATCAGAACTTCAGCCAGCCAAAGTTCCAGATGGAGATGCAGACAACCACATTCATTTGCAGTCGTCAAATCCCTTGTTGTCTGCATCCAGCTTCAAAGTGAACCAGTCAAGGGGTCCTGCGAACCTGTATGACAAGAAAGAGTCAATACATGTATAGAAACTGAATGATCACTTACCTGTTATACAGCTGCATACGAATAGTCACCCTCATACAGTTGCAGATCGACAGAAAGTCAGACAGCCAGCCATAGTTGTAAACTGAGATGCAGATGCAAAGAACCTTGTTAATCCACCTTCAGAAAGGGATTCGATCAGGGTGTCTTGCGAACCTGTATGACAAAAAAGAGAGTCAATACATGTATAGAAACTGAATGACCACTTACCTGTTACAGAGCTGTATGCGAACAGTCAGCCTAATACAGTCGCAGATGGAAGGAAACCCAACTAGCCAGCCATAGTTGTAAACAGTGAACCAGATGTATAGAACCTTGTTAGTCCCCCTTCAGAGAGGGAGTCGATCATGGTGTCCTGCGAACCTGTATGTCAAGAAAGAGACTCAATACATGTATACAAAATTGAATGATCAGTTACTTGTTACAAAGCTGCATACGAACAGTCAGCCTCATACAGTTGCAGATCATCAGAACTTCAGCCAGCTTCAAAGTGAACCAGTCAAAGGGGTCCGTCGAACCTGTATGACAAGAAAAAAAGTCAATACAAGTATAGAAACTGAACGATCACTTACCTCTTACACAGCTGCATACGAACAGTCACCCTCATACTGTTGCAGATCGACAGAAAGTCAGCCAGCCAGCCATAGTTGTAAACGGTGATGCAGATGCATAGAACCTTGTTAGACCAGCTTCAGAGAGGGAGTCGATTATGTGGTTCTGCAAACCTGTATGACAAGAAAGAGAGTCAATACATGTATAGAGACTAAATGATTACTTACCTGTTACAAAGATGCATATGAACAGTCAGCCTCATATATTTGCAGATCATCAGAACTTCAACCAGCTTCAAAGTGAACCAGTCAAGGGGTCCTGCGAACAATTGCAGTCGTCAAATCCCTTGTTGTCTGCATCCAGCTTCAAAGTGAGCCAGTCATGGGGTCCTGCAAACCTGTATGACAAGAAAGAGAGTCAATACATGTATAGAAACTGAATGATCACTTACTTGTTACACAGATGCATACGAACAGTCACCCTCAGCTGCACGTCGTCAGAACATCAGCCAGCCAAAATTCCAGATGGAGATGCAGACAACCACATAAATTTGCAGAAGGCAAGTCCCTTGTTGTCTGCATCCAGGGTCAAATTGAACCAGTTAAGGGGTCCTGCGAACCTGTATGACAAAAAAGATGGAGAATACATGTATAGAAACTGAATGATCACTTACATTTTACATAGATGCATACGAACAGTCAGCCTCCTACAGTTGCAGATCATCAGAATTTCAACCAGCTTCAAAGTGAACCAGTCAAGGGGTCCTGCGAACCTGTATGACAAGAAAAAAAGTCAATACATGTATAGAAACTGAATGATCACTTACCTGTTACACAGATGCATACGAACGGTCATCCTCATACAGTTGCAGGTCCACCTTCAGAAAGGGATTCGGTCATGGTGTCCTGCAAACCTGTATGACAAAAAAGAAAGTCAATACATGTATAGAAACTGAATGATCACTTACCTGTTACACAGCTGCATACGAACAGGCAGCCTCATACAGTTGCAGATCATAAGAAAATCAGCCAGCCAAAGTTCCAGATTGAAGCTGGATGCAGACAACAAAATACATTTGCAGAAGGCAAGTCCCTTGTTGTCTGCATCCAGCTTCAAAGTGAACCAGTCAAAAGGTCCTGCGAACCTGTATGAAAAGAAAAAAAGTCAATACATGTATAGAAACTGAATGATCACTTACCTGTTACACAGCTGCATACGAACAGTCAGACTCATAGAGTTGCAGATCATCAGAACTTCAGCCAGCTTCAAAGTGAACCAGTCAAAGGGGTCCGTCGAACCTGTATGACAAGAAAAAAAGTCAATACAGGTATAGAAACTGAACGATCACTTACCTGTTACACAGCTGCATATGAACAGTCACCCTCATACTGTTGCAGATCGACAAAAAGTCAGCCAGCCAGCCATAGTTGTAAACAGTGATGCAGATGCATAGAACCTTGTTAGACCAGCTTCAGAGAGGGAGTCGATTATGTGGTTCTGCAAACCTGTATGACAAGAAAGAGAGTCAATACATGTATAGAGACTAAAGGATCACTTACCTGTTACAAAGATGCATATGAACAGTCAGCCTCATATATTTGCAGATCATCAGAACTTCAACCAGCTTCAAAGTGAACCAGTCAAGGGGTCCGGCGAACCTGTATGACAAGAAAAGTCAATATATGTATAGAAACTAAATGATCACTTACATTTTACATAGATGCATACGAACAGTCAGCCTCCTACAGTTGCAGATCATCAGAATTTCAACCAGCTTCAAAGTGAACCAGTCAAGGGGTCCTGCGAACCTGTATGACAAGAAAGAGAGTCAATACATGTATAGAGACTAAATGATCACTTACCTGTTACAAAGATGCATATGAACAGTAAGCCTCATATATTTGCAGATCATCAGAACTTCAACCAGCTTCAAAGTGAACCAGTCAAGGGGTCCTGCGAACCTGTATGACAAGAAAGAGAGTCAATACATGTATAAAGACTGAATGATCACTTACCTGTTACAAAGACGCATACGAACCGTCAGCCTTCTCCAGTTTCAGATCATCAGAACTTCAGCCAGCTTCAAAGTGAACCAGTCAAAGGGGTCCGGCGAACCTGTATGGCAAAAAAAGATAGAGAATACATGTATAGAAACTAAATGATCACTTACCTGTTACACAGATGCATACGAAAATTCAGCCTCCTACAGTTGCAGATCATCAGAACTTCAACCAGCTACAAAGTGAACCAGTGAAGGGGTCCTGCAAACCTGTATGAAGAGAAAAAAAGTCAATACATGTATAGAAACTGAACGATCACTTACCTGTTACACAGATGCATACGAACAGTCAGCCTCCTACAGTTGCAGATCATCAGAACTTCAACCAGCTTCAAAGTGAACCAGTCAAGGGGTCCGGTGAACCTGTATGACAAGAAAAGTAAATACATGTATAGAAACTAAATGATCACTTACCTGTTACAAAGATGCATATGAACAGTCAGCCTCCTTCAATTGCAGATCATCAGAACTTCAACCAGCTTCGATGTGAACCAGTTAAGGGGTCCGGTGAACCTGTATGACAAGAAAAGTCAATACATGTATAGAAACTGAATGATCACTTACCTGTTACACAGATGCATACGAACAGTCAGCCTCCTACAGTTGCAGATCATCAGAACTTCAACCAGCTACAAAGTGAACCAGTCAAGGGGTCCTGCAAACCTGTATGAAGAGAAAAAAAGTCAATACATGTATAGAAACTGAACGATCACTTACCTGTTACACAGATGCATACGAACAGTCAGCCTCCTACAGTTGCAGATCATCAGAACTTCAACCAGCTTCAAAGTGAACCAGTCAAGGGGTCCGGTGAACCTGTATGACAAGAAAAGTCAATACATGTATAGAAACTAAATGATCACTTACCTGTTACAAAGATGCATATGAACAGTCAGCCTCCTTCAGTTGCAGATCATCAGAACTTCAACCAGCTTCGATGTGAACCAGTTAAGGGGTCCGGTGAACCTGTATGACAAGAAAAGTCAATACATGTATAGAAACTGAATGATCACTTACCTGTTACACAGCTGCATACGAACAGTCAGCCTAATACAGATGCAGATGAATGGAAACCCATCTAGCCAGCCACAGTTGTAAACAGTGAATCAGATGTATAGAACCTTGTTAGTCCACCTTCAGAGAAGGAGTCGATCATGGTGTCCTGCGAACCTGTATGACAAGAAAGAGAGTCAATACATGTATAGAGACTGAATGATCACTTACCTGTTATACAGACGCATACGAACCGTCAGCCTTCTCCAGTTGCAGATCATCAGAACTTCAGCCAGCTTCAACGTGAACCAGTCAAAGGGGTCCGGCGAGCCTGTATGGCAAAAAAAGATAGAGAATACATGTATAGAAACTGAATGATCACTTACCTTTTACACAGATGCATATGAACAGTCATCCACATACAGTTGCAGATGGACAGAAGGTGAGCCAGCCATCGTTGTAAACTGAGATGCAGATGTAAAGAACCTTGTTAGTCCACATTTAGAAAGGGATTCGGTCATGGTGTCCTGCGAACCTGTATGACAAAAAAAGATAGAGAATACATATATAAAAACTGAATGATCACTGTATGCGAACAGTCAACCTCCTACAGTTGCAGATCATCAGAACTTCAGCCAGCCAAAGTTCCAGATGGTACAATTGCAGTCGTCAAATCCCTTGTTGTCTGCATCCAGCTTCAAATTGAGCCAGTCATGTGGTCCTGCGAGCCTGTATGACAAAAAAAGATAGAGAATACATGTATAGAAACTGAATGATCACTTACCTGTTACACAGCTGTATGCGAACAGTCAGCCTCATACAGTTGCAGATGGACGGAAACCCAACTAGCCAGCCATAGTTGTAAACAGTGAATCAGATGTATAGAACCTTGTTAGTCCACCTTCAGAGAGGGAGTCGATCATGGTGTCCTGCGAACCTGTATGACAAGAAAGAGAGTCAATACATGTATAGAAACTGAAAGATCACTTACCTGTTATAAAGATGCATACAAACAGTCAGCCTCATATATTTGCAGATCATCAGAACTTCAGCCAGCCAAAGTTCCAGATGGAGATGCAGACAACCACATTCATTTGCAGTCGTCAAATCCCTTGTTGTCTGCATCCAGCTTCAAAGTGAACCAGTCAAGGGGTCCTGCGAACCTGTATGACAAGAAAGAGAGTCAATACATGTATAGAAACTGAATGATCACTTACCTGTTATACAGCTGCATACGAATAGCCACCCTCATACAGTTGCAGATCGACAGAAAGTCAGCCAGACAGCCATAGTTGTAAACGGTGATGCAGATACATAGAACCTTGTTAGTCCACCTTCAGAAAGGAATTCGGTCATGGGGTCCTGCAAACCTGTATGACAAGAAAGAGAGTCAATACATGTATAGAAACTGAATGACCACTTACCTGTTACAGAGCTGTATGCGAACAGTCAGCCTAATACAGTCGCAGATGGAAGGAAACCCAACTAGCCAGCCATAGTTGTAAACAGTGAACCAGATGTATAGAACCTTGTTAGTCCCCCTTCAGAGAGGGAGTCGATCATGGTGTCCTGCGAACCTGTATGTCAAGAAAGAGACTCAATACATGTATACAAAATTGAATGATCAGTTACTTGTTACAAAGCTGCATACGAACAGTCAGCCTCATACAGTTGCAGATCATCAGAACTTCAGCCAGCTTCAAAGTGAACCAGTCAAAGGGGTCCGTCGAACCTGTATGACAAGAAAAAAAGTCAATACAAGTATAGAAACTGAACGATCACTTACCTCTTACACAGCTGCATACGAACAGTCACCCTCATACTGTTGCAGATCGACAGAAAGTCAGCCAGCCAGCCATAGTTGTAAACGGTGATGCAGATGCATAGAACCTTGTTAGACCAGCTTCAGAGAGGGAGTCGATTATGTGGTTCTGCAAACCTGTATGACAAGAAAGAGAGTCAATACATGTATAGAGACTAAATGATCACTTACCTGTTACAAAGATGCATATGAACAGTCAGCCTCATATATTTGCAGATCATCAGAACTTCAACCAGCTTCAAAGTGAACCAGTCAAGGGGTCCTGCGAACAATTGCAGTCGTCAAATCCCTTGATGTCTGCATCCAGCTTTAAAGTGAGCCAGTCATGTGGTCCTGCGAGCCTGTATGACAAAAAAAGATAGAGAATACATGTATAGAAACTGAATGATCACTTACCTGTTACACAGCTGTATGCGAACAGTCAGCCTAATACAGATGCAGATGGACGGAAACCCAACTAGCCAGCCATAGTTGTAAACAGTGAATCAGATGTATAGAACCTTGTTAGTCCACCTTCAGAGAGGGAGTCGATCATGGTGTCCTGCAAACCTGTATGACAAGAAAGAGAGTCAATACATGTATAGAAACTGAATGATCACTTACCTGTTACACAGCTGCATACAAACAGTCAGCCTCATACAGTTGCAGATCATCAGAATATCAGCCAGCCAAAGTTCCAGATGGAGATGCAGACAACCATATACATTTGCTGAAGGCAAATTGATACATATGTTTCCTTTTGTTCCAAAGATTGTTATAACTCAATTTCTCATCTATGATTACAAACACAGACATAGTCTCGATACTGCAGGGTTTGAAATATGAGCAAATGATACTAATATTATGTTAATACAAGTAGAGAAATGGCAGAACAAATTATTTGAATCGAGTAAATCAATACTTACCTGACTTACCTGTGTGACTGGGTAGGGACAATAATTCCTAGAGTAGCACCTTCTCAATGTTACCGGAAAGCAAGACAGATCCCAGGCAGCGCAGGTGAAGCCTTTCTAGGTGGTAGAGGACCGGACGTCAAACCTGCAGTCAGCAGTGGAGCGCAAAAAGTCTGCTGAATGGCTTGTTCCTTCGATTCTGGCGTCTGTCTTCTTCCTAACAGTGTCTCTCCACGGCCATCATGTTTCCTGAGAATAAACACAGAGGTTAGTAAAGCAAAGCAATGTAAAGGAACACACATAGTCGATAGCACAAGGATTGACACTGGCTAAAAAACAAGCCAAAGCTAATAAAATAATAATAAAAAATGACTAGGATTAACAAGCAACATGAGAGTTAGCAAACAGCAGAGGAGAAGACCCATCAGCCTAGATCGACAGACAGAGCGTTGTGGTTTGACAGGAAAGCAACCCACAGAAACTTACTAAACTCAGTTAACATGTCTGCGCCGAATCTCACCCCCCATACCCAATCTCACCACTTTCACTGGTGGTACTATTTCCACATATTTCTAAGACTAGGAGAAGCTGCATTTCAAAGAACAAAGATCATACAAGAGAACACATATAACAGTATGACACATGTGAATTTCATGACAAACAGCTTTCAGGGTCTCCTCAGAAAACGCTAGCAAATTAAATTTCACTTAAGTTTTTTCACTTAAGAGCTCAGTCAAGTTAGTTTGATATTGGATCAGCAGATATTCACTTCTTTTCTTCTCTCACTCACAAGGTCTTAAAATCTCAGATTTTTTTGAAACGATGGAGAACAGAAACTACAATCATTATATTTCCTCAACATTTCCAGTCTTATAATCAAAATAGCCAGAATTCCTGCAGCAGGTGCTGTAGATGGTAAAAGCCTGTCTATAAAGTGCGGAAACCTAAAACTCTCACAGAGAGAAGTGATGGTTATTTACATTAAAAATATGTTAAACAAATATATTATACCAATAGGCCTTAGCGTGACACAACTTACACTTAAACTCACACTCGCACTTAAACTGGTGTAAAGCCCTTGCGAAAAAGGGAGGGGCTTAGTTAGGGGTGAAATACAGGTGAACAGCTTGGAGAGCGTCCAAAGTTCTCAGTTCTGTGGGAGTCAGCACAATCAGCTCTGCAGGTGTCAGCACTTTTTTTAACTGCATCATGATGAGTATGGAAAATGTGGAGTCCATAAAAACAATTCAAAACATAGGAGTTATAGTGTGTATATAATATATATATATATATATATATATATATATATATATATATATATATATATATATATATAATTTTTTTTTTTTTTTTTTTTTTTTTTTTTTCTTCAATATACTGCCACATAGGAGACGGAGCAGGAATTACCAAAAAAAAAAAAAACAAAACATGCCATTTGTCTCAACACTAGAGTCATATGGGTGCCAGCTGTGGCTTCAAGTAGGCCTAAGTTGTAGGATTTGTTTTATGCCACAACAGGCCCGATGAGACCTAAAGAACCAGCACAACAGGCCCAATAAGACCATAAGCATATGACAACAGGCCCAAATGAGAATTTAGAAACATGAAAACAGGCCCAATGAAACCTAAAGAACCAGTACATCAGGCCCAATGAGACCATAAGCATATGACAACATGCCCAAATGAGAACTTAGGAACATGAAAAAAGGCCCAATGAAACCTAAAGAACCAGCACAACAGGCCCAATGAGTCCATAGGCACATGACAACAGGCCCAATGAGACCATAAGCACATGACAACAGGCCCAAATGAGAACTTAGGAACATGAAAATAGGCCCAATGAGACCTAAAAAAACAGCACAACAGGCCCGATGACACTAGTGATGCATATTTTTTTTTTCTTCAATATACTGCCACATAGGAGACGGAGCAGGAATTACCAAGAAAAGAAAAAAAACATGCCATTTGTCTCAACACTAGAGTCATATGGGTGCCAGCTGTGGCTTCAAGTAGGCCTAAGTTGTAGGATTTGTTTTATGCCACAACAGGCCCGATGAGACCTAAAGAACCAGCACAACAGGCCCAATAAGACCATAAGCATATGACAACAGGCCCAAATGAGAATTTAGAAACATGAAAACAGGCCCAATGAAACCTAAAGAACCAGCACAACAGGCCCAATAAGACCATAAGCACATGACAACAGGCCCAAATGAGAATTTAGAAACATGAAAACAGGCCCAATAAGACCTAAAGAAACAGCACAACAGGTCCGATGAGACTAGTGATGCACCCATACGATAATACAATTGGATATCGGTCCTGATATTAGCAATGTATATATATATAGGAAGTACAAATAGAGAAACAAACAAAGATCAAGAAAAAAGAGAAGCTTTCTGCAAAAGCACAACAGCACACAACCTCATGCATAAAACATACACAAACCTTGACAAAATATACAAAGAATTGAAGGATTGCAAACTTACCATGAGTATTAAAACCTAAAGTTCCTTCATTCAGTCTTCATTACAGTGAGGTCTGAAGTGAGCCTCAACTAAATCTCATTGATACTGCTCGGTTCCCTTCTTTTGGCTTGTAACCTGGCCTATTTTCAATATACTGCCACATAGTGGACGGAGTAGGAATTACCAAGAAAAAAACATGCCATTTGTCTCAACACTGGAGTCATATGGGTGCCAGCTATGGCTTCAAGTAGGCCTAAGTTGTAGGATTTGTTTTATGCCACAACAGGCCCAACGAGACCTAAAGAACCAGCACAACAGGCCCAATAAGACCATAAGCACATGACAACAGGCCCAAATGAGAATTTAGCAACATGAAAACAGGCCCAATGAAACCTAAAGAACCAGTACATCAGGCCCAATGAGACCATAAGCATATGACAACATGCCCAAATGAGAACTTAGGAACATGAAAAAAGGCCCAATGAAACCTAAAGAACCAGCACAACAGGCCCAATGAGTCCATAAGCACATGACAACAGGCCCAATGAGACCATAAGCACATGACAACAGGCCCAAATGAGAACTTAGGAACATGAAAATAGGCCCAATGAGACCTAAAAAAACAGCACAACAGGCCCGATGACACTAGTGATGCATATTTTTTTTTTTCTTCAATATACTGCCACATAGGAGACGGAGCAGGAATTACCAAGAAAAGAAAAAAAACATGCCATTTGTCTCAACACTAGAGTCATATGGGTGCCAGCTGTGGCTTCAAGTAGGCCTAAGTTGTAGGATTTGTTTTATGCCACAACAGGCCCGATGAGACCTAAAGAACCAGCACAACAGGCCCAATAAGACCATAAGCACATGACAACAGGCCCAAATGAGAATTTAGCAACATGAAAACAGGCCCAATGAAACCTAAAGAACCAGTACATCAGGCCCAATGAGACCATAAGCATATGACAACATGCCCAAATGAGAACTTAGGAACATGAAAAAGGCCCAATGAAACCTAAAGAACCAGCACAACAGGCCCCATGAGACTAGTGAGAAACACAAACCTTGACAAAATATACAAAGAATTGAAGGATTGCAAACTTACCATGAGTATTAAAACCTAAAGTTCCTTCATTCAGTCTTCATTACAGTGAGGTCTGAAGTGAGCCTCAACTAAATCTCTTTGATACTGCTCGGTTCCCTTCTTTTGGCTTGTAACCTGGCCTATTTTCAATATACTGCCACATAGTGGACGGAGTAGGAATTACCAAGAAAAAAACATGCCATTTGTCTCAACACTGGAGTCATATGGGTGCCAGCTATGGCTTCAAGTAGGCCTAAGTTGTAGGATTTGTTTTATGCCACAACAGGCCCAATGAGACCTAAAGAACCAGCACAACAGGCCCAATAAGACCATAAGCACATGACAACAGGCCCAAATGAGAATTTAGCAACATGAAAAAAGGCCCAATGAAACCTAAAGAACCAGCACAACAGGCCCAATGAGTCCATAAGCACATGACAACAGGCCCAATTAGACCATAAGCACATGACAACAGGCCCAAATGAGAACTTAGGAACATGAAAATAGGCCCAATGAGACCTAAAAAAACAGCACAACAGGCCCGATGACACTAGTGATGCATATTTTTTTTTTCTTCAATATACTGCCACATAGGAGACGGAGCAGGAATTACCAAGAAAAGAAAAAAAACATGCCATTTGTCTCAACACTAGAGTCATATGGGTGCCAGCTGTGGCTTCAAGTAGGCCTAAGTTGTAGGATTTGTTTTATGCCACAACAGGCCCGATGAGACCTAAAGAACCAGCACAACAGGCCCAATAAGACCATAAGCACATGACAACAGGCCCAAATGAGAATTTAGCAACATGAAAACAGGCCCAATGAAACCTAAAGAACCAGTACATTAGGCCCAATGAGACCATAAGCATATGACAGCATGCCCAAATGAGAACTTAGGAACATGAAAAAAGGCCCAATGAAACCTAAAGAACCAGCACAACAGGCCCAATGAGTCCATAAGCACATGACAACAGGCCCAATGAGACCATAAGCACATGACAACAGGCCCAAATGAGAACTTAGGAACATGAAAATAGGCCCAATGAGACCTACAAAAACAGCACAACAGGCCCGATGACACTAGTGATGCACCTATCAGATAAAAGGATTGGATATTGGTCCCGATATTAGCAATGCTTGCTTCCCTTTGGTCTCACTGGACTTCACATTTCAAAATAAAACTCCTGAGCCAACACTGCTAAATACATGAATAACAAATCAATACACATAACTAATCATCAAAATTTGTGATTATTTTGTTAATAGTCATATCTCTTATAAAGACATGTTAGAATAGCCTAGTATCTTTTGAAAATAACTAAATCTGGCATGTGTGACTGTCTCCTATTAATCCTTCATCATTATAAGGAAAATTCTATATATATACAGTGGGGAAAAAAGTATTTAGTCATTTACCAATTGTGCAAGTTCTCCCACTTAATAAAATGAGAGAGGCCTGTAATTTACATCATAGGTAGTCATTACCTGTAGGCACTCATTAACTGTATTAATGGCACCTGTTTGAACTCGTTAACAGTATAAAAGACACCTGCCCACAACCTCAAACAGTCACACTCCAAACTCCACTATGGTGAAGACCAAAGAGCTGTCGAAGGACACCAGAAACAAAATTGTAGACCTGCACCGGGCTGGGAAGACTAATTCTGCAATAGGCAAGCAGCTTGGTGTGAAGAAATCTACTGTGGGAGCAATAATCAGAAAATGAAAGACCTACAAGACCATTGCTAATCTCCCTCGATCAGGGGCTCCACGAAAGATCTCAGCCTGTGGGGTCAAAATGATCACAAGAACGGTGAGCAAAAATCCCAGAACCACACGGGGGGGGCCTAGTGAATGACCTGCAGAAAGCTGGGACCAACGTTACAAAGGCTACCGTCAGTAACACCCTATGCCGTCAGGGACTCAGATCTTGCAGTGCCAGACGTGTTCCCCTGCTTAAGCCAGTACATATCCGGGCGCATCTGAAGTTTGCTAGAGAGCATTTGGATGTTCCAGAAGAGTATTGGGAGAATGTCTTATGGTCAGATGAAATCAAAGTAGAACTGTTTGGTACAAACACAACTCGTTGTGTTTGGAGGAGAGTGAATGCTGAGTTGCATCCAAAGAACACCTTACCAACTGTGAAGCATGGGGGTGGCAACATCATGCTTTGGGTGCTGTTTCTCTGCAAAGGAACTAGGACGACTGGTCCGTGTACATGAAAGAATGAATGGGGCCATGTATTGTGAGATTTTGAGTGCAAACCTCCTTCCATCAGCAAGGGCATTGAGGATGAAACGTGGCTCGGTTTTTCAGCATGACCATGATCCCAAGCACCCTGCCAGGGCAACAAAGGAGTGGCTTCGTAAGAAGCATTTTAAGGTCCTGGAGTGGCCTAGCCAGTCTCCAGATCTCAACCCCATAGAAAACCTTTGGAGGGAGTTGAAAGTCCGGGTTGCCCGCTGACAGCCCCAAAACATCACTGCTCTAGAGGAGATCTGCATGGAGGAATGGGCCAACATACCAGCAACGGTGTGTGCCAACCTTGTGAAGACTTACAGAAAACGTTTGACCTCTGTCATTGCCAACAAAGGATATATAACAAAGTATTGAGATGAACTTTTGTTATTGACCAAATACTTATTTTCCACCATTATTTGCAAATACATTCTTTAAAAATCAGACAATGTGATTTTCTGAATTTTTTTTTCTCATTTTGTCTCTCATAGTTGAGGTCTACCTAAGATATCAATTACAGGCCTCTCTCATCTTTTTAAGTGGGAGAACTTACACTGTGGGGGGCAAAAAAGTATTTAGTCAGTCACCAATTGTGCATGTATGTGTGTGTGTATATATATATATATATATATATATATATATATATATATATATATATACACACAGACGCGTCTGCATCTTTGTAAACAACAGGTAGTGTCCAGACACAGACTATTGAAAAACACTGCTCTGACATAGAACTGCTAAACTGCTTATGGTGAAGTGCAGAACCTTTTATCTGCCAAGAAAGTTCAATGCTGTGTTTATCCTTGCTGTTTCCATTCAGTCACGTGCGAACTCAGCGACGGTGCTGGGGCTGCTGCATAATGCAATCAGCAAACAAGATGCCGCACATTCGGACGCTGTGTTCATTGTCGCCGGCAGTTTTAACCACAGCAACCTGAGGACTGTCATCCCCGTATACCATTATCACGTGACCTAGTGTGGAATGAAGAAACTGATCTGGTAAGCACCAGGACTGCTTTGACAAAGCAAACTGGGATGTCTTCAGAACTGCTACTGTACTGTTGACTTAGAAGAATATGCCTCTGGAGTAACCAGCTACATCAGCACCTACATAGAAACCACTGTTCCCACAAAGCACTGCATCTTCAGTTTCGAGATGGTGCCCACCGTGGCAGACTTACTAGTTTAAAAAAGTTCATTGTTCAAACACTTATTTTTATATATCTGTTTAGTCATTTACTGCGTCGTAAGCCTCCTACCCACTTCCACAGCCAGAACTAGAAAAAAATGATTTCCTCAGCAAATTGTACAAACTGGACAAAAATACTAAAAGAAATACTCCCAATTATAATCAGACCTCTTTTAACAATGGTAATTGCATCCCTTAGCTTGGGGCATGTACACAAAACCCTTATATTAGCAGTCATAAAACCTTTAATCAAGAAACTAAATCTTGATCCTAGTGTATTTCTAATTACAGACCCATCATATGGATATACTTTTATATCCAAGATATTAGAAAAAGCTGTGACCCAACAATTCTTATACATGAGTAAAAATGACATGTATGTGAAATTTCAATCTGGATTCAGATCCCATCATAGCACTGAGACAACCCTAGTCTCTAATCAAAGCTACATATCTTTATTAGCCCTGCTAAGCCTCAGTGCAGCATTTGATACTATTCTCTGAGAAAGATTAGAGAACATGGTTGGAATTACAGGAACAGCTCTAACGTGGTTCAAATCATATCTAACCAGGCGCTATCAGTTCATGAAGGTAAAAGATTTATCTTCAAATTACATAAAAGTAAGATATGGAGTTCTGCAAGGCTCTATTTTAGGACCACTATTACTTACATTATACAAGTTACCACTGCAATCAGTTATAAGCAGACATGGTGTTAATTTCTATTGTTATGCAGATGACACACAGCTCTATATATCAGCCAAAGCTGACGATAAATCTAGATTATTGAAAATTGAGGACTGTGTAAAGGATATTAAACTCTGAATGTCACATAACTTCCTTCTTCTTAACAGTAACAAAACCGAGGTTCTCCTTTTAGGTCCAGGGACCTCAATAAACTTCACCTAGTTCAAAACACTGCAGCCAGGGTCTTTATTAAAACTAGAAAATTTAACCATATTAGTCCAGCTCTATCAGCACTGCATTGGCTCCCAGTTAAATTTCGTATTGACTACAAATAAATCTTCTATTAACACACAAAACTCTACATGGCCTCGCTCCTGAGTACCTTATTACATATTCTGAACCATCAAGATTACTTAGATCTCAGGGTGCTGGCTTCTTAGTAGTTCCCTTCCACTCTGGAATAACCTTCCAGATAATGCTCAGGACTCAAACACA
Organism: Salminus brasiliensis; assembly: GCF_030463535.1. NCBI lineage: Eukaryota > Metazoa > Chordata > Actinopteri > Characiformes > Bryconidae > Salminus > Salminus brasiliensis. The sequence goes on along the minus strand of NC_132893.1, from coordinate 12,574,342 downwards.
GTCTACATTTTTAAATCTAGGCTGAAAACTAATCTTTTGGTAAGTAACGTTTCCCCTTAGATTAAGGTTGTAGGTCCAGGGGTTCACAGACACAGGGAATTGTAGTATACTGAGATGCTCAGTATACCTGGCTCTACCCAGTCACACCAGCCAGGTAAGTGTACTAAATAATGAGCAGGTAAGTGATCTATACCATTTTAATAAGTCAGCCTGCCATTTTTCTGCTTGTATTTCAGCATGTACAATTTCCACGTCTTTTCCTCATAACAGTGCAAATAAACAATTCAATATTGAGACTGTGTCTGTCCCATGTGTAACTTATATTTAAAAAAGCCAGAAAAACTGTTTTAACAACCTCATTAGAATTAAAACAAGCCTGTCCATCCCTCAGAGCAACAGCAACTACCACATTAAATTAGGACTGTTAAATAACAGACTGCTAGCACCTAAATCAGTTATTGTAAATGACATTATTACTGACAATTGGCTTATTGCACCATGTCTCTGTGAGACATGGGTTAAACCTGATGAATATATACATTTAAATGAGTGAGAATAGCATTTAAATAATGCTTTAGGCTTCAATCAAAATGTTATAGGCCACACCCACTCATGTATCCATACTAGACTTGGTATTAACGATGGGTATTGAGGCAGAAAATATAGTTCGCTTTTCTCAACATGACTCAATATCTGATCATTATCTAATCATGTTTGAAATAGTTCTTAACCAGAATATCTATCACCCGCCTGCTGTATTAGCAAACATACAACAACAACTGCAACAGCGAATGTGTTTATTAATAACCCCCTTGTCTTAACCATCTCCTCCCTATTACATTCTAAAGATCTGGAGCATGTGACTGAAAATGTACACTCTGTCTTCTGCTCTAATCTTGACAGTGTTGCGCCAATTAGGATAAAACAAATTAGGCAAAAAAGATCTGTGGTATAATGATCACACACGCATGTTAAAACAAACCGCTCGTAGCTATGAACGTAAATATCGACACACAAAACTAGAGTGCTTCCGACTCATAGCATCATCATCATCATCATCATCAGCCTAGTCTTGCAGACTACAAAAAAGTCCAAATTAAAAACAAATCTCAGTATTTTTCCGCTCTCATTGAGAAAAACGAAGACAACCCAAGATTCATTTTTTTAATACTGTGACTAAACTTACCAACAAAACAAACTAGCTCAATGAACCCTGCTGAAAATAGTAGCAACGACTTCATGAAATCTTTGATGATAAAATAAAGAATATTAGACTAAAAATCCAATGTCATTCCCAAACCACAGTGGTAGACAATGATGAATGCTGCACCAGCTCCACAACATACCTACAGTACTTTGGCTCATTTATAGAAGAAGACTTGCTCAATATAATGAATTAATCTAAATCAACATCATGTATATTAGATCCGGTACCAACACTGTTGTTTAAACAGGCATTGCCAACGGTTGGTAAACCATTCATTGACATAGTTAATGCATCTCTTGGTATGGGCTTTGTACCTAAATCTCTGGCAATTGGCAATTATAAAGCCCATTATTAAAAAGCCTAATCTGGACCCCCATGACCTTGCCAGTTAGACCAATTTCTAATCTACCATTCGTCACGAAAAGTTTAGAAAAAGTAGTGTTTAAGCAGCTGTGCACCTATCTGCATAACAACTGCATTCATGAAAAACACAGTTTTTTAGTCTGGATTTAGACAAAACCATAGCACTGAAACAGCGTTACAAAGAGCAACTAATGATTTACTTTCCACCCTTGATAGGGGCAGAACTGCCATCATGTGCTGCTAGATCTTAGTGCTGTCTTTGACACCATAGATTATAAAATTCTTAATAGGTTAGAAAATCTCAAAGGATCTTCCCTCACCTGGTTTAGATCATATCTGAATGATCAACATCAGTATATTTATGTAAATAACGAATGCTCCTATCACACTAGATTAAATATAGTGTTCCACAAGGATCAGTACTGGGCCCATTACCCGTTATATTTTACTGCTGTGTAAAATAATCTGTAAACACGGTATTAACTTTCACTGTTATGCCGATGATATTCAAATTTACATATCAGCTAAACCTAACGAGGACCTGTGTCTCAGCAAAATAACAGACTGTAATAAAGGAATTCAAAACGGGATGACTCAATTTTCTTTTACTCAATTCTGATAAAACAGAGGTCCTTCTACTTGGTCCTAATATAGATAAAAAATATAAATGATAATACTGTGGTAAACATAGATGCTCACTTAGTTATACCTGGTAAAACAGTGAGAAACTTAGAGGTTGTTTTTATTGTCTCTATTCTCTCATTTGATGCACATATATGCAGCATAGTTAAAACGGCTTTCTTTTCTAAACTCTGCAGCATACTATCCCAGGGGGGTGCTTCATAAGCTCCAGCTTGTTCAGAATGCTGCTGCCAGGGTACTAACCAGAGCTAGGAAATTTGATCATATTAGTCCAATTCTTTCATTCTTTCACTGGTTACCTGTTAAATTTCGTATAGATTCTAAAATACTACTTCTAACATATTACTCTCTCAGTGGCCCCACATTATCTGGAGGAACTTCATACACCTTTTAACCCTCCACGTACACTCCGCTCGCAAGATGCTGGCCTATTATCAGTCCCACATATTAGAAAACCAATGCAGGAGGAAGTGCGTTCTTTTATAAAGCCCCCAACTTTGGAACAACCTCCCTGTTAATATCCGGGAATCAGACACACTCTCAGTCTTTAAATCTAGATTTAAAACTTTTCTCTTTACACTCCAGTTCTGTGTTCAGAGCAGGACAGAACAGTGGTGAAATGTAATCAGAGCAGGACAGATTACAGGCTTTTTATTACTATTATTGTGGTTGTCTCTTCTTTCTGCTACAGGTCTCTCACTAAATGTAAACCTTGTTTTAATCTTCATCTTTTTATCTTTCTCCCCTCATGTCTTGAGCTGCCCATGTTTGGTTTAGTTCTTGCGTCTTGGTATCAGGCCTGTCCCACTACTCAGCAAACTTCCAACACAACCATCCTAACCTCTCTCTCTCTCTCTCTCTCTCTCTTTTACATGTACTGAGATGCCCTGTTCCTCCTGCTGTGCCCTGATGTTCGCTCAGCCTGGCTCTCCACTGCCCTGCTGTGTTACGGTTCTACTCTGAAGTTCTGCAATAAACCACTCCTACCACACTCCATTTCTATACATACACACCCTTAATCAGTATGTACTTTAACATTAACACTGAGTATATGTCCAGCACCTACTCACACACATACTTCATAACCTGCTCCTACATTAGCTATAGCTCTTCATTATCTCTCTGTCCAGCACCTACTCACACTCATACTTCAGAACCTGCTCCTAAATTAGCTATAGCTCTTCATTATCTCTCTGTCCAGCACCTACTCACACTCATACTTCATAACCTGCTCCTACATTAGCTATAGCTCTTCATTATCTCTCTGTCCAGCACCTACTCAGACTCATACTTCATAACCTGCTCCTACATTAGCTATAGCACTTCATTATCTCTCTGTCCAGCATCTACTCACACTCATACATCTTAACCGGCTCCTACATTAGCTATAGCTCTTCATTATCTCTCTGTCCAGCACCTAGTCACACTCATACTTCTTAACCTGCTCCTACATTAGCTATAGCTCTTCATTATCTCTCTATCCAGCACCTACTCACACACATACTTCATAACCTGCTCCTACATTAGCTATAGCACTTCATTATCTCTCTGTCCAGCATCTACTCACACTCATACATCTTAACCGGCTCCTACATTAGCTATAGCTCTTCATTATCTCTCTGTCCAGCACCTAGTCACACTCATACTTCTTAACCTGCTCATACATTAGCTATAGCTCTTCATTATCTCTCTATCCAGCACCTACTCACACACATACTTCATAACCTGCTCCTACATTAGCTATAGCTCTTCATTATCTCTCTGTCCAGCACCTACTCACACTCATACTTCATAACCTGTTCCTACATTAGCTATAGCTCTTCATCATCTCTCTGTCCAGCACCTACTTACACTCATACTTCATAACCTGCTCCTACATTAGCTATAGCTCTTCATTATCTCTCTGTCCAGCACCTCCTCACACTCATACATCTTAACCTGTTCCTACATTAGCTATAGCTCTTCATTATCTCTCTGTCCGGCACCTACTCACACTCATACTTCATAACCTGTTCCTACATTAGCTATAGCTCTTCATCATCTCTCTGTCCAGCACCTACTCACACTCATACTTCATAACCCATCCCTACATTAGCTATAGCTTTTCATTATCTATCTGTCTAGTTCTTTGTGTAATGATATTTGTTTGTTTGTTTGTGCTGTGCTGGTTCCTTGGTCTGAGTCTTCCCAAGGTTTCTTCCTCTTAGTATGGGGGAGTTTTTCTTGAGCTTGAGTGACTATATTACATCACTGGTTGTGCATTTAGTTTATAGGAAGAGTTTCAATGTCAAACGCAGAACAATGCAATTGTAGATAAGTGGTGTTCTGCTTTTAATTTGACTAATATACTTTATACCTCTACTTTGCTGCATTTTTTACTCTGAAACCATTTATTTGTCAGCTACTTACTCATAACTTTGCAATTATATTTGCACTATTGTATAGCCATGTTTAGGGCTTAAAACAAACCGTTTACATTGTTTGTAGTTTTATTTTTGTATCCTCATGTTTACAGTTTGAAATGGACAGTTTTGTACTTTGTTAACCAATTGTTTCTTCTTCACAAAGTAAGACGAGGACACTGTCTTTTGCAAAAACAACTTCCTGTACAAAGACCAAGTTTAGTGTTTATACTTGTTAGGTCCTACGAATCCCAAATAGCTAGGAGAAATAAAAAATGTCCGGGTCTCAGGAGGTTAAGAAAGAGGACGATCATGGGACATTTATAGAAGCTACAATCCATTTTAGAATGACTTTAGAACCACAATTTCAGCATGTCAGAAGGACAAGGACAAGGGATATTTTCTACTGTATCCAGGCAGGAATTATCTGTAATGGAAACAACAAGATATCAGGATGCAAGATTCAAGATTAAAAATGATTGGCTTAGCCACAAAGTCACTGTTCAACGCACTTACAATGAGCAGAATGGGAATGTTGCAGATTCTGAAAAAAAAGGTTCAAACAAACAAAAGATTTCCAAACAGTATGTCCAGATTTGATCAAACAAATTGAAGAATAGATCTCATTAGGTGTTAAACCGGATGTTATTCTTTTGGAAGCCCATAGATGCTCTAGAGCTCGAGGACACACCGACTTGAACAACCGTCAATACTTCAAATGATGTTGAGAGCATTTCGTACATGCATGTTGCACAGAAACCATTTCCAGCCTTTTTGTGGTTCTAAACCATTGTAAATAGACCTGTAAAGATAAAAAAAAAAATTCTAGTTATTTATTAAATGAAATAAGAATAAGTGTGTAGGCCCTGCTACTTGCCGGGCCACACAACACATTCCTTTTATTACTTGGGATAAACTAAAAAAATAGTTAAATTGAGCTACCACACCATCTAATGGCTATAAAAGGTTAACCAATCCCACCAGTTCCCACGCAGGTTTGGTATGTAATTACCAGAGGTGAATTAAGATGATGATAACTTTGCACACAATATTCTTTTATTAGAACACTCAATACAGTGGGGAAAAAAAGTATTTAGTCAGTCACCAATTGTGCAAGTTCTCCAACTTAAAATGACGAGAGAGGCCTGTAATTGACATCATAGGTAGACCTCAACTATGAGAGACAAAATGAGAAAATAAATTCTGAAAATCACATTGTCTGATTTTTAAAGAATTTATTTGCAAATAATTGTGGAAAATAAGTATTTGGTCACCTACAAACAAGCAAGATTTCTGGCTGTCACAGACCTGTAACTTCTTCTTTAAGGGGCTTCTCTGTCCTCCACTCATTACCTGTATTAATGGCACCTGTTAAAAAGTATAAAAGACACCTGCCCACAACCTCAAACAGTCACACTCCAAACTCCACTATGGTGAAGACCAAAGAGCTATCGAAGGACACCAGAAACAAAAATGTAGACCTGCACCAGGCTGGGAAGACTGAATCTGCAATAGGCAAGCAGCTTGGTGTGAAGAAATCTACTGTGGGAGCAATAATCAGAAAATGGAAGACCTACAAGACCACTGCTAATCTCCCTCGATCAGGGGCTCCACGCAGGATCTCAGCCCGTGGGGTCAAAATGATCACAAGAACGGTGAGCAAAAATCCCAGAACCACATGGGGGGACCTAGTGAATGACCTGCAGAAAGCTGGGACCAACGTTACAAAGGCTACCGTCAGTAACACACTACACCGCCAGGGACTCAGATCTTGCAGTGCCAGACGTGTTCCCCTGCTTAAGCCAGTACATATCCGGGCGCGTCTGAAGTTTGCTAGAGAGCATTTGGATGTTCCAGAAGAGTATTGGGAGAATGTCTTATGATGAAACCAAAGTAGAACTGTTTGGTACAAACACAACTCGGAGGAGAGTGAATGCTGAGTTGCATCCAAAGAACACCATACCAACTGTGAAGCATGGGGGTGGCAACATCATGCTTTGGGGCTGTTTCTCTGCAAAGGGACTAGGACGACTGGTCCGTGTACATGAAAGAATGAATGGGGCTATGGGGACAGCCCCAAAACATCACTGCTCTAGAGGAGATCTGCATGGAGGAATGGGCCAACATACCAGCAACAGTGTGTGCCAACCCTGTGAAGACTTACAGAAAACGTTTGACCTCTGTCATTGCCAACAAAGGATATATAACAAAGTATTTAGATGATTATTGTGCATAAAAATGAGTAAAAATGATAAAGTGTCATATTACAACCCCAAGTACCAATTATCCATTTAACTGGATATATAGGAAGTCAGTAGCACAACCATGAAACAAACACAATGAGATACAAGAACTTAAAGGGCGCAACAAAAATAAAATAAAATAAATTAATTAAATAAATAAGTGAACACTACAAAACCACCAAATTATAAATACATGTGAATCACACATTCCACAATGACCCAAAGCTTGTTACTCACTTCGATTTACAATCTAAAGATATAACACTGGTCTAAGATATTGGCACTCAATAAAGCAATGAGATTAAGACTCTTATTTATAAAAGCATGTAAAAGGGAAGGAAAGAACAGTGATTAATTTAAACTAGCAGGGAACTAGCATTTTAAATGAAGCACTCAAAGCCTCACTAAAACTGCAGTCCAAGCTGCTGCACACTAGAACCAACAGACACATGCTCTCACACAAGCTAAACAGCAGGCATATACTGTGACTATGTTATAGCATCAACTACTAAAACCAACAAACAGCAAATACCTGCATCCGGCCTTCAATGGTGCATACCGGATTCCCTGGCCTGTACAGCAGTTCACTCCTCTACATACTCCAAACCATTGGAATGAAGTATTCCAAGCTGTGCTAAACTTTAACGAGAGCACTCCTCATGCTACCTGCACATGTCCCTGGCAATGAACCAAACGATAATTGGAGCAGATGTCGCGAGACTTTTAAAGCAGCGCCTACACGCGCAAAGCGTCTTAACAGCACTACAGTAGCTCCTCACGCTGCCTGCACGCGTCCCAAACAATGAACCAAACGATAATTGACCAAATATTACGAGACTTCGTACGTACTTCCTACAAACCCACAACGTGCCGGGCTTCTTACCAGGTAAGCCTTCGAAAGGTGTACCAGCTCTTCTCCTACTGTAATACCCTTAGTATGGGTCACAAGTGCAGAAATTTACTAAGATACCCCACCTGTAAAGAACATCATCCAGCCACTGCCCATCATCTAATGTGGTCAATGACTTCTCCGTCAGTGAAGGTGCTTCCGAAGTCCTTTATATTGATCTTGGAATGGCAACAAGGCATGTTACAACAACTGAACATTATAATTATTTAAAAATAACAAAAAAGCTTCTATTTTACATCAACACACCTTTTCCCTCCTCCATGGCAGAATGGTTCCTGTGCACATAAAAAATGACAGAAATATGCAAAGAATATGTTAATAAAATGTTAAGAAATTAACATCCATACAATATATCCCAACCACAAAGATTTAATGTTATCTACACAAAATTGTGTTCTGACACTACTTGTATGTTAGAATAAAGAATGAAATTTCTGGGTCAAAACAACTGACTGCGTCAGGTTTCATGTACTTGTAATCTTGTACCTTGTAATCCTGCTGCAGTGATTGTCAGGGGACAGCCAGCTTGTAGGTGATCATTCAAATAGTCAGCCTCACACCGTTGCAGATGGACAGACAGAGCTGCAGATGGATAAGAAGCTAATACTATGCCAGGGAAGGACCTCGTTGGCAGCATTCAATAAACTTTTCAAGGTTTTCAGTCTAAGCTATGACAAATCACTCAGCAGCATGTACACATTTCTCCAGACAACAGTGTATAGTAGTGATGTAGGCACCACAAGAGAGAGTCCAAAAGTTAAAGAACTGACAGCATAGTTTTTAAATATGGTTGAATAATGTTACATTTGCAGATCACTGCATGATACACCTGGCACCTTGATTCGGCATATTAAGTTTTTCCATCTGCAGGAAAAAAAATTGCCTGATATGCTCAGGATAGTTGTTCTCTGCAGTTCAGAAGTTTGCAGGCTTTGAAAAGCACCTGAAAATTGTTCATGTAAGATGCCATGATGACCCCAGAAAATTCCAGGAGAAAGGCAGTAGAAGACATTTTTGAAAATCTACACAATCCTTTTAGTGACTTGAACACACATGCTAAATGGGGGGTTGACGAGCCTACTGAAATTCATTTAGGTGGGTTCCCATAACTTCATGCCAAATGGCAGCTTAAGAAAGTCTCTCCTGACAAAAAGTGACAAAAAAAATGCCCCTGGACTTAGGAGGTGTTATCAAAAATAGTCAATAATTCTCACATGGAAGAAGAGGCAGGAATGGCCACTAGGTTTAAAAGGTAAAAAGACGACCCAACATTTAGAAAAAAAAAACGTGATTAAGAACCAGAATCGTGTTGTAGCGATTTCTCAGCAAACACTGGACCAAGATGGAGGGCAGATAAAAAAAAACAGTGGAATCAGCAAATTTGAAGTTGATTTTAAAAGAAATTAAAGGGCTTTCTGCAGGACAGTAACACTTTACTCCAAGCCATTAAAGGAGAGATTAACTCTGTTCTCTGCTCTGTCAGATCCCAAAAATATTCTACTGGGCCTATTTAAAGTGGAAATAACCTTATACATTGTATGTTTTATATTGAAAGCTCCCAGTAAGTCACATTGTTGAGTTGAAAATGCAGCTAGAGACTGATATAACCCATTTATTTTACGTCCATTTTCTCTGTCTCTACGGCAGCCTCCCCCAGCAAACTTCCAACGCCTTTACTTGTCCCTGCGTCAGACAGCCCGATTCCACTATGCACTGCTTCTAAGTTCTCAGGTCAGCTTGTAACTCCATCAGTCAGGCGCCATCAGTTTTTACAAAAATGATTATTATTATTATTATTATTATATTAATTTCATGTGTATAATCCGAAATCTTGTCTTAGTGTCTTTGAATTTTAATGAATTTGGATGCCTGCACAATTCTTTGGTTTAAACAACCCTGAGAATTTAAATACTCCAAGACAATATCTTAGAATCTTCGGATTGAAATAAAATTCAGATCCAAATAAATTTCCAGTTCATACAACTATGAGACTCAAATTATCTTAAAGCAATGCTTTGGAAATCTTTGGAATTTAAGTCGAAATCCCCCCCCTAAAAAAATCTTAATTTGAGAATTAAGTGTTCTAAAACGTTTGGATTACATTAACCCGGATCAGCGTCCCATCTTCTCAAGTCAAGTCAAGTCAAGACAGATTTATTTGTATAGCGCTTTTTACTACTGTTGTCGTCACAAAGCAGCTTTACATAAATAGTGATTAATAAAAGAAAGAGACAAAGAAGAAAGAAGAAAATAACATAAGACATGATGGATCAAAGACCCCCAGTGAGCAAGCCAACGGCGACAGTGGCAAGGAAAAACTCCCTCAGAGCTGGAGGAAGAAACCTTGGGAGGAACCAAGACTCACAAGGGGGACCCATTCTCCTCTGGTCAGAACTATTTAAACATTAATGATAAAAATTACCAAACCAGGTAAAACAGATAGTTCAAAATGGTTTTAACATGGTCACTAAACAGGTAGCAGTGGTAGGCGGGTGAGCCGCTGGTCTGCCATGGGTGGTGGTGGGTGGGGGGCCTGCTGGTTGGACCGGTAGGTGGCAGCTGGTTTGACGCAGGTAGAGGGGACCTCAGCGGGCAATCTTCCATCAGGTCGGGCTGGGTGGCCATTTACTCTGAGAAGGTAAAAAGAGAGAGTTAGTTCTGAGAGGAATTTTATGGAGAGCAGAGAATGTTGGGCAGTATCAGAGTGTGTCTGACAACTCCGGCAGGTCTGACTATAACAGCCTAATTAAAAGGAGAGAGCAAGAAGGTAACACAGACATGGGAGAACCCTGAAAACGCCTGCATCTATCTACTCCACCGTCAACAAACCTGAGTGATCACGTGTAAGCAGCAAGACGACAGCTCCAGCATCTCAGTGTACTACAATTCCCTGGGTCCGCGAACCCCTGGACCTGCAACCTTTGTCTTAGAAACATTCCTTACCAAAAGCTAAACTAAACAGATGAGTTTTCAGCTTGGATTTAAAGATTGAGACTGTGTCTGAGTCCCGAACATTATCTGGAAGGTTATTCCAGATAATTGGGGGGCTTTATAAGAAAAGGCACTTCCCCCTGTTGAGGTTTTCTGAATTTTGGGAACGAGTAAGTGTCCAGCACCCTGAGATCTAAGTAGTCTTGATGGTTCGTAATATGTAATAAGATCCCGCAGGTACTCAGGAGCAAGGCCATGTAGGGCTTTATATGTTAATTGAAAAATTTTGTAATCAATACGGGATTTAACTGGACTGATATGGTCAAATTTTCTAGTTTTTGTAAGGACCCTGGCTGCAGCATTTTGAACCAGCTGAAGTTTATTGAGGTTCCTGCTGGAACAACCTGACAGTAGTGCATTACAGTAATCTAGCCTTGAGGTAATAAAAGCATATACTAGCTTTTCTGCATCCTGTAGAGATAAGGAGTTTCTTAGTTTGGCAATGTTCCTGAGCTGCATAAAGGCTGTCCTACTAATATTGGCTATATGCTGCTCAAATGATTAAATCTGAGTCGAATATGACACCAAGATTTTTAGCTGCTAAACCAGGAATAATGGAAGCATCAGCCAAGTCTAACATTAAGTCGTTTATTTCTAGTGTCTTTTGGACCTAAAAGGAGAACCTCGGTTTTGGAGGAGAAAGAAGTTATGTGACATCCAGAGTTTTATATCCTTTACACAGTCCTCCATTTTCTGTAATCTAAATTTATCGTCAGGTTTGGCTGATGTATAGAGCTGTGTCAGAGTGTGTCATCTGCATAACAATGGAATTTAACATCATGTCTGCTTATCACCAAGGTCCGGGTCAGGAGTCCTCCTGTGTGTCCCGTGTGCTCTAAATTCTTAAGGCAACTGCTCTTATTAATTAGCTTACCGTCACCTCGGGAACAGAGTCTCGGAGTCAGTAGAGCGCCTGAATTGACTCAGAATCACTCATTGGGATGTCAGCGGCCGCCTCTGTCGGTTTCTGAACCTGTCTCCAAAAACTCTGGACCCAGAGGAATATTGGGATCTCTGTGAAACCTCCAAAACTGTGGTAGTCGGATTTGCTTAAAGAATCAACTCGATCAGTCAGCCTTAGGAATGTAGAGAAACACACGGACACCGTACAGCAAGGTTTTTATCAGATGGTTTGAATCCTTCTATCGGCGTTACGTCTACTGTAGAATTAATAACTTTTTATACCCCACAAATACGCGATGGACAAGTACTACGTCACATTCACACACATTGGTTTTCAATTGTCCTTTTGATGTCCATTTACTGAAGCATTTTGATTTTTATTGCCTTTGATGTACTTAGTAATTGTTTTTGACTTCTTTTCAGGAGTGTTCTTTTCAAACAGCCGATCCAGCCTTCCCCTACAACAGCAATATTAAGGGAGACTCCTCAAAGGCTTTATCTATGTGATGTATCTAAATGTGGTGGCTTTTGCCACATTAGTAGCAAGACTGCTTATATTGCTTAAATGTGAAGAGGAAAAACTTCAAAAAGGGGTTGAACGATTTGATGCAGTTAATGGAATTAGAAAGAATCTGATACTCTTTGGCTGGCTGCAGTGGTTTGGAATCTATGTTATTATTTACATTTACTTTCTCTCTTCTTGCCTTCCCTTGGACACTTGTATGTGCTTTTATTATTTCACATTTACATACTACCTGCATTTTTATTGAAGACTGAAGTTCAAATTTGGTCCAATGTCGCCAAATCGCACCTGCACATCACATTACATTCCAACAAGGACATAGCAAACGTATGTAGCCTAGAATGAAGATGTCCATGGCAGAGACTTAAGGAAATTAGAATATAGGAAATGTCCCAACTATATATATAACATATAACATTATAGTCATTATGGCTTTTAGAAAAATGTTTTTGTCAGGTGGGGTAGTAGGGTAGTGTTTGTTTTCCTTACATGACTTTTACTTTTGTACTTCAAATAGTTCTGAAACCACTTACCATTACTTTTACACTTTTACTTGAGTAAAAGCTTAAATTGATACTTCAACTTTTAAAGAAGTCTTTTTAAACCCTGCCTGAGTAATGAATGAATACCCTTGACACCTTTGCTTGCTACTAACGTTAGCTGTTTCTACGTCGTAGCTAATAAAATGCCTTGTTCATCTGTACAAACAATTTTACGCAAGTACAAACAAGATGGAATGTCTAGCCATCATACCGCTCAGGAAGGAGACAGGTTCTGTGTCCCAGAGATGAACTTGCTTTGGTCCGAAACGTGCAGATCAACCCAAGAACAAAAGCAAAAGACCTTGTGAAGATGCTGGCTGAAGCTGGTAAGAGTGCATCATTATCCACAGTGAAACAGGTACTGTATCGACATGGGCTGAAGGTCACTCTGCCAGGAGGAAGCCATTACTCCAAAAGACACATAAAAAAGTCATTAAGTCAAAAAGACCTTAATGTTTGGAGACATGTCCTGTGGTCTGACAAAACTAAAATGTAACTGTTTGGCCATAATGACCATTGTTATGTTTGGAGGCAAAAGGGGGAAGCTTGCAAGCCTGAGAACACCATCCTAACTGTGAAACACAGGGGTGGCAGCATCATGTTGTGGGGTTGTTTTGCTGCTGGAGGGACTGGTGCACTTTACAAAATAGATGGCATTATGAGGAAAAAACATTATGTGGAAATACTGATGCAACATCTCAAGACATCAGCCAGGAAGCTTGGGCGCAAATGGGTCTTCCAAATGGACAATGACCCGAAGCAAACTGCCAAACTGGTTACAAAGTGGCTTAAGAAGAACAAAGTCAATGTTTTGGAGTGGTCAAGCCCTGACCTCAATCCTATTGAAAATTTATAGGCAAAGCTGAAATGACTTGTGCAAGCAAGGCGGCTGACAAACATGGCTCAATTACACCAGTTCTGTCAAGAGGAATGGGCCAAAATTCCTGCTAACTATTGTGAGAAGCTGTGGAAGCATATTCAAAACGTTTGACCCAAGTCATACAGTTTAAGGACAATGGTACCAAATACTAATAAAATGTATTTAAACTGTTGACTTTGAAGAAAGTCATAAAAATTGCCTTAAAAAATTCCCTCTCATTATTCTGGCATTTAGCGAATATATTTTAAAGAAATAATTTTGGTAATCCTAATTGACCTAAAACGGAAAAAAGTTTATTCTAAATTCATGTCCCACAGTGAGAAAAAAATGGCAAGTTTTTTTTATATACTGTATGTAAACTTCTAGTTTCAACTGTACATCATACTGTGCCGAAGAACTAGCCCAAAAAACAAACAAACACATTTTTAGTGTAATAACTTTGATTCTCCACAGCGCCAGTGTTCCAGACTAATGAGCAACAATTCCCACTGGAGTAAGAGCTGCACGTCTCTCAAGTCACTTTATAGTCTGTTATATATTTTTCTGTATTATATTTATCCAAATGTGTTGCTGTAATTTAAGTTGTGCATTATTTTTACAATAAGATTGTTGTACTGATTGGAGTTTATACACTAATCTCAGCATTTCTAGTATTGTTTATTATATACCATGTACAGCAATTAGCTCTACTATTTTTTTTTACTTATTAATATTCTAAATCATGTTCATCCACCATTTTAAACAATGTGATAACCATTTTGATACTTTTTGTGTGTATGTAACTCTTAAACCCTTTTTTCTCTGTATCATTTTCATCTTGTCTTTCATCAACTCATAAGTCAACCTGATTAATGTGTTTTTAAAGAAACAGTTGTTACAACATCACTGTTCATTAATAATTTGACTTTATTTTCAGAAACAAAGTAAATGACAAAGTAAATGAGGGTAAACACAATCTAATAAACTAATGTGTAACAATAACTACATGAAATGAAAGTACCTGGGTGAGGATTCTAATATAAGAAAACTGAAGAGCTGGAAGCCCTGATGACGTCTCCATCGATGGACTTTGGAGCGCCTTTACAACAGCAGCTGGATCTGCGGGTCAAGCTTGACGTCCTCCCTGCAAAGCGTCTGGAGAGCTCGTCCCTCTGCGGTCGCCATGTTCCGAACCCAGAGTAAACACAGAGACTGAAACGCAAATGACGGTCAGTGAGACAGAGTACTGTACAGTAACACAGGGATCAGAGAGCACAAGGATCACAACAACTGTCTCAGATGAAGAAGACAGAGCTGATATTAAAGACTATAAAGTAGGGACGGTCGCTCGACATTCTGTGTCGATACAGCATTTCACAATCACGTTTCAATACGCGTCAGTTCCCCGGTCCCACTGTAGACAAGAGCGCAATAAGCGGAATATAAACTGAAATATGGCCTTAAATAAAATAAATATAGTAAGTGTGAGAATTTGGACACGTTTCATTTTAAAAGCAACAAACCTCCTCCGTATTCCAGGGTTTTAAACTGGAAACGATGGAAAATTACCTTGACTAACATTTAAGTCTGTGTTTAACAGATGTACAGTCTACATGCATATTCAGCAGTGGTATATATTAGAGAGATGATTGGCTTTAATTATGATTTTTTGCATTCTACAAGACTAATTCTGCTTGTCGTTGACGTTCACAGCTACAAGTGATCGGTTTCAGAGTACAGGTCTGGTCATTATACCATGGTGCTAGCTTTTTCTACCAAATTTGTTTGATTCTGAGCAACACTGTCAAGGCTAGAACAGAGCACAATCTACAGATCATCTGTTACATGCTCTAGATCTTTAGGGTGAAATGGGAAGGAGAAATCTGGAAGGTTATTAATGATGACACTAGCTGTCGAGCATTTAGCTTCAGAACCTGACGTTTGGGTTGTGCATAGACCTATAAATTGGGGAGATGCCACCACAACCACTTCCACGTAGGGCTGTCGCGATAACCAACAATACTGTGCTATTAACAAGCAAACAGCAGGGAATGGCAAGCAATCTCCACACCACAGTGTTCATGTTTTCTCTGTTTTGCAAGATTTAGACAACAGCAGGTGCTTTGGTCACTATGGCACTATGCAAAATTTGTGAGACGAAGCCTGCATGTTGGAGGTCAGCTATAGAGGAGTCATATCAATGAGTAGACAAAACCACGCACTCAGAGATGCTGGTAGTGCACCACCAAAAACAACAGTCTTGGACAGACAACAACCTCTGCCTTCACACCCTAGAGAGTCCAAGCAGATCACTCAGAGCTCCATCAGAGATAGTGTTAGTGCTTGGTCACTCAGGTCTTTTCTAAACCACACAAGGCGAACATGTTTTTCTTAATCAGTAAACTGGCGAGGGTCAAAACCGGAGCTGTGGTAACCATAAGAGAAGGGCTGAGGCAAAATCAGAAGACAAGAAACAGAGGTCCGGTATAAAAGACAGACAAAACTGGGCAAAAGTGTCTAAACATAAAAAGGTCAGAACACAAAGCAAAACGGAGCAAACAAGCACACAGGAGATAAACAGGGGAAGGTAAGTAGCGGCGCTGATGAGCTTCAGGGGCACGTTCTAAAACTCAGGCGATCTGGCTTTGTCCCGATTGACCGGAGGTGTTACTGACGGTAAAACTGCATATCACCACCCTAAATCACTGCAGGGTTCATTCCTTCACCACGACAGCCCTACTTCCATTTGAGTAACTGCAATAGCTAAAACCTTGGGGAGTCGATGCATTCAGAATGAAACAGCGACAGCCTCTGTGAACTCTCACAGGACGTAGAGAACATAGCCCCAAAAACCAAGTACCAGGTTTACCATTAACCAGTACAATAGACTTCATTACCTGAATGTGGTCAATGATCACAGTGGTGATGGTTGCAACATTAAAACGCAGTATAAAATCCTTAGTAAATCCCTGTAATTCTGATGTTTCCACATTACAGGATGCAGTAGAGAACATGGAAATCAAGGGTAAGATTGATAAACTGAGCAGATTTCTCTTGTATTTCAGGCTTCACAGTTTAGGTTCAGGGTAGAAACAGAGAACCTGACACACGAGCAAAAGCAGTACTTGATCTAGTAAACACTGACCGAGCTGCTCCTATAGATCATAGTGTGCAAAAGAGGGCTGTAGATACACTCTGGCATTTACTGAGGATCACTCAGGTGCAGTCTGTGAACTTTTAGAAAACTAAAAGGTGAAAGCGTAAAAGCTACTTAGCGATAGTACACGCTCTCCAAAGAGAGAAAGGAAAGCACCTCAGTACTTAGCTGACTGAGTCAGATACTGAAGACCAGACACTGACCAATACTGACCATCACTACAGGGTCTGTAAGGTACCACAGAGCTTGTCATGCACACAGTCATGCAATGGGATGGATTACAAGGAGACATTTTCTCCAACTGCAGACGTTCTACACTCTGATGCAGATTACCACACAGTCCGACCTTCAGCTCCACCAGATGGACGTTACAACAGCCTACTTGAACGCTCTGATTAATACTGAGATCTGTATGGAGCAAGCAGAGGGATTTGAAGGAAAGTCAAATACAGGTGAAAAGCTTGTCTGTAAACTGAATAAGTCATTGTGTGCTCTCAAACAGTCTGGAGGAACCTGGATCCATGGTTCCTTTATTATCTAGATCAAAAATGGCTTTACACAGAACCCAGCTGACCCTTCTGTTTACAACACACACACTAAACACAGGAGGGTAATACTGATCATCTAGGGAGATGATTATTCATTAGTTTTCCTACCCTTAGGATGGCAGCAGCAACACAATCCCTGAATATCGTAGTTTTTTCAGTGATGAATGTTTGCTTATGATCCTCTCGTCTGTGTTTTTCTGAAGCGGCAGGGCTCCTTCTGGACCTCCGCGTCGGGCGGAGAATAGCGACAAGGGAAAACAGGAGAGCGTGGCGGTCCTCTTTGGGCTCCAATACTTTTCAGTGTTTTACTGAAACCCCTCCAGCAGCGAGAACACCGCCCTGAGGAGCTGTCCTCGCTGCCGGAGCAGGTGAAGAGCCGAGGACCTCGAACCAGTCAGCAGAGGCTTGTCGTGGTGGAGGAGTAGCGAACGAACTTCTGTCAAAATAAAAGTCCGTCTTAAACTTATAGAAAAATACTTTTGACTCTCTAAATTGAAAATTATAAATTAGTTTAAGAAAACAGAGTGTTTACAACAATTTAAAAGCTTATTAAAAATAACTTAAATTAACAACTGTAAATAATAACAGATATAAAAGAAATCTGACACAGGACACATACATCTTTAATAAAGGTGGCCTTATGAAAGAAAATATTCAGCTTTCAGACACTGGCACCATGTTTATCCCATAATGACAAAGTGAAAACAGAGTTTTAGTTTTTTATTTAGTTTTTTTTTTCCTTTTAATTTATTTATTATTTATTTAAAATTTTGAGGATTCAGACCCTTTACTTGGTACTTAGTTGAAGCACCTTTGGCAGCGATTACAGCCTCCAGTCTTCATGAACAAGGCAAAACATACATTCAAAACAGTGAGAGGGAAATGCCTCTTAGGTGTTTGAGGATGCCATATAGTGTTGTTACAGTATGCTGAGTATTCTAGGAGTATATTTATTGAAATAGAAGGCCATGTACGGTAGATCTTCATTTAGTCTTGTTAGGGTAATGTTTAGATTGGGGTTTTGAGTTTTACAGGGTTTAAAGTCTTATAAAACAACTTTGTCCAATGTGTCAGCCATGGGAGCTGATTCTTGTGCCCATGTCTGCAATCTGCTGTTGTACATTAGATTTGGACAGATCCTGAAAGCAGTTCACCGCAAAGTGGAGATGGGTGAGAGTTATCTTACATATTAATGGGAATCTGTACATGCTTTACTTTGCCTGATCTAACTGCATTGTAGCATAACCTAGTAGTGATCCTTAACAGTAAATTTTTTTTTAAATGAAAATCAAACCATTTTTATGTTTCAGATCAGCTACAACATCCCAATCCACAAGCCAAGAAGAATGCATTATTATTTCACCAATACTACATCACAGATCATTTCCTCTTTTTTTATGTAGTTTATGTTGTAATGATCATTGCTTTCTATGCAACAGAGTACTGCTAGAGCCCAAGACATGGACATTTGCCAGTGCTGATTACAGGATGAACACTTATTTTAATCCAGAGGTTTTTGCCTCTTTGTCAATAAGGATATTGTTTACTCTTTTCGCAGTGAATACACCAATTTCTATGCACCAGTTGTCATTGATAGTAGTTCAGAGTCTGAGGCAATTGTGGAATCAGAAGTGGGAGGCAGGTAATTGGTAATAGGTAATTTACCCCTAATTATAAATGTGTAAATGGTTCTATTTACCTGCACACACACATACACACACACACACACACACACACATACAAATTGTGTTATTGCTGTCCAGACAAATGTATCTCCATTTGGGTCAGTTTTCATGCTGCAGAAAGTCAGTTCTTGCTCCAAATGCTCCTAAATCAATTCATATCATTAACTTGCTTTACATGTTAAAAACATTTACCTTCTGTAAATTTACTGTGTTGGAGATACAGCATTCTCTGGATAGTGAACATATACTGAAAATACACATACAATGAAATTCCTACTTTGCAGTTTCTCCATTTACCAACATAATCTTATAAATATCAATATAAAAAGAGACACAGAATAAGTATAATATATATTGTGAGTATCAGGCTAATATACAAAATGAATTGGAATTGCTGTCTATTACTAACAATTTAATGTTGGGTTTTCGTGGTTTGCCCACTTAAGTGTCAAGTTACTACTTTTATTTTTTGACTATTCTGTATGTCTGGTTAATCTACAGTATGGGACTGACCACTTCAGATGTAGGGTCCAATCTGTCTCTGAAGATAGATAAAACGTCCTGCAGCAGATTCAACATTAACAAAGCAAATGTGTGGGATGGAGCCATATGAGGATTTAAGAGATATATGTACAACCCTTCCTATGACATGCTGGCAAAATTCTCTGATGATGTTGGGCAGACAGAAAAGGCTATGAACACAGGAGGGCCTAAAAGTGAATTTCTTACATTGCTAATGGACATAAGAACAAGAAGAGTCTTTGAAGGCAGAGGCCTTGCTAAATATATAGCATTTAACAGTCAAGGTAAAATGTATTAATTTAAAAATAATCTCAACATTTTTAATCATGTTGATTAATTTGTCACTGACAAAGTTGTATTGATATGGATCACTGAAATATTTACATATTTAGCTGCAGGTAAAAATGAATACTTCCATATAGGAAGAATGATCGCTGTGTCCATAGTCCACGGTGGTCCAGGGCCTCTGTGTCTTTCCCAAATCTCTTCCAGTACCTTGTAGGTTCTGAATTCCACTGAGGTTCCTATCAAAGATATACCAGATGAAGAAGTGAAGAATTCTCTACTTGAGGTAATGTAACATTTAATACAATGAGACAACATTTGTTGTCCAGTAAAATCAATTTTGACTGATGTTTAAGGTTTACTAAATCTAGACCCATATTCATAAAGATTCAGAGTATATGTGATGATCTAAGATCAGATTTCTGTCTCATTTGCAGTGATCTTAGTGACAATAACCGCTCCTACTTGGAGAATTTTTATGAATACATGATCTGATTAAATCTTTAAGATAATAATAAGGATAATTGTAAGAGCAATAATGCCTTTTCAGTTCCGTTTAGGCAAATATAGAAATTGGGCAATATGTGTCTTTCAAATTAGTACATAATCTTTATGATCTAGAAATTCAGTGCAACATCTGTGAGTGAACTACAGAGATGCAAGGATAAACACTCCAGCATGCTCCAGACAACGGGATGCTTACACTTCATTAAGACACTGGATGACTAGAAGAAAGTCATACAAGATTATGTTCAATGGTATTTCATCTACTGCAACCATTTCTCCATTCAGAGGTATTACATTTATTTTGAGTATATTTGAGTATATCACTTAATTTGTACATCTAAAGTTGATAAAATTATTCTTTTACCAGAGTAATTATTTTCTTTTCATTTGTTTAATGTGCATGTATCTGATCCTTCATGTAGGGATGCACTGCTAAATGTTACAACTGTACAGAATATATAAGTGACTGTTCTGACTGACATGTTTCCTAGATTTAAGGAGGGACAAGCAACACTTAACGTTGCCAATTCTCTGGAACAGTATCCATCACTCTTCCAGTCTTTCATATGTAACACTGAGACCAGGCTGACTGCAGATGTTGTAGAGGAAACCTTTAAGTGAAGCCTAGCACTCTTGGAAGCACCAAGCTACACAATTTATGTTATATGTACAGACTGTGCCAGAGGCCCTTAATTCTAGTCTTTGAAGAATCTTGTTTAGTTTTTTATATATTTTTTTTCTTATTTCAGTGCAGGCCCTTCTCCTCAGGATGTGCTGAAGTTTAGAACCGGGTTAAAGTAAGTCCCTGTACCCACCCACGCAGACGCTGCCGTCTCTGTTCTTCCCGCCCTGCTACCCTGCCTGTTGCTAGCCAACATTCGCTCCCTCGAAAAGAAGCTGGGTGAGCTGAGAACGAGGATAACAACCTATCGGGTGGAAGGAGTGAGTTTGTAGCTGGATCGCTGAGTCAGGCGTACTGTCTGAGAGCCAGGTTTTCATGAGAATTAGAGCGTAGCATTCTCTTATCTCACGTTGGGTTGTTCTCCTCGTTCTCAGCTCATCAGTTCTCAGTTTTCGAGGGGGCGTTGGCTAGCAACAGGCAGGGTAGGGGTGGATACGTAGCTGACCTCTCTTGCCCCACTTCTGCCTTGGGCACTTTGTCCGTCTGCTGCGACGTCTTCCCAAGGCTGGTGCTGCTGGGCCTTGCTGTCTGGTCAAAATCAGAAAGAAAGTCAAAATCAGAAAGACTAAATGTAAGTTCATCAAGATGGGCTTAAAATGTAAACCTATACAAGCGTGATGAACATATGAAATGAAACTTGAAACCTTTCTTTTGCAACTCTCCTCATAATTACAGTGTGTGTATTTTGCTCTTCTCACTACTGTTGGAGTCTCCTTCAGCCACAGCAGCATCTTTAAGTTGAGGGGGATATTGTTGTGAGTGAAACTATGCCTCACGAGACTGAAAAATTTATGAGTTGAAATACTGAACCAAGCAACAAGCTTAAATACACATGTGCATAAATGTTCTATAAATGTACACTGATCAGCCATTTTTTTCACCATCGCGTCTGATCCGATTGTATCAACAGAACACACACTAACACCACCACAAGGCACGTGTCCCCAACACAGTGGTGGTGTATTAGTGTGTTTTCTGCTGGTACAATTGGATTAGACACAGCAGTACTGCAGAGGTGTTCACCCACTATTTACTTTAGTAGACACATTAGCACACCTTGATAACAGTGCCCTAATAGAAACAGTTTGCAACCATTTAAAAATGCAGTTGTTTTTATCACGATTCCTGAAAAGCTACTTTGTGACAACGGCAGTTGCACAAATAATATTGACTTGAATCCATGCTGGTATTGATGTTCTCCCAGAGTTGTCTAAGTCACTCTGCAGTTCCTCTGCCTCTCTGGGCACTTTGCACACAAGATGCTCTATCTCTACGTATTTTAGAGCAGCTAGTGGCTCTTTAATTTCTCTGTCTTTCTGGTCTCGGTTGCCATGAGGCATTTCACTCTTTCTCTCTCCCTTCATAAAGTCTTTTTACAGTCATTTTATTTTAAGGACGTCTTACTGCTGTTTTTTGGTTTAGTTATTCCTCTTATTTCACAACAGCATTGTCTCCCTGGACAGTGAAAGTAGGAACAAGGAGGTTGTGTTAAGATTATATATTTATTCTACACTGGCAGCTGTGTAGGTATAAATGATTTTCTGAGGAAGGTAAGTGCTCTTTTGGGTTTGTCTGCTTTTTTCACGTCTGTTGTGCTCTGATAATTGTTAATGCCTATGGAATGGCAGTCTGTTTCATAACTGTTTAATAACTTGAATAAATAACTTTTATGGTTACATTGGTGTTAATTCATGTTTTGTGAATTACTTGATTAAAATTGAGGGTTACAATTTTCATTTATTGGCTGAAATGATCTTGACTAGGATTGACTTGGAGTTTGACACACTAATCTTTTTGGTAGATTTTATGTAAAAGCAATAAGTTGTGTACCATCATGTATTTTGTGTTACGGTTCATTTGGTGGAACGTAATTTAATTATGTAGGGCTTAATAAATATAATGTAGTATGTAGAACTTTTATAGAATATTTACAATTAAATGTTGTTTAAGTTCAGAAAAAAATGCAAATGTACTTAAAAAAAAGTAAAAAAAAAACATTTATGTAAACATATTACACTGTTTTTCACTGCTTTTGTCCCTCCACTTTGATCCTGGGAAAAGATTGCTGTGTTGTGCTGATTTATAGTGAAGACCAGAAGCAGTTAAACAAGCAGCTGAAACACAGTTGAATAAATAAATGTTTTGATAAAGTGAAATAATGTTTTTAAATATGTGTTTAAATAGATATAAACATTAATGGTGATAATAATTATAGTCTATTATAATCTTTTGGAAGTTCTCTATTTTCATTTTCACGATTTACACTGAGATGAACCGAATCTGAAACTCTGTAAAGGTGTGATATGGATGGCAGGCTGATTAAACACAAAGGAAAACAGATAGTTTAGCTGAAAGTAAAACAGGTCTGTAAATAATAATAAACAACAACAATAATCCATTAAAAGAAGAGACCTTATTTATTCTTAGCACTGTTCAAATTAGCCTTACTTTCCTCAGCTTCTTATTTAAATGATCCAGTCCACCTTAAGTGCTGCTGTTTCGCCTGTAGGTGGCGCTGATGAGTTGATTTTCATCATTAATCTGTGTGATCTGGAAAATAAGACTGAATTGACTTCTTACACTTATCTTCTGAACCATTTCTGTTGTGTTACTCTAATAAACATGCAGGTATTTGTATGTTTTTTACACTGCCCAGTATTAACCCCCTTTGTAATTACGGATATTTTAATAGCTCTTTATAGAGAAGACTGATTAGCAGATAATACTTTGCCAAGTGTCAAGATGTGTTGTATAAAAGAGGCTTATATCAGAGCCAGTTTACGGAGTCTAGTCACTTCCTGTTTACTCTGTTGTCTCAAAAAATGAGTGCCAACTTCTAAAACTCACCTTAATGACCGTAACTATTTAATGTAAGAAGTATTATTATTATTATTATTATTATTATTAGTTTATGTAAAGTTAAATAATTAAAACCTAATTATTTATTGAACTGTCCATAAGCTCTAAACATCTTATATGCATCCACATACTGCTCCAGACTGATCCTTATCCCCATTTTAACACCATTTTAAGGGTTGTTATTTTAAGTAAAAAACTTCACATAATGAGGCATTCACCACCCTCCTCCACTGTTCATGGTGAGTCCACTTCACCACACTCCATTTTATAGCACTTACAGTCCCCCATTACAATCGCCTGCACAGATGTTCTTCTGTCCACAGCCCTCGTTGAACTGTGGAAACTGTTTAGATTTGCACTAACCATACCCAGATTGTTTTTGATCTGCTGCATATTTCACTTTACTTTTTACGTCTTTACATATACTTTATTCATACACTTTGAGTGCATTGCTGCATATGCCACTTCACTTCCGACGTCAATGTCAGGGACCTCTACTTATTTATACAAACACCTATACTCTTACATTCCTACATATTAGTGAACAAAAATTTCAATGCTTTGAGTTATTTAATATTTAATGTTTATTTAAATGTTTGATGTTTATTGTTGCACCATGGGTCTGAGAGTAACTGAGTTTCAAGCCTGTGTATGTCCTGTACATATTGCAGTTTTGACTTTGAGTGGCTACAATATTTATTAATGAGGCTTTCACCAACCTCATCTACAGTTCTTGGTGGGTCCACTTCATCACACTCACACTTTGTTGTTGTACCTCTTAAGGTGCCAGATCATCTTGTGTCCACAGCCTTAGATAATTCGGGAGTTGCTAAACCACTTCATCCACAGTTCTGTCACACTGTCTGTTGTACTGCTTACAGTGCCCATTACAATCACCTGCCAAGATTCTCTTTTTTCACAGCCTTGTATGATTCGGAAGTGGCTACGAACTTCATTAATGAGGCTTATCTTATCCACAGTTCTTGTTCTTCATCACACTCCATTTTATAGCACTTAATGGTCCCCATTACAATCGCCTGCCCGGATTCTCTTCTGTCCACAGCCTTGATGATTCAGGAGTGGCTACAAACTTCATTAATAAGGCTTTCACCAACCTCCAACACAGTTCTTGGTGAGTCCACTTCATCATACTCCTTGTTGTACCTCTTAAAGTGCCCATTACAATTGACTGCCCAGATTCTCTTCTGTCCACAGCCCTCTTTGATTCTGAACTGTCTACAGCTTTCTACAGCTTTCATCAACCTCATCCACTGTTCTTGGTAAGTCCACTTCATCACACTCCATTTTATAGCACTTAATAGTCCCCATTACAATTGCCTGCCCAGATTCTCTTGTGTTCATAGCCCTAGATGATTCAGGAGTGGCTACAAACTTCATTACTAAGGCTTTCACCAACCTCCTACACAGTTCTTGGTAAGTCCACTTCATCTCACTCCTTGTTGTACCTCTTAAAGTGCCCATTACAATCACCTGCCCAGATTCACTTCTGTTCACAGTGATACTGTTATGTTCAAGACTTATGTGATCCTGTGATCCAGTTTTGCATATTTGATACTGTTAGTGCTGCCATCTGGTGGCCTGTTTGTCTTGTTTATTTATTTGTCTCTCTCTCCCTCTCCAGGTGAAATGACTTGGAATCAGCTGATCTCAATGCGTATGCTGGTTGGTTTCGTTGTCTGAGCTTTGTCATTAAAATGGAGCCATTGATGTTTATCCAGTCATCCACAATGTTCTCACCATGCGGTTAAATGCTGCTGTGATTTATGCTGCTCAGGATACTTTGGTTTTTTTCTTGCTATTTAAACACTCTTAGATTTAGCTTTGTACTTCTCGTAAATTTGTATGTTCCTGGATATAATGGCTGGCAAGCACTACACTGATTGTTTTCGCCTCACAATTTACAGTTTGACCTAGTATAATGTATGTGAAGCTGTTTTTGTCTACTCTTTTCTGTGTCATTATGTACTTGTTGATGTTCAAGTGGTTTAATCATAGTCACATATTTGTAGGGGTGAGTGCCATTTACTTTATTATTTTTTATTTTCTCTTGTTTCATGTTAGAGAGGCAGTTAAGACCACTATATTTTTTATTACTCTTTTTTTAGGTTAGCAAGTAAAGTGGAATGTCATGTGTTTCTGTTATTTTGGCCTTAGCTCACCCTGATGCTATATGATGTTGACTGTGACATTTTCATTTGAGCATTAAATCTGTTGTGCTGGTTTGTTTCTTATCTCCCTAAGTTCTAGACTAGTATTTTGAGAAATGTTTGATAAACAGGGTTGTAACAGTTACTCAATAATAGATGAACTTTACCATGTATAGTGCAACTTCTTTATTTCTCCCATTACAGCCAACTACACCATCACTCCTGCCACAGCTCTCTCTTTCCCCTCCCACTTGATTACTTCATAATAAAAGTCTTCCTTTTGAATTGCGGTACTAACCTTTACAGGTCAATATAGCTAACAAAAGGGATTATTAATAAAACAATGCCTTTCTACATCATAGACTTAAACTCCCTCACTTCTTAAAAATAAAAAAATGGATAATCATAGAGAACAGACTTTTACACATTTAAACAACAGAGTACACAGAGACAACACAAGAGCACAGAACAGAAGTATTATGTCCTTTCCAAATTTATTGTTAATCAAGTTTCCATTGTCCTACACTCAGGGCATGAAGTAACTTATAAGCTGGTGGCCCCTTTTTTGGTTTTACAGTCCACAAGCTGTTCTTTTGTACTGTGCTGCAGCACATGTTCAACCTTCTGTGTTTGTATGCTGCTTCTCTCCAGGCATAGTCGTTTCTCTGTGTCTGAGTTTAAGAGCTCTGTCTCTGCCTAAGTGTTGGAAGTGTAGAACTACCTTACATTTTTGAACGCCAAGTGACTAGCATCAAACATGACATCTGGCCTACTCTGTCTTGCTACACAGAAATTTTGGCCTATCTTGGACCTGAGTTGGTCCTTCTCTTTCTCACAGAGGGAGAAGTCTTGTTCCAAGGCTAGTGAAGGGTCCATATGTATGGGCTGCATGTGCTGGATGTAAATGTCCTGGTGTATTTCTGCTTTCTATATCTATCATCTATCCCCACATAACAGATATGATCATGTTCCTCAAGTCCAACTTGGAAAGCAGATCTGAGATGGGGTATTACAGTGGAAGCGAACAACTTTATGTGAACAACTCAGTAAAAGATGAGCTCCAATGCACCTTCATGTGTTTGAGTCATGTTATTGAACAGAGGTTTTGACCATCATATTTTATGTGTAACTGTAGTGAAGACAACAAAAAGCTACGTTTGAATGTATGCACAGCTGGTGCAGCCTAGCCCAGGAGCCCAATGAATGAGAAGAACATGAAGGCATAATTTACCTTTTCATATTTCTAAACTTGCAGTAAACCTGGAAGATTCTGGGGCTTAGGCTGATGCCATTAAACATCCAGAGCATGTTCTCCCTGATGTAACATTTGACACCAGACCACAGTGTCTGTTCTAGGATCTTTAGATTGTGATAAATACAAACAGATGTCCCAAAAGTAACTCGTTAAATCAAGAAAACATAACCTCAAAGTGGATCTTCTGCTACGATCTGAAGATCTTCCACATCCAGCACAAACAACAGGTTTTAGAAAAGCCAGCGCCAAACTACTGGAAGAATAAGCATCAAAGAAAAGTAGCTAGTATACTATACATGCAAACACACTATACACATTATACATACTCTCTATTTACAATATTGCACTGGTGTAAAGCGGTTAAATGTACAGGTTTGATATGATCTAAATGTTTACATTATGTACAAAAAGCACTGGATGGGTGTGAATTCAGGTGTAGTGTAGGTGGGGAGAAGTCTTTGTGGGTGCAGTGTGACTGTGCATAGAGGTTCCAGTAGCAAGTGCAGGGTGCAGAGGGTGTCTGTATGGGGAGGAGATGTGATGGTACAGATTAGATAAACAGTCCACAAGCTATTGTTCATTCAGCAGCCTAATTGCTTGGGGATTGAAGCTGTCTCTGAACCAAATGGTTCTGGTGTTCAAGCTTCTGTACCTCCTGCCACTGGAGAGCTGTGAAAACAGGCAGTGGCTTGGGTGGGTGGAGTCCTTGATAATCCAATTTATAAAAGTAAATCAGAAATGACATTCCTTTACTGAGCATGCGTAGTCCAGATTGGGGCTACGGTTCTGAATTAGAGTCTAAAAAGCTGTCAGAATGGTGAAGAAGCAGTTCAGGGAGACAGATGGGGCTAAAAAGATGACAGTTATTAAGAGTTTATTTGTGAAAGACAAGGCTTAATCTGACTACTCAGTCCAATTTTTCTGTTCCACCTTAAATGGTGCAGCAGTTACAGTCAAAAGTATTCACCCCCCACCCCATTGCTATTTAGCTTTATTAGCAAACATAAGTGCTTTCTCCAAATTCAATAATGCTAAACTGCATTGAGGGGTTGAATAATTTGAGCTGCAAATGTACAGCACCATCATGAAATAGCTGCATCACTTAAGGTGGAACAGATAAATTTGGAAGAGAAGCTGATTTCAGTACAGCATCAATCTTGTGTGTTTTTCCATTTGTCTTCCAGTAAAACACAACTCAAATAATGAACATATGACGCTTTAAACACATTAACAGACAATATCATTTAAATTCAGCATGTAGTTCAAAACGACGTCCAACCAAACGCCGCTGTCTGACTCCCTGTTGTCTTCTTCTAGTTAATAGATGTAGATCAGCACCCTTAGCTCCTTCAATGAGTTTTTTCTCAGCCATTCTGTTATTTACAAAAAAAAGCTCTTTCCTTCAAGCTTTTCAGTCCCTGAGATCAGTACTGGAGGACTTAAGGACCACATGTATGAACACATTGTGAGATCTGTCCTTATCTTCTGGTTAGTGTGGATGAAGGTAAGATACATGAAGAAGGACATGACACCTCCAGGTAAGTTTCAACGAAGTGGTAGTTTTATTAAAGCATTCACCGTAGAAAAAGTAGAGAAGAAAAACTGTCCTTTTTTTCTTTGTCTTTTATATTTTATTCTTATCTTCTGTTTCTTTGCATTTTATCTTTGTCTTGGTTTCATCTGTCTTTTATCTTCGTCCTTTCTGTGTTATTGTCTTTTTTTCTTTGTCTTTAATCTTTGTCTACTTTTTCTTTGTCCTTTCTTTGTCCTTTGTGCTCTGAGCCATTACCTGGATGAGGTGAAGTAATGTTAATCTCTGCTCTCTGTTCTGATGATCAATGACATTATTAGACTCTTTCAGTGACTCTGGGCATGAAACTTGGGTGCCTACTAACCCAGGCTAGGAGAACATCATAACCTGAGCAAGTTGGTCCTTTCCATTACTGGTGATTAAAGCTTAAAGGTGCTATTTTCGATCGTCGCCAAGCAGGGCCTTCCATAAAGTCACAGCTGTTTTGTTTTACTGATAAGTTGTTTTTAATTTTTTTTTTTATAATTTTTTTTATTTGGTTATTTGTCATTGTGGTTATTGTGAATATTCTTACTGTCTGTAAAATTGATTTGTCTGGTGTTTTTCTAATAAGAAAAATACCAGACAAATCAATTTTACAGACAGTAAGAATATTCACAATACTCATGCATATCAACAAACATTCATGCATATCAACACCACAGAAGGATGGGGGGGGGGGAACCACATACATACATGTACAAACATACGTACACGTACATCACACATTAATACACATTCTACAAAAGCAACTATATTTACAGAGTCTTAACATAATTAATGCCCTCAGTCCAAAAGCAAATCATTGTTTTGGCATTGTGGAATCTGGCAGTTGCCCGTTCTAAAATAAGAATGTCCAGAAAATATCTACACCATAACTGAGATAAAGAAAGGTTAGGGTCAAACCATCCTTTCAAGATTGATTTCTTGGCCACAGTCAGAGCTGCCATCATGAGTTTCTTTTGTTGTACAGTAAGCATTAAAGTATAATCATCAAAAAGTAAAAGTAAGGCTGGAGACAAAGGAATATTCACAGACAAATAACCAGACAAGATTTGTATGACATACAGCCATAAAGCCTTCACAACTGAACATGACCGAAACATATGAACATATTCTCCAACTAAACCCACCTGTTACAGTTTTTGTCGTTTGAAAGCTTCATCAAAAAAGCACAACAAGGAGTAATGTAAATGCTGTGAGCTAATTTAAAGTGAATTAACTGATGAGACAAATTTTTTGAAGACAGAAAGATGTTATGCCACACCACGTCCCAATTTGCAGAAATTCTGAATGTACACAGATCTCTATTCCAGAGCCCTACTGCACCTACAGAAAAATTCTTAAATCGAATAAAGAAATCATACAAATGTGAGACTAAGCCTCGGGAAGATTCATGATTACACAGATGATCCAGTAGGAAATGGTTCTTCAACTAAGTATTCCATGGAACCCCGTATGAACGTAGTGCCGAGCGTAGTCTCAGGTATAGAAAATAGGAAGTACCAGGAATAGAGAAAAGGTTACATAACTCTTGAAAAGAGTAAAGCCCATGGGTGCCAAAAATATAATTCAAAATACGGATGTTGCTATTAGACCAAGTGGGAAAAACAAATGGCTTGGAACCTGTCAGAAGAAAATTATTAAACCATATGGGAGAGGATTTGTGCAGTTTCACATTGCACTTAAAAAACTTAGAAACGGAGTTCCATATCTCAAGTGAGCAAGAAATAATAGTGCTATATCTTAGAAGTGAGGTCCGATGTTTAACACCAGCAAAGGGTAAGTCTTGGAGCCTAATGGAAAAAAATAAGTTGCTGTTCTATTGCTCGCCACGATACTTTAGAAGTGGAATCAAACCATGACCTTATGGCTCTTAAATGAAAAGCCCAAAAATAATATTTAAAATTAGGAATAGCTAGACCACCAGATGAATCTGGACGTTGAAGTGATTTTAGGCAGATTTTAGCCATTTTGTTGTTCCATATGAAATTTTTGGATAACTTCTCAATATCATTAAAGAAGTTGTGTGGGGGGAAGAGGGGAAGCATTGCAAACAGAAAATTTATATGAGGGAGGATATTCATTTTAAGTATGGAAATCCTGGCAGACATGGAAATTTGAAGTAAAGACCATTTTTTCATATCCTTAGTAAGTTTATTAGGGCAATGAGCATAGATGTGCTTCTGAATTCCCAGGGGCTTGGGAATTGTAGAGAGTAGAATAAAAATCATAAAAAACTTTGTTTACTTGAGAAGGATTTGTAAACACCTTATCAGAGGAACTCCTTATCTTGAAGAAGATGTACGTTAAAATAGCAATGTTTTGCACTGCCATTACTTCGATTATTACATATCACCAGTTGAACTGGAGCATGATCAGATATAAGCATGGGTAGTATGCTAGCATGAGCGATAAATGGCAGCAAGTTGGGGGACATAAAGATGTAATCAATTCTAGAATAAGAGTTATGACGACATGAATAAAAAGTGAAATCTCTTCTAATTTTTTTAAACGCCAAGGATCTGAAATGTTTAGGTCGGTCATGAAGGTTTTGAAATATCTGGCAGATGCATTCTGGTGTGATAAAAGGGGAGTCCTAACAGATCTTTCTAGATCTGAGATGGTAAGATTGAGATCAGCTCCTATTATTAATGGATAATTACCTAAAGCTAGTAGATTGATTTTAATATCATCAAAAAAGGAAGATTCAAATAAGTTTGGTGCATAGATGGAAGCTAAGCAGTACGTTATCGTGCCTAATTTGACTACTATCTACCCCCGTAATCACTTCCTGAGCTAATAATTTGTAAGTTCAGTTTCCTATCAACTACAACAAAGATACCTTTAGTTTTGTTAGGAGCACAGGATTTTGTTATTATTTTGTAATATTTGTCTTGAAATCTGTGCACATGGCATGCTTTCAAATGAGACTTCTGTATGAAGACTATATGTGCTTTTTTCCTATGTAACAAATCCAAGCACTTAGTTCTTTTGATAGGCTCGTTGGCACCATGAATATTCCATGATAAAACATTGTAGCTATCCATAGAATTTGTACAGAAAAGAGATGCCATTCAGCAAATGAAATATAATCATTATATAGATCATACAATTTAAAGAGTATGGACTGAAACAATGAATGACAATCAGGTAAATTAAACACATCAAAATAATTGTCACATAAATGATTTGCCCCCCCCCCCCCCCCTGTCTATGTGGATGTGTGGTTGTGGTTTGTGCAGTTTCCAGTGTGTGTAGTATAAGAGTGCCTAAAGCCAGTTTTTATTGATAGACAAATTATTATACCATATTAAGAAACCTGCACGGCCAGTAAACCTGAATGGTTTTCTTCATTCTTTAAAAGTATTTGGTGGGACACTGTCCACTTTGTTTGATCTTTTTAAGATTTTAAGAACAAAACTCATTAATAAAGTTTTGCATTTTATTGCATTATATGTATTTTAAAGTCTTTGAGTAAGCATTGTACACTGTACTGCATCCCACATCTCTGTTACAGCAGTAACAGAGCTACCCATATAGTCCTAGGAACATTTTATTGTTTTAATATGGGTTATACAAAGAACTCGGTACAAAGAAATAATATCAGGTAAGTTTTAAAACTGACCTGTTATCTGTGTGTAAGCATATTATATAGTCCCAGGAACATAAAGTTTAGGATGTGCCCAGGCCCAGAGCAGGAATATCCTAAACTTTTGCTGACCCAAGGCTTGCATTATTTTAATACTGAATGTACAACTCAGTACTAGTTTTAGCTACACAATTAAAGTTGAATTATAAACACATTTAATAATAGTACTACTAATAATAATAATAATAAAATAAAAACTAAGATAGTCTAGTTTATTTTAGTGACTAGCAGATTTAAACATGTGTTGTTCCTTTTTTAGGTTTAGGTTGAGGGATTGTGAATGCTTAGTTACCGTTACCCACCAGAATATTTTGAAAAAGACACTTTTAGTTCCATGAAGATCCATGTTTTTAATAGAGTTCTGAGTGAAGAACCTTTTACCTGATGTATTTACCTGCACCATATTGAAGGTTCTTAACATTCATTAATTTTTATTACAAACATGTAATAGAAAAAGTAGCTAGCTAAACATTTTCTGTGGCAATGACAAATAACAAACATTTGATGCACTTTATTTTAAAGATTAAAGTTGTCACCATTTTGAACAATTATGCCTGTACATTTCCCTAGAATACAGAACTGTATGTTATGTATGCATGTTACTGCTAATCTTCGTATTGAACATGAGTTCATGTAAGGATTTCACACAACAAGAGGCCTTTGTTGTCCCATGCAATGCAATAAACATTTAGCCTGCCAAACATTTAGGTTCCCCTGACTTTTAAAGTGCATCATTGTGTCACTGAATTAATGAATTATTTAACTTTTAAAACAGGCAAATTGAGGAATCAAGGAATCAGCACTATAGAAAAAGGGAAACATATCACAATTTAAGTAAATTTCCTTAACCGCTTAAGACTCTGCATCCTCATGAGGGGGCATTACATTTCTGCTTTTCTGCACCATAATTCTCATCTCATTTTATGTGTGAAATAGTTCATTTATGTACAATAACATC
The DNA here is from genome assembly GCF_030463535.1 of Salminus brasiliensis. Lineage (NCBI taxonomy): Eukaryota > Metazoa > Chordata > Actinopteri > Characiformes > Bryconidae > Salminus > Salminus brasiliensis. Next base: position 12,540,909 of record NC_132893.1, on the reverse strand, counting down.
TCTAGCTTCATTTGGCATGCACTGATGACAAATTGTAGCTATAATAAGATGCTACAACATCTGTAATGATGAAGTACTCATTTGAGGACATTGGGACTATATTAGGTCACAGGTTGCGCCTTTTATTTTATAATTACAGAAAGAGTTTCAATGTTAAAAGCAGAACAATCACTCAATGCAATTATAGATAAGTGTTTTTGTTCATTCTTAGTTTCATATGTGATGAAGGGTGTTGGTTTTGGTACATTTAGTAAAGTACTGTACTAAAGAACATATTTTTATATTTTCTTGTGCTTTAATTTGACTTTATCATACATTATACCTCTACTTTGCTGCATTTCAGAGGCATGTATTGTATTTTTTATGGTCAGCTACTTACACATAATGTTGCAATTATATTTGCACTATGGTATAGCCATGTTTAGGGCTTACAATAAAGTTTACATTGTTTCTACTTTTGTTTTTGTATCCTCATGCTTACAGTTCAAAATAGACAGTTTTGTACTTTGTTAGCCAATTGTTTCTTCCTGCACACATACTCTCAATTTACAATATCACAGTGGTAAAAGCAGTTAAATGTACAGGTTGATATAATCTAAATGTATACATTATTTACAAAAGGCACTAGATGGGTGTGAATTCAGGTGTAGTGTGGGTGCTGTGTGACTGCATAGGGGTCCAGTAGTAAGTGCAGAGTGTGTTTGTATGGGGAGGAGGTGTAATGGTACAGATGAGCTCCATAGTCCAGAAGCTCTTGTTCATTCAGCAGCCTAATTGCTTGAGGATAGAAGCGGTCTCTGAACCGACTGTGAGAACAGGTAATGGCTTGGGTGGGTGAAGTCCTTGATAATTCCTCAGACAGCGCCTGGTGTTTAAATCCAGAAGGTTTGGCAGCTGAACCCCGATGATGCGTCGGCCTGTGCGCACCACCCTCTGCAGAGATTTTCACTGTTGAGCTGTGCAGTTACCATACCAGGTGGTGAAACATCCCATCAGAATGCTCTCCACAGTGCAGATGGAACGTCCTGAGTATGCAGGGGTTCATACCAAACCTCCTCAGCCGTCTGAGGTAGAAGAGGTGGTGATGTGCTTTCTTTGCCACCCATGTGGTGTGTTCTGCCCATGTAAGTTACTCAGTAATGTGAACACCAAGGAACTTGAAGCTGCCGACTCTTCTCCACAGTGGTCCCATCAATGGACATAGGGGTGTGCACTCTCTCCTGTTTCCTAAAGTCCACTACCAGCTCCTTGGTCTTGCTGATGTTAAGAGAAAGGTTGTTTTGCTGGCACCATTGTGAACCTCCTTTCTGTAGGCTGTCTCATTATCGTTGGAAATCAGGTCCACAATTGTCCTGTCATCAGCGAATTTAATGATGACATTGGAGCTGTATCTGGCTGTGCAGTCAAAGGTGTAGAGGGGAGTACAGGAGCGGGCTGAGCACACATCCCTGGAGGGGGGGGGGGGGGGGGTTCTAGTGTTGAGGGTCAGTAAGGAAGACATGTTTCTGCCCACCCTTAACATCTGCTGTCATCCTTTCAAGAAGTTCAGGATCCAGCTGCACAGAGAACTGTTCAGACGCAGATCCTGATGCTCTGTGTTAAACCTTGGTGGAATGATGGTGATGAATGCTGAACTGTAGTCCACAAACAGCAGTTTCACATAGGTGGTGTTCTTGTCCAGGTGGGGCAATTTGCAGAGTCAGGGAATCATTAATGGATCTGTTCTGCCCGTGTGCAAGTTGCAGTGGGCCCAAGGTACCAGGTAATGAGGAGCAGATGAGTCAGTGCCGGGCGCCAGTCATTTAAGCAGGTAATTCTGCCCGTCTTTGGAACAGGGTCAATGGTGGCCAGTTTGAAGCATGCTAGCATGTCTAAGAGAGCATGAGAGGTGTTAAAAATGTCAGCTCCAGCAAGCATACTGACGCATGCTTTAAGAGTTCTGCTGGGTATGCCATTTGGGCCAGAAGATTTATGTTTGAAGATTTGTGTTGATACACTTAAAAGGGAAGGGAAGGAAAGGGGCGGAGCAGTGGTCTAGAATCCGTGTTTTCCGTGTGCTGCATGAGGTGTGCTGATAGAACATGGGTGCTACTTTCCTCAGGTTTCCTTTATTAAAGTCCCCAACAGTAATGAATGCAGCCTCCGGGCACACGGTTTCTTGCTTGTTGACCGCCTCGTACAGTTTCCTGAGCACCAGGTCCGTGTCCACGTGTACACGGCGGCAACAACGACCCCAGAGATCTGTTCCGGCAACCACACCAACCTGCACAAGATGATGAAATATTCCAGGTCCGGGGAGCAAAAAGACTCTATGAAGTGTACATTTTTCTGATCACACCAAGCATCGCTGATCAAAAAAACACACACCACCATCTTTGCTTTTCCCTGAGAGGTCCTTTGTTCCATCAGCCCGGTGCAGGGAGAACCAGGGAGAACCCCGCCGGCTCTGTCTGGAATTTTGTCTGACATCCAGGTTGCAATGAGGCAGATAATACAGCAGTCCCTTATCTCCGGTTGAAATGATATCTGTAAAGTTCGCTCAGGTTGTTTCCAGAGACTGTACATTGGCCAATAGTATGCTGGGGAGAGGGGGCTGCGAGGGTGCATTGTCTCAGCCTGATGAGGACTCCAGCTCTCCAGCTATGTTGGCTGTTTCAAGCTTCACCAAGAGGACTTTTTGATGAGTGTGCTCCCAGTATCAATCATGGCCTGGCAGTGGTGTGAGCCAATGGTGATAGATAACTTCAGGGAGTTCCACTGCAGCATACTGGTCTTGTGTTTTATTTGAAGGTGTTTTTTTTCTTACCCCCTTCTTGGTTAGCCTGTTCTGGCTAAAGGTTCTGGCTTGAGACAGGTCCTTCTCAATAATATTCCCAATTTCACTGTTTTTACAGTTCTTCATAAAAGGCTAGCTAGTCTGGTTCCTCAGTATGCCTTGCATTATTTCCTTCTCATCCATTCTCCACCTGAGACAACGGGCTCGATGTTGAAAAGCAAAGTCATGCACACCTGTTTTCTCTCACATATCCTCCTTTCAGCCTCAGCTTTATAGTCTTTAGACAGAAAGGCACGCAAAAACATTGTTTTAAATTGTGTCCATGTCGTGACATCCTCTTTCTTCCAACAACCAATCTTTAGCTGTCCCAGTTATCACAGACATCAGGGTTGCAAGTATCTCAGCATCGGTAAGAGAAAGGACAGCTAGGAACTCACATCATTCACATCATTCCAGGTAACCAATGGGATCTCGTTCATCACTTTCTCCTCCAAAAAGCAGGAAATCAATTTTAGAAGAGGCTTCACATGCATGAAAGTGATGCTTCCTATTGGCATATCTGTAGGTTTACTTGCTACACAAGGTCTAATGCTAACCCATGGAGTGGATATAAGCACAGCCTTTGCTGTGCATACGAACAATCAGCATAATACAGTTGCAGATCGTCAGAACATCAGCCAGCCGAAGTTGCAGATTAAAGCTGGATGCAGACAACAAGGGACTTGCCTTCTGCAAATGTATGTGGTTGTCTGCATCTCAAAGTGAGCCCATCATGGGGTCTATTGAACCTGTATGACAAAACAAAGATGAAGAATACATGTATAGAAACTGAATGATGACTTACCTCTTACAGAGCTGTATGCGAAAAGTCACCCTCATATAGTTGCAGATCGACAGAAAGTCAGCCAGCCAGCCATAGTTGTAAACTGAGATGCAGATGTACAGAACCTTGTTAGTCCACCTTCAGAAAGGGATTTGATCATGGGGTCCTGCAAACATGTATGACAAGAAAGAGAGTCAATACATGTATAGAAACTGAATGAATGATCACTTACCTGTTAAACAGCTGCATACGAACAGTCACCCTCATACAGTGGCAGATCGACAGAAAGTCAGCCAGCCAGCCAGCCATACTTTTAAACGAAGATGCAGATGTACAGAACCTTGTTAGTCCACCTTCAGAAAGGGATTTGATTATGGGGTTCTGCGAACCTGTATCACAAGAAAGAGAGTAAATACATGTATAGAAACTGAATGATCACTTACCAGTTAAACAGATGCATACGAACAGTCAGCCTCCTACAGTTGCAGATCATCAGAACATCAGCCAGCCAAAGTTCGAGATGGAGATAAAGACAACCACATACATTTGCAGAAGGCAAGTCCCTTGTTGTCTGCATCCAGCTTCAAACTGAGCCAATCGTGTAGTCTTTCGAACCTGTATGACAAAAAAAGATGGAGAATACACGTAAAGAAACTGAATGATCACTTACCTGTTACACAGCTGTATGCGAACCGTCAGCCTCCTACAGTTGCAGATCACCAGAACTTCAGCCAGCTTCAAAGTGAACCAGTCAAAGTGGTCCGGCGAACCTGTATGACAAGAAAAAAAGTTAATACATGTATAGAAACTGAATGATCACTTACCTGTTACACAGATGCATACGAACAGTCACCCTCATACAGTTGCAGATCGACAGAAAGTCAGCTGACCAGCCATAGTTGTAAACTGAGATGCAGATGTACAGAACCTTGTTAGTCCACCTTTAGAAAGGGATTCGGTCATGGTGTCCTGCGAACTTGTATGACAAGAAAGAGAGTCAATACATGTGAAAAAACTGAATCATCACTTACCTGTTACAAAGCTGCATACGAACAGTCAGCCTCATATATTTGCAGATCATCAGAACTTCAGCCAGCCAAAGTTCCAGATGGAGATGCAGACAACCACATACATTTGCAGTCGTCAAATCCCTTGTTGTTTGCATCCAGCTTCAAAGTGAACCAGTCAAGCGGTCCGGCGAACCTGTATGACACGAAAAGTCAATACATGTATAGAAACTAAATGTTCACTTACCTGTTACATAGATGCATACGAAGAGTCAGCCTCCTACAGTTGCAGATCATCAGAACTTCAACCAGCTTCAAAGTGAACCAGTCAAGGGGTCCTGCGAACCTGTATGACAAGAAAAAAAGTCAATACATGTATAGAAACTGAATGATCACTTACCTGTTACACAGATGCATACGAACAGTCATCCTCATACAGTTGCAGATCGACAGAAAGTTAGCCAGCCATAGTTGTAAACTGAGATGCAGATGTACATAACCTTCATAGTCCACCTTCAGAAAGGGATTCGGTCATGGTGTCCTGCGAACCTGTATGACAAGAAAGAGGGTCAATACATGTATAGAAACTAAATGATCACTTATCTGTTACACAGATGCATACGAACAGTCAGCCTCCTACAGTTGCAGATCATCAGAACTTCAGCCAGCCAAAGTTCAAGATGGAGATACAGACAACCACATACATTTGCAGTCGTCAAATCCCTTGTTGTCTGTATCCAGCTTCAAAGTGAACCAGTCAAAAGGTCCTGCAAACCTTTATGACAAGAAAAAAAGTCAATACATGTACAGAAACTGAATGATCACTTACGTGTTACACAGGTGTATACGATTATTCAGCCTAATACAGTTGCAGATGGATGGAAAGCCAGCCAGCCAGCCATAGATGTAAACTGTGATGCAGATGTACAGAACCTTGTTAGTCCAACTTCAGAAAGGGATTTGATCATGGGGTCCTGCGAACCTGTATGACAAGAAAGAGAGTCAATACATGTATAGAGACTGAATGATCACTTACCTGTTATACAGCTGCATACGAACAGTCACCCTCATACAGTTGCAGATCGACAGAAAGTCAGCCAGCCATAGTTGTAAACGGTGATGCAGATACATAGAACCTTGTTAGTTCAACTTCAGAGAGGGAGTCGATTACGTGGTTCTGCAAACCTGTATGACAAGAAAGAGAGTCAATACATGTATAGAGACTGAATGATCACTTACCTGTTATACAGACGCATACGAACCGTCAGCCTTCTCCAGTTGCAGATCATAAGAACTTCAGCCAGCTTCAACGTGAACCAGTCAAAGGGGTCCGGCGAGCCTGTATGGCAAAAAAAGATAGAGAATACATGTATAGAAACTAAATGATCACTTACCTGTTACACAGATGCATATGAACAGTCATCCTCATACAGTTGCAGATGGAAAGAAGGTGAGCCAGCCATCGTTGTAAACTGAGATGCAGATGTAAAGAACCTTGTTAGTCCACATTTAGAAAGGGATTCGGTCATGGTGTCCTGCGAACGTGTATGACAAAAAAAGATAGAGAATACATATATAGAAACTGAATGATCACTTACCTGTTACACAGCTGTATGCGAACAGTCAGCCTCCTACAGTTGCAGATCATCAGAACTTCAGCCAGCCAAAGATCCAGATGAAGATGCAGACAACCACATACATTTGCAGTCGTCAAATCCCTTGTTGTCTGCATCCAGCTTCAAAGTGAGCCAGTCATATGGTCCTGCGAGCCTGTATGACAAAAAAAGATAGAGAATACATGTATAGAAACTGAATGATCACTTACCTGTTACACAGCTGTATGCGAACAGTCAGCCTCATACAGTTGCAGATGGACGGAAACCCAACTAGCCAGCCATAGTTGTAAACAGTGAATCAGATGTATAGAACCTTGTTAGTCCACCTTCAGAGAGGGAGTCGATCATGGTGTCCTGCGAACCTGTATGACAAGAAAGAGAGTCAATACATGTATAGAAACTGAAAGATCACTTACCTGTTAGAAAGATGCATACGAACAGTCAGCCTCATATATTTGCAGATCATCAGAACTTCAGCCAGCCAAAGTTCCAGATGGAGATGCAGACAACCACATTCATTTGCAGTCGTCAAATCCCTTGTTGTCTGCATCCAGCTTCAAAGTGAACCAGTCAAGGGGTCCTGCGAACCTGTATGACAAGAAACAGAGTCAATACATGTATAGAAACTGAATGATCACTTACCTGTTATACAGCTGCATACGAATAGTCACCCTCATACAGTTGCAGATCGACAGAAAGTCAGCCAGCCAGCCATAGTTGTAAACGGTGATGCAGATACATAGAACCTTGTTAATCTACCTTCAGAAAGGGATTCGTTCATGGGGTCCTACAAACCTGTATGACAAGAAAGAGAGTCAATACATGTATAGAAACTGAATGATCACTTACCTGTTACACAGATGCATACGAACAGTCACCCTCATACAGCTGCAGATCATCAGAACATCAGCCAGCCAAAAGTCCAGATGGAGATGCAGACAACCACATAAATTTGCAGGAGGCAAGTCCCTTGTTGTCTGCATCCAGCGTCAAATTGAACCAGTTAAGGGGTCCTGCGAACCTGTATGACAAAAAAGATGGAGAACACATGTATAGAAACTAAATGATCACTTACCTGTTATACAGCTGCATACAAACAGACACCCTCATACAGTTGCAGATTGATAGAAAGTCAGCCAGCCAGCCATAGTTGTAAACGGTGATGCAGATGCATAGAACCTTGTTAGTCCAAGTTCAGAGATGGAGTCGATTATGTGGTTCTGCAAACCTGTATGACAAGAAAGAGAGTCAATACATGTATAGAGACTGAATGATCACTTACCTGTTGCACAGATGCATACGAACCATCATCCTCCTCCAGTTGCAGATCATCAGAACTTCAGCCAGCTTCAAAGTGAACCAGTCAAAGGGGTCTGGCGAACCTGTATGACAAAAAAAGATAGAGAATACATGTATAGAAACTGAATAATCACTTACCTATTACACAGATGCATACGAACAGTCATCCTCATACAGTTGCAGATGGACAGAATGTCAGCCAGCCAGCCATAGTTGTAAACTGAGATGCAGATGTAAGGAACCTTGTTAGTCCACCTTTAGAAAGGGATTCGGTCATGGTGTCCTGCGAAAATGTATGAGAAGAAAGAGAGTCAAAACATGTATAGAAACTGAATGATCACTTACCTCTTACAAAGCTGCATACAAACAGTCAGCCTCATATATTTGCAGATCATAAGAAACTTCAGCCAGCCAAAGTTCCAGATGGAGATGCAGACAACGACATACATTTGCAGTCGTCAAATCTCTTGTTGTCTTCATCCAGCTTCAAAGTGAACCAGTCAAGGGGTCCTGCGAACCTGTATGACAAGAAAGAGAGACAATACATGTATAAAGATTGAATGATCACTTACCTGTTACACAGACGCATATGAACCGTCAGCCTTCTCCAGTTGCAGATCATCAGAACTTCAGCCAGCTTCAAAGTGAACCAGTCAAAGGGGTCCGGCGAACCTGTATGGCAAAAAAAGATAGAGAATACATGTATAGCAACTGAATGATCACTTACCTGTTACACAGATGCATACGAACAGTCATCCTCATACAGTTGCAGATCATCAGAACTTCAGCCAGCCAAAGTTCCAGATGGAGATGCAGACAACCACATACATTTGCAGTCGTCAAATTCCTTGTTGTCTGCATCCAGCTTCAAAGTGAACCAGTCAAGGGGTTCTGCGAACCTGTATGACAAGAAAAAAAGTCAATACATGTATAGAAACTAAATGATCACTTACCTGTTACACAGATGCATACGAAAATTCAGCCTCCAACAGTTGCAGATCATCAGAACTTCAACCAGCTACAAAGTGAACCAGTCAAGGGGTCCTGCAAACCTGTATGAAGAGAAAAAAAGTCAATACATGTATAGAAACTGAACGATCACTTACCTGTTACACAGCTGCATACGAACAATCACCCTCATACTGTTGCAGATCGACAGAAAGTCAGCCAGCCAGCCATAGTTGTAAACGGTGATGCAGATGCATAGAACCTTGTTAGACCAGCTTCAGAGAGGGAGTCGATTATGTGGTTCTGCAAACCTGTATGACAAGAAAGAGAGTCAATACATGTATAGAGACTGAATGATCACTTACCTGTTACAAAGATGCATATGAACAGTCATCCTCATACAGTTGCAGGTCCACCTTCAGAAAGGGATTCGGTCATGGTGTCCGTCGAACCTGTATGACAAGAAAAAAAGTCAGTACAAGTATAGAAACTGAATGATCACTTACCTGTTACACAGCTCCATACGAACAGTCAGCCTCATACAGTTGCAGATCATAAGAAAATCAGCCAGCCAAAGTTCCAGATTGAAGCTGGATGCAGACAACAAAATACATTTGCAGAAGGCAAGTCCCTTGTTGTCTGCATCCAGCTTCAAAGTGAACCAGTCAAAAGGTCCTGCGAACCTGTATAAAAAGAAAAAAAGTCAATACATGTATAGAAACTGAATGATCACTTACCTGTTACACAGATGCATACGAACAGTCAGCCTCCTACAGTTGCAGATCATCAGAACTTCAGCCAGCTTCAAAGTGAACCAGTCAAAGGGGTCCGTCGAACCTGTATGAGAAGAAAAAAAGTCAATACAAGTATAGAAACTGAACGATCACTTACCTGTTACACAGCTGCATACGAACAGTCACCCTCATACTGTTGCAGATCGACAGAAAGTCAGCCAGCCAGCCATAGTTGTAAACGGTGATGCAGATGCATAGAACCTTGTTAGACCAGCTTCAGAGAGGGAGTCGATTATGTGGTTCTGCAAACCTGTGTGACAAGAAAGAGAGTCAATACATGTATAGAGAGTAAATGATCACTTACCTGTTACAAAGATGCATATGAACAGTCAGCCTCATATATTTGCAGATCATCAGAACTTCAACCAGCTTCAAAGTGAACCAGTCAAGGGGTCCGGCGAACCTGTATGAGAAGAAAAGTCAATACATGTATAGAAACTAAATGATCACTTACATTTTACATAGATGCATACGAACAGTCAGCCTCCTACAGTTGCAGATCATCAGAATTTCAACCAGCTTCAAAGTAAACCAGTCAAGGGGTCCTGCGAACCTGTATGACAAGAAAAAAGTCAATACATGTATAGAAACTGAATGATCACTTACCTGTTACAAAGATGCATATGAACAGTCATCCTCATACAGTTGCAGGTCCACCTTCAGAAAGGGATTCGGTCATGGTGTCCTGCAAACCTGTATGACAAAAAAGAAAGTCAATACATGTATAGAAACTGAATGATCACTTACCTGTTACACAGCTGCATACGAACAGTCAGCCTCATACAGTTGCAGATCATAAGAAAATCAGCCAGCCAAAGTTCCAGATTGAAGCTGGATGCAGACAACAAAATACATTTGCAGAAGGCAAGTCCCTTGTTGTCTGCATCCAGCTTCAAAGTGAACCAGTCAAAAGGTCCTGCGAACCTGCATGAAAAGAAAAAAAGTCAATACATGTATAGAAACTGAATGATCACTTACCTGTTACACAGCTGCATACAAACAGTCAGACTCCTAGAGTTGCAGATCATTAGAACTTCAGCCAGCTTCAAAGTGAACCAGTCAAAGGGGTCCGTCGAACCTGTATGACAAGAAAAAAAGTCAGTACAAGTATAGAAACTGAACGATCACTTACCTGTTACACAGCTGCATACGAACAGTCACCCTCATACTGTTGCAGATCGACAGAAAGTCAGCCAGCCAGCCATAGTTGTAAACGGTGATGCAGATGCATAGAACCTTGTTAGACCAGCTTGAGAGAGGGAGTCGATTATGTGGTTCTGCAAACCTGTATGACAAGAAAGAGAGTCAATACATGTATAGAGACTAAATGATCACTTACCTGTTACAAAGATGCATATAAACAGTCAGCCTCATATATTTGCAGATCATCAGAACTTCAACCAGCTTCAAAGTGAACCAGTCAAGGGGTCCTGCAAACCTGTATGACAAGAAAGAGAGTCAATACATGTATAAAGACTGAATGATGACTTACCTGTTACACAGACGCATACGAACCGTCAGCCTTCTCCAGTTGCAGATCATCAGAACTTCAGCCAGCTTCAAAGTGAACCAGTCAAAGGGGTCCGGCGAACCTGTATGGCAAAAAAAGATAGAAAATACATGTATAGCAACTGAATGATCACTTACCTGTTACACAGATGCATACGAACAGTCATCCTCATACAGTTGCAGATCATCAGAACTTCAACCAGCTACAAAGTGAACCAGTCAAGGGGTCCTGCAAACCTGTATGAAGAGAAAAAAAGTCAATACATGTATAGCAACTGAATGATCACTTACCTGTTACACAGCTGCATATGAACAATCACCCTCATACTGTTGCAGATCGACAGAAAGTCAGCCAGCCAGCCATAGTTGTAAACGGTGATGCAGATGCATAGAACCTTGTTAGACCAGCTTCAGAGAGGGAGTCGATTATGTGGTTCTGCAAACCTGTATGACAAGAAAGAGAGTCAATACATGTATAGAGACTGAATGATCACTTACCTGTTACAAAGATGCATATGAACAGTCATCCTCATACAGTTGCAGGTCCACCTTCAGAAAGGGATTCGGTCATGGTGTCCTGCAAACCTGTATGACAAAAAAGAAAGTCAATACATGTATAGAAACTGAATGATCACTTACCTGTTACACAGCTCCATACGAACAGTCAGCCTCATACAGTTGCAGATCATAAGAAAATCAGCCAGCCAAAGTTCCAGATTGAAGCTGGATGCAGACAACAAAATACATTTGCAGAAGGCAAGTCCCTTGTTGTCTGCATCCAGCTTCAAAGTGAACCAGTCAAAAGGTCCTGCGAACCTGTATGAAAAGAAAAAAAGTCAATACATGTATAGAAACTGAATGATCACTTACCTGTTACACAGATGCATACGAACAGTCAGCCTCCTACAGTTGCAGATCATCAGAACTTCAGCCAGCTTCAAAGTGAACCAGTCAAAGGGGTCCGTCGAACCTGTATGACAAGAAAAAAAGTCAATACAAGTATAGAAACTGAACGATCACTTACCTGTTACACAGCTGCATACGAACAGTCACCCTCATACTGTTGCAGATCGACAGAAAGTCAGCCAGCCAGCCATAGTTGTAAACGGTGATGCAGATGCATAGAACCTTGTTAGACCAGCTTCAGAGAGGGAGTCGATTATGTGGTTCTGCAAACCTGTGTGACAAGAAAGAGAGTCAATACATGTATAGAGAGTAAATGATCACTTACCTGTTACAAAGATGCATATGAACAGTCAGCCTCATATATTTGCAGATCATCAGAACTTCAACCAGCTTCAAAGTGAACCAGTCAAGGGGTCCGGCGAACCTGTATGAGAAGAAAAGTCAATACATGTATAGAAACTAAATGATCACTTACATTTTACATAGATGCATACGAACAGTCAGCCTCCTACAGTTGCAGATCATCAGAATTTCAACCAGCTTCAAAGTAAACCAGTCAAGGGGTCCTGCGAACCTGTATGACAAGAAAAAAAGTCAATACATGTATAGAAACTGAATGATCACTTACCTGTTGCACAGATGCATACGAACAGTCATCCTCATACAGTTGCAGGTCCACCTTCAGAAAGGGATTCGGTCATGGTGTCCTGCAAACCTGTATGACAAAAAAGAAAGTCAATACATGAATAGAAACTGAATGATCACTTACCTGTTACGCAGCTGCATACGAACAGTCAGCCTCATACAGTTGCAGATCATAAGAACATCAGCCAGCCAAAGTTCCAGATTGAAGCTGGATGCAGACAACAAAATACATTTGCAGAAGGCAAGTCCCTTGTTGTCTGCATCCAGCTTCAAAGTGAACCAGTCAAAAGGTCCTGCGAACCTGTATGAAAAGAAAAAAAATCAATACATGTATAGAAACTGAATGATCACTTACGTGTTACACAGGTGTATGCGATTAGTCAGTCTAATACAGTTGCAGATTGTAAGCACATCAGCCAGCCAAAAATTCCAGATGGAGATGCAGACAACCACATACATTTGCAGAAGCAAGTCCCCTGTTGTCTGCATCCAGCTTCAAAGTGAGCCACTTGTGTGGTCCTGCGAGCCTGTATGACAAAAAAAGATAGAGAATACATGTACAGAATCTCAATGATCACTTACCTGTTACACAGATGCATACGAACAGTCACCCACATACAGTTGCAGATCATCAGAACATCAGCCAGCCAAAAATTCCAGATGGAGATGCAGACAACCACATACATTTGCAGTTGGCAAGTCCTTTGTTGTCTGAATCCAGCTTCAATGTGAAACAGTCAAAAGGTCCTGTGAACCTGTATGACAAGAAAAAAAGTCAATACGTGTATAGAAACTGAATGATCACTTACCTGTTATACAGCTGCATACAAACAGACACCCTCATACAGTTGCAGATTGACAGAAAGTTAGCCAGCCAACCATAGTTGTAAACGGTGATGCAGATGCATAGAACCTTGTTAGTCCAAGTTCAGAGATGGAGTCGATTATGTGGTTCTGCAAACCTGTATGACAAGAAAGAGAGTCAATACATGTATAGAGACTGAATGATCACTTACCTGTTGCACAGACGCATACGAACCATCAGCCTCCTCCAGTTGCAGATCATCAAAACTTCAGCCAGCTTCAAAGTGAACCAGTCAAAGGGGTCCGGCGAACCTGTATGACAAAAAAAGATAGAGAATACATGTATAGAAACTGAATGATCACTTACCTGTTACATACGAACATACGAACAGTCATCCTCATACAGTTGCAGATCATCAGAACTTCAGCCAGCCAAAGTTCCAGATGGACATGCAGACAACCACATACATTTGCAGTCGTCAAATTCCTTGTTGTCTGCATCCAGCTTCAAAGTGAACCAGTCAAGGGGTCCTGCGAACCTGTATGACAAGAAAAAAAGTCAATACATGTATAGAAACTAAATGATCACTTACCTGTTACACAGATGCATACGAAAATTCAGCCTCCTACAGTTGCAGATCATCAGAACTTCAACCAGCTACAAAGTGAACCAGTCAAGGGGTCCTGCAAACCTGTATGAAGAGAAAAAAAGTCAATACATGTATAGAAACTGAACGATCACTTGCCTGTTACACAGCTGCATACGAACAGTCACCCTCATACTGTTGCAGGTCCACCTTCAGAAAGGGATTCGGTCATGGTGTCCTGCAAACCTGTATGACAAAAAAGAAAGTCAATACATGTATAGAAACTGAATGATCACTTACCTGTTACACAGCTGCATACGAACAGTCAGCCTCATACAGTTGCAGATCATAAGAAAATCAGCCAGCCAAAGTTCCAGATTGAAGCTGGATGCAGACAACAAAATACATTTGCAGAAGGCAAGTCCCTTGTTGTCTGCATCCAGCTTCAAAGTGAACCAGTCAAAAGGTCCTGCGAACCTGTATGAAAAGAAAAAAAGTCAATACATGTATAGAAACTGAATGATCACTTACCTGTTACACAGATGCATATGAACAGTCAGCCTCCTAGAGTTGCAGATCATCAGAACTTCAGCCAGCTTCAAAGTGAACCAGTCAAAGGGGTCCGTCGAACCTGTATGACAAGAAAAAAAGTCAATACAAGTATAGAAACTGAACGATCACTTACCTGTTACACAGCTGCATACGAACAGTCACCCTCATACTGTTGCAGATCGACAGAAAGTCAGCCAGCCAGCCATAGTTGTAAACGGTGATGCAGATGCATAGAACCTTGTTAGCTTCAGAGATGGAGTCGATTATGTGGTTCTGCAAACCTGTATGACAAGAAAGAGAGTCAATACATGTATAGAGACTAAATGATCACTTACCTGTTACAAAGATGCATATGAACAGTCAGCCTCATATATTTGCAGATCATCAGAATTTCAACCAGCTTCAAAGTGAACCAGTCAAGGGGTCCGGCGAACCTGTATGAGAAGAAAAGTCAATACATGTATAGAAACTAAATGATCACTTAGATTTTACATAGATGCATACGAACAGTCAGCCTCCTACAGTTGCAGATCATCAGAATTTCAACCAGCTTCAAAGTGAACCAGTCAAGGGGTCCTGCGAACCTGTATGACAAGAAAAAAAGTCAATACATGTATAGAAACTGAATGATCACTTACCTGTTGCACAGATTCATATGAACAGTCATCCTCATACAGTTGCAGGTCCACCTTCAGAAAGGGATTCGGTCATGGTGTCCTGCAAACCTGTATGACAAGAAAAAAAGTCAATACATGTATAGAAACTGAATGATCACTTACCTGTTGCACAGATGCATACGAACAGTCATCCTCATACAGTTCCAGGTCCACCTTCAGAAAGGGATTCGGTCATGGTGTTCTGCAAACCTGTATGACAAAAAAGAAAGTCAATACATGTATAGAAACTGAATTATCACTTACCTGTTACACAGCTGCATACGAACAGTCAGCCTCATACAGTTGCAGATCATAAGAACATCAGCCAGCCAAAGTTCCACATTGAAGCTGGATGCAGACAACAAAATACATTTGCAGAAGGCAAGTCCCTTGTTGTCTGCATCCAGCTTCAAAGTGAACCAGTCAAAAGGTCCTGCGAACCTGTATGAAAAGAAAAAAAATCAATACATGTATAGAAACTGAATGATCACTTACGTGTTACACAGGTGTATGCGATTAGTCAGTCTAATACGCTTGGAGCTACCGCTAACGCTTGGAGCTACCGCTAACGCTTGTGGGAAATCCTTACTCCAGACCCGGTCCTTGGAGGAATCACTGTCTCCGTGTTTAGTTTGTTCTTTCTGCTTTCTATCACTTTCTAGCGCTTTTCCTCGTAACTGCTTTTAGATTGTGTTTACAGTCCACAGGTTTATTAAAAAAGCGGAGTACCCCACAACAACAACTTTATTTCGGTGCCTAAATCAGCTGAAAGCGGTAAGTTTGTGTTTTATTATGGCTGTTGCTGGGCTTTTTGAGTGTGAGAAGTGTGGCATGTTTAGTCTAGACCCTTTTCCCACCGCTAGTGATAATGATAGTGTTTGCACTAAATGTGAGTTAGTTAGCTCTCTGGTGGAAAAGGTGGACCAGTTAGAGGTGTGCATCATGGGGTTACTGAAGGATAGAGAGCAAGAGTTGCCCCCCGTTGCCTCAGGGAGAGCTAGCACCCCCCCCACTCCGGCGTTAGAGCCCTCACAGCGGGGCGAATGGGTGACGTCTCGGCGGCATAGCCGGAAAGCTAAGGCTAATGCTAGCGCAAAGGCCGAAGCTAGCCCACCGGAACACCACGCTCCCCCCCCGATTCGCGTGTCAAACAGGTTTGCCCCGCTCAGCGAAACACCCGCTGAGGAGCCTGTTCACAGTACTCTGGTCATAGGAGACTCTATTGTTCGACACGTGAAGATAGCTAGTCCTTTAGGGGCTCCAGCAGTGACCGTTAGCTGTTTACCGGGAGCCAGAGCGCCGGACATTAGCGGCAACCTTAAGCGGCTAGCAAACAGGAGATATTCTAGGATAGTTATTCATGTAGGGGCCAATGATATCCGTCTGCGGCAGTCAGAAATAACTAAGGATAATATTAAAGAGGTGGTTAAACTGGCCCAGACTATGTCCGATGCCGTAATTTGCTCTGGTCCCATCCCAATGAGGCGCGGCGCTGAGTCCTACAGCCGACTCACAGCGCTGAACCGCTGGATGTCCAAGTGGTGTTCCGAAAATCATGTGGGCTTCATAGATAATTGGTCAAAGTTTGAGGGCAAGCCTGGTTTTTTAGGTAGGGATGGTGTCCACCCCACGCGGGAGGGTGCTGCCTTACTTTCGTGCAGCATAGCCCATAGTCTGCTAGTTAGTCGGCAGAGGAGTGTAAAAGGCTGCTGACAATCCAGAGCCGAGACCAGGCCGCAGACAGACAGGCTAAACCGACCGTCTGCGAGCTGCTTTGAGGCGTCACCCAGGTTTCACTGTATTGAGACTGTGTCTGTGCCCCGAATTAAACCCAAACGTAGAACATCTAGATCAGCTCGTTTTAATACTTTAATCAGTGTTAAAATCTCTCATTTCAACGATAACAGCAGCACCTCAGACCTAAAGCTTGGTCTACTTAACATTAGATCACTAACCTCAAAAGCAGTGATCGTGAATGAAATTATATGTGATCAGAAACTAGATGTTTTCTGCCTCACCGAAACCTGGATTAGACCTGATCAATATATAGCACTAAATGAAGCCACCCCCGCAGGCTATAAATATGTACATAGCCCTAGATTATCAGGCAGAGGAGGTGGAGTATGTATAATCTATCAGAATACACTAGAGATTATTCAAAAACACTGTAACACCTTCACTTCTTTTGAGCTTATCTACATTAATATATCAAATCCAGCCACAAATAAAAATGTTTTCTCACTGATTAATATTTATAGGCCTCCAGGGCCCTACTCTGAATTTTTAAAAGAATTTAGTGATTTTGCTGCAGACTTGGCAGTGTGCAGCAACAAAGTTATAATAGTAGGAGATTTTAATATTCACTTTGAAAAAGCAGACGATCCATTAACAAAGGCGTTTGTATCAATTTTAGATTCTGTCGGCATTATACAAAACATAACTGGACCCACACATTACTGTAATCATACCCTAGATTTAGTCCTGACCCTGGGTGTTAGCATTGATCAGCTAAATATTCTACCTCAAAGCTCAGTGATATCAGATCATTATCTAATCTCCTTTGAGCTACATCTAAGGCAAAATGTAAATTCTTCTCCCCAACACTGCCTAAAACGCACAATAACACCAATGACAACTGTACAGTTTACTAAAAATCTCCCACCCCTATCGACCTTAGCTTACACTCCGTCAGACCAAACGGAGCTCGTCAAATTAACAAACGATCTAGAGAATACCCTCCGATCAACCTTAGACAAAGTAGCACCGTTCAAAAATAAAATGATGAGGCAAAAAAGGCTTGCACCGTGGTACAGTGATCAAACTCGTACCTTAAAACAAACAGTGCGGAAACTAGAGCGTAAATGGCGGACGACCAAACTAGAGGTGTTCCACTCTGCGTGGAAGGACAGCCTTAGTCAGTATAGAAAGGCACTCATTAAAGCTCGCTCAGCGTATCTGGCCTCGCTGATTGAGAAAAACAAAAACAATCCCAGAGTTCTTTTTAATGAGATCTCTAAACTTACTAAAAGCCAGGCAGATACTCAACCCCAGATCCCAACATCTTTAACTAGTCATGTTTTTATGGACTATTTTAATAATAAAATAGAAAATATTAGACAACAAATCCAACCCTGCTTATTAAATCAAACATGGCCGTCACCCGATGTAGTTGCTTTAGAACAAAACTTAGTTGTAGAACAAAGGCTGGAAGCCTTCTACCCACTTCCACAGCCAGAACTAGAAAAAATTATATCCTCAGCTAATTGTACAACATGTACACTCGACCCGATTCCCTCTAAATTGCTAAAAGAAATTCTCCCAATTATAATCGGACCTCTTTTAACAATTGTAAATTCATCCCTTAGCCTTGGGCATGTACCCCAAACCCTTAAAATAGCAGTTATAAAACCTTTAATCAAAAAACCAAATCTTGATCCTAGCGTATTATCTAATTATAGACCCATCTCAAACTTAACATTTTATAAGCAGACATGGCGTTAATTTCCACTTCTATGCAGATGACACACAGCTCTATATATCAGCCAAACCTGACGATAAATTTAGACTACAGAAAATGGAGGACTGTGTAAAGGATATAAAACTCTGGATGTCACATAACTTCCTTCTCCTTAACAGTGACAAAACCGAAGTTCTCCTTTTAGGTCCAAAAGACTCTAGAAATAAACTTAGACTTAATCAGACTTAATGTTAGACTTGGCAGATTCTCCCATCATTCCTGGTTTAGCAGCTAAAAATCTTGGCGTCACATTCGACTCAGATTTATCATTTGAGCAACATATAGCTAATATTAGTAGAACAGCCTTTATGCAGCTTAGGAACATCTCCAAACTAAGAAACTCCTTATCACTACAAGACGCAGAAAAGCTAGTACATGCTTTTATTACCTCAAGGCTAGATTACTGTAATGCGTTACTGTCAGGTTGTTCCAGCAGGAACCTCAATAAACTTCAGCTGGTGCAAAATGCTGCAGCCAGGGTCCTTACTAAAACTAGAAAATTTGACCATATCAGTCCAGTTCTATCAGCACTTCATTGGCTCCCAGTTAAATTCCGTATTGAATACAAAATTCTTTTATTAACATATAAAGCCCTACATGGCCTCGCTCCTGAGTACCTGCAGGATCTTATAGTATATTACGAACCATCAAGACTACTTAGATCTCAGGGTGCTGGCCTCTTACGCGTTCCCAAAATTCTGAAAACCTCAGCAGGGGGAAGAGCCTTTTCCTATAAAGCCCCCCAGCTCTGGAATAACCTTCCAGATAATGTTCGGGACTCAGACACAGTCTCAATCTTTAAATCTAAACTGAAAACTTATATGTTTAGTTTAGCTTTTGGTAATTAATGTTTCTTAGATAAGGGCTGCAGGTCCAGGGGTTCGCGGACCCAGGGAATTGTAGTACTCTGAGATGCTGGAGCTGTCGTCTCGCTGCTTACACGCGATCACTCAGGTTTGTTGACGGTGGAGCAGATAGATGCTGGTGTTCTCAGGGTACGCCCGTGTCCGTGTTACCTTCTGGCTCTCTCCTTTTAATTATGCTGTGATAATCAGACCTGCCGGAGTCATCAGACATACCCAGATGCTGATGATCAACATTCTCTGCACTCCATAAAATTCCTCTTAGAACTAACTTCTCTCTCTTTACCTTCCCCGAGTAAATGGCCACCCAGCCCGATCTGCAGGAAGATTGCCCGCTGAGGTCCCCTCTACCTGCATCTAACCAGCTGCCACCTACCAGTCCAGCCAGCGGGTCCCCCCCAACCCGCCACCACCCATGGCTCACCCGCCAGCCGCTGCTGCCTGTTTGGTGGCCGTGCTGAAACCTAGATGGACTCGTGCCTGTCTGACACTATTAATATCACAACTATTAACTTTCTGTTGTACCTGGTTTGGTAATTTTTATCATTAATGTTTAAAACAGTCTGGCCAGAGGAGGATGGGTCCCCCTTATGAGTCTTGGTTCCTCCCAAGGTTTCTTCCTCCAGCTCTGAGGGAGTTTTTCCTTGCCACTGTCGCCGTTGGCTTGCTCACGGGGGTCTTTGACGCTTCATGTTATTTCTTCTTTCTTCTCTGTCTCTGTTCTTTATTAAGTAATAATTATGTAAAGCTGCTTTGTGACGACAACAGTTGTAAAAAGCGCTATACAAATAAATTTGACTTGACTTGACTTGACTAATACAGTTGCAGATTGTCAGCACATCAGCCAGCCAAAAATTCCAGATGGAGATGCAGACAACCACATACATTTGCAGAAGGCAAGTCCCTTGTTGTCTGCATCCAGCTTCAAAGTGAGCCACTTGTGTGGTCCTGCGAGCCTGTATGACAAAAAAAGATAGAGAATACATGTACAGAATCTGAATGATCACTTACCTGTTACACAGATGCATACGAACAGTCACCCACATACAGTTGCAGATCATCAGAACATCAGCCAGCCAAAAATTCCAGATGGAGATGCAGACAACCACATACATTTGCAGTTGGCAAGTCCTTTGTTGTCTGCATCCAGCTTCAAAGTGAACCAGTCAAAGGGGTCCGTCGAACCTGTATGACAAGAAAAAAAGTCAATACAAGTATAGAAACTGAACGATCACTTACCTGTTACACAGCTGCATAGGAACAGTCACCCTCATACTGTTGCAGATCGACAGAAAGTCAGCCAGCCAGCCATAGTTGTAAACGGTGATGCAGATGCATAGAACCTTGTTAGACCAGCTTCAGAGAGGGATTCGATTATGTGGTTCTGCAAACCTGTATGACAAGAAAGAGAGTCAATACATGTATAGAGACTAAATGATCACTTACCTGTTACAAAGATGCATATGAACAGTCAGCCTCATATATTTGCAGATCATCAGAACTTCAACCAGCTTCAAAGTGAACCAGTCAAGGGGTCCGGCGAACCTGTATGACAAGAAAAGTCAATATATGTATAGAAACTAAATGATCACTTACATTTTACATAGATGCATACGAACAGTCAGCCTCTTACAGTTGCAGATCATCAGAATTTCAACCAGCTTCAAATGAACCAGTCAAGGGGTCCTGCGAACCTGTATGACAAGAAAAAAAGTCAATACATGTATAGAAACTGAATGATCACTTACCTGTTACACAGATGCATACGAACAGTCATCCTCATACAGTTGCAGGTCCACCTTCAGAAAGGGATTCGGTCATGGTGTCCTGCAAACCTGTATGACAAAAAAGAAAGTCAATACATGTATAGAAACTGAATGATCACTTACCTGTTACACAGCTGCATACGAACAGTCAGCCTCATACAGTTGCAGATCATAAAAAAATCAGCCAGCCAAAGTTACAGATTGAAGCTGGATGCAGACAACAAAATACATTTGCAGAAGGCAAGTCCCTTGTTGTCTGCATCCAGCTTCAAAGTGAACCAGTCAAAAGGTCCTGCGAACCTGTATGAAAAGAAAAAAAGTCAATACATGTATAGAAACTGAATGATCACTTACCTGTTACACAGCTACATACGAAAAGTCAGACTCCTAGAGTTGCAGATCATCAGAACTTCAGCCAGCTTCAAAGTGAACCAGTCAAAGGGTTCCGTCGAACATGTATGAAAAAAAAAAAGTCAATACATGTATAGAAACTGAATGATCACTTACCTGTTACACAGCGGTATGCGAACAGTCAGCCTCGTACAGTTGCAGATCATCAGAACTTCAGCCAGCCAAAGATCAAGATGGAGATGCAGACAACCACATACATTTGCAGTCATCAAATCCCTTGTTTTCTGCATCCAGCTTCAAAGTGAGCCAGTCGTGTGGTCCTGCGAGCCTGTATGACAAAAAAAGATAGAGAATACATGTATAGAAACTGAATTATCACTTACCTGTTACACAGCTGTATGCGAACAGTCAGCCTAATACAGTTGCAGATGAATGGAAACCCATCTAGCCAGCCACAGTTGTATACAGTGAATCAGATGTATAGAACCTTGTTAGTCCACCTTCAGAGAGGGAGTCGATCATGGTGTCCTGCAAACCTGTATGACAAGAAAGAGAGTCAATACATGTATAGAAACTGAAAGATCACTTACCTGTTACAAAGATGCATACGAACAGTCCCTTGTTGTCTGCATCCAGCTTCAAAGTGAACCAGTCAAGGGGTCCTGCGAACCTGTATGACAAGAAAGAGAGTCAATACATGTATAGAAACTGAATGATCACTTACCTGTTACACAGCTGCATACGAACAGTCAGCCTCATACAGTTGCAGATCATCAGAACTTCAGCCAGCTTCAAAGTGAACCAGTCAAAGGGGTCCGTCGAACCTGTATGACAAGAAAAAAAGTCAATACAAGTATAGAAACTGAACGATCACTTACCTGTTACACAGCTGCATACGAACAGTCACCCTCATACTGTTGCAGATCGACAGAAAGTCAGCCAGCCAGCCATAGTTGTAAACGGTGATGCAGATGCATAGAACCTTGTTAGACCAGCTTCAGAGAGGGAGTCGATTATGTGTTTCTGCAAACCTGTATGACAAGAAAGAGAGTCAATACATGTATAGAGACTAAATGATCACTTACCTGTTACAAAGATGCATATGAACAGTCAGCCTCATATATTTGCAGATCATCAGAACTTCAACCAGCTTCAAAGTGAACCAGTCAAGGGGTCCGGCGAACCTGTATGAAGAGAAAAGTCAATATATGTATAGAAACTAAATGATAACTTACATTTTACATAGATGCATACGAACAGTCAGCCTCCTACAGTTGCAGATCATCAGAATTTCAACCAGCTTCAAAGTGAACCAGTCAAGGGGTCCTGCGAACCTGTATGACAAGAAAAAAAGTCAATACATGTATAGAAACTGAATGATCACTTACCTGTTACACAGATGCATACGAACAGTCATCCTCATACAGTTGCAGGTCCACCTTCAGAAAGGGATTCGGTCATGGTGTCCTGCAAACCTGTATGACAAAAAAGAAAGTCAATACATGTATAGAAACTGAATGATCACTTACCTGTTACACAGCTGCATACGAACAGTCAGTCTCATACAGTTGCAGATCATAAGAAAATCAGCCAGCCAAAGTTCCAGATTGAAGCTGGATGCAGACAACAAAATACATTTGCAGAAGGCAAGTCCCTTGTTGTCTGCATCCAGCTTCAAAGTGAACCAGTCAAAAGGTCCTGCGAACCTGTATGAAAAGAAAAAAAGTCAATACATGTATAGAAACTGAATGATCACTTACCTGTTACACAGCTGCATACGAACAGTCAGACTCCTAGAGTTGCAGATCATCAGAACTTCAGCCAGCTTCAAAGTGAACCAGTCAAAGGGGTCCGTCGAACCTGTATGACAAGAAAAAAAGTCAATACAAGTATAGAAACTGAACGATCACTTACCTGTTACACAGCTGCATACGAACAGTCACCCTCATACTGTTGCAGATCGACAGAAAGTCAGCCAGCCAGCCATAGTTGTAAACGGTGATGCAGATGCATAGAACCTTGTTAGACCAGCTTCAGAGAGGGAGTCGATTATGTGGTTCTGCAAACCTGTATGACAAGAAAGAGAGTCAATACATGTATAGAGACTAAATGATCACTTACCTGTTACAAAGATGCATATAAACAGTCAGCCTCATATATTTGCAGATCATCAGAACTTCGACCAGCTTCAAAGTGAACCAGTCAAGGGGTCCTGCAAACCTGTATGACAAGAAAGAGAGTCAATACATGTATAAAGACTGAATGATGACTTACCTGTTACACAGACGCATACGAACCGTCAGCCTTCTCCAGTTGCAGATCATCAGAACTTCAGCCAGCTTCAAAGTGAACCAGTCAAAGGGGTCCGGCGAACCTGTATGGCAAAAAAAGATAGAAAATACATGTATAGCAACTGAATGATCACTTACCTGTTACACAGATGCATATGAACAGTCATCCTCATACAGTTGCAGATCATCAGAACTTCAGCCAGCAAAAATATCCAGATGGAGATGCAGACAACCACATACATTTGCAGTCGTCAAATTCCTTGTTGTCTGCATCCAGCTTCAAAGTGAACCAGTCAAGGGGTTCTGCGAACCTGTATGACAAGAGAAAAAGTCAATACATGTATAGAAACTAAATGATTACTTACCTGATACACAGATGCATACGAAAATTCAGCCTCCTACAGTTGCAGATCATCAGAACTTCAACCAGCTACAAAGTGAACCAGTCAAGGGGTCCTGCAAACCTGTATAAAGAGAAAGAAAGTCAATACATGTATAGAAACTGAACGATCACTTACCTGTTACACAGCTGCATACGAACAATCACCCTCATACTTTTGTAGATCGACAGAAAGTCAGCCAGCCAGACATAGTTGTAAACGGTGATGCAGATGCATAGAACCTTGTTAGACCAGCTTCAGAGAGGGAGTCGATTATGTGGTTCTGCAAACCTGTATGACAAGAAAAAAAGTCAATACATGTATAGAAACTGAATGATCACTTACCTGTTGCACAGATGCATACGAACAGTCATCCTCATACAGTTGCAGGTCCACCTTCAGAAAGGGATTCGGTCATGGTGTCCTGCAAACCTGTATGACAAAAAAGAAAGTCAAAACATGAATAGAAACTGAATGATCACTTACCTGTTACACAGCTGCATACGAACAGTCAGCCTCATACAGTTGCAGATCATAAGAAAATCAGCCAGCCAAAGTTCCAGATTGAAGCTGGATGCAGACAACAAAATACATTTGCAGAAGGCAAGTCCCTTGTTGTCTGCATCCAGCTTCAAAGTGAACCAGTCAAAAGGTCCTGCGAACCTGTATGAAAAGAAAAAAAATCAATACATGTATAGAAACTGAATGATCACTTACGTGTTACACAGGTGTATGCGATTAGTCAGTCTAATACAGTTGCAGATTGTAAGCACATCAGCCAGCCAAAAATTCCAGATGGAGATGCAGACAACCACATACATTTGCAGAAGGCAAGTCCCCTGTTGTCTGCATCCAGCTTCAAAGTGAGCCACTTGTGTGGTCCTGCGAGCCTGTATGACAAAAAAAGATAGAGAATACATGTACAGAATCTCAATGATCACTTACCTGTTACACAGATGCATACGAACAGTCACCCACATACAGTTGCAGATCATCAGAACATCAGCCAGCCAAAAATTCCAGATGGAGATGCAGACAACCACATACATTTGCAGTTTGCAAGTATTTTGTTGTCTGCATCCAGCTTCAATGTGAAACAGTCAAAAGGTCCTGTGAACCTGTATGACAAAAAAAGATAGAGAATACATATATAGAAACTGAATAATCACTGTATGCGAACAGTCAGCCTCCTACAGTTGCAGATCATCAGAACTTCAGCCAGCCAAAGTTCCAGATGGTACAATTGCAGTCGTCAAATCCCTTGTTGTCTGCATCCAGCTTCAAAGTGAGCCAGTCATGTGGTCCTGCGAGCCTGTATGACAAAAAAAGATAGAGAATACATGTATAGAAACTGAATGATCACTTACCTGTTACACAGCTGTATGCGAACAGTCAGCCTCATACAGTTGCAGATGGACGGAAACCCAACTAGCCAGCCATAGTTGTAAACAGTGAATCAGATGTATAGAACCTTGTTAGTCCACCTTCAGAGAGGGAGTCGATCATGGTGTCCTGCGAACCTGTATGACAAGAAAGAGAGTCAATACATGTATAGAAACTGAAAGATCACTTAACTGTTATAAAGATGCATACGAACAGTCAGCCTCATATATTTGCAGATCATCAGAACTTCAGCCAGCCAAAGTTCCAGATGGAGATGCAGACAACCACATTCATTTGCAGTCATCAAATCCCTTGTTGTCTGCATCCAGCTTCAAAGTGAACCAGTCAAGGGGTCCTGCGAACCTGTATGACAAAAAAGAGAGTCAATACATGTATAGAAACTGAATGACCACTTACCTGTTACAGAGCTGTATGCGAACAGTCAGCCTAATACAGTCGCAGATGGACGGAAACCCAACTAGCCAGCCATAGTTGTAAACAGTGAACCAGATGTATAGAACCTTGTTAGTCCCCCTTCAGAGAGGGAGTCGATCATGGTGTCCTGCGAACCTGTATGTCAAGAAAGAGACTCAATACATGTATACAAAATTGAATGATCACTTACTTGTTACAAAGCTGCATACGAACAGTCAGCCTCATACAGTTGATCAGCAGATCATCAGAACTTCAGCCAGCTTCAAAGTGAACCAGTCAAAGGGGTCCGTCGAACCTGTATGACAAGAAAAAAAGTAAATACAAGTATAGAAACTGAACGATCACTTACCTGTTACACAGCTGCATACGAACAGTCACCCTCATACTGTTGCAGATCGACAGAAAGTCAGCCAGCCAGCCATAGTTGTAAACGGTGATGCAGATGCATAGAACCTTGTTAGACCAGCTTCAGAGAGGGAGTCGATTATGTGTTTCTGCAAACCTGTATGACAAGAAAGAGAGTCAATACATGTATAGAGACTAAATGATCACTTACCTGTTACAAAGATGCATATGAACAGTCAGCCTCATATATTTGCAGATCATCAGAACTTCAACCAGCTTCAAAGTGAACCAGTCAAGGGGTCCGGCGAACCTGTATGAAGAGAAAAGTCAATATATGTATAGAAACTAAATGATCACTTACATTTTACATAGATGCATACGAACAGTCAGCCTCCTACAGTTGCAGATCATCAGAATTTCAACCAGCTTCAAAGTGAACCAGTCAAGGGGTCCTGCGAACCTGTATGACAAGAAAAAAAGTCAATACATGTATAGAAACTGAATGATCACTTACCTGTTACACAGATGCATACGAACAGTCATCCTCATACAGTTGCAGGTCCACCTTCAGAAAGGGATTCGGTCATGGTGTCCTGCAAACCTGTATGACAAAAAAGAAAGTCAATACATGTATAGAAACTGAATGATCACTTACCTGTTACACAGCTGCATACGAACAGTCAGTCTCATACAGTTGCAGATCATAAGAAAATCAGCCAGCCAAAGTTCCAGATTGAAGCTGGATGCAGACAACAAAATACATTTGCAGAAGGCAAGTCCCTTGTTGTCTGCATCCAGCTTCAAAGTGAACCAGTCAAAAGGTCCTGCGAACCTGTATGAAAAGAAAAAAAGTCAATACATGTATAGAAACTGAATGATCACTTACCTGTTACACAGCTGCATACGAACAGTCACCCTCATACTGTTGCAGATCGACAGAAAGTCAGCCAGCCAGCCATAGTTGTAAACGGTGATGCAGATGCATAGAACCTTGTTAGACCAGCTTCAGAGAGGGAGTTGATTATGTGGTTCTGCAAACTTGTATGACAAGAAAGAGAGTCAATACATGTATAGAGACTAAATGATCACTTACCTGTTACAAAGATGCATATGAACAGTCAGCCTCATATATTTGCAGATCATCAGAACTTCAACCAGCGTCAAAGTGAACCAGTCAAGGGGTCCTGCGAACCTGTATGACAAGAAAGAGAGTCAATACATGTATAAAGACTGAATGATCACTTACCTGTTACACAGACGCACACGAACCGTCAGCCTTCTCCAGTTGCAGATCATCAGAACTTCAGCCAGCTTCAAAGTGAACCAGTCAAAGGGGTCCGGCGAACCTGTATGACAAAAAAAGATAGAGAATACATGTATAGAAACTGAATGATCACTTACCTGTTACACAGATGCATACGAACAGTCATCCTCATACAGTTGCAGATCATCAGAACTTCAGCCAGCCAAAGTTCCAGATGGAGATGCAGACAACCACATACATTTGCAGTCGTCAAATTCCTTGTTGTCTGTATCCAGCTTCAAAGTGAACCAGTCAAGGGGTCCTGCGAACCTGTATGACAAGAAAAAAAGTCAATACATGTATAGAAACTGAACGATCACTTACCTGTTACACAGCTGCATACGAACAATCACCCTCATACTTTTGTAGATCGACAGAAAGTCAGCCAGCCAGCCATAGTTGTAAACGGTGATGCAGATGCATAGAACCTTGTTAGACCAGCTTCAGAGAGGGAGTCGATTATGTGGTTCTGCAAACCTGTATGACAAGAAAGAGAGTCAATACATGTATAGAGACTAAATGATCACTTACCTGTTACAAAGATGCATATGAACAGTCATCCTCATAAAGTTGCAGGTCCACCTTCAGAAAGGGATTCGGTCATGGTGTCCTGCAAACCTGTATGACAAAAAAGAAAGTCAATACATGTATAGAAACTGAATGATCACTTACCTGTTACACAGCTGCATACGAACAGTCAGCCTCATACAGTTGCAGATCATCAGAATTTCAACCAGCTTCAAAGTGAACCAGTCAAGGGGTCCTGCGAACCTGTATGACAAGAAAAAAAGTCAATACATGTATAGAAACTGAATGATCACTTACCTGTTACACAGATGCATACGAACAGTCATCCTCATACAGTTGCAGGTCCACCTTCAGAAAGGGATTCGGTCATGGTGTCCTGCAAACCTGTATGACAAAAAAGAAAGTCAATACATGTATAGAAACTGAATGATCACTTACCTGTTACACAGCTGCATACGAACAGTCAGTCTCATACAGTTGCAGATCATAAGAAAATCAGCCAGCCAAAGTTCCAGATTGAAGCTGGATGCAGACAACAAAATACATTTGCAGAAGGCAAGTCCCTTGTTGTCTGCATCCAGCTTCAAAGTGAACCAGTCAAAAGGTCCTGCGAACCTGTATGAAAAGAAAAAAAGTCAATACATGTATAGAAACTGAATGATCACTTACCTGTTACACAGCTGCATACGAACAGTCACCCTCATACTGTTGCAGATCGACAGAAAGTCAGCCAGCCAGCCATAGTTGTAAACGGTGATGCAGATGCATAGAACCTTGTTAGACCAGCTTCAGAGAGGGAGTTGATTATGTAGTTCTGCAAACTTGTATGACAAGAAAGAGAGTCAATACATGTATAGAGACTAAATGATCACTTACCTGTTACAAAGATGCATATGAACAGTCAGCCTCATATATTTGCAGATCATCAGAACTTCAACCAGCGTCAAAGTGAACCAGTCAAGGGGTCCTGCGAACCTGTATGACAAGAAAGAGAGTCAATACATGTATAAAGACTGAATGATCACTTACCTGTTACACAGACGCACACGAACCGTCAGCCTTCTCCAGTTGCAGATCATCAGAACTTCAGCCAGCTTCAAAGTGAACCAGTCAAAGGGGTCCGGCGAACCTGTATGACAAAAAAAGATAGAGAATACATGTATAGAAACTGAATGATCACTTACCTGTTACACAGATGCATACGAACAGTCATCCTCATACAGTTGCAGATCATCAGAACTTCAGCCAGCCAAAGTTCCAGATGGAGATGCAGACAACCACATACATTTGCAGTCGTCAAATTCCTTGTTGTCTGTATCCAGCTTCAAAGTGAACCAGTCAAGGGGTCCTGCGAACCTGTATGACAAGAAAAAAAGTCAATAGATGTATAGAAACTGAACGATCACTTACCTGTTACACAGCTGCATACGAACAATCACCCTCATACTTTTGTAGATCGACAGAAAGTCAGCCAGCCAGCCATAGTTGTAAACGGTGATGCAGATGCATAGAACCTTGTTAGACCAGCTTCAGAGAGGGAGTCGATTATGTGGTTCTGCAAACCTGTATGACAAGAAAGAGAGTCAATACATGTATAGAGACTAAATGATCACTTACCTGTTACAAAGATGCATATGAACAGTCATCCTCATACAGTTGCAGGTCCACCTTCAGAAAGGGATTCGGTCATGGTGTCCTGCAAACCTGTATGACAAAAAAGAAAGTCAATACATGTATAGAAACTGAATGATCACTTACCTGTTACACAGCTGCATACGAACAGTCAGCCTCATACAGTTGCAGATCATAAGGAAATCAGCCAGCCAAAGTTCCAGATTGAAGCTGGATGCAGACAACAAAATACATTTGCAGAAGGCAAGTCCCTTGTTGTCTGCATCCAGCTTCAAAGTGAACCAGTCAAAAGGTCCTGCGAACCTGTATGAAAAGAAAAAAAGTCAATACATGTATAGAAACTGAATGATCACTTACCTGTTACACAGATGCATATGAACAGTCAGCCTCCTAATGTTGCAGATCATCAGAACTTCAGCCAGCTTTACAGTGAACCAGTCAAAGGGGTCCGTCGAACCTGTATGAAAAGAAAAAAAGTCAATACAAGTATAGAAACTGAACGATCACTTACCTGTTACACAGCTGCATACGAACAGTCACCCTCATACTGTTGCAGATTGACAGAAAGTCAGCCAGCCAGCCATAGTTGTAAATGGTGATGCAGATGCATAGAACCTTGTTAGACCAGCTTCAGAGAGGGAGTCGATTATGTGTTTCTGCAAACCTGTATGACAAGAAAGAGAGTCAATACATGTATAGAGACTAAATGATCACTTACCTGTTACAAAGATGCATATGAACAGTCAGCCTCATATATTTGCAGATCATTAGAACTTCAACCAGCTCCAAAGTGAACCAGTCAAGGGGTCCGGCGAACCTGTATGACAAGAAAAGTCTATATATGTATAGAAACTAAATGATCACTTACATTTTACATAGATGCATACGAACAGTCAGCCTCCTACAGTTGCAGATCATCAGAATTTCAACCAGCTTCAAAGTAAACCAGTCAAGGGGTCCTGCGAACCTGTATGACAAGAAAAAAAGTCAATACATGTATAGAAACTGAATGATCACTTACCTGTTACAAAGATGCATATGAACAGTCATCCTCATACAGTTGCAGGTCCACCTTCAGAAAGGGATTCGGTCATGGTGTCCTGCAAACTTGTATGACAAAAAAGAAAGTCAATACATGTATAGAAACTGAATGATCACTTACCTGTTACACAGCTGCATACGAACAGTCAGCCTCATACAGTTGCAGATCATAAGAAAATCAGCCAGCCAAAGTTCCAGATTGAAGCTGGATGCAGACAACAAAATACATTTGCAGAAGGCAAGTCCCTTGTTGTCTGCATCCAGCTTCAAAGTGAACCAGTCAAAAGGTCCTGCGAACCTGCATGAAAAGAAAAAAAGTCAATACATGTATAGAAACTGAATGATCACTTACCTGTTACACAGCTGCATACAAACAGTCAGACTCCTAGAGTTGCAGATCATTAGAACTTCAGCCAGCTTCAAAGTGAACCAGTCAAAGGGGTCCGTCGAACCTGTATGACAAGAAAAAAAGTCAGTACAAGTATAGAAACTGAACGATCACTTACCTGTTACACAGCTGCATACGAACAGTCACCCTCATACTGTTGCAGATCGACAGAAAGTCAGCCAGCCAGCCATAGTTGTAAACGGTGATGCAGATGCATAGAACCTTGTTAGACCAGCTTTAGAGAGGGAGTCGATTATGTGGTTCTGCAAACCTGTATGACAAGAAAGAGAGTCAATACATGTATAGAGACTAAATGATCACTTACCTGTTACAAAGATGCATATAAACAGTCAGCCTCATATATTTGCAGATCATCAGAACTTCGACCAACTTCAAAGTGAACCAGTCAAGGGGTCCTGCAAACCTGTATGACAAGAAAGAGAGTCAATACATGTATAAAGACTGAATGATGACTTACCTGTTACACAGCTGCATACGAACAATCACCCTCATACTGTTGCAGATCGACAGAAAGTCAGCCAGCCAGCCATAGTAGTAAACGGTGATGCAGATGCATAGAACCTTGTTAGACCAGCTTCAGAGAGGGAGTCGATTATGTGGTTCTGCAAACCTGTATGACAAGAAAGAGAGTCAATACATGTATAGAGACTAAATGATCACTTACCTGTTACAAAGATGCATATAAACAGTCAGCCTCATATATTTGCAGATCATCAGAACTTCGACCAGCTTCAAAGTGAACCAGTCAAGGGGTCCTGCAAACCTGTATGACAAGAAAGAGAGTCAATACATGTATAAAGACTGAATGATGACTTACCTGTTACACAGACGCATACGAACCGTCAGCCTTCTCCAGTTGCAGATCATCAGAACTTCAGCCAGCTTCAAAGTGAACCAGTCAAAGGGGTCCGGCGAACCTGTATGGCAAAAAAAGATAGAAAATACATGTATAGCAACTGAATGATCACTTACCTGTTACACAGATGCATATGAACAGTCATCCTCATACAGTTGCAGATCATCAGAACTTCAGCCAGCCAAAATATCCAGATGGAGATGCAGACAACCACATACATTTGCAGTCATCAAATTCCTTGTTGTCTGCATCCAGCTTCAAAGTGAACCAGTCAAGGGGTTCTGCGAACCTGTATGACAAGAGAAAAAGTAAATACATGTATAGAAACTAAATGATTACTTACCTGATACACAGATGCATACGAAAATTCAGCCTCCTACAGTTGCAGATCATCAGAACTTCAACCAGCTACAAAGTGAACCAGTCAAGGGGTCCTGCAAACCTGTATGAAGAGAAAGAAAGTCAATACATGTATAGAAACTGAACGATCACTTACCTGTTACACAGCTGCATACGAACAATCACCCTCATACTTTTGTAGATCGACAGAAAGTCAGCCAGCCAGACATAGTTGTAAATGGTGATGCAGATGCATAGAACCTTGTTAGACCAGCTTCAGAGAGGGAGTCGATTATGTGGTTCTGCAAACCTGTATGACAAGAAAAAAAGTCAATACATGTATATAAACTGAATGATCACTTACCTGTTGCACAGATGCATACGAACAGTCATCCTCATACAGTTGCAGGTCCACCTTCAGAAAGGGATTCGGTCATGGTGTCCTGCAAACCTGTAAAACAAAAAAGAAAGTCAATACATGAATAGAAACTGAATGATCACTTACCTGTTACACAGCTGCATACGAACAGTCAGCCTCATACAGTTGCAGATCATAAGAAAATCAGCCAGCCAAAGTTCCAGATTGAAGCTGGATGCAGACAACAAAATACATTTGCAGAAGGCAAGTCCCTTGTTGTCTGCATCCAGCTTCAAAGTGAACCAGTCAAAAGGTCCTGCGAACCTGTATGAAAAGAAAAAAAATCAATACATGTATAGAAACTGAATGATCACTTACGTGTTACACAGGTGTATGCGATTAGTCAGTCTAATACAGTTGCAGATTGTAAGCACATCAGCCAGCCAAAAATTCCAGATGGAGATGCAGACAACCACATACATTTGCAGAAGGCAAGTCCCCTGTTGTCTGCATCCAGCTTCAAAGTGAGCCACTTGTGTGGTCCTGCGAGCCTGTATGACAAAAAAAGATAGAGAATACATGTACAGAATCTCAATGATCACTTACCTGTTACACAGATGCATACGAACAGTCACCCACATACAGTTGCAGATCATCAGAACATCAGCCAGCCAAAAATTCCAGATGGAGATGCAGACAACCACATACATTTGCAGTTGGCAAGTCCTTTGTTGTCTGCATCCAGCTTCAATGTGAAACAGTCAAAAGGTCCTGTGAACCTGTATGACAAGAAAGAGAGTCAATACATGTATAGAGACTGAATGATCACTTACCTGTTGCACAGACGCATACGAACCATCAGCCTCCTCCAGTTGCAGATCATCAAAACTTCAGCCAGCTTCAAAGTGAACCAGTCAAAGGGGTCCGGCGAACCTGTATGACAAAAAAAAATAGAGAATACATGTATAGAAACTGAATGATCACTTACCTGTTACAAAAGAACATACGAACAGTCATCCTCATACAGTTGCAGATCATCAGAACTTCAGCCAGCCAAAGTTCCAGATGGACATGCAGACAACCACATACATTTGCAGTCGTCAAATTCCTTGTTGTCTGCATCCAGCTTCAAAGTGAACCAGTCAAGGGGTCCGGCGAACCTGTATGACAAGAAAAAAAGTCAATACATGTATAGAAACTAAATGATCACTTACCTGTTACACAGATGCATACGAAAATTCAGCCTCCTACAGTTGCAGATCATCAGAACTTCAACCAGCTACAAAGGGAACCAGTCAAGGGGTCCTGCAAACCTGTATGAAGAGAAAAAAAGTCAATACATGTATAGAAACTGAACGATCACTTGCCTGTTACACAGCTGCAAACGAACAGTCACCCTCATACTGTTGCAGGTCCACCTTCAGAAAGGGATTCGGTCATGGTGTCCTGCAAACCTGTATGACAAAAAAGAAAGTCAATACATGTATAGAAACTGAATGATCACTTACCTGTTACACAGCTGCATACGAACAGTCAGCCTCATACAGTTGCAGATCATAAGAAAATCAGCCAGCCAAAGTTCCAGATTGAAGCTGGATGCAGACAACAAAATACATTTGCAGAAGGCAAGTCCCTTGTTGTCTGCATCCAGCTTCAAAGTGAACCAGTCAAAAGGTCCTGCGAACCTGTATGAAAAGAAAAAAAGTCAATACATGTATAGAAACTGAATGATCACTTACCTGTTACACAGACGCATACGAACAGTCAGCCTCCTACAGTTGCAGATCATCAGAACTTCAGCCAGCTTCAAAGTGAACCAGTCAAAGGGGTCCGTCGAACCTGTATGACAAAAAAAAAGTCAATACAAGTATAGAAACTGAACGATCACTTACCTGTTACACAGCTGCATACGAACAGTCACCCTCATACTGTTGCAGATCGACAGAATGTCAGCCAGCCAGCCATAGTTGTAAACGGTGATGCAGATGCATAGAACCTTGTTAGCTTCAGAGAGGGAGTCGATTATGTGGTTCTGCAAACCTGTATGACAAGAAAGAGAGTCAATACATGTATAGAGACTAAATGATCACTTACCTGTTACAAAGATGCATATGAACAGTCAGCCTCATATATTTGCAGATCATCAGAATTTCAACCAGCTTCAAAGTGAACCAGTCAAGGGGTCCGGCGAACCTGTATGAGAGGAAAAGTCAATACATGTATAGAAACTAAATGATCACTTAGATTTTACATAGATGCATACGAACAGTCAGCCTCCTACAGTTGCAGATCATCAGAATTTCAACCAGCTTCAAAGTGAACCAGTCAAGGGGTCCTGCGAACCTGTATGACAAGAAAAAAAGTCAATACATGTATAGAAACTGAATGATCACTTACCTGTTGCACAGATTCATATGAACAGTCATCCTCATACAGTTGCAGGTCCACCTTCAGAAAGGGATTCGGTAATGGTGTCCTGCAAACCTGTATGACAAGAAAAAAAGTCAATACATGTATAGAAACTGAATGATCACTTACCTGTTGCACAGATGCATACGAACAGTCATCCTCATACAGTTGCAGGTCCACCTTCAGAAAGGGATTCGGTCATGGTGTCCTGCAAACCTGTATGACAAGAAAAAAAGTCAATACATGTATAGAAACTGAATTATCACTTACCTGTTACACAGCTGCATACGAACAGTCAGCCTCATACAGTTGCAGATCATAAGAACATCAGCCAGCCAAAGTTCCACATTGAAGCTGGATGCAGACAACAAAATACATTTGCAGAAGGCAAGTCCCTTGTTGTCTGCATCCAGCTTCAAAGTGAACCAGTCAAAAGGTCCTGCGAACCTGTATGAAAAGAAAAAAAATCAATACATGTATAGAAACTGAATGATCACTTACGTGTTACACAGGTGTATGCGATTAGTCAGTCTAATACAGTTGCAGATTGTCAGCACATCAGCCAGCCAAAAATTCCAGATGGAGATGCAGACAACCACATACATTTGCAGAAGGCAAGTCCCTTGTTGTCTGCATCCAGCTTCAAAGTGAACCAGTCAAAAGGTCCTGCGAACCTGTATGACAAGAAAAAAAGTCAGTACAAGTATAGAAACTGAACGATCACTTACCTGTTACACAGCTGCATACGAACAGTCACCCTCATACTGTTGCAGATCGACAGAAAGTCAGCCAGCCAGCCATAGTTGTAAACGGTGATGCAGATGCATAGAACCTTGTTAGACCAGCTTCAGAGAGGGAGTCGATTATGTGGTTCTGCAAACCTGTATGACAAGAAAGAGAGTCAATACATGTATAGAGACTAAATGATCACTTACCTGTTACAAAGATGCATATAAACAGTCAGCCTCATATATTTGCAGATCATCAGAACTTCGACCAGCTTCAAAGTGAACCAGTCAAGGGGTCCTGCAAACCTGTATGACAAGAAAGAGAGTCAATACATGTATAAAGACTGAATGATGACTTACCTGTTACACAGCTGCATACGAACAATCACCCTCATACTGTTGCAGATCGACAGAAAGTCAGCCAGCCAGCCATAGTAGTAAACGGTGATGCAGATGCATAGAACCTTGTTAGACCAGCTTCAGAGAGGGAGTCGATTATGTGGTTCTGCAAACCTGTATGACAAGAAAGAGAGTCAATACATGTATAGAGACTAAATGATCACTTACCTGTTACAAAGATGCATATAAACAGTCAGCCTCATATATTTGCAGATCATCAGAACTTCGACCAGCTTCAAAGTGAACCAGTCAAGGGGTCCTGCAAACCTGTATGACAAGAAAGAGAGTCAATACATGTATAAAGACTGAATGATGACTTACCTGTTACACAGACGCATACGAACCGTCAGCCTTCTCCAGTTGCAGATCATCAGAACTTCAGCCAGCTTCAAAGTGAACCAGTCAAAGGGGTCCGGCGAACCTGTATGGCAAAAAAAGATAGAAAATACATGTATAGCAACTGAATGATCACTTACCTGTTACACAGATGCATATGAACAGTCAGCCTCATATATTTGCAGATCATCAGAACTTCAACCAGCTTCAAAGTGAACCAGTCAAGGGGTCCGGCGAACCTGTATGAGAAGAAAAGTCAATACATGTATAGAAACTAAATGATCACTTACATTTTACATAGATGCATACGAACAGTCAGCCTCCTACAGTTGCAGATCATCAGAATTTCAACCAGCTTCAAAGTAAACCAGTCAAGGGGTCCTGCGAACCTGTATGACAAGAAAAAAAGTCAATACATGTATAGAAACTGAATGATCACTTACCTGTTACAAAGATGCATATGAACAGTCATCCTCATACAGTTGCAGGTCCACCTTCAGAAAGGGATTCGGTCATGGTGTCCTGCAAACCTGTATGACAAAAAAGAAAGTCAATACATGTATAGAAACTGAATGATCACTTACCTGTTACACAGCTGCATACGAACAGTCAGCCTCATACAGTTGCAGATCATAAGAAAATCAGCCAGCCAAAGTTCCAGATTGAAGCTGGATGCAGACAACAAAATACATTTGCAGAAGGCAAGTCCCTTGTTGTCTGCATCCAGCTTCAAAGTGAACCAGTCAAAAGGTCCTGCGAACCTGCATGAAAAGAAAAAAAGTCAATACATGTATAGAAACTGAATGATCACTTACCTGTTACACAGCTGCATACAAACAGTCAGACTCCTAGAGTTGCAGATCATTAGAACTTCAGCCAGCTTCAAAGTGAACCAGTCAAAGGGGTCCGTCGAACCTGTATGACAAGAAAAAAAGTCAGTACAAGTATAGAAACTGAACGATCACTTACCTGTTACACAGCTGCATACGAACAGTCACCCTCATACTGTTGCAGATCGACAGAAAGTCAGCCAGCCAGCCATAGTTGTAAACGGTGATGCAGATGCATAGAACCTTGTTAGACCAGCTTCAGAGAGGGAGTCGATTATGTGGTTCTGCAAACCTGTATGACAAGAAAGAGAGTCAATACATGTATAGAGACTAAATGATCACTTACCTGTTACAAAGATGCATATAAACAGTCAGCCTCATATATTTGCAGATCATCAGAACTTCGACCAGCTTCAAAGTGAACCAGTCAAGGGGTCCTGCAAACCTGTATGACAAGAAAGAGAGTCAATACATGTATAAAGACTGAATGATGACTTACCTGTTACACAGACGCATACGAACCGTCAGCCTTCTCCAGTTGCAGATCATCAGAACTTCAGCCAGCTTCAAAGTGAACCAGTCAAAGGGGTCCGGCGAACCTGTATGGCAAAAAAAGATAGAAAATACATGTATAGCAACTGAATGATCACTTACCTGTTACACAGATGCATACGAACAGTCATCCTCATACAGTTGCAGATCATCAGAACTTCAGCCAGCCAAAATATCCAGATGGAGATGCAGACAACCACATACATTTGCAGTCGTCAAATTCCTTGTTGTCTGCATCCAGCTTCAAAGTGAACCAGTCAAGGGGTTCTGCGAACCTGTATGACAAGAGAAAAAGTCAATACATGTATAGAAACTAAATGATTACTTACCTGATACACAGATGCATACGAAAATTCAGCCTCCTACAGTTGCAGATCATCAGAACTTCAACCAGCTACAAAGTGAACCAGTCAAGGGGTCCTGCAAACCTGTATGAAGAGAAAGAAAGTCAATACATGTATAGAAACTGAACGATCACTTACCTGTTACACAGCTGCATACGAACAATCACCCTCATACTTTTTTAGATCGACAGAAAGTCAGCCAGCCAGACATAGTTGTAAACGGTGATGCAGATGCATAGAACCTTGTTAGACCAGCTTCAGAGAGGGAGTCGATTATGTGGTTCTGCAAACCTGTATGACAAGAAAAAAAGTCAATACATGTATAGAAACTGAATGATCACT
Organism: Salminus brasiliensis; assembly: GCF_030463535.1. Classification (NCBI taxonomy): domain Eukaryota; kingdom Metazoa; phylum Chordata; class Actinopteri; order Characiformes; family Bryconidae; genus Salminus; species Salminus brasiliensis. Next base: position 12,502,250 of record NC_132893.1, on the reverse strand, counting down.
TACCTGTTGCACAGATGCATACGAACAGTCATCCTCATACAGTTGCAGGTCCACCTTCAGAAAGGGATTCGGTCATGGTGTCCTGCAAACCTGTATGACAAAAAAGAAAGTCAATACATGAATAGAAACTGAATGATCACTTACCTGTTACACAGCTGCATACGAACAGTCAGCCTCATACAGTTGCAGATCATAAGAAAATCAGCCAGCCAAAGTTCCATATTGAAGCTGGATGCAGACAACAAAATACATTTGCAGAAGGCAAGTCCCTTGTTGTCTGCATCCAGCTTCATAGTGAACCAGTCAAAAGGTCCTGCGAACCTGTATGAAAAGAAAAAAAATCAATACATGTATAGAAACTGAATGATCACTTACCTGTTACACAGATGCATACGAACAGTCAGCCTCCTACAGTTGCAGATCATCAGAACTTCAGCCAGCTTCAAAGTGAACCAGTCAAAGGGGTCCGTCGAACCTGTATGACAAAAAAAAAAAAGTCAATACAGGTATAGAAACTGAACGATCACTTACCTGTTACACAGCTGCATACGAACAGTCACCCTCATACTGTTGCAGATCGACAGAAAGTCAGCCAGCCAGCCATAGTTGTAAACGGTGATGCAGATGCATAGAACCTTGTTAGCTTCAGAGAGGGAGTCGATTATGTGGTTCTGCAAACCTGTATGACAAGAAAGAGAGTCAATACATGTATAGAGACTAAATGATCACTTACCTGTTACAAAGATGCATATGAACAGTCAGCCTCATATATTTGCAGATCATCAGAATTTCAACCAGCTTCAAAGTGAACCAGTCAAGGGGTCCGGCGAACCTGTATGAGAAGAAAAGTCAATACATGTATAGAAACTAAATGATCACTTAGATTTTACATAGATGCATACGAACAGTCAGCCTCCTACAGTTGCAGATCATCAGAATTTCAACCAGCTTCAAAGTGAACCAGTCAAGGGGTCCTGCGAACCTGTATGACAAGAAAAAAAGTCAATACATGTATAGAAACTGAATGATCACTTACCTGTTGCACAGATTCATATGAACAGTCATCCTCATACAATTGCAGGTCCACCTTCAGAAAGGGATTCGGTCATGGTGTCCTGCAAACCTGTATGACAAGAAAAAAAGTCAATACATGTATAGAAACTGAATGATCACTTACCTGTTGCACAGATGCATACGAACAGTCATCCTCATACAGTTGCAGGTCCACCTTCAGAAAGGGATTCGGTCATGGTGTTCTGCAAACCTGTATGACAAAAAAGAAAGTCAATACATGTATAGAAACTGAATTATCACTTACCTGTTACACAGCTGCATACGAACAGTCAGCCTCATACAGTTGCAGATCATAAGAACATCAGCCAGCCAAAGTTCCACATTGAAGCTGGATGCAGACAACAAAATACATTTGCAGAAGGCAAGTCCCTTGTTGTCTGCATCCAGCTTCAAAGTGAACCAGTCAAAAGGTCCTGCGAACCTGTATGAAAAGAAAAAAAATCAATACATGTATAGAAACTGAATGATCACTTACGTGTTACACAGGTGTATGCGATTAGTCAGTCTAATACAGTTGCAGATTGTCAGCACATCAGCCAGCCAAAAATTCCAGATGGAGATGCAGACAACCACATACATTTGCAGAAGGCAAGTCCCTTGTTGTCTGCATCCAGCTTCACAGTGAGCCACTTGTGTGGTCCTGCGAGCCTGTAAGACAAAAAAAGATAGAGAATACATGTACAGAATCTGAATGATCACTTACCTGTTACACAGATGCATACGAACAGTCATCCACATACAGTTGCAGATCATCAGAACATCAGCCAGCCAAAAATTCCAGATGGAGATGCAGACAACCACATACATTTGCAGTTGGCAAGTCCTTTGTTGTCTGCATCCAGCTTCAAAGTGAACCAGTCAAAGGGGTCCGTCGAACCTGTATGACAAGAAAAAAAGTCAATACAAGTATAGAAACTGAACGATCACTTACCTGTTACACAGCTGCATACGAACAGTCACCCTCATACTGTTGCAGATCGACAGAAAGTCAGCCAGCCAGCCATAGTTGTAAACGGTGATGCAGATGCATAGAACCTTGTTAGACCAGCTTCAGAGAGGGATTCGATTATGTGGTTCTGCAAACCTGTATGACAAGAAAGAGAGTCAATACATGTATAGAGACTAAATGATCACTTACCTGTTACAAAGATGCATATGAACAGTCAGCCTCATATATTTGCAGATCATCAGAACTTCAACCAGCTTCAAAGTGAACCAGTCAAGGGGTCCGGCGAACCTGTATGACAAAAAAAAGTCAATATATGTATAGAAACTAAATGATCACTTACATTTTACATAGATGCATACGAACAGTCAGCCTCTTACAGTTGCAGATCATCAGAATTTCAACCAGCTTCAAAGTGAACCAGTCAAGGGGTCCTGCGAACCTGTATGACAAGAAAAAAAGTCAATACATGTATAGAAACTGAATGATCACTTACCTGTTACACAGATGCATACGAACAGTCATCCTCATACAGTTGCAGGTCCACCTTCAGAAAGGGATTCGGTCATGGTGTCCTGCAAACGTGTATGACAAAAAAGAAAGTCAATACATGTATAGAAACTAAATGATCACTTACCTGTTACACAGCTGCATACGAACAGTCAGCCTCATACAGTTGCAGATCATAAGAAAATCAGCCAGCCAAAGTTCCAGATTGAAGCTGGATGCAGACAACAAAATACATTTGCAGAAGGCAAGTCCCTTGTTGTCTGCATCCAGCTTCAAAGTGAACCAGTCGTGTGGTCCTGCGAACATGTATCACAAAAAAAGATGGAGAATCCATGTATAGAAACTGAATGATCACTTACCTGTTACACAGCTGCATACGAACAGTCACCCTCATACAGCTGCAGATCGTCAGAACATCAGCCAACCAAAGTTCCAGATGGAGATGCAGACAACCACATACATTTGCAGTTGGCAAGTCCTTTGTTGTCTGCATCCAGCTTCAATGTGAAACAGTCAAAAGGTCCTGCGAACCTGTATGACAAGAAAAAAAGTCAATACATGTATAGAAACTGAATGATCACTTACCTGTTACACAGATGCATACGAAAATTCAGCCTCCTACAGTTGCAGATCATCAGAACTTCAACCAGCTACAAAGTGAACCAGTCAAGGGGTCCTGCAAACCTGTATGAAGATAAAAAAAGTCAATACATGTATAGAAACTGAATGATCACTTACCTGTTACACAGATGCATACGAACAGTCATCCTCATACAGTTGCAGATCATCAGAACTACAGCCAGCTTCAAAGTGAACCAGTCAAAGGGGTCCGTCGAACCTGTATGACAAGAAAAAAAGTCAATACATGTATAGAAACTGAATGATCACTTACCTGTTACACAGCGGTATGCGAACAGTCAGCCTCGTACAGTTGCAGATCATCAGAACTTCAGCCAGCCAAAGATCAAGATGGAGATGCAGACAACCACATACATTTGCAGTCATCAAATCCCTTGTTTTCTGCATCCAGCTTCAAAGTGAGCCAGTCGTGTGGTCCTGCGAGCCTGTATGACAAAAAAAAGATAGAGAATACATGTATAGAAACTGAATGATCACTTACCTGTTACACAGCTGTATGCGAACAGTCAGCCTAATACAGTTGCAGATGAATGGAAACCCATCTAGCCAGCCACAGTTGTAAACAGTGAATCAGATGTATAGAACCTTGTTAGTCCACCTTCAGAGAGGGAGTCGATCATGGTGTCCTGCGAACCTGTATGACAAGAAAGAGAGTCAATACATGTATAGAAACTGAAAGATCACTTACCTGTTACAAAGATGCATACGAACAGTCAGCCTCATATATTTGCAGGTCATCAGAACTTCAGCCAGCCAAAGTTCCAGATGGAGATGCAGACAACCACATTCATTTGCAGTCGTCAAATCCCTTGTTGTCTGCATCCAGCTTCAAAGTGAACCAGTCAAGGGGTCCTGCGAACCTGTATGACAAGAAAGAGAGTCAATACATGTATAGAAACTGAATGATCACTTACCTGTTATACAGCTGCATACGAATAGTCACCCTCATACAGTTGCAGATCGACAGAAAGTCAGCCAGCCAGCCATAGTTGTAAACGGTGATGCAGATACATAGAACCTTGTTAGTCCAACTTCAGAGAGGGAGTCGATTATGTGGTTCTGCAAACCTGTATGACAAGAAAGAGTCAATACATGTATAGAGACTGAATGATCACTTACCTGTTACACAGACGCATACGAACCGTCAGCCTTCTCCAGTTGCAGATCATCAGAACTTCAGCTAGCTTAAAAGTGAAGCAGTCAAGGGGTCCTGCGAACCTGTATGACAAGAAAAGTCAATATATGTATAGAAACTAAATGATCACTTACCTGTTACAAAGATGCATATGAACAGTCATCCTCATACAGTTGCAGGTCCACCTTCAGAAAGGGATTCGGTCATGGTGTCCTGCAAACCTGTATGACAAAAAAGAAAGTCAATACATGTATAGAAACTGAATGATCACTTACCTGTTACACAGCTGCATACGAACAGTCAGCCTCATACAGTTGCAGATCATAAGAAAATCAGCCAGCCAAAGTTCCAGATTGAAGCTGGATGCAGACAACAAAATACATTTGCAGAAGGCAAGTCCCTTGTTGTCTGCATCCAGATTCAAAGTGAATCAGTCAAAAGGTCCTGCGAACCTGTATGAAAAGAAAAAAAGTCAATACATGTATAGAAACTGAATGATCACTTACCTGTTACACAGATGCATACGAACAGTCAGCCTCCTACAGTTGCAGACCATCAGAACTTCAGCCAGCTTCACAGTGAACCAGTCAAAGGGGTCCGTCGAACCTGTATGAAAAGAAAAAAAGTCAATACAAGTATAGAAACTGAACGATCACTTACCTGTTACACAGCTGCATACGAACAGTCACCCTCATACTGTTGCAGATTGACAGAAAGTCAGCCAGCCAGCCATAGTTGTAAACGGTGATGCAGATGCATAGAACCTTGTTAGACCAGCTTCAGAGAGGGAGTCGATTATGTGTTTCTGCAAACCTGTATGACAAGAAAGAGAGTCAATACATGTATAGAGACTAAATGATCACTTACCTGTTACAAAGATGCATATGAACAGTCAGCCTCATATATTTGCAGATCATCAGAACTTCAACCAGCTCCAAAGTGAACCAGTCAAGGGGTCCGGCGAACCTGTATGACAAGAAAAGTCTATATATGTATAGAAACTAAATGATCACTTACATTTTACATAGATGCATACGAACAGTCAGCCTCCTACAGTTGCAGATCATCAGAATTTCAACCAGCCTCAAAGTGAACCAGTCAAGGGGTCCTGCGAACCTGTATGACAAGAAAAAAAGTCAATACATGTATAGAAACTGAATGATCACTTACCTGTTACACAGATGCATACGAACAGTCATCCTCATACAGTTGCAGGTCCACCTTCAGAAAGGGATTCGGTCATGGTGTCCTGCAAACCTGTATGACAAAAAAGAAAGTCAATACATGTATAGAAACTGAATGATCACTTACCTGTTACACAGCTGCATACGAACAGTCAGCCTCATACAGTTGCAGATCATAAGAAAATCAGCCAGCCAAAGTTCCAGATTGAAGCTGGATGCAGACAACAAAATACATTTGCAGAAGGCAAGTCCCTTGTTGTCTGCATCCAGCTTCAAAGTGAACCAGTCAAAAGGTCCTGCGAACCTGTATGACAAGAAAAAAAGTCAGTACAAGTATAGAAACTGAACGATCACTTACCTGTTTCACAGCTGCATACGAACAGTCACCCTCATACTGTTGCAGATCGACAGAAAGTCAGCCAGCCAGCCATAGTTGTAAACGGTGATGCAGATGCATAGAACCTTGTTAGACCAGCTTCAGAGAGGGAGTCGATTATGTGGTTCTGCAAACCTGTATGACAAGAAAGAGAGTCAATACATGTATAGAGACTAAATGATCACTTACCTGTTACAAAGATGCATATGAACAGTCAGCCTCATATATTTGCAGATCATCAGAACTTCAACCAGCTTCAAAGTGAACCAGTCAAGGGGTCCTGCGAACCTGTATGACAAGAAAGAGAGTCAATACATGTATAGAGACTAAATGATCACTTACCTGTTACAAAGATGCATATGAACAGTCAGCCTCATATATTTGCAGATCATCAGAACTTCAACCAGCTTCAAAGTGAACCAGTCAAGGGGTCCTGCGAACCTGTATGACAAGAAAGAGAGTCAATACATGTATAGAAACTGAATGATCACTTACCTGTTACACAGATGCATACGAACAGTCATCCTCATACAGTTGCAGATCATCAGAACTTCAGCCAGCCAAAGTTCCAGATGGAGATGCAGACAACCACATACATTTGCAGTCGTCAAATTCCTTGTTGTCTGTATCCAGCTTCAAAGTGAACCAGTCAAGGGGTCCTGCGAACCTGTATGACAAGAAAAAAAGTCAATACATGTATAGAAACTAAATGATCACTTACCTGTTACACAGATGAATACGAACATTCAGCCTCCTACAGTTGCAGATCATCAGAACTTCAGCCAGCTACAAAGTGAACCAGTCATGGGGTCCTGCAAACCTGTATGAAGAGAAAAAAAGTCAATACATGTATAGAAACTGAACGATCACTTACCTGTTACACAGCTGCATACGAACAATCACCCTCATACTTTTGTAGATCGACAGAAAGTCAGCCAGCCAGCCATAGTTGTAAACGGTGATGCAGATGCATAGAACCTTGTTAGACCAGCTTCAGAGAGGGAGTCGATTATGTGGTTCTGCAAACCTGTATGACAAGAAAGAGAGTCAATACATGTATAGAGACTAAATGATCACTTACCTGTTACAAAGATGCATATGAACAGTCATCCTCATACAGTTGCAGGTCCACCTTCAGAAAGGGATTCGGTCATGGTGTCCTGCAAACCTGTATGACAAAAAAGAAAGTCAATACATGTATAGAAACTGAATGATCACTTACCTGTTACACAGCTGCATACGAACAGACTCCTAGAGTTGCAGATCATCAGAACTTCAGCCAGCTTCAAAGTGAACCAGTCAAAGGGGTCCGTCGAACCTGTATGAAAAGAAAAAAAGTCAGTACAAGTATAGAAACTGAACGATCACTTACCTGTTACACAGCTGCATGCGAACAGTCACCCTCATAATTGTTGCAGATCGACAGAAAGTCAGCCAGCCAGCCATAGTTGTAAACGGTGATGCAGATGCATAGAACCTTGTTAGACCAGCTTCAGAGAGGGAGTCGATTATGTGGTTCTGCAAACCTGTATGACAAGAAAGAGAGTCAATACATGTATAGAGACTAAATGATCACTTACCTGTTACAAAGATGCATATGAACAGTCATCCTCATACAGTTGCAGGTCCACCTTCAGAAAGGGATTCGGTCATGGTGTCCTGCAAACCTGTATGACAAAAAAGAAAGTCAATACATGTATAGAAACTGAATGATCACTTACCTGTTACACAGCTGCATAGGAACAGACTCCTAGAGTTGCAGATCATCAGAACTTCAGCCAGCTTTAAAGTGAACCAGTCAAAGGGGTCCGTCGAACCTGTATGACAAGAAAAAAAGTCAGTACAAGTATAGAAACTGAACGATCACTTACCTGTTACACAGCTGCATACGAACAGTCACCCTCATACTGTTGCAGATCGACAGAAAGTCAGCCAGCCAGCCATAGTTGTAAACGGTGATGCAGATGCATAGAACCTTGTTAGACCAGCTTCAGAGAGGGAGTCGATTATGTGGTTCTGCAAACCTGTATGACAAGAAAGAGAGTCAATACATGTATAGAGACTAAATGATCACTTACCTGTTACAAAGATGCATACGAACAGTCATCCTCATACAGTTGCAGATCATCAGAACTTCAGCCAGCCAAAGTTCCAGATGGAGATGCAGACAACCACATACATTTGCAGTCGTCAAATTCCTTGTTGTCTGTATCCAGCTTCAAAGTGAACCACTCAAGGGGTCCTGCGAACCTGTATGACAAGAAAAAAAGTCAATACATGTATAGAAACTAAATGATCACTTACCTGTTACACAGATGCATACGAACATTCAGACTCCTACAGTTGCAGATCATCAGAACTTCAACTAGCTACAAAGTGAACCAGTCAAGGGGTCCTGCAAACCTGTATGAAGAGAAAAAAAGTCAATACATGTATAGAAACTGAACGATCACTTACCCGTTACACAGCTGCATACGAACAATCACCCTCATACTTTTGTAGATCGACAGAAAGTCAGCCAGCCAGCCATAGTTGTAAACGGTGATGCAGATGCATAGAACCTTGTTAGACCAGCTTCAGAGAGGGAGTCGATTATGTGGTTCTGCAAACCTGTATGACAAGAAAGAGAGTCAATACATGTATAGAGACTAAATGATCACTTACCTGTTACAAAGATGCATATGAACAGTCATCCTCATACAGTTGCAGGTCCACCTTCAGAAAGGGATTCGGTCATGGTGTCCTGCAAACCTGTATGACAAAAAAGAAAGTCAATACATGTATAGAAACTGAATGATCACTTACCTGTTACACAGCTGCATACGAACAGTCAGCCTCATACAGTTGCAGATCATAAGAAAATCAGCCAGCCAAAGTTACAGATTGAAGCTGGATGCAGACAACAAAATACATTTGCAGAAGGCAAGTCCCTTGTTGTCTGCATCCAGCTTCAAAGTGAACCAGTCAAAAGGTCTTGCGAACCTGTAGGAAAAGAAAAAAAGTCAATACATGTATAGGAACTGAATGATCACTTACCTGTTACACAGATGCATACGAACAGTCAGCCTCCTACAGTTGCAGATCATCAGAACTTCAGCCAGCTTCAAAGTGAACCAGTCAAAGGGGTCCGTCGAACCTGTATGACAAGAAAAAAAGTCAATACAAGTATAGAAACTGAACGATCACTTACCTGTTACACAGCTGCATACGAACAGTCACCCTCATACTGTTGCAGATCGACAGAAAGTCAGCCAGCCAGCCATAGTTGTAAACGGTGATGCAGATGCATAGAACCTTGGTAGACCAGCTTCAGAGAGGGAGTCGATTATGTGGTTCTGCAAACCTATGTGACAAGAAAGAGAGTCAATACATGTATAGAGACTAAATGATCACTTACCTGTTACAAAGATGCATATGAACAGTCAGCCTCATATATTTGCAGATCATCAGAACTTCAACCAGCTTCAAAGTGAACCAGTCAAGGGGTCCGGCGAACCTGTATGAGAAGAAAAGTCAATACATGTATAGAAACTAAATGATCACTTACATTTTACATAGATGCATATGAACAGTCAGCCTCCTACAGTTGCAGATCATCAGAATTTCAACCAGATTCAAAGTGAACTAGTCAAGTGGTCCTGCGAACCTGTATGACAAGAAAAAAAAGTCAATACATGTATAGAAACTGAATGATCACTTACCTGTTGCACAGATGCATACGAACAGTCATCCTCATACAGTTGCAGGTCCACCTTCAGAAAGGGATTCGGTCATGGTGTTCTGCAAACCTGTATGACAAAAAAGAAAGTCAATACATGTATAGAAACTGAATGATCACTTACCTGTTACACAGCTGCATACGAACAGTCACCCTCATACTGTTGCAGATCGACAGAAAGTCAGCCAGCCAGCCATAGTTGTAAACGGTGATGCAGATGCATAGAACCTTGTTAGACCAGCTTCAGAGAGGGAGTCGATTATGTGGTTCTGCAAACCTGTATGACAAGAAAGAGAGTCAATACATGTATAGAGACTAAATGATCACTTACCTGTTACACAGACGCATACGAACCGTCAGCCTCCTCCAGTTGCAGATCATCAGAACTTCAGCCAGCTTCAAAGTGAACCAGTCAAAGGGCTCCGGCGAACCTGTATGACAAAAAAAGATAGAGAATACATGTATAGAAACTGAATGATCACTTACCTGTTACACAGATGCATACGAACAGTCATCCTCATACAGTTGCAGATCATCAGAACTTCAGCCAGCCAAAGTTCCAGATGGAGATGCAGACAACCACATACATTTGCAGTCGTCAAATTCCTTGTTGTCTGCATCCAGCTTCAAAGTGAACCAGTCAAGGGGTCCTGCGAACTTGTATGACAAGAAAAAAAGTCAATACATGTATAGAAACTAAATGATCACTTACCTGTTACACAGATGCATACAAACAGTCAGCCTCATACAGCTGCAGATCATCAGAACTTCAGCCAGCCAAAGTTCAAGAATGAAGCTGGATGCAGACAACAAAATACATTTGCAGAAGGCAAGTCCCTTGTTGTCTGCATCCAGCTTCAAAGTGAACCAGTCAAAAGGTCCTGCGAACCTGTATGAAAAGAAAAAAAATCAATACATGTATAGAAACTGAATGATCACTTACGTGTTACACAGGTGTATGCGATTTGTCAGTCTAATACAGTTGCAGATTGTCAGCACATCAGCCAGCCAAAAATTCCAGATGGAGATGCAGACAACCACATTCATTTGCAGTCGTCAAATCCCTTGTTGTCTGCATCCAGCTTCAAACTGAACCAGTCAAGGGGTCCTGCGAACCTGTATGATAAGAAAGAGAGTCAATACATGTATAGAAACTGAATGATCACTTACCTGTTATACAGCTGCATACGAATAGTCACCCTCATACAGATGCAGATCGACAGAAAGTCAGCCAGCCAGCCATAGTTGTAAACGGTGATGCAGACACATAGAACCTTGTTAGTCCACCTTCAGAAAGGGATTCGGTCATGGGGTCCTGCAAACCTGTATGACAAGAAAGAGAGTCAATACATGTATAGAAACTGAAGGATCACTTACCTGTTACACAGATGCATACGAACAGTCACCCTCATACAGCTGCACGTCGTCAGAACATCAGCCAGCCAAAAGTCCAGATGGAGATGCAGACAACCACATAAATTTGCAGAAGGCAAGTCCCTTGTTGTCTGCATCCAGGGTCAAACTGAACCAGTTAAGGGGTCCTGCGAACCTGTATGACAAAAAAGATGGAGAATACATGTATTGAAACTGAACGATCACTTACCTGTTACACAGCTGCATACGAACAGTCATCCTCATACTATTGCAGATCGACAGAAAGTCAGACAGCCAGCCATAGTTGTAAACTGAGATGCAGATGCAAAGAACCATGATAATCCACCTTCAGAAAGGGATTCGATCAGGGTGTCCTGCAAACCTGTATGACAAAAAAGAGAGTCAATACATGTATAGAAACTGAATGACCACTTACCTGTTACAGAGCTGTATGCGAACAGTCAGCCTAATACAGTCGCAGATGGACTGAAACCCAACTAGCCAGCCACAGTTGTAAACAGTGAACCAGATGTATAGAACCTTGTTAGTCCCCCTTCAGAGAGGGAGTTGATCATGGTGTCTTGCGAACCTGTACGTCAAGAAAGAGACTCAATACATGTATACAAAATTGAATGATCACTTACTTGTTACAAAGCTGCATACGAACAGTCAGCCTCATAAAGTTGCAGATCATCAGAACTTCAGCCAGCTTCAAAGTGAACCAGTCAAAGGGGTCCGTCGAACCTGTATGACAAGAAAAAAGTCAATACAAGTATAGAAACTGAACGATCACTTACCTGTTACACAGCTGCATACGAACAGTCACCCTCATACTGTTGCAGATTGACAGAAAGTCAGCCAGCCAGCCATAGTTGTAAACGGTGATGCAGATGCATAGAACCTTGGTAGACCAGCTTCAGAGAGGGAGTCGATAATGTGGTTCTGCAAACCTATGTGACAAAAAAGAGAGTCAATACATGTATAGAGACTGAATGATCACTTACCTGTTGCCCAGACGCATACGAACCGTCAGCCTTCTCCAGTTGCAGATCATCAGAACTTCAGCCAGCTTAAAAGTGAACCAGTCAAGGGGTCCTGCGAACCTGTATGAAAAGAAAAAAAGTCAATACATGTATAGAAACTAAATGATCACTTACCTGTTACACAGATGCATACGAACAGTCAGCCTCCTACAGTTACAGATCATCAGATCTTCAGCCAGCTTCAAAGTGAACCAGTCAATGGGGACCGTCGAACCTATATGACAAGAAAAAAAGTCAATACATGTTTAGAAACTGAATGATCACTTACGTGTTACAAACGTGTATGTGAATATTCAGCCTAATACAGTTGCAGATGGATGGAAAGCCAGCCAGCCAGCCATACTTTTAAACGAAGATGCAGATGTACAGAACCTTGTAAGTCCACCTTCAGAAAGGGATTTGATCATGGGGTCCTGCGAACCTGTATGACAAGAAAGAGAGTCAATACATGTATAGAAACTGAATGATCACTTACCTGTTACACAGCTGCATACAAACAGTCAGCCTCATACAGCTGTAGATCATCAGAAAATCAACCAGCCAAAGCTCCAGATTGAAGCTGGATGCAAAAGACAAAATACATTTGCAGAAGGCAAGTCCCTTGTTGTCTGCATCCAGCTTCAAACTAAGCCAGTCTTGTGGTCCTGCGAACGTGAATCACAAAAAAAGATGGAGAATCCATGTATAGAAACTGAATGATCACTTACCTGTTACACAGCTGCATACGAACAGTCACCCTCATATAGCTGCAGATCGTCAGAACATCAGCCAACCAAAGTTCCAGATGGAGATGCAGACAACCACATACATTTGCAGTTGGCAAGTCCTTTGTTGTCTGCATCCAGCTTCAATGTGAAACAGTCAAAAGGTCCTGCGAACCTGTATGACAAGAGAAAAAGTCAATACATGTATAGAAACTGAATGATCACTTACCTGTTATACAGATGCATACGAACAGTCATCCTCATACAGTTGCAGATCATCAGAACTACAGCCAGCTTCAAAGTGAACCAGTCAAAGGGGTCCGTCGAACCTGTATGACAAGAAAAAAAGTCAATACATGTATAGAAACTGAATGATCACTTACCTGTTACACAGCGGTATGCGAACAGTCAGCCTCGTACAGTTGCAGATCATCAGAACTTCAGCCAGCCAAAGATCAAGATGGAGATGCAGACAACCACATACATTTGCAGTCATCAAATCCCTTGTTTTCTGCATCCAGCTTCAAAGTGAGCCAGTCGTGTGGTCCTGCGAGCCTGTATGACAAAAAAAGATAGAGAATACATGTATAGAAACTGAATGATCACTTACCTGTTACACAGCTGTATGCGAACAGTCAGCCTAATACAGTTGCAGATGAATGGAAACCCATCTAGCCAGCCACAGTTGTAAACAGTGAATCAGATGTATAGAACCTTGTTAGTCCACCTTCAGAGAGGGAGTCGATCATGGTGTCCTGCGAACCTGTATGACAAGAAAGAGAGTCAATACATGTATAGAAACTGAAAGATCACTTACCTGTTACAAAGATGCATACGAACAGTCAGCCTCATATATTTGCAGATCATCAGAACTTCAGCCAGCCAAAGTTCCAGATGGAGATGCAGACAACCACATTCATTTGCAGTCGTCAAATCCCTTGTTGTCTGCATCCAGCTTCAAAGTGAACCAGTCAAGGGGTCCTGCGAACCTGTATGACAAGAAAGAGAGTCAATACATGTATAGAAACTGAATGATCACTTACCTGTTATACAGCTGCATACGAACAATCACCCTCATACTGTTGCAGATCGACAGAAAGTCAGCCAGCCAGCCATAGTTGTAAACAGTGATGCAGATGCATAGAACCTTGTTAGACCAGCTTCAGAGAGGGAGTCGATTATGTGGTTCTGGAAACCTGTATGACAAGAAAGAGAGTCAATACATGTATAGAGACTGAATGATCACTTACCTGTTACAAAGATGCATATGAACAGTCAGCCTCATATATTTGCAGATCATCAGAACTTCAGCCAGCTTCAAAGTGAACCAGTCAAGGGGTCCTGCGAACCTGTATGACAAGAAAAAAAGTCAATACATGTATAGAAAGTAAATGATCACTTACCTGTTACACAGATGCATACGAAAATTCAGCCTCCTACAGTTGCAGATCATCAGAACTTCAACCAGCTACAAAGTGAACCAGTCAAGGGGTCCTGCAAACCTGTATGAAGAGAAAAAAAGTCAATACATGTATAGAAACTGAATGATCACTTACCTGTTACACAGCTGCATACGAACAATCACCCTCATACTGTTGCAGATCGACAGAAAGTCAGCCAGCCAGCCATAGTAGTAAACGGTGATGCAGATGCATAGAACCTTGTTAGACCAGCTTCAGAGACGGAGTCGATTATGTGGTTCTACAAAGCTGTATGACAAGAAAGAGAGTCAATACATGTATAGAGACTAAATGATCACTTACCTGTTACAAAGATGCATATGAACAGTCATCCTCATACACTTGCAGGTCCACCTTCAGAAAGGGATTCGGTCATGGTGTCCTGCAAACCTGTATGACAAAAAAGAAAGTCAATACATGTATAGAAACTAAATGATCACTTACCTGTTACACAGATGCATACGAAAATTCAGCCTCCTACAGCTGCAGATCATCAGAACTTCAACCAGCTACAAAGTGAACCAGTCAAGGGGTCCTGCAAACCTGTATGAAGAGAAAAAAAGTCAATACATGTATAGAAACTGAACGATCACTTACCTGTTACACAGCTGCATACGAACAATCACCCTCATACTGTTGCAGATCGACAGAAAGTCAGCCAGCCAGCCATAGTTGTAAACAGTGATGCAGATGCATAGAACCTTGTTAGACCAGCTTCAGAGAGGGAGTCGATTATGTGGTTCTGGAAACCTGTATGACAAGAAAGAGAGTCAATACATGTATAGAGACTGAATGATCACTTACCTGTTACAAAGATGCATATGAACAGTCAGCCTCATATATTTGCAGATCATCAGAACTTCAGCCAGCTTCAAAGTGAACCAGTCAAGGGGTCCTGCGAACCTGTATGACAAGAAAAAAAGTCAATACATGTATAGAAAGTAAATGATCACTTACCTGTTACACAGATGCATACGAAAATTCAGCCTCCTACAGTTGCAGATCATCAGAACTTCAACCAGCTACAAAGTGAACCAGTCAAGGGGTCCTGCAAACCTGTATGAAGAGAAAAAAAGTCAATACATGTATAGAAACTGAATGATCACTTACCTGTTACACAGCTGCATACGAACAATCACCCTCATACTGTTGCAGATCGACAGAAAGTCAGCCAGCCAGCCATAGTAGTAAACGGTGATGCAGATGCATAGAACCTTGTTAGACCAGCTTCAGAGACGGAGTCGATTATGTGGTTCTACAAAGCTGTATGACAAGAAAGAGAGTCAATACATGTATAGAGACTAAATGATCACTTACCTGTTACAAAGATGCATATGAACAGTCATCCTCATACACTTGCAGGTCCACCTTCAGAAAGGGATTCGGTCATGGTGTCCTGCAAACCTGTATGACAAAAAAGAAAGTCAATACATGTATAGAAACTGAATAATCACTTACCTGTTACACAGCTGCATACGAACAGTCAGCCTCATACAGTTGCTGATCATCAGAACTTCAACCAGCTACAAAGTGAACCAGTCAAGGGGTCCTGCAAACCTGTATGAAGAGAAAAAAAGTCAATACATGTATAGAAACTGAACGATCACTTACCTGTTACACAGCTGCATACGAACAATCACCCTCATACTGTTGCAGATCGACAGAAAGTCAGCCAGCCAGCCATAGTTGTAAACAGTGATGCAGATGCATAGAACCTTGTTAGACCAGCTTCAGAGAGGGAGTCGATTATGTGGTTCTGCAAACCTGTATGACAAGAAAGAGAGTCAATACATGTATAGAGACTGAATGATCACTTACCTGTTACAAAGATGCATATGAACAGTCAGCCTCATATATTTGCAGATCATCAGAACTTCAGCCAGCTTCAAAGTGAACCAGTCAAGGGGTCCTGCGAACCTGTATGACAAGAAAAAAAGTCAATACATGTATAGAAACTAAATGATCACTTACCTGTTACACAGATGCATACGAAAATTCAGCCTCCTACAGTTGCAGATCATCAGAACTTCAACCAGCTACAAAGTGAACCAGTCAAGGGTTCCTGCAAACCTGTATGGCAAAAAAAGTCAATACATGTATAGAAACTGAATGATCACTTACCTATTACACAGATGCATACGAACAGTCATCCTCATACAGTTGCAGATCATCAGAACTTCAGCCAGCTTCAAAGTGAACCAGTCAAAGGGGTCTGGCGAACCTGTATGGCAAAAAAAGATATAGAATACATGTATAGAAACTGAATGATCACTTACCTGTTACACAGATGCAAACGAACAGTCATCCTCATACAGTTGCAGATCAACAGAACTTCAGCCAGCCAAAGTTCCAGATGGAGATGCAGACAACCACATATATTTGCAGTCGTCAAATTCCTTGTTGTCTGCATCCAGCTTCAAAGTGAACCAGTCAAGGGGTCCTGCGAACCTGTATGACAAGAAAGAGAGTCAATACATGTATAGAGACTAAATGATCACTTACCTGTTACAAAGATGCATATGAACAGTCATCCTCATACAGGTGCAGGTCCACCTTCAGAAAGGGATTCGGTCAATGTGTCCTGCAAACCTGTATGACCAAAAAGAAAGTCAATACATGTACAGAAACTGAATGATCACTTACCTGTTACACAGCTGCATACGAACAGTCAGCCTCATACAGTTGCAGATCATATGAAAATCAGCCAGCCAAAGTTCCAGATTGAACCTGGATGCAGACAACAAAATACATTTGCAGAAGGCAAGTCCCTTGTTGTCTGCATCCAGCTTCAAAGTGAACCAGTCAAAAGGTCCTACGAACCTGTATGAAAAGAAAAAAAGTCAATACATGTATAGAAACTGAATGATCACTTACCTGTTACACAGATGCATACGAACAGTCAGCCTCCTAGAGTTGCAGATCATCAGAACTTCAGCCAGCTTCAAAGTGAACCAATCAAAGGGGTCCGTCGAACCTGTATGACAAGAAAAAAAGTCAATACAAGTATAGAAACTGAACGATCACTTACCTATTACACAGATGCATACGAACAGTCATCCTCATACAGTTGCAGATGGACAGAATGTCAGCCAGCCAGCCATAGTTGTAAACTGAGATGCAGATGTAAGGAACCTTGTTAGTCCACCTTTAGAAAGGGATTTGGTCATGGTGTCCTGCGAAAATGTATGAGAAGAAAGAGAGTCAAAACATGTATAGAAACTGAATGATCACTTACCTGTTACAAAGCTGCATACAAAAAGTCAGCCTCATATATTTGCAGATCATCAGAACTTCAGCCAGCCAAAGTTCCAGATGGAGATGCAGACAACGACATACATTTGCAGTCATCAAATCTCTTGTCTTAATCCAGCTTCAAAGTGAACCAGTCAAGGGGTCCTGCGAACCTGTATGACAAGAAAGAGAATCAATACATGTATAGAGACTGAATGATCACTTACCTGTTGCACAGACGCATACGAACCATCAGCCTCCTCCAGTTGCAGATCATAAGAACATCAGCCAGCCAAAGTTCCAGATTGAAGCTGGATGCAGACAACAAAATACATTTGCAGAAGGCAAGTCCCTTGTTGTCTGCATCCAGCTTCAAAGTGAACCAGTCAAAAGGTCCTGCGAACCTGTATGAAAAGAAAAAAAGTCAATACATGTATAGAAACTGAATGATCACTTACCTGTTACACAGCTACATACGAAAAGTCAGACTCCTAGAGTTGCAGATCATCAGAACTTCAACCAGCTACAAAGTGAACCAGTCAAAGGGGTCCGTCGAACCTGTATGACAAGAAAAAGTCAGTACAAGTATAGAAACTGAACGATCACTTACCTGTTACACAGCTGCATACGAACAGTCACCCTCATACTGTTGCAGATCGACAGAAAGTCAGCCAGCCAGCCATAGTTGTAAACGGTGATGCAGATGCATAGAACCTTGTTAGACCAGCTTCAGAGAGGGAGTCGATTATGTGGTTCTGCAAACCTGTATGACAAGAAAGAGAGTCAATACATTTATAGAGACTAAATGGTCACTTACCTGTTACAAAGATGCATATGAACAGTCAGCCTCATACAGTTGCAGGTCCACCTTCAGAAAGGGATTCGGTCATGGTGTCCTGCAAACCTGTATGACAAAAAAGAAAGTCAATACATGTATAGAAACTGAATGATCACTTACCTGTTACACAGCTGCATACGAACAGTCACCCTCATACTGTTGCAGATCGTCAGAAAGTCAGCCAGCCAGCCATAGTTGTAAACGGTGATGCAGATGCATAGAACCTTGTTAGACCAGCTTCAGAGAGGGAGTCGATTATGTGGTTCTGCAAACCTGTATGACAAGAAAGAGAGTCAATACATGTATAGAGACTAAATGATCACTTACCTGTTACAAAGATGCATATGAACAGTCAGCCTCATATATTTGCAGATCATCACAACTTCAACCAGCTTCAAAGTGAACCAGTCAAGGGGTCCGGCGAACCTGTATGAGAAGAAAATCCAATACATGTATAGAAACTAAATGATCACTTACCTGTTACACAGACGCATACGAACCGTCAGCCTTCTCCAGTTGCAGATCATCAGAACTTCAGCCAGCTTCAAAGTGAACCAGTCAAAGGGGTCCGGCGAACCTGTATGGCAAAAAAAGATAGAGAATACATGTATAGAAACTGAATGATCACTTACCTGTTACACAGATGCATACGAACAGTCATCCTCATACAGTTGCAGATCATCAGAACTTCAGCCAGCCAAAGTTCCAGATGGAGATGCAGACAACCACATACATTTGCAGTCATCAAATTCCTTGTTGTCTGCATCCAGCTTCAAAGTGAACCAGTCAAGGGGTCCTGCGAACCTGTATGACAAGAAAAAAAGTCAATACATGTATAGAAACTAAATGATCACTTACCTGTTACACAGATGCATACAAAAATTCAGCCTCCTACAGTTGCAGATCATCAGAACTTCAACCAGCTACAAAGTGAACCAGTCAAAGGGGTCCGTCGAACCTGTATGACAAGAAAAAGTCAGTACAAGTATAGAAACTGAATGATCACTTACCTGTTACACAGCTGCATACGAACAGTCACCCTCATACAGTTGCAGATAGACAGAAAGTCAGCCAGCCAGCCATAGTTGTAAACGGTGATGCAGATGCATAGAACCTTGTTAGACCAGCTTCAGAGAGGGAATCGATTATGTGGTTCTGCAAACCTGTATGACAAGAAAGAGAGTCAATACATGTATAGAGACTGAATGATCACTTACCTGTTGCACAGACGCATACGAACCATCAGCCTCCTCCAGTTGCAGATCATCAGAACTTCAGCCAGCTTCAAAGTGAACCAGTCAAAGGGGTCCGGCGAACCTGTATGACAAAAAAAGATAGAGAATACATGTATAGAAACTGAATGATCACTTACCTATTACACAGATGCATACGAACAGTCATCCTCATACAGTTGCAGATCATCAGAACTTCAGCCAACCAAAGTTCCAGATGGAGATGCAGACAACCACATACATTTGCAGTCGTCAAATTCCTTGTTGTCTGCATCCAGCTTCAAAGTGAACCAGTCAAGGGGTCCTGCGAACCTGTATGACAAGAAAAAAAGTCAATACATGTATAGAAACTGAACGATCACTTACCTGTTACACAGATGCATACGAAAATTCAGCCTCCTACAGTTGCAGATCATCAGAACTTCAACCAGCTACAAAGTGAACCAGTCAAAGGGGTCCGTCGAACCTGTATGACAAGAAAAAGTCAGTACAAGTATAGAAACTGAACGATCACTTACCTGTTACACAGCTGCATACGAACAGTCACCCTCATACTGTTGCAGATCGACAGAAAGTCAGCCAGCCAGCCATAGTTGTAAACGGTGATGCAGATGCATAGAACCTTGTTAGACCAGCTTCAGAGAGGGAGTCGATTATGTGGTTCTGCAAACCTGTATGACAAGAAAGAGAGTCAATACATTTATAGAGACTAAATGGTCACTTACCTGTTACAAAGATGCATATGAACAGTCAGCCTCATACAGTTGCAGGTCCACCTTCAGAAAGGGATTCGGTCATGGTGTCCTGCAAACCTGTATGACAAAAAAGAAAGTCAATACATGTATAGAAACTGAATGATCACTTACCTGTTACACAGCTGCATACGAACAGTCAGCCTCATACAGTTGCAGATCATAAGAAAATCAGCCAGCCAAAGTTCCAGATTGAAGCTGGATGCAGACAACAAAATACATTTGCAGAAGGCAAGTCCCTTGTTGTCTGCATCCAGCTTCAAAGTGAACCAGTCAAAAGGTCCTGCGAATCTGTATGAAAAGAAAAAAAGTCAATACATGTATAGAAACTGAATGATCACTTACCTGTTACACAGATGCATACGAACAGTCAGCCTCCTAGAGTTACAGATCATCAGAACTTCAGCCAGCTTCAAAGTGAACCAGTCAAAGGGGTCCGTCGAACCTGTATGACAAGAAAAAAAGTCAATACAAGTATAGAAACTGAACGATCACTTACCTGTTACACAGCTGCATACGAACAATCACCCTCATACTGTTGCAGATCGACAGAAAGTCAGCCAGCCAGCCATAGTTGTAAACGGTGATGCAGATGCATAGAACCTTGTTAGACCAGCTTCAGAGAGGGAGTCGATTATGTGGTTCTGCAAACCTGTATGACAAGAAAGAGAGTCAATACATGTATAGAGACTAAATGATCACTTACCTGTTACAAAGATGCATATGAACAGTCAGCCTCATATATTTGCAGATCATCACAACTTCAACCAGCTTCAAAGTGAACCAGTCAAGGGGTCCGGCGAACCTGTATGAAAAGAAAATCCAATACATGTATAGAAACTAAATGATCACTTACCTGTTACACAGACGCATACGAACCGTCAGCCTTCTCCAGTTGCAGATCATCAGAACTTCAGCCAGCTTCAAAGTGAACCAGTCAAAGGGGTCCGGCGAACCTGTATGGCAAAAAAAGATAGAGAATACATGTATAGAAACTGAATGATCACTTACCTGTTACACAGATGCATACGAACAGTCATCCTCATACAGTTGCAGATCATCAGAACTTCAGCCAGCCAAAGTTCCAGATGGAGATGCAGACAACCACATACATTTGCAGTCGTCAAATTCCTTGTTGTCTGCATCCAGCTTCAAAGTGAACCAGTCAAGGGGTCCTGCGAACCTGTATGACAAGAAAAAAAGTCAATACATGTATAGAAACTAAATGATCACTTACCTGTTACACAGATGCATACAAAAATTCAGCCTCCTACAGTTGCAGATCATCAGAACTTCAACCAGCTACAAAGTGAACCAGTCAAAGGGGTCCGTCGAACCTGTATGACAAGAAAAAGTCAGTACAAGTATAGAAACTGAATGATCACTTACCTGTTACACAGCTGCATACGAACAGTCACCCTCATACAGTTGCAGATAGACAGAAAGTCAGCCAGCCAGCCATAGTTGTAAACGGTGATGCAGATGCATAGAACCTTGTTAGACCAGCTTCAGAGAGGGAATCGATTATGTGGTTCTGCAAACCTGTATGACAAGAAAGAGAGTCAATACATTTATAGAGACTAAATGGTCAATTACCTGTTACAAAGATGCATATGAACAGTCAGCCTCATACAGTTGCAGGTCCACCTTCAGAAAGGGATTCGGTCATGGTGTCCTGCAAACCTGTATGACAAAAAAGAAAGTCAATACATGTATAGAAACTTAATGATCACTTACCTGTTACACAGCTGCATACGAACAGTCAGCCTCATACAGTTGCAGATCATAAGAAAATCAGCCAGCCAAAGTTCCAGATTGAAGCTGGATGCAGACAACAAAATACATTTGCAGAAGGCAAGTTCCTTGTTGTCTGCATCCAGCTTCAAAGTGAACCAGTCAAAAGGTCCTGCGAACCTGTATGAAAAGAAAAAAAGTCAATACATGCATAGAAACTGAATGATCACTTACCTGTTACACAGCTGCATACGAACAGTCAGACTCCTAGAGTTGCAGATCATCAGAACTTCAGCCAGCTCCAAAGTGAACCAGTCAAAGGGGTCCGTCGAACCTGTATGACAAGAAAAAAAGTCAATACAAGTATAGAAACTGAATGATCACTTACCTGTTACACAGATGCATACGAAAAGTCAGCCTCCTACAGTTGCAGATCATCAGAACTTCAGCCAGCTTCAAAGTGAACCAGTCAAAGGGGTCCGTCGAACCTGTATGACAAGAAAAAAAGTCAATACAAGTATAGAAACTGAACGATCACTTACCTGTTACACAGCTGCATACGAACAATCACCCTCATACTTTTGTAGATCGACAGAAAGTCAGCCAGCCAGCCATAGTTGTAAACGGTGATGCAGATGCATAGAACCTTGTTAGACCAGCTTCAGAGAGGGAGTCGATTATGTGGTTCTGCGAACCTGTATGACAAGAAAAAAAGTCAATACATGTATAGAAACTGAATGATCACTTACCTGTTGCACAGATGCATACGAACAGTCATCCTCATATAGTTGCAGATCGACAGAAAGTCAGCCAGCCAGCCATAGTTGTAAACGGTGATGCAGATGCATAGAACCTTGTTAGACCAGCTTCAGAGAGGGAGTCGATTATGTGGTTCTGCAAACCTGTATGACAAGAAAGAGAGTCAATACATGTATAGAGACTAAATGATCACTTACCTGTTACAAAGATGCATATGAACAGTCAGCCTCATATATTTGCAGATCATCAGAACTTCAACCAGCTTCAAAGTGAACCAGTCAAGGGGTCCTGCAAACCTGTATGACAAGAAAGAGAGTCAATACATGTATAAAGACTGAAAGATCACTTACCTGTTACACAGACGCATACGAACCGGCAGCCTTCTCCAGTTGCAGATCATCAGAACTTCAGCCAGCTTCAAAGTGAACCAGTCAAAGGGGTCCGGCAAACCTGTATGGCAAAAAAAGATAGAGAATACATGTATAGAAACTGAATGATCACTTACCTGTTACACAGATGCATACGAACAGTCATCCTCATACAGTTGCAGATCATCAGAACTTCAGCCAGCCAAAGTTCCAGATTGAAGCTGGATGCAGACAACAAAATACATTTGCAGAAGGCAAGTCCCTTGTTGTCTGCATCCAGCTTCAAAGTGAACCAGTCAAAAGGTCCTGTGAACCTGTATGAAAAGAAAAAAAGTCAATACATGTATAGAAACTGAATGATAACTTACCTGTTACACAGATGCATACGAACAGTCAGCCTCCTACAGTTGCAGATCATCAGAACTTCAGCCAGCTTCAAAGTGAACCAGTCAAAGGGGTCCGTCGAACCTGTATGACAAGAAAAAAAGTCAATACAAGTATAGAAACTGAACGATCACTTACCTGTTACACAGCTGCATACGAACAGTCACCCTCATACTGTTGCAGATCGACAGAAAGTCAGCCATCCAGCCATAGTTGTAAACGGTGATGCAGATGCATAGAACCTTGTTAGACCAGCTTCAGAGAGGGAGTCGATTATGTGGTTCTGCAAACCTGTATGACAAGAAAGAGAGTCAATACATGTATAGAGACTAAATGATCACTTACCTGTTACAAAGATGCATATGAACAGTCAGCCTCATATATTTGCAGATCATCAGAACTTCAACCAGCTTCAAAGTGAACCAGTCAAGGGGTCCTGCAAAACCTGTATGACAAGAAAGAGAGTCAATACATGTATAAAGACTGAATGATCACTTACCTGTTACACAGACGCATACGAACCGTCAACCTTCTCCAGTTGCAGATCATCAGAACTTCAGCCAGCTTCAAAGTGAACCAGTCAAAGGGGTCCAGCGAACCTGTATGAGAAGAAAAGTCAATACATGTATAGAAACTAAATGATCACTTACATTTTATTCAGATGCATACGAACAGTCAGCCTCATACAGTTGCAGGTACACCTTCAGAAAGGGATTCGGTCATGGTGTTCTGCAAACCTGTATGACAAAAAAGAAAGTCAATACATGTATAGAAACTGAATGATCACTTACCTGTTACACAGCTGCATACGAACAGTCAGCCTCATACAGTTGCAGATCATAAGAACATCAGCCAGCCAAAGTTCCACATTGAAGCTGGATGCAGACAACAAAATACATTTGCAGAAGGCAAGTCCCTTGTTGTCTGCATCCAGCTTCAAAGTGAACCAGTCAAAAGGTCCTGCGAACCTGTATGAAAAGAAAAAAAAGTCAATACATGTATAGAAACTGAATGATCACTTACCTGTTACGCAGCTGCATACGAACAGTCAGCCTCATACAGTTGCAGATCATAAGAACATCAGCCAGCCAAAGTTCCAGATTGAAGCTGGATGCAGACAACAAAATACATTTGCAGAAGGCAAGTCCCTTGTTGTCTGCATCCAGCTTCAAAGTGAACCAGTCAAAAGGTCCTGCGAACCTGTATGAAAAGAAAAAAAATCAATACATGTATAGAAACTGAATGATCACTTACGTGTTACACAGGTGTATGCGATTAGTCAGTCTAATACAGTTGCAGATTGTAAGCACATCAGCCAGCCAAAAATTCCAGATGGAGATGCAGACAACCACATACATTTGCAGAAGGCAAGTCCCTTGTTGTCTGCATCCAGCTTCAAAGTGAGCCACTTGTGTGGTCCTGCGAGCCTGTATGACAAAAAAAGATAGAGAATACATGTACAGAATCTGAATGATCACTTACCTGTTACACAGATGCATACGAACAGTCACCCACATACAGTTGCAGATCATCAGAACATCAGCCAGCCAAAAATTCCAGATGGAGATGCAGACAACCACATTCATTTGCAGTTGGCAAGTCCTTTGTTGTCTGCATCCAGCTTCAATGTGAAACAGTCAAAAGGTCCTGCGAACCTGTATGACAAGAAAAAAAGTCAATACATGTATAGAAACTGAATGATCACTTACCTGTTATACACCTGCATACAAACAGACACCCTCATACAGTTGCAGATTGACAGAAAGTCAGCCAGCCAGCCATAGTTGTAAACGGTGATGCAGATGCATAGAACCTTGTTAGTCCAAGTTCAGAGATGGAGTCGATTATGTGGTTCTTCAAACCTGTATGACAAGAAAGAGAGTCAATACATGTATAGAGACTGAATGATCACTTACCTGTTGCACAGACGCATACGAACCATCAGCCTCCTCCAGTTGCAGATCATCAGAACTTCAGCCAGCTTCAAAGTGAACCAGTCAAAGGGGTCCGGCGAACCTGTATGACAAAAAAAGATAGAGAATACATGTATAGAAACTGAATGATCACTTACCTGTTACACAGATGCATACGAACAGTCATCCTCATACAGTTGCAGATCATCAGAACTTCAGCCAACCAAAGTTCCAGATGGAGATGCAGACAACCACATACATTTGCAGTCGTCAAATTCCTTGTTGTCTGCATCCAGCTTCAAAGTGAACCAGTCAAGGGGTCCTGCGAACCTGTATGACAAGAAAAAAAGTCAATACATGTATAGAAACTGAATGATCACTTACCTGTTACACAGATGCATACGAACAGTCATCCTCATACAGTTGCAGATCATCAGAACTTCAGCCAGCCAAAGTTCCAGATGGAGATGCAGACAACCACATACATTTGCAGTCGTCAAATTCCTTGTTGTCTGCATCCAGCTTCAAAGTGAACCAGTCAAGGGGTCCTGCGAACCTGTATGACAAGAAAAAAAGTCAATACATGTATAGAAACTAAATGATCACTTACCTGTTACACAGATGCATACGAAAATTCAGCCTCCTACAGTTGCAGATCATCAGAACTTCAACCAGCTACAAAGTGAACCAGTCAAGGGGTCCTGCAAACCTGTATGAAGAGAAAAAAAGCCAATACATGTATAGAAACTGAACGATCACTTACCTGTTACACAGCTGCATACGAACAATCACCCTCATACTGTTGCAGATCGACAGAAAGTCAGCCAGCCAGCCATAGTTGTAAACGGTGATGCAGATGCATAGAACCTTGTTAGACCAGCTTCAGAGAGGGAGTCGATTATGTGGTTATGCAAACCTGTATGACAAGAAAGAGAGTCAATACATGTATAGAGACTGAATGATCACTTACCTGTTGCACAGATGCATATGAACAGTCATCCTCATACAGTTGCAGGTCCACCTTCAGAAAGGGATTCGGTCATGGTGTCCTGCAAACCTGTATGACAAAAAAGAAAGTCAATACATGTATAGAAACTGAATGATCACTTACCTGTTACACAGCTGCATACGAACAGTCAGCCTCATACAGTTGCAGATCATAAGAAAATCAGCCAGCCAAAGTTCCACATTGAAGCTGGATGCAGACAACAAAATACATTTGCAGAAGGCAAGTCCCTTGTTGTCTGCATCCAGCTTCAAAGTGAACCAGTCAAAAGGTCCTGCGAACCTGTATGAAAAGAAAAAAAGTCAATACATGTATAGAAACTGAATGATCACTTACCTGTTACACAGCTGCATACGAACAGTCAGCCTCATACAGTTGCAGATCATAAGAACATCAGCTAGCCAAAGTTCCAGATTGAAGCTGGATGCAGACAACAAAATACATTTGCAGAAGGCAAGTCCCTTGTTGTCTGCATCCAGCTTCAAAGTGAACCAGTCAAAAGGTCCTGCGAACCTGTATGAAAAGAAAAAAAATCAATACATGTATAGAAACTGAATGATCACTTACGTGTTACACAGGTGTATGCGATCAGTATGTATTAGTCAGTCTAATACAGTTGCAGATTGTCAGCACATCAGCCAGCCAAAAATTCCAGATGGAGATGCAGACAACCACATACATTTGCAGAAGGCAAGTCCCTTGTTGTCTGCATCCAGCTTCAAAGTGAGCCACTTGTGTGGTCCTGCGAGCCTGTATGACAAAAAAAGATAGAGAATACATGTACAGAATCTGAATGATCACTGACCTGTTACACAGATGCATACGAACAGTCACCCACATACAGTTGCAGATCATCAGAACATCAGCCAGCCAAAAATTCCAGATGGAGATGCAGACAACCACATACATTTGCAGTTGGCAAGTCCTTTGTTGTCTGCATCCAGCTTCAATGTGAAACAGTCAAAAGGTCCTGCGAACCTGTATGACAAGAAAAAAAGTCAATACATGTATAGAAACTGAATGATCACTTACCTGTTATACAGCTGCATACAAACAGACACCCTCATACAGTTGCAGATTGACAGAAAGTCAGCCAGCCAGCCATAGTTGTAAACGGTGATGCAGAGATGGAGTCGATTATGTTGTTCTGCAAACCTGTATGACAAGAAAGAGAGTCAATACATGTATAGAGACTGAATGATCACTTACCTGTTGCACAGACGCATACGAACCATCAGCCTCCTCCAGTTGCAGATCATCAGAACTTCAGCCATCTTCAAAGTGAACCAGTCAAAGGGGTCCGGCGAACTTGTATGACAAAAAAAGATAGAGAATACATGTATAGAAACTGAATGATCACTTACCTATTACACAGATGCATACGAACAGTCATCCTCATACAGTTGCAGATGGACAGAATGTCAGCCAGCCAGCCATAGTTGTAAACTGAGATGCAGATGTAAGGAACCTTGTTAGTCCACCTTTAGAAAGGGATTTGGTCATGGTGTCCTGCGAAAATGTATGAGAAGAAAGAGAGTCAAAACATGTATAGAAACTGAATGATCACTTACCTGTTACAAAGCTGCATACAAACAGTCAGCCTCATATATTTGCAGATCATCAGAACTTCAGCCAGCCAAAGTTCCAGATGGAGATGCAGACAACGACATACATTTGCAGTCATCAAATCTCTTGTCTTAATCCAGCTTCAAAGTGAACCAGTCAAGGGGTCCTGCGAACCTGTATGACAAGAAAGAGAATCAATACATGTATAAAGACTGAATGATCACTTACCTGTTACACAGACGCATACAAACCGTCAGCCTTCTCCAGTTGCAGATCATCAGAACTTCAGCCAGCTTCAAAGTGAACCAGTCAAAGGGGTCCGGCGAACCTGTATGGCAAAAAAAGATAGAGAATACATGTATAAAAACTGAATGATCACTTACCTGTTACACAGATGCATACGAACAGTCATCCTCATACAGTTGCAGATCATCAGAACTTCAGCCAGCAAAAGTTCCAGATGGAGATGCAGACAACCACATACATTTGCAGTCGTCAAATTCCTTGTTGTCTGCATCCAGCTTCAAAGTGAACCAGTCAAGGGGTCCTGCGAACCTGTATGACAAGAAAAAAAGTCAATACATGTATAGAAACTAAATGATCACTTACCTGTTACACAGATGCATACGAAAATTCAGCCTCCTACAGTTGCAGATCATCAGAACTTCAACCAGCTTCAAAGTGAACCAGTCAAGGGGTCCGGCGAACCTGTATGAGAAGAAAAGTCAATACATGTATAGAAACTAAATGATCACTTACATTTTACATAGATGCATACGAACAGTCAGCCTCATACAGTTGCAGGTCCACCTTCAGAAAGGGATTCGGTCATGGTGTTCTGCAAACCTGTATGACAAAAAAGAAAGTCAATACATGTATAGAAACTGAATGATCACTTACCTGTTACACAGCTGCATACGAACAGTCAGCCTCATACAGTTGCAGATCATAAGAACATCAGCCAGCCAAAGTTCCAGATTGAAGCTGGATGCAGACAACAAAATACATTTGCAGAAGGCAAGTCCCTTGTTGTCTGCATCCAGCTTCAATGTGAAAAAGTCAAAAGGTCCTGCGAACCTGTATGACAAGAAAAAAAGTCAATACATGTATAGAAACTGAATGATCACTTACCTGTTATACACCTGCATACAAACAGACACTCTCATACAGTTGCAGATTGACAGAAAGTCAGCCAGCCAGCCATAGTTGTAAACGGTGATGCAGATGCATAGAACCTTGTTAGTCCAAGTTCAGAGATGGAGTCGATTATGTGGTTCTTCAAACCTGTATGACAAGAAAGAGAGTCAATACATGTATAGAGACTGAATGATCACTTACCTGTTGCACAGACGCATACGAACCATCAGCCTCCTCCAGTTGCAGATCATCAGAACTTCAGCCAGCTTCAAAGTGAACCAGTCAAAGGGGTCCGGCGAACCTGTATGACAAAAAAAGATAGAGAATACATGTATAGAAACTGAATGATCACTTACCTGTTACACAGATGCATACGAACAGTCATCCTCATACAGTTGCAGATCATCAGAACTTCAGCCAACCAAAGTTCCAGATGGAGATGCAGACAACCACATACATTTGCAGTCGTCAAATTCCTTGTTGTCTGCATCCAGCTTCAAAGTGAACCAGTCAAGGGGTCCTGCGAACCTGTATGACAAGAAAAAAAGTCAATACATGTATAGAAACTGAACGATCACTTACCTGTTACACAGATGCATACGAAAATTCAGCCTCCTACAGTTGCAGATCATCAGAACTTCAACCAGCTAAAAAGTGAACCAGTCAAGGGGTCCTGCAAACCTGTATGAAGAGAAAAAAAGTCAATACATGTACAGAAACTGAACGATCACTTACCTGTTACACAGCTGCATACGAACAATCACCCTCATACTGTTGCAGATCGACAGAAAGTCAGCCAGCCAGCCATAGTTGTAAACGGTGATGCAGATGCATAGAACCTTGTTAGACCAGCTTCAGAGAGGGAGTCGATTATGTGGTTCTGCAAACCTGTATGACAAGAAAGAGAGTCAATACATGTATAGAGACTAAATGATCACTTACCTGTTACAAAGATGTATATGAACAGTCATCCTCATACAGTTGCAGGTCCACCTTTAGAAAGGGATTCGGTCATGGTGTCCTGCAAACCTGTATGACAAAAAAGAAAGTCAATACATGTATAGAAACTGAATGATCACTTACCTGTTACACAGCTGCATACGAACAGTCAGCCTCATACAGTTGCAGATCATAAGAAAATCAGCCAGCCAAAGTTCCAGATTGAAGCTGGATGCAGACAACAAAATACATTTGCAGAAGGCAAGTCCCTTGTTGTCTGCATCCAGCTTCAAAGTGAACCAGTCAAAAGGTCCTGCGAACCTGTATGAAAAGAAAAAAAAGTCAATACATGTATAGAAACTGAATGATCACTTACCTGTTACACAGCTGCATACGAACGGTCAGACTCCTAGAGTTGCAGATCATCAGAACTTCAGCCAGCTTCAAAGTGAACCAGTCAAAGGGGTCCGTCGAACCTGTATGACAAGAAAAAAAGTCAGTACAAGTATAGAAACTGAACGATCACTTACCTGTTACACAGCTGCATACGAACAGTCACCCTCATACTGTTGCAGATCGACAGAAAGTCAGCCGGCCAGCCATAGTTGTAAACAGTGATGCAGATGCATAGAACCTTGTTAGACCAGCTTCAGAGAGGGAGTCGATTATGTGGTTCTGCAAACCTGTATGACAAGAAAGAGAGTCAATACATGTACAGAGACTAAATGGTCACTTACCTGTTACAAAGATGCATATGAACAGTCAGCCTCATATATTTGCAGATCATCAGAACTTCAACCAGCTTCAAAGTGAACCAGTCAAGGGGTCCTGCGAACCTGTATGACAAGAAAGAGAGTCAATACATGTATAAAGACTGAATGATCACTTACCTGTTACACAGACGCATACGAACCGTCAGCCTTCTCCAGTTGCAGATCATCAGAACTTCAGCCAGCTTCAAAGTGAACCAGTCAAAGGGGTCCGGCGAACCTGTATGGCAAAAAAAGATAGAGAATACATGTATAGAAACTGAATGATCACTTACCTGTTACACAGATGCATACGAACAGTCATCCTCATACAGTTGCAGATCATCAGAACTTCAGCCAGCCAAAGTTCCAGATGGAGATGCAGACAACCACATACATTTGCAGTCGTCAAATTCCTTGTTGTCTGCATCCAGCTTCAAAGTGAACCAGTCAAGGGGTCCTGCGAACCTGTATGACAAGAAAAAAAGTCAATACATGTATAGAAACTAAATGATCAGTTACCTGTTACACAGATGCATACGAAAATTCAGCCTCCTACAGTTGCAGATCATCAGAACATCAACCAGCTACAAAGTGAACCAGTCAAAGGGGTCCGTCGAACCTGTATGACAAGAAAAAGTCAGTACAAGTATAGAAACGGAACGATCACTTACCTGTTATACAGCTGCATACGAACAGTCACCCTCATACTGTTGCAGATCGACAGAAAGTCAGCCAGCCAGCCATAGTTGTAAACGGTGATGCAGATGCATAGAACCTTGTTAGACCAGCTTCAGAGAGGGAGTCGATTATGTGGTTCTGCAAACCTGTATGACAAGAAAGAGAGTCAATACATTTATAGAGACTAAATGGTCACTTACCTGTTACAAAGATGCATATGAACAGTCAGCCTCATACAGTTGCAGGTCCACCTTCAGAAAGGGATTCGGTCATGGTGTCCTGCAAACCTGTATGACAAAAAAGAAAGTCAATACATGTATAGAAACTGAATGATCACTTACCTGTTACACAGCTGCATACGAACAGTCAGCCTCATACAGTTGCAGATCATAAGAAAATCAGCCAGCCAAAGTTCCAGATTGAAGCTGGATGCAGACAACAAAATACATTTGCAGAAGGCAAGTCCCTTGTTGTCTGCATCCAGCTTCAAAGTGAACCAGTCAAAAGGTCCTGCGAACCTGTATGAAAAGAAAAAAAAGTCAATACATGTATAGAAACTGAATGATCACTTACCTGTTACACAGCTGCATACGAACGGTCAGACTCCTAGAGTTGCAGATCATCAGAACTTCAGCCAGCTTCAAAGTGAACCAGTCAAAGGGGTCCGTCGAACCTGTATGACAAGAAAAAAAGTCAGTACAAGTATAGAAACTGAACGATCACTTACCTGTTACACAGCTGCATACGAACAGTCACCCTCATACTGTTGCAGATCGACAGAAAGTCAGCCGGCCAGCCATAGTTGTAAACGGTGATGCAGATGCATAGAACCTTGTTAGACCAGCTTCAGAGAGGGAGTCGATTATGTGGTTCTGCAAACCTGTATGACAAGAAAGAGAGTCAATACATGTACAGAGACTAAATGGTAACTTACCTGTTACAAAGATGCATATGAACAGTCAGCCTCATATATTTGCAGATCATCAGAACTTCAACCAGCTTCAAAGTGAACCAGTCAAGGGGTCCTGCGAACCTGTATGACAAGAAAGAGAGTCAATACATGTATAAAGACTGAATGATCACTTACCTGTTACACAGACGCATACGAACCGTCAGCCTTCTCCAGTTGCAGATCATCAGAACTTCAGCCAGCTTCAAAGTGAACCAGTCAAAGGGGTCCGGCGAACCTGTATGGCAAAAAAAGATAGAGAATACATGTATAGAAACTGAATGATCACTTACCTGTTACACAGATGCATACGAACAGTCATCCTCATACAGTTGCAGATCATCAGAACTTCAGCCAGCCAAAGTTCCAGATGGAGATGCAGACAACCACATACATTTGCAGTCGTCAAATTCCTTGTTGTCTGCATCCAGCTTCAAAGTGAACCAGTCAAGGGGTCCTGCGAACCTGTATGACAAGAAAAAAAGTCAATACATGTATAGAAACTAAATGATCACTTACCTGTTACACAGATGCATACGAAAATTCAGCCTCCTACAGTTGCAGATCATCAGAACTTCAACCAGCTACAAAGTGAACCAGTCAAGGGGTCCTGCAAACCTGTATGAAGAGAAAAAAAGTCAATACATGTATAGAAACTGAATGATCACTTACCTGTTACACAGATGCATACGAACAGTCATCCTCATACACAGTTGCAGATCATCAGAACTACAGCCAGCTTCAAAGTGAACCAGTCAAAGGGGTCCGTCGAACCTGTATGACATGAAAAAAAGTCAATACATGTATAGAAACTGAATGATCACTTACCTGTTACACAGCGGTATGCGAACAGTCAGCCTCGTACAGTTGCAGATCATCAGAACTTCAGCCAGCCAAAGATCAAGATGGAGATGCAGACAACCACATACATTTGCAGTCATCAAATTCCTCGTTTTCTGCATCCAGCTTCAAAGTGAGCCAGTCGTGTGGTCCTGCGAGCCTGTATGACAAAAAAAGATAGAGAATACATGTATAGAAACTGAAAGATCACTTACCTGTTACACAGCTGTATGCGAACAGTCAGCCTAATACAGTTGCAGATGAATGGAAACCCATCTAGCCAGCCACAGTTGTAAACAGTGAATGAGATGTATAGAACCTTGTTAGTCCACCTTCAGAGAGGGAGTCGATCATGGTGTCCTGCGAACCTGTATGACAAGAAAGAGAGTCAATACATGTATAGAGACTGAATGATCACTTACCTGTTATACAGACGCATACGAACCGTCAGCCTTCTCCAGTTGCAGATCATCAGAACTTCAGCCAGCTTCAAAGTGAACCAGTCAAAGGGGTCCGGCGAACCTGTATGACAAAAAAAGATAGAGAATACATGTATAGAAACTGAATGATGACTTACCTATTACACAGATGCATACGAACAGTCATCCTCATACAGTTGCAGATGGACAGAATGTCAGCCAGCCAGCTATAGTTGAAAACTGAGATGCAGATGTAAGGAACCTTGTCAGTCCACCTTTAGAAAGGGATTCGGTCATGGTGTCCTGCGAAAATGTATGAGAAGAAAGAGAGTCAAAACATGTATAGAAACTGAATGATCACTTACCTGTTACAAAGCTGCATACAAACAGTCAGCCTCATATATTTGCAGATCATCAGAACTTCAGCCAGCCAAAGTTCCAGATGGAGATGCAGACAAAGACATACGTTTGCAGTCGTCAAATCTCTTGTTGTCTTCATCCAGCTTCAAAGTGAACCAGTCAAGGGGTCCGGCGAACCTGTATGAGAAGAAAAGTCAATACATGTATAGAAACTAAATGATCACTTACATTTTACATAGATGCATACGAACAGTCAGCCTCCTACAGTTGCAGATCATCAGAATTTCAACCAGCTTCAAAGTGAACCAGTCAAGGGGTCCTGCGAACCTGTATGACAAGAAAAAAAGTCAATACATGTATAGAAACTGAATGATCACTTACCTGTTGCACAGATGCATATGAACAGTCATCCTCATACAGTTGCAGGTCCACCTTCAGAAAGGGATTCGGTCATGGTGTCCTGCAAACCTGTATGACAAAAAAGAAAGTCAATACATGTATAGAAACTGA
Source organism: Salminus brasiliensis (assembly GCF_030463535.1). Taxonomy (NCBI): domain Eukaryota; kingdom Metazoa; phylum Chordata; class Actinopteri; order Characiformes; family Bryconidae; genus Salminus; species Salminus brasiliensis. The sequence continues at coordinate 12,467,720 of NC_132893.1, read as the reverse complement.
ATGATCACTTACCTGTTACACAGCTGCATACGAACAGTCAGCCTCATACAGTTGCAGATCATAAGAAAATCAGCCAGCCAAAGTTCCACATTGAAGCTGGATGCAGACAACAAAATACATTTGCAGAAGGCAAGTCCCTTGTTGTCTGCATCCAGCTTCAAAGTGAACCAGTCAAAAGGTCCTGCGAACCTGTATGAAAAGAAAAAAAGTCAATACAAGTATAGAAACTGAATGATCACTTACCTGTTACACAGCTGCATACGAACAGTCAGCCTCATACAGTTGCAGATCATAAGAACATCAGCTAGCCAAAGTTCCAGATTGAAGCTGGATGCAGACAACAAAATACATTTGCAGAAGGCAAGTCCCTTATTGTCTGCATCCAGCTTCAAAGTGAACCAGTCAAAAGGTCCTGCGAACCTGTATGAAAAGAAAAAAAATCAATACATGTATAGAAACTGAATGATCACTTACGTGTTACACAGGTGTATGCGATCAGTATGTATTAGTCAGTCTAATACAGTTGCAGATTGTCAGCACATCAGCCAGCCAAAAATTCCAGATGGAGATGCAGACAACCACATACATTTGCAGAAGGCAAGTCCCTTGTTGTCTGCATCCAGCTTCAAAGTGAGCCACTTGTGTGGTCCTGAGAGCCTGTATGACAAAAAAAGATAGAGAATACATGTACAGAATCTGAATGATCACTTACCTGTTACACAGATGCATACAAACAGACACCCTCATACAGTTGCAGATTGACAGAAAGTCAGCCAGCCAGCCATAGTTGTAAACGGTGATGCAGAGATGGAGTCGATTATGTGGTTCTGCAAACCTGTATGACAAGAAAGAGAGTCAATACATGTATAGAAACTAAATGATCACTTACCTGTTATACAGATGCATACGAAAATTCAGCCTCCTACAGTTGCAGATCATCAGAACTTCAACCTGCTTCAAAGTGAACCAGTCAAGGGGTCCGGCGAACCTGTATGAGAAGAAAAGTCAATACATGTATAGAAACTAAATGATCACTTACATTTTACATAGATGCATACGAACAGTCAGCCTCATACAGTTGCAGGTCCACCTTCAGAAAGGGATTCGGTCATGGTGTTCTGCAAACCTGTATGACAAAAAAAAAGTCAATACATGTATAGAAACTGAATGATCACTTACCTGTTACACAGCTGCATACGAACAGTCAGCCTCATACAGTTGCAGATCATAAGAACATCAGCCAGCCAAAGTTCCACATTGAAGCTGGATGCAGACAACAAAATACATTTGCAAAAGGCAAGTCCCTTGTTGTCTGCATCCAGCTTCAAAGTGAACCAGTCAAAAGGTCCTGCGAACCTGTATGAAAAGAAAAAAAGTCAATACATGTATAGAAACTGAATGATCACTTACCTGTTACGCAGCTGCATACGAACAGTCAGCCTCATACAGTTGCAGATCATAAGAACATCAGCCAGCCAAAGTTCCAGATTGAAGCTGGATGCAGACAACAAAATACATTTGCAGAAGGCAAGTCCCTTGTTGTCTGCATCCAGCTTCAAAGTGAACCAGTCAAGGGGTCCGGCGAACCTGTATGACAAAAAAAGATAGAGAATACATGTATAGAAACTGAATGATCACTTACCTATTACACAGATGCATACGAACAGTCATCCTCATACAGTTGCAGATTATCAGAACTTCAGCCAGCTTCAAAGTGAACCAGTCAAAGGGGTCCGGCGAACCTGTATGACAAAAAAAGATAGAGAATACATGTATAGAAACTGAATGATCACTTACCTATTACACAGATGCATACGAACAGTCATCCTCATACAGTTGCAGATCATCAGAACTTCAGCCAGCCAAAGTTCCAGATGGAGATGCAGACAACCACATACATTTGCAGTCGTCAAATTCCTTGTTGTCTGCATCCAGCTTCAAAGTGAACCAGTCAAGGGGTCCTGCGAACCTGTATGACAAGAAAAAAAGTCAATACATGTATAGAAACTAAATGATCACTTACCTGTTACAAAGATGCATACGAAAATTCAGCCTCCTACAGTTGCAGATCATCAGAACTTAAACCAGCTACAAAGTGAACCAGTCAAGGGGTCCTGCAAACCTGTATGAAGAGAAAAAAAGTCAATACATGTACAGAAACTGAACGATCACTTACCTGTTACACAGCTGCATACGAACAATCACCCTCATACTGTTGCAGATCGACAGAAAGTCAGCCAGCCAGCCATAGTTGTAAACGGTGATGCAGATGCATAGAACCTTGTTAGACCAGCTTCAGAGAGGGAGTCGATTATGTGGTTCTGCAAACCTGTATGACAAGAAAGAGAGTCAATACATGTATAGAGACTAAATGATCACTTACATTTTACATAGATGCATACGAACAGTCAGCCTCATACAGTTGCAGGTCCACCTTCAGAAAGGGATTCGGTCATGGTGTTCTGCAAACCTGTATGACAAAAAAAAAGTCAATACATGTATAGAAACTGAATGATCACTTACCTGTTACACAGCTGCATACGAACAGTCAGCCTCATACAGTTGCAGATCATAAGAACATCAGCTAGCCAAAGTTCCACATTGAAGCTGGATGCAGACAACAAAATACATTTGCAAAAGGCAAGTCCCTTGTTGTCTGCATCCAGCTTCAAAGTGAACCAGTCAAAAGGTCCTGCGAACCTGTATGAAAAGAAAAAAAGTCAATACATGTATAGAAACTGAATGATCACTTACCTATTACACAGATGCATACGAACAGTCATCCTCATACAGTTGCAGATCATCAGAACTTCAGCCAGCCAAAGTTCCAGATGGAGATGCAGACAACCACATACATTTGCAGTCGTCAAATTCCTTGTTGTCTGCATCCAGCTTCAAAGTGAACCAGTCAAGGGGTCCTGCGAACCTGTATGACAAGAAAAAAAGTCAATACATGTATAGAAACTAAATGATCACTTACCTGTTACACAGATGCATACGAAAATTCAGCCTCCTACAGTTGCAGATCATCAGAACTTAAACCAGCTACAAAGTGAACCAGTCAAGGGGTCCTGCAAACCTGTATGAAGAGAAAAAAAGTCAATACATGTACAGAAACTGAACGATCACTTACCTGTTACACAGCTGCATACGAACAATCACCCTCATACTGTTGCAGATCGACAGAAAGTCAGCCAGCCAGCCATAGTTGTAAACGGTGATGCAGATGCATAGAACCTTGTTAGACCAGCTTCAGAGAGGGAGTCGATTATGTGGTTCTGCAAACCTGTATGACAAGAAAGAGAGTCAATACATGTATAGAGACTAAATGATCACTTACATTTTACATAGATGCATACGAACAGTCAGCCTCATACAGTTGCAGGTCCACCTTCAGAAAGGGATTCGGTCATGGTGTTCTGCAAACCTGTATGACAAAAAAAAAGTCAATACATGTATAGAAACTGAATGATCACTTACCTGTTACACAGCTGCATACGAACAGTCAGCCTCATACAGTTGCAGATCATAAGAACATCAGCCAGCCAAAGTTCCACATTGAAGCTGGATGCAGACAACAAAATACATTTGCAAAAGGCAAGTCCCTTGTTGTCTGCATCCAGCTTCAAAGTGAACCAGTCAAAAGGTCCTGCGAACCTGTATGAAAAGAAAAAAAGTCAATACATGTATAGAAACTGAATGATCACTTACCTGTTACGCAGCTGCATACGAACAGTCAGCCTCATACAGTTGCAGATCATAAGAACATCAGCCAGCCAAAGTTCCAGATTGAAGCTGGATGCAGACAACAAAATACATTTGCAGAAGGCAAGTCCCTTGTTGTCTGCATCCAGCTTCAAAGTGAACCAGTCAAGGGGTCCGGCGAACCTGTATGACAAAAAAAAGATAGAGAATACATGTATAGAAACTGAATGATCACTTACCTATTACACAGATGCATACGAACAGTCATCCTCATACAGTTGCAGATCATCAGAACTTCAGCCAGCTTCAAAGTGAACCAGTCAAAGGGGTCCGGCGAACCTGTATGACAAAAAAAGATAGAGAATACATGTATAGAAACTGAATGATCACTTACCTATTACACAGATGCATACGAACAGTCATCCTCATACAGTTGCAGATCATCAGAACTTCAGCCAGCCAAAGTTCCAGATGGAGATGCAGACAACCACATACATTTGCAGTCGTCAAATTCCTTGTTGTCTGTGTTGCCGGCGCCAGGTCTAGGGGTTTCTGGGCCAGCAGCAATGGATACACAGACCAGGCAGCACTGTGTATCCTGAGAAATAACTGGGCCTGTAAATCAGTGAAGGACACAAAGCAGTGAACAGTGTGTTCGAAGCCAGCGCGAGTTTATTTCTGTTTCAATATTTTTTTCCTTCCATTTCATTACTTCAGTAATTATTATTTATTCCATTCTAAATTTGTTGTAAATAGTGTTAAGGACAGAAGAATAATACAATTTGGTCTCTTTGTTAACATATACAATTATAGCTAGTTCAACAGTATCTCCAATAACAGTACAATAAAATACGGATACGCAGATATTCAAATATTAACCTTATACAGTCACACATTCACTCAACATTACATTTTTCCCAATTACATAGCTACACAAACGTCATTTACACACATTATCTTAACAAACACATACCCGAAGCAGCCATTGTAGCTTAATGCTGCCAGTGTTAGCTCACGCACCACAGAAAAACAGAAGTTGCACTTTAGTACACTTAGACTTCATAAACTACACTGCTAAGGCTTCCATAAATCAAATACAACAACCTTTTAACTTCAAAATACAGACAAAATGCATTTGCATGGATACTCGTAACTTATTTGTACATAGTACTCAGAAACTCACAAAATGGTGGTATAACCACTCAGAAAATTAGACAACAGCACCAAGATAGTGTTGCTAGCTCTAGCTTCAGAACTTGAACCAAAATGCTGCTTAATAAACACTATAAGCTTAATATGTACAGATTCACTATATTTTAGAAATAAAACATCCAGAACAGTCATGAAAAGCATAAATTTAGACTCTCATTGTTGAGCAAGATGGCACCCACAGCTTGGTAGCTAGTAACCCCCAGATCCAAAGATTAGATTACAGGCGAAACTAAACGTTTTTTATCACAACAAACCACCTTAAAACACATCACAAAAGGCTCTCCTTGCCACTTTTACTACTGCTTTTTTAAACTAAAGCGTTTTAAGTAGCCTTTTTAGTTACCTGTAAATCAGTGAAGGACACAAAGCAGTGAACAGTGTGTTCGAAGCCAGCGCGAGTTTATTTCTGAACTGCGCATGCTCAGACCTCGAATTTAAGTGTTCTCCTTGCTACTCACTGGGATAATGCGCCATCTAGCGGTTGAGTGGTGTAATACCATGTAAAAAAAGATAGAAATGGCTTGAAAAGCTAATGATAGTTAGAATAGTTCTGATAATTGAAATAATGTACAAACAATGAAATAAAAAAATAAAAATAAGTGAGGGGGGGTCTGTGTTCTAATAAACTGTAAATGGAGGCAATTTTCTAACCCTCTACACTCTCCCCTGCTTCAAGAGATGTCTCCGGACATCTAGAACTAACTAAATGATGCTATTTCAAGTAATTGTGTTTGGTGTACTGTCTGTAAATGTGTCTATATACATAACGTCTAGTGAGTCTTATTGTTCGTCAACCATCTAAGTCATCAATACTGGTCTTACATAGTAGCACGTTTCAGTGAAGGGTGGATAGACTGTCATAGGGTAAAGCCCGCATGCAAACATGGCATTCACTCCAGGTCCCCAAGGTTGATAGGAAGGCTGACCTAACTGCTCATATGTGAATATTTCTTTCGACTTTGCAACCCGAGTGGACCTCCTCACAGGTGGCTCTGTCTCATCTGACAACTCTGCATCAGGCTCAGCCTCTTCTATGGATCCCTCCATATCTACATGGTAAAGCACGCTGTCTTCTTGAGGCAGTTCTTGGATATTTTCACCAGCAAGTGCAACATCATTTGTTGACGCTTGGGTTGAGTTGGGTGCTGCCAAGGGCACAGATTCTTGCTGCACACTCTCTGACTCACTTGCTTGTCCCACTGATCTGAATTCTGGTGCTACAGCTCGGAGGTTGCAATGGGGTTTGGATGGGAATGGCTGAGGTCTGGTCGTTCTCCTTTCATACACAGGTAAAGGTCGGATGTTGTAAAATAGTTCTTCATCAGCGGAATCATCAGAACAGTGCTGGTCTAGCTCTTTACTGTGTCTGTTACGGTTTTGTCCATGAGGCTTGTTTTGTCTCTGACTGGTCTGCTCATCTGATTCAATTGGCAAGTCGTTTACAAGCAGCAAGAGGTTGCGATGTAGCACACGGATGTTTCGGTCTCCTCTCTCAGCTTGAATCTTATACACAGGTCCCTCTCCCACTCGTTCTATGACCTTGTGCACCTTGCTCTCCCAGTATGGACGAAGCTTGCCTGGGCCACCTCTCTCTGACAAGTTGCGGACGAGTACACGATCCCCTGGCTGAAGAACGATGCCTTTAACACCTCGGTCATAGTGCTTTTTACCTTTGGCAGAGCACTTCTGGCTGTTACTGGCGGCAATCTTGTATGCCTCCTGCATTCGAGAAGCCCACTTCTGTGCATATTCTTGCTTGGTTAGAGTATCCTCTTCCGGTTTGAGGTCGAACAGTAAATCAATAGGCAGGCGTGGAGCTCTTCCATATAGGAGAAAGAATGGGGAATAGCCTGTTGCCTCATGCCTCGTACAGTTATATGCGTGGATGAGATGAGGCAAGTGGTCCTTCCACTCTGTCTTTTTCTCCTCCTGCAGGGTGCGAAGCATCTGAAGAAGTGTTCGGTTTAGTCTTTCGACCGGATTCCCCTGCGGGTGATAACAGGTGGTACGAGAATGGGAGACTCCTGCTAGCTGCTCGAGTCGTTGGAAGAGACTGTTCTCGAACTCTCGCCCCTGATCATGATGTAACTTTTCAGGGTAACCAAAGCGAGGAATGAAGTCTGAGAAGATCTTCTCGGCTGCAGTTTTGCCAGATTTGTTCTTAGTTGGATACGCCTGGGCGAAACGTGTAAAGTGGTCACATAGAACTAAGATGTACTCGTAGCCACCTTTACTTGGTTCAAGGTGAAGATAATCCACAGACACTAACTCGAAAGGGAAAGTGGATGTTATGGACCCCATAGGTGCTTTGTCTGGAATGTTAGGCCGCTTCTGTTTGATGCATGAGCACTGTCTGATGACATAGTCTTCGATTTCCTTCTGCATGAAAGGCCAATAAAACCTTTCCCTGGCTAAGTGGATGACCTTATCAGCCCCCACATGCCCCATATCATTGTGGAGTTGCTTAAGTACCAATGGCTTAAGTTTACACGGGAGTACCAGTTGTTTACGGGTTCCTATCTGCCTATACAAAATTCCCTTGTCAATATTCAGTCGATTCCATTCGTGCACTAATCGTCGTGTTTCTTGTCCCATCTGTCTCTTGTCTTTGTCGTTAGGGTTCCAGCCTCCTTTCTTTAATCTCATCACCTCACAGATGGAGGTATCCTCCTTCTGAGCAGCTCTGATATCCTCTGGGGTGATGAGAGGAACACTCACCGAAAGCTCATCCTTGTCACCCATCCGTAGTTGTAGGGCAGCTGCCCACGGCACGTCTTGGTTCCTCACAGCTTCTCCTCCCTGCCAAACAGCAGACACTAGTTCTGGGGACATTATCTCAGTATACTCCTTGAGATGATCCTGGAGTTTCAGTGGATACCTTGAGAGGGTGTCAGCATCAATGTTTGCTTTACCTGGCCTGTACTTAATGGTGAAATGGAAGTCAGCTAACTCACCCACCCATCTGTGTCCAACTGCGTTCAATCTGGCTGTGCTTAAAACATAAGTAAGGGGGTTATTATCAGTATATACTGTAAAAGTGGGCGCGTAATACAGATAATCTCGAAATTTATCACAGATTGCCCACTTCAATGCGAGAAACTCAAGCTTGCCAGAGTGGAGATGGTAATTTCTTTCGGCAGGTGTGAGCGTTCTGGAACCAAAGGCTATAACTCTGAGTTCCGCCCCCTGCTGCTGGTAAAGCACAGCCCCCAAACCTTCATTGGAAGCATCCGTGTGTAACACAAATGGTAGTTCGAAGTTTGGATATGCTAGGATGGGCGGGTGGGTCAACATGTCAACCAGGCTAGACAGGATGGAACTATGTTCAGGCGTCCACTGCACAGATGTCTTGGATGAAAGCTGACCCTGAGTGTTGCGTCTAGTTTTAGTTGTACGGCTGGTTTTGTCTTGGCTATCCTCACTGGGAACCTCCAGGAGCTTAAACAGGGGGCGTGCAATCCTCGAAAAGTCTTGTATGAAAGACCTATAGTAACCCAAGAACCCTAATAGAGCTCTGACCTCTCCTACCGTCTTTGGTTCTCTCTCTTTTAGTTGAAGCACTGCTTCCAGGTCCTTAGGGTCCATCTGAATGCCTTCGCTTGACACTAGCCTCCCTATGTACCTCACCTGGCGCTTGAACAGCTCACATTTTTTTGGACGCAACTTCACTCCATGCTCTCTTAGACGGCAGAGCACTCGCCTGAGATCTCGGACATGGTCAGAGAACGTCTTGGAAAAACAAAGAATGTCATCTAGGTATGGAGAGCAGCAATCATCTCTCAAACCATCAAGGATGCCTTCCATAGCCCTTTGAAATGCAGCAGGCGCATTCGTTAGACCAAACGGAACCCGATTCCACTCATAAAGGGACCAGGGGGTACTAAAAGCAGTCAGATGTCTGGAGGCCTCATCAACAAAACCCTGGTGGTAAGCACTACCCTGATCAAGTATGGAGAACCAGGAATAGCCACCAAGATTATCCAGCAAATCCTGGATACGTGGAAGTGGATGGCGGTCAGGGATCGTTTTGCGATTTAACTCACGGAAATCCACACAGAGACGCAAGCTCTTGTCCTTCTTTCGGACACAAACTACAGGGGATGAGTACGGGGAGGTGGATTTTCTTATCCAACCGTGGTCAAGTAAATTTCGGACATACTCTTTCACTTCTTGGTACAGGGGCTTGGGGATTGAATTATAACACTTCTGCACAGGTGTCTCATCTCGCAGGTGTATTTTCAATTGTAGGCTTGGTATACACCCAATGTCAGCTTCATCTTTAGCGAATACATCTGACTCACAGTATAGCATTTCTCTGACCACCTGTTGCTCATCCTCACTAAGATGTGACAGATCAACAGGAGGGTGCCACTTGTCTTGACTTGGACCGTACTCGTCACTTTGTTTAAGCTGTGCTGTGCACGTTTGAGGATTGGTGAAATGCAGAGGTTCCGGCGCATTTACTGGCTGTATTGATATAATGTCTTCAAGAGTGCCTAGCACAGTTCTCCGTGGAAGATAAATGTCATGTTTAGTTGAGTTCTGGAGGGGAACCTTTGCAAGTTTAGAGAAACCACTGGGAACATCTATTAGTGTGGAAAATGGCTCTAACCCCTCAGGACAGTAACACTCAGGACTAGGTTGGAAGAGCATTGTTCCCCCTTTTGGCTTTGTTCTGACCCTGCACTTGACTTCAAAAATTTGACCAGCAGGGACTATTACACCCTGCTTTCCAACTCTCACACTAAAGGACTGGGATACCTCTTCAGGTACTTGCATCTGAAGAACAGAGACCAGAGACTCTGCTGTACTCTCACTGACACTAAGAGCTTCCTTAAGTAAGGCAGTAATATTAACTGCACTCTGCTCTTCCTTGTTTTCTTTGATGATCTCCGCTATGACGTTACTACCCAAAAGAGCACAGTTAACAGAGCTATGACCAATTAGTATTGGTACTCGGATGGCTACATGTCCCTGACTCTCACTACATAACTGAAGATCAACTTCTGCCCAACCCTCAAAGGGAACTCCGGTACCATTAGCAGCAGATACTTCGAGAGGGTGATCAGTCAAAAGAGTGTTGAGGGGCAATATCTTGAGCTTGGGTAACATTTTTGCTATCCATCCCCTCCCTACTATGGTCACCTGAGCCCCTGAATCAAGTAGCATTTGGGTTGGGACTCCATTGATTGTGCACGACACCATACACCTTTTACCTATGAGCTGAGCTACATGCTTCCTAGGAGGGGGACAAGGTTGCTTTGGGTTTTTGGCTTTGGCTGGCTCTTTATATTGTTTCTGTACCGAGGGCTTTTCAGTAGCGACGGTCACTGGCAGCCCCCGCCCCAGTGACCCCACCGCGTTTCCCGGCGGCTTGCGCTGCATGCAGCCAATCGCCCTATGTCCCTCCTGACCACATATAAAACAGTGCGAACAGCTCAAGTTGTTTCGTTGTACACAGTTTTGACATCTGCCTTTTGCCTCATGCATTAGTGCTGGGTGGTGAACAGGAGGTGAGAAATTATTAGAGGTCATACTCTCAGTGGGTTTTACCATCTGGGCCAAGCTTTTGGTTAAGGAGGACACTTGGGCTGTCAATTCCATGATTGCCGTGCGGTTCGCCTGTAACTCTGAGTCAACATGGGCAGGTTTAGGCTGGTCATTCTGTCCGCTACTGGTGTGCTGAGCCGTATTTACGGTCACTGGTCGGGCTTTGGCAACTGACCCAAGGCGTTTTAACCTATCTGTCTCCTCGCTTGTGGACTTAGTGATCTGTTCTAAAAGACAGTCATCACTAACCTGCAAGTCTGTCAGGTAAGGTTTGAGATCACGTCTAACATGACTACTTTTCTCATGAAGACCCTGGTAGAGTGTGTGTAGAAATGTGCCTTGAACAAGCTTTCGGTCATAGCTAAAGTCAGCACCAGATTGCTGGGACTCGAAAAGAACTCGCTGTTTTAGCCCCAAAATGCGGTACAAAAACTGCTGTGGACTCTCTTTGTCTTGTTGCCTAGCATTACTTAACTCTAAAAAGAGTTCAGTACTGTTTTTATCTCTAATGTGAGAGCGGAGAAACCGCTTGAGCTCACCTACAGACAGGTCATCCTTATTGGTAAGCATCTCTCTAAATGTACCTGGTTTGGTTATCCTGAGCACTGAGCGAATAATCTCAGACTCACTAAACCCTTCTCGTAACCCTTCATCAAGTTGTTTACACAGGCTACTGTATGACATATCAGACCCTGTATCAGAGATTTGACCACCATGAAGTTTAAATTCTCTGCGGGGAAACAGAGCAGCTACATCAGTAAACCTCACTACCTGATCAGCGATGCTGGACTGTGGACTGGATCTACCTGGTGGGACACCATTAGCACCCCTTGTGGAAGACCTGGCTGGTGTCGAGGTTGGGTAGTTCTGGAGTGACGCATTAGTGTCTCGGTCCTGGGGCAGATGTTGTGTGTCGCTAACAGCAGTTCCGACAGTCTGATGTAGATCAGGAGGAGTAGGATCGGGAGGAGTTGGTGTGATAGGATCTGGCTGATGAGAAGATGCGTGGTCCGTCTGACGGGGCATGGCACAGTCACCTTTATCAGTTTCTACTTCCTTGGCCAAAAGATTAATGAGCATGTCATTAAGAATGAGGAGTTGAGACATGCCCTCGTCTTCCATGTCTCTCAGTCGCTCACTCCGTAGATAATCAACAATGAAGTCATAAAGTTCTGGCTCACTTAAGTCAGCTAGGCTGACTGATGACTGTTCCTCGTTGATGGCACATGCAATTGTCTGCAACTGACTCTCATTCAAAGCCGAGAGTCTCTTCTGAATCGTGTAGACTAGCATCCGTCGTGGGGTAGAAGTAGCCATTTGGACTGGACAACGGTGGCCTCCGCTCTCTGGATGACGCACAATACTGCAGCCTTCCCTGAAGCTCTGGACACCTCGTCGTTGTTGCAGGACACTCCTTCCCCGCTAGGTGGTGCTAGATCCCAGACGAGCCCCCAAATTGTTGCCGGCGCCAGGTCTAGGGGTTTCTGGGCCAGCAGCAATGGATACACAGACCAGGCAGCACTGTGTATCCTGAGAAATAACTGGGCCTGTAAATCAGTGAAGGACACAAAGCAGTGAACAGTGTGTTCGAAGCCAGCGCGAGTTTATTTCTGTTTCAATATTTTTTTCCTTCCATTTCATTACTTCAGTAATTATTATTTATTCCATTCTAAATTTGTTGTAAATAGTGTTAAGGACAGAAGAATAATACAATTTGGTCTCTTTGTTAACATATACAATTATAGCTAGTTCAACAGTATCTCCAATAACAGTACAATAAAATACGGATACGCAGATATTCAAATATTAACCTTATACAGTCACACATTCACTCAACATTACATTTTTCCCAATTACATAGCTACACAAACGTCATTTACACACATTATCTTAACAAACACATACCCGAAGCAGCCATTGTAGCTTAATGCTGCCAGTGTTAGCTCACGCACCACAGAAAAACAGAAGTTGCACTTTAGTACACTTAGACTTCATAAACTACACTGCTAAGGCTTCCATAAATCAAATACAACAACCTTTTAACTTCAAAATACAGACAAAATGCATTTGCATGGATACTCGTAACTTATTTGTACATAGTACTCAGAAACTCACAAAATGGTGGTATAACCACTCAGAAAATTAGACAACAGCACCAAGATAGTGTTGCTAGCTCTAGCTTCAGAACTTGAACCAAAATGCTGCTTAATAAACACTATAAGCTTAATATGTACAGATTCACTATATTTTAGAAATAAAACATCCAGAACAGTCATGAAAAGCATAAATTTAGACTCTCATTGTTGAGCAAGATGGCACCCACAGCTTGGTAGCTAGTAACCCCCAGATCCAAAGATTAGATTACAGGCGAAACTAAACGTTTTTTATCACAACAAACCACCTTAAAACACATCACAAAAGGCTCTCCTTGCCACTTTTACTACTGCTTTTTTAAACTAAAGCGTTTTAAGTAGCCTTTTTAGTTACCTGTAAATCAGTGAAGGACACAAAGCAGTGAACAGTGTGTTCGAAGCCAGCGCGAGTTTATTTCTGAACTGCGCATGCTCAGACCTCGAATTTAAGTGTTCTCCTTGCTACTCACTGGGATAATGCGCCATCTAGCGGTTGAGTGGTGTAATACCATGTAAAAAAAGATAGAAATGGCTTGAAAAGCTAATGATAGTTAGAATAGTTCTGATAATTGAAATAATGTACAAACAATGAAATAAAAAAATAAAAATAAGTGAGGGGGGGTCTGTGTTCTAATAAACTGTAAATGGAGGCAATTTTCTAACCCTCTACATCTGCATCCAGCTTCAAAGTGAACCAGTCAAGGGGTCCTTAGAACCTGTATGACAAGAAAAAAAGTCAATACATGTATAGAAACTAAATGATCACTTACCTGTTACACAGATGCATATGAAAATTCAGCCTCCTACAGTTGCAGATCATCAGAACTTAAACCAGCTACAAAGTGAACCAGTCAAGGGGTCCTGCAAACCTGTATGAAGAGAAAAAAAGTCAATACATGTACAGAAACTGAACGATCACTTACCTGTTACACAGCTGCATACGAACAATCACCCTCATACTGTTGCAGATCGACAGAAAGTCAGCCAGCCAGCCATAGTTGTAAACGGTGATGCAGATGCATAGAACCTTGTTAGACCAGCTTCAGAGAGGGAGTCGATTATGTGGTTCTGCAAACCTGTATGACAAGAAAGAGAGTCAATACATGTATAGAGACTAAATGATCACTTACCTGTTACAAAGATGTATATGAACAGTCATCCTCATACAGTTGCAGGTCCACCTTCAGAAAGGGATTCGGTCATGGTGTCCTGCAAACCTGTATGACAAAAAAGAAAGTCAATACATGTATAGAAACTGAATGATCACTTACCTGTTACACAGTTGCATACGAACAGGCAGCCTCATACAGTTGCAGATCATAAGAAAATCAGCCAGCCAAAGTTCCAGATTGAAGCTGGATGCAGACAACAAAATACATTTGCAGAAGGCAAGTCCCTTGTTGTCTGCATCCAGCTTCAAAGTGAACCAGTCAAAAGGTCCTGCGAACCTGTATGAAAAGAAAAAAAGTCAATTCATGTATAGAAACTGAATGATCACTTACCTGTTACACAGATGCATACGAACAGTCAGCCTCCTAGAGTTGCAGATCATCAGAACTTCAGCCAGCTTCAAAGTGAACCAGTCAAAGGGGTCCGTCGAACCTGTATGACAAGAAAAAAAGTCAATACAAGTATAGAAACTGAACGATCACTTACCTATTACACAGCTGCATACGAACAGTCACCCTCATACTGTTGCAGATCGACAGAAAGTCAGCCAGCCAGCCATAGTTGTAAACGGTGATGCAGATGCATAGAACCTTGTTAGACCAGCTTCAGAGAGGGAGTCGATTATGTGGTTCTGCAAACCTGTATGACAAGAAAGAGAGTCAATACATGTATAGAGACTAAATGATCACTTACCTGTTACAAAGATGCATATGAACAGTCAGCCTCATATATTTGCAGATCATCAGAACTTCAACCAGCTTCAAAGTGAACCAGTCAAGGGGTCCTGCGAACCTGTATGATAAGAAAAAAAAGTCAATACATGTATAGAAACTGAATGATCACTTACCTGTTGCACAGATGCATACGAACAGTCATCCTCATACACAGTTGCAGATCATCAGAACTACAGTCAGCTTCAAAGTGAACCAGTCAAAGGGGACCGTCGAACCTGTATGACATGAAAAAAAGTCAATACATGTATAGAAACTGAATAATCACTTACCTGTTACACAGCGGTATGCGAACAGTCAGCCTCGTACAGTTGCAGATCATCAGAACTTCAGCCAGCCAAAGATCAAGATGGAGATGCAGACAACCACATACATTTGCAGTCATCAAATTCCTCGTTTTCTGCATCCAGCTTCAAAGTGAGCCAGTCGTGTGGTCCTGCGAGCCTGTATGACAAAAAAAGATAGAGAATACATGTATAGAAACTGAATGATCACTTACCTGTTACACAGCTGTATGCGAACAGTCAGCCTAATACAGTTGCAGATGAATGGAAACCCATCTAGCCAGCCACAGTTGTAAACAGTGAATCAGATGTATAGAACCTTGTTAGTCCACCTTCAGAGAGGGAGTCGATCATGGTGTCCTGCGAACCTGTATGACAAGAAAGAGAGTCAATACATGTATAGAGACTGAATGATCACTTACCTGTTATACAGACGCATACGAACCGTCAGCCTTCTTCAGTTGCAGATCATCAGAACTTCAGCCAGCTTCAAAGTGAACCAGTCAAAGGGGTCCGGCGAACCTGTATGACAAAAAAAGATAGAGAATACATGTATAGAAACTGAATGATGACTTACCTATTACACAGATGCATACGAACAGTCATCCTCATACAGTTGCAGATGGACAGAATGTCAGCCAGCCAGCCATAGTTGTAAACTGAGATGCAGATGTAAGGAACCTTGTCAGTCCACCTTTAGAAAGGGATTCGGTCATGGTGTCCTGCGAAAATGTATGAGAAGAAAGAGAGTCAAAACATGTATAGAAAGTGAATGATCACTTACCTGTTACAAAGCTGCATACGAACAGTCATCCTCATACAGTTGCAGATCATCAGAACTTCAGCCAGCCAAAGTTCCAGATGGAGATGCAGACAACCACATACATTTGCAGTCGTCAAATTCCTTGTTGTCTGCATCCAGCTTCAAAGTGAACCAGTCAAGGGGTCCTGCGAACCTGTATGACAAGAAAAAAAGTCAATACATGTATAGAAACTAAATGATCACTTACCTGTTACACAGATGCATACGAAAATTCAGCCTCCTACACTTGCAGATCATCAGAACTTCAACCAGCTACAAAGTGAACCAGTCAAGGGATCCTGCAAACCTGTATGAAGAGAAAAAAAGTCAATACATGTATAGAAACTGAACGATCACTTACCTGTTACACAGATGCATATGAACAGTCAGCCTCCTTCAGTTGCAGATCATCAGAACTTCAACCAGCTTCGATGTGAACCAGTCAAGGGGTCCGGTGAACCTGTATGACAAGAAAAGTCAATACATGTATAGAAACTGAATGATCACTTACCTGTTACACAGATGCATACGAACAGTCATCCTCATACAGTTGCAGATCATCAGAACTTCAGCCAGCAAAAGTTCCAGATGGAGATGCAGACAACCACATACATTTGCAGTCGTCAAATTCCTTGTTGTCTGCATCCAGCTTCAAAGTGAACCAGTCAAGGGGTCCTGCGAACCTGTATGACAAGAAAAAAAGTCAATACATGTATAGAAACTAAATGATCACTTACCTGTTACACAGATGCATACGAAAATTCAGCCTCCTACAGTTGCAGATCATCAGAACTTCAACCAGCTACAAAGTGAACCAGTCAAGGGGTCCTGCAAACCTGTATGAAGAGAAAAAAAGTCAATACATGTATAGAAACTGAATGATCACTTACCTGTTACACAGATGCATACGAACAGTCATCCTCATACACAGTTGCAGATCATCAGAACTACAGCCAGCTTCAAAGTGAACCAGTCAAAGGGGTCCGTCGAACCTGTATGACATGAAAAAAAGTCAATACATGTATAGAAACTGAATGATCACTTACCTGTTACACAGCGGTATGCGAACAGTCAGCCTCGTACAGTTGCAGATCATCAGAACTTCAGCCAGCCAAAGATCAAGATGGAGATGCAGACAACCACATACATTTGCAGTCATCAAATTCCTCGTTTTCTGCATCCAGCTTCAAAGTGAGCCAGTCGTGTGGTCCTGCGAGCCTGTATGACAAAAAAAGATAGAGAATACATGTATAGAAACTGAATGATCACTTACCTGTTACACAGCTGTATGCGAACAGTCAGCCTAATACAGTTGCAGATGAATGGAAACCCATCTAGCCAGCCACAGTTGTAAACAGTGAATCAGATGTATAGAACCTTGTTAGTCCACCTTCAGAGAGGGAGTCGATCATGGTGTCCTGCGAACCTGTATGACAAGAAAGAGAGTCAATACATGTATAGAGACTGAATGATCACTTACCTGTTATACAGACGCATACGAACCGTCAGCCTTCTCCAGTTGCAGATCATCAGAACTTCAGCCAGCTTCAAAGTGAACCAGTCAAAGGGGTCCGGCGAACCTGTATGACAAAAAAAGATAGAGAATACATGTATAGAAACTGAATGATGACTTACCTATTACACAGATGCATACGAACAGTCATCCTCATACAGTTGCAGATGGACAGAATGTCAGCCAGCCAGCCATAGTTGTAAACTGAGATGCAGATGTAAGGAACCTTGTCAGTCCACCTTTAGAAAGGGATTCGGTCATGGTGTCCTGCGAAAATGTATGAGAAGAAAGAGAGTCAAAACATGTATAGAAACTGAATGATCACTTACCTGTTACAAAGCTGCATACAAACAGTCAGCCTCATATATTTGCAGATCATCAGAACTTCAGCCAGCCAAAGTTCCAGATGGAGATGCAGACAAAGACATACGTTTGCAGTCGTCAAATCTCTTGTTGTCTTCATCCAGCTTCAAAGTGAACCAGTCAAGGGGTCCGGCGAACCTGTATGAGAAGAAAAGTCAATACATGTATAGAAACTAAATGATCACTTACATTTTACATAGATGCATACGAACAGTCAGCCTCCTACAGTTGCAGATCATCAGAATTTCAACCAGCTTCAAAGTGAACCAGTCAAGGGGTCCTGCGAACCTGTATGACAAGAAAAAAAGTCAATACATGTATAGAAACTGAATGATCACTTACCTGTTGCACAGATGCATATGAACAGTCATCCTCATACAGTTGCAGGTCCACCTTCAGAAAGGGATTCGGTCATGGTGTCCTGCAAACCTGTATGACAAAAAAGAAAGTCAATACATGTATAGAAACTGAATGATCACTTACCTGTTACACAGCTGCATACGAACAGTCAGCCTCATACAGTTGCAGATCATAAGAAAATCAGCCAGCCAAAGTTCCACATTGAAGCTGGATGCAGACAACAAAATACATTTGCAGAAGGCAAGTCCCTTGTTGTCTGCATCCAGCTTCAAAGTGAACCAGTCAAAAGGTCCTGCGAACCTGTATGAAAAGAAAAAAAATCAATACATGTATAGAAACTGAATGATCACTTACGTGTTACACAGGTGTATGCGATCAGTATGTATTAGTCAGTCTAATACAGTTGCAGATTGTCAGCACATCAGCCAGCCAAAAATTCCAGATGGAGATGCAGACAACCACATACATTTGCAGAAGGCAAGTCCCTTGTTGTCTGCATCCAGCTTCAAAGTGAGCCACTTGTGTGGTCCTGAGAGCCTGTATGACAAAAAAAGATAGAGAATACATGTACAGAATCTGAATTATCACTTACCTATTACACAGATGCATACAAACAGACACCCTCATACAGTTGCAGATTGACAGAAAGTCAGCCAGCCAGCCATAGTTGTAAACGGTGATGCAGAGATGGAGTCGATTATGTGGTTCTGCAAACCTGTATGACAAGAAAGAGAGTCAATACATGTATAGAGACTGAATGATCACTTACCTGTTGCACAGACGCATACGAACCATCAGCCTCCTCCAGTTGCAGATCATCAGAACTTCAGCCAGCTTCAAAGTGAACCAGTCAAAGGGGTCCGGCGAACTTGTATGACAAAAAAAGATAGAGAATACATGTATAGAAACTGAATGATCACTTACCTATTACACAGATGCATACGAACAGTCATCCTCATACAGTTGCAGATGGACAGAATGTCAGCCAGCCAGCCATAGTTGTAAACTGAGATGCAGATGTAAGGAACCTTGTTAGTCCACCTTTAGAAAGGGATTTGGTCATGGTGTCCTGCGAAAATGTATGAGAAGAAAGAGAGTCAAAACATGTATAGAAACTGAATGATCACTTACCTGTTACAAAGCTGCATACAAACAGTCATCCTCATACAGTTGCAGATCATCAGAACTTCAGCCAGCCAAAGTTCCAGATGGAGATGCAGACAACCACATACATTTTCAGTCGTCAAATTCCTTGTTGTCTGCATCCAGCTTCAAAGTGAACCAGTCAAGGGGTCCTGCGAACCTGTATGACAAGAAAAAAAGTCAATACATGTATAGAAACTAAATGATCACTTACCTGTTACACAGATGCATATGAAAATTCAGCCTCCTACAGTTGCAGATCATCAGAACTTCAACCTGCTTCAAAGTGAACCAGTCAAGGGGTCCGGCGAACCTGTATGAGAAGAAAAGTCAATACATGTATAGAAACTAAATGATCACTTACATTTTACATAGATGCATACGAACAGTCAGCCTCATACAGTTGCAGGTCCACCTTCAGAAAGGGATTCGGTCATGGTGTTCTGCAAACCTGTATGACAAAAAAAAAGTCAATACATGTATAGAAACTGAATGATCACTTACCTGTTACACAGCTGCATACGAACAGTCAGCCTCATACAGTTGCAGATCATAAGAACATCAGCCAGCCAAAGTTCCACATTGAAGCTGGATGCAGACAACAAAATACATTTGCAAAAGGCAAGTCCCTTGTTGTCTGCATCCAGCTTCAAAGTGAACCAGTCAAAAGGTCCTGCGAACCTGTATGAAAAGAAAAAAAGTCAATACATGTATAGAAACTGAATGATCACTTACCTGTTACGCAGCTGCATACGAACAGTCAGCCTCATACAGTTGCAGATCATAAGAACATCAGCCAGCCAAAGTTCCAGATTGAAGCTGGATGCAGACAACAAAATACATTTGCAGAAGGCAAGTCCCTTGTTGTCTGCATCCAGCTTCAAAGTGAACCAGTCAAGGGGTCCGGCGAACCTGTATGACAAAAAAAGATAGAGAATACATGTATAGAAACTGAATGATCACTTACCTATTACACAGATGCATACGAACAGTCATCCTCATACAGTTGCAGATTATCAGAACTTCAGCCAGCTTCAAAGTGAACCAGTCAAAGGGGTCCGGCGAACCTGTATGACAAAAAAAGATAGAGAATACATGTATAGAAACTGAATGATCACTTACCTATTACACAGATGCATACGAACAGTCATCCTCATACAGTTGCAGATCATCAGAACTTCAGCCAGCCAAAGTTCCAGATGGAGATGCAGACAACCACATACATTTGCAGTCGTCAAATTCCTTGTTGTCTGCATCCAGCTTCAAAGTGAACCAGTCAAGGGGTCCTGCGAACCTGTATGACAAGAAAAAAAGTCAATACATGTATAGAAACTAAATGATCACTTACCTGTTACACAGATGCATACGAAAATTCAGCCTCCTACAGTTGCAGATCATCAGAACTTAAACCAGCTACAAAGTGAACCAGTCAAGGGGTCCTGCAAACCTGTATGAAGAGAAAAAAAGTCAATACATGTACAGAAACTGAACGATCACTTACCTGTTACACAGCTGCATACGAACAATCACCCTCATACTGTTGCAGATCGACAGAAAGTCAGCCAGCCAGCCATAGTTGTAAACGGTGATGCAGATGCATAGAACCTTGTTAGACCAGCTTCAGAGAGGGAGTCGATTATGTGGTTCTGCAAACCTGTATGACAAGAAAGAGAGTAAATACATGTATAGAGACTAAATGATCACTTACATTTTACATAGATGCATACGAACAGTCAGCCTCATACAGTTGCAGGTCCACCTTCAGAAAGGGATTCGGTCATGGTGTTCTGCAAACCTGTATGACAAAAAAAAAGTCAATACATGTATAGAAACTGAATGATCACTTACCTGTTACACAGCTGCATACGAACAGTCAGCCTCATACAGTTGCAGATCATAAGAACATCAGCCAGCCAAAGTTCCACATTGAAGCTGGATGCAGACAACAAAATACATTTGCAAAAGGCAAGTCCCTTGTTGTCTGCATCCAGCTTCAAAGTGAACCAGTCAAAAGGTCCTGCGAACCTGTATGAAAAGAAAAAAAGTCAATACATGTATAGAAACTGAATGATCACTTACCTATTACACAGATGCATACGAACAGTCATCCTCATACAGTTGCAGATCATCAGAACTTCAGCCAGCCAAAGTTCCAGATGGAGATGCAGACAACCACATACATTTGCAGTCGTCAAATTCCTTGTTGTCTGCATCCAGCTTCAAAGTGAACCAGTCAAGGGGTCCTGCGAACCTGTATGACAAGAAAAAAAGTCAATACATGTATAGAAACTAAATGATCACTTACCTGTTACACAGATGCATACGAAAATTCAGCCTCCTACAGTTGCAGATCATCAGAACTTAAACCAGCTACAAAGTGAACCAGTCAAGGGGTCCTGCAAACCTGTATGAAGAGAAAAAAAGTCAATACATGTACAGAAACTGAACGATCACTTACCTGTTACACAGCTGCATACGAACAATCACCCTCATACTGTTGCAGATCGACAGAAAGTCAGCCAGCCAGCCATAGTTGTAAACGGTGATGCAGATGCATAGAACCTTGTTAGACCAGCTTCAGAGAGGGAGTCGATTATGTGGTTCTGCAAACCTGTATGACAAGAAAGAGAGTCAATACATGTATAGAGACTAAATGATCACTTACATTTTACATAGATGCATACGAACAGTCAGCCTCATACAGTTGCAGGTCCACCTTCAGAAAGGGATTCGGTCATGGTGTTCTGCAAACCTGTATGACAAAAAAAAAGTCAATACATGTATAGAAACTGAATGATCACTTACCTGTTACACAGCTGCATACGAACAGTCAGCCTCATACAGTTGCAGATCATAAGAACATCAGCCAGCCAAAGTTCCACATTGAAGCTGGATGCAGACAACAAAATACATTTGCAAAAGGCAAGTCCCTTGTTGTCTGCATCCAGCTTCAAAGTGAACCAGTCAAAAGGTCCTGCGAACCTGTATGAAAAGAAAAAAAGTCAATACATGTATAGAAACTGAATGATCACTTACCTGTTACGCAGCTGCATACGAACAGTCAGCCTCATACAGTTGCAGATCATAAGAACATCAGCCAGCCAAAGTTCCAGATTGAAGCTGGATGCAGACAACAAAATACATTTGCAGAAGGCAAGTCCCTTGTTGTCTGCATCCAGCTTCAAAGTGAACCAGTCAAGGGGTCCGGCGAACCTGTATGACAAAAAAAAGATAGAGAATACATGTATAGAAACTGAATGATCACTTACCTATTACACAGATGCATACGAACAGTCATCCTCATACAGTTGCAGATCATCAGAACTTCAGCCAGCTTCAAAGTGAACCAGTCAAAGGGGTCCGGCGAACCTGTATGACAAAAAAAGATAGAGAATACATGTATAGAAACTGAATGATCACTTACCTATTACACAGATGCATACGAACAGTCATCCTCATACAGTTGCAGATCATCAGAACTTCAGCCAGCCAAAGTTCCAGATGGAGATGCAGACAACCACATACATTTGCAGTCGTCAAATTCCTTGTTGTCTGCATCCAGCTTCAAAGTGAACCAGTCAAGGGGTCCTGCGAACCTGTATGACAAGAAAAAAAGTCAATACATGTATAGAAACTAAATGATCACTTACCTGTTACACAGATGCATATGAAAATTCAGCCTCCTACAGTTGCAGATCATCAGAACTTAAACCAGCTACAAAGTGAACCAGTCAAGGGGTCCTGCAAACCTGTATGAAGAGAAAAAAAGTCAATACATGTACAGAAACTGAACGATCACTTACCTGTTACACAGCTGCATACGAACAATCACCCTCATACTGTTGCAGATCGACAGAAAGTCAGCCAGCCAGCCATAGTTGTAAATGGTGATGCAGATGCATAGAACCTTGTTAGACCAGCTTCAGAGAGGGAGTCGATTATGTGGTTCTGCAAACCTGTATGACAAGAAAGAGAGTCAATACATGTATAGAGACTAAATGATCACTTACCTGTTACAAAGATGCATATGAACAGTCAGCCTCATATATTTGCAGATCATCAGAACTTCAACCAGCTTCAAAGTGAACCAGTCAAGGGGTCCAGCGAACCTGTATGAGAAGAAAAGTCAATACATGTATAGAAACTAAATGATCACTTACATTTTACATAGATGCATACGAACAGTCAGCCTCCTACAGTTGCAGATCATCAGAATTTCAACCAGCTTCAAAGTGAACCAGTCAAGGGGTCCTGCGAACCTGTATGACAAGAAAAAAAAGTCAATACATGTATAGAAACTGAATGATCACTTACCTGTTGCACAGATGCATACGAACAGTCATCCTCATACACAGTTGCAGATCATCAGAACTACAGCCAGCTTCAAAGTGAACCAGTCAAAGGGGACCGTCGAACCTGTATGACAAGAAAAAAAAGTCAATACATGTATAGAAACTGAATAATCACTTACCTGTTACACAGCGGTATGCGAACAGTCAGCCTCGTACAGTTGCAGATCATCAGAACTTCAGCCAGCCAAAGATCAAGATGGAGATGCAGACAACCACATACATTTGCAGTCATCAAATTCCTCGTTTTCTGCATCCAGCTTCAAAGTGAGCCAGTCGTGTGGTCCTGCGAGCCTGTATGACAAAAAAAGATAGAGAATACATGTATAGAAACTGAATGATCACTTACCTGTTACACAGCTGTATGCGAACAGTCAGCCTAATACAGTTGCAGATGAATGGAAACCCATCTAGCCAGCCACAGTTGTAAACAGTGAATCAGATGTATAGAACCTTGTTAGTCCACCTTCAGAGAGGGAGTCGATCATGGTGTCCTGCGAACCTGTATGACAAGAAAGAGAGTCAATACATGTATAGAGACTGAATGATCACTTACCTGTTATACAGACGCATACGAACCGTCAGCCTTCTTCAGTTGCAGATCATCAGAACTTCAGCCAGCTTCAAAGTGAACCAGTCAAAGGGGTCCGGCGAACCTGTATGACAAAAAAAGATAGAGAATACATGTATAGAAACTGAATGATGACTTACCTATTACACAGATGCATACGAACAGTCATCCTCATAGAGTTGCAGATGGACAGAATGTCAGCCAGCCAGCCATAGTTGTAAACTGAGATGCAGATGTAAGGAACCTTGTCAGTCCACCTTTAGAAAGGGATTCGGTCATGGTGTCCTGCGAAAATGTATGAGAAGAAAGAGAGTCAAAACATGTATAGAAAGTGAATGATCACTTACCTGTTACAAAGCTGCATACGAACAGTCATCCTCATACAGTTGCAGATCATCAGAACTTCAGCCAGCCAAAGTTCCAGATGGAGATGCAGACAACCACATACATTTGCAGTCGTCAAATTCCTTGTTGTCTGCATCCAGCTTCAATGTGAAACAGTCAAAAGGTCCTGCGAACCTGTATGAAAAGAAAAAAAGTCAATACATGTATAGAAACTGAATGATCACTTACCTATTACACAGATGCATACGAACAGTCATCCTCATACAGTTGCAGATCATCAGAACTTCAGCCAGCTCCAAAGTGAACCAGTCAAAGGGGTCCGTCGAACCTGTATGACAAGAAAAAAAGTCAATACAAGTATAGAAACTGAATGATCACTTACCTGTTACACAGATGCATACGAAAAGTCAGCCTCCTACAGTTGCAGATCATCAGAACTTCAGCCAGCTTCAAAGTGAACCAGTCAAGGGGTCCTGCGAACCTGTATGACAAGAGAAAAAGTCAATACATGTATAGAAACTAAATGATCACTTACCTGTTACACAGATGCATACGAAAATTCAGCCTCCTACAGTTGCAGATCATCAGAACTTCAACCAGCTACAAAGTGAACCAGTCAAGGGGTCTTGCAAACCTGTATGAAGAGAAAAAAAGTCAATACATGTACAGAAACTGAACGATCACTTACCTGTTACACAGCTGCATACGAACAATCACCCTCATACTTTTGTAGATCGACAGAAAGTCAGCCAGCCAGCCATAGTTGTAAACGGTGATGCAGATGCATAGAACCTTGTTAGACCAGCTTCAGAGAGGGAGTCGATTATGTGGTTCTGCGAACCTGTATGACAAGAAAAAAAGTCAATACATGTATAGAAACTGAATGATCACTTACCTGTTGCACAGATGCATACGAACAGTCATCCTCATACAGTTGCAGATCGACAGAAAGTCAGCCAGCCAGCCATAGTTGTAAACGGTGATGCAGATGCATAGAACCTTGTTAGACCAGCTTCAGAGAGGGAGTCGATTATGTGGTTCTGCAAACCTGTATGACAAGAAAGAGAGTCAATACATGTATAGAGACTAAATGATCACTTACCTGTTACAAAGATGCATATGAACAGTCAGCCTCATATATTTGCAGATCATCAGAACTTCAACCAGCTTCAAAGTGAACCAGTCAAGGGGTCCTGCAAACCTGTATGACAAGAAAGAGAGTCAATACATGTATAAAGACTTAATGATCACTTACCTGTTACACAGACGCATACGAACCGGCAGCCTTCTCCAGTTGCAGATCATCAGAACTTCAGCCAGCTTCAAAGTGAACCAGTCAAAGGGGTCCGGCGAACCTGTATGGCAAAAAAAGATAGAGAATACATGTATAGAAACTGAATGATCACTTACCTGTTACACAGATGCATACGAACAGTCATCCTCATACAGTTGCAGATCATCAGAACTTCAGCCAGCCAAAGTTCCAGATTGAAGCTGGATGCAGACAACAAAATACATTTGCAGAAGGCAAGTCCCTTGTTGTCTGCATCCAGCTTCAAAGTGAACCAGTCAAAAGGTCCTGTGAACCTGTATGAAAAGAAAAAAAGTCAATACATCTATAGAAACTGAATGATCACTTACCTGTTACACAGATGCATACGAACAGTCAGCCTCCTACAGTTGCAGATCATCAGAACTTCAGCCAGCTTCAAAGTGAACCAGTCAAAGGGGTCCGTCGAACCTGTATGACAAGAAAAAAAGTCAATACAAGTATAGAAACTGAACGATCACTTACCTGTTACACAGCTGCATACGAACAGTCACCCTCATACTGTTGCAGATCGACAGAAAGTCAGCCATCCAGCCATAGTTGTAAACGGTGATGCAGATGCATAGAACCTTGTTAGACCAGCTTCAGAGAGGGAGTCGATTATGTGGTTCTGCAAACCTGTATGACAAGAAAGAGAGTCAATACATGTATAGAGACTAAATGATCACTTACCTGTTACAAAGATGCATATGAACAGTCAGCCTCATATATTTGCAGATCATCAGAACTTCAACCAGCTTCAAAGTGAACCAGTCAAGGGGTCCTGCAAACCTGTATGACAAGAAAGAGAGTCAATACATGTATAAAGACTGAATGATCACTTACCTGTTACACAGACGCATACGAACCTTCAGCCTTCTCCAGTTGCAGATCATCAGAACTTCAGCCAGCTTCAAAGTGAACCAGTCAAAGGGGTCCGGCGAACCTGTATGGCAAAAAAAGATAGAGAATACATGTATAGAAACTGAATGATCACTTACCTGTTGCACAGATGCATACGAACAATCACCCTCATACTTTTGTAGATCGACAGAAAGTCAGCCAGCCAGCCATAGTTGTAAACGGTGATGCAGATGCATAGAACCTTGTTAAACCAGCTTCAGAGAGGGAGTCGATTATGTGGTTCTGCGAACCTGTATGACAAGAAAAAAAGTCAATACATGTATAGAAACTGAATGATCACTTACCTGTTGCACAGATGCATACAAACAGTCATCCTCATACACTTGCAGGTCCACCTTCAGAAAGGGATTCGGTCATGGTGTTCTGCAAACCTGTATGACAAAAAAGAAAGTCAATACATGTATAGAAACTGAATGATCACTTACCTGTTACACAGCTGCATACGAACAGTCAGCCTCATACAGTTGCAGATCATAAGAACATCAGCCAGCCAAAGTTCCAGATTGAAGCTGGATGCAGACAACAAAATACATTTGCAGAAGGCAAGTCCCTTGTTGTCTGCATCCAGCTTCAAAGTGAACCAGTCAAAAGGTCCTGCGAACCTGTATGAAAAGAAAAAAAATCAATACATGTATAGAAACTGAATGATCACTTACGTGTTACACAGGTGTATGCGATTAGTCAGTCTAATACAGTTGCAGATTGTAAGCACATCAGCCAGCCAAAAATTCCAGATGGAGATGCAGACAACCACATACATTTGCAGAAGGCAAGTCCCTTGTTGTCTGCATCCAGCTTCAAAGTGAGCCACTTGTGTGGTACTGCGAGCCTGTATGACAAAAAAAGATAGAGAATACATGTACAGAATCTGAATGATCACTGACCTGTTACACAGATGCATACGAACAGTCACCCACATACAGTTGCAGATCATCAGAACATCAGCCAGCCAAAAATTTCAGATGGAGATGCAAACAAACAAATACATTTGCAGTTGGCAAGTCCTTTGTTGTCTGCATCCAGCTTCAATGTGAAACAGTCAAAAGGTCCTGCGAACCTGTATGACAAGAAAAAAAGTCAATACATGTATAGAAACTAAATGATCACTTACCTGTTACACAGATGCATACGAAAATTCAGCCTCCTACAGTTGCAGATCATCAGAACTTCAACCAGCTACAAAGTGAACCAGTCAAAGGGGTCCATCGAACCTGTATGACAAGAAAAAAAGTCAGTACAAGTATAGAAACTGAACGATCACTTACCTGTTACACAGCTGCATACGAACAGTCACCCTCATACTGTTGCAGATCGACAGAAAGTCAGCCAGCCAGCCATAGTTGTAAACGGTGATGCAGATGCATAGAACCTTGTTAGACCAGCTTCAGAGAGGGAGTCGATTATGTGGTTCTGCAAACCTGTATGACAAGAAAGAGACTCAATACATGTATAGAGACTAAATGGTCACTTACCTGTTACAAAGATGCATATGAACAGTCAGCCTCATATATTTGCAGATCATCAGAACTTCAACCAGCTTCAAAGTGAACCAGTCAAGGGGTCCTGCGAACCTGTATGACAAGAAAGAAAGTCAATACATGTATAAAGACTGAATGATCACTTACCTGTTACACAGACGCATACGAACCGTCAGCCTTCTCCATTTGCAGATCATCAGAACTTCAGCCAGCTTCAAAGTGAACCAGTCAAAGGGGTCCGGCGAACCTGTATGGCAAAAAAAGATAGAGAATACATGTATAGAAAGTGAATGATCACTTACCTGTTACACAGATGCATACGAACAGTCATCCTCATACAGTTGCAGATCATCAGAACTTCAGCCAGCCAAAGTTCCAGATGGAGATGCAGACAACCACATACATTTGCAGTCGTCAAATTCCTTGTTGTCTGCATCCAGCTTCAAAGTGAACCAGTCAAAAGGTCCTGCGAACCTGTATGAAAAGAAAAAAAGTCAATACATGTATAGAAACTGAATGATCACTTACCTGTTATACAGCTGCATACGAACGGTCAGACTCCTAGAGTTGCAGATCATCAGAACTTCAACCAGCTACAAAGTGAACCAGTCAAGGGGTCCTGCAAACCTGTATGAAGAGAAAAAAAGTCAATACATGTACAGAAACTGAACGATCACTTACCTGTTACACAGCTGCATACGAACAATCACCCTCATACTGTTGCAGATCGACAGAAAGTCAGCCAGCCAGCCATAGTTGTAAACGGTGATGCAGATGCATAGAACCTTGTTAGACCAGCTTCAGAGAGGGAGTCGATTATGTGGTTCTGCAAACCTGTATGACAAGAAAGAGAGTCAATACATGTATAGAGACTAAATGATCACTTACCTGTTACACAGCTGCATACGAACAGTCAGCCTCATACAGTTGCAGATCATAAGAAAATCAGCCAGCCAAAGTTCCAGATTGAAGCTGGATGCAGACAACAAAATACATTTGCAGAAGGCCAGTCCCTTGTTGTCTGCATCCAGCGTCAAAGTGAACCAGTCAAAAGGTCCTGAGAACCTGTATGAAAAGAAAAAAAGTCAATACATGTATAGAAACTGAATGATCACTTACCTGTTACACAGCTGCATACGAAAATTCAGACTCCTACAGTTGCAGATCATCAGAACTTCAACCAGCTACAAAGTGAACCAGTCAAAGGGGTCCGTCGAACCTGTATGACAAGAAAAAAAGTCAGTACAAGTATAGAAACTGAACGATCACTTACCTGTTACACAGCTGCATACGAACAGTCACCCTCATACTGTTGCAGATCGACAGAAAGTCAGCCAGCCAGCCATAGTTGTAAACGGTGATGCAGATGCATAGAACCTTGTTAGACCAGCTTCAGAGAGGGAGTCCATTATGTGGTTCTGCAAACCTGTATGACAAGAAAGAGAGTCAATACATGTACAGAGACTAAATGGTCACTTACCTGTTACAAAGATGCATATGAACAGTCAGCCTCATATATTTGCAGATCATCAGAACTTCAACCAGCTTCAAAGTGAACCAGTCAAGGGGTCCTGCGAACCTGTATGACAAGAAAGAAAGTCAATACATGTATAAAGACTGAATGATCACTTACCTGTTACACAGACGCATACGAACCGTCAGCCTTCTCCATTTGCAGATAATCAGAACTTCAACCAGCTTCAAAGTGAACCAGTCAAAGGGGTCCGGCGAACCTGTATGGCAAAAAAAGATAGAGAATACATGTATAGAAAGTGAATGATCACTTACCTGTTACACAGATGCATACGAACAGTCATCCTCATACAGTTGCAGATCATCAGAACTTCAGCCAGCCAAAGTTCCAGATGGAGATGCAGACAACCACATACATTTGCAGTCGTCAAATTCCTTGTTGTCTGCATCCAGCTTCAAAGTGAACCAGTCAAGGGGTCCTGCGAACCTGTATGACAAGAAAAAAAGTCAATACATGTATAGAAACTAAATGATCACTTACCTGTTACACAGATGCATACGAAAATTCAGCCTCCTACAGTTGCAGATCATCAGAACTTCAACCAGCTACAAAGTGAACCAGTCAAGGGGTCCTGCAAACCTGTATGAAGAGAAAAAAAGCCAATACATGTATAGAAACTGAACGATCACTTACCTGTTACACAGCTGCATACGAACAATCACCCTCATACTGTTGCAGATCGACAGAAAGTCAGCCAGCCAGCCATAGTTGTAAACGGTGATGCAGATGCATAGAACCTTGTTAGACCAGCTTCAGAGAGGGAGTCGATTATGTGGTTATGCAAACCTGTATGACAAGAAAGAGAGTCAATACATGTATAGAGACTAAATGATCACTTACCTGTTACAAAGATGCATATGAACAGTCATCCTCATACAGGTGCAGGTCCACCTTCAGAAAGGGATTCGGTCATGGTGTCCTGCAAACCTGTATGACAAAAAAGAAAGTCAATACATGTACAGAAACTGAATGATCACTTACCTGTTACACAGCTGCATACGAACAGTCAGCCTCATACAGTTGCAGATCATAAGAAAATCAGCCAGCCAAAGTTCCAGATTGAAGCTGGATGCAGACAACAAAATACATTTGCAGAAGGCAAGTCCCTTGTTGTCTGCATCCAGCTTCAAAGTGAACCAGTCAAAAGGTCCTGCGAACCTGTATGAGAAGAAAAGTCAATACATGTATAGAAACTGAATGATCACTTACCTGTTGCACAGATGCATATGAACAGTCATCCTCATACAGTTGCAGGTCCACCTTCAGAAAGGGATTCGGTCATGGTGTCCTGCAAACCTGTATGACAAAAAAGAAAGTCAATACATGTATAGAAACTGAATGATCACTTACCTGTTACACAGCTGCATACGAACAGTCAGCCTCATACAGTTGCAGATCATAAGAACATCAGCTAGCCAAAGTTCCAGATTGAAGCTGGATGCAGACAACAAAATACATTTGCAGAAGGCAAGTCCCTTGTTGTCTGCATCCAGCTTCAAAGTGAACCAGTCAAAAGGTCCTGCGAACCTGTATGAAAAGAAAAAAAATCAATACATGTATAGAAACTGAATGATCACTTACGTGTTACACAGGTGTATGCGATCAGTATGTATTAGTCAGTCTAATACAGTTGCAGATTGTCAGCACATCAGCCAGCCAAAAATTCCAGATGGAGATGCAGACAACCACATACATTTGCAGAAGGCAAGTCCCTTGTTGTCTGCATCCAGCTTCAAAGTGAGCCACTTGTGTGGTCCTGCGAGCCTGTATGACAAAAAAAGATAGAGAATACATGTACAGAATCTGAATGATCACTGACCTGTTACACAGATGCATACGAACAGTCACCCACATACAGTTGCAGATCATCAGAACATCAGCCAGCCAAAAATTCCAGATGGAGATGCAGACAACCACATACATTTGCAGTTGGCAAGTCCTTTGTTGTCTGCATCCAGCTTCAATGTGAAACAGTCAAAAGGTCCTGCGAACCTGTATGACAAGAAAAAAAGTCAATACATGTATAGAAACTGAATGATCACTTACCTGTTATACAGCTGCATACAAACAGACACCCTCATACAGTTGCAGATTGACAGAAAGTCAGCCAGCCAGCCATAGTTGTAAACGGTGATGCAGAGATGGAGTCGATTATGTTGTTCTGCAAACCTGTATGACAAGAAAGAGAGTCAATACATGTATAGAGACTGAATGATCACTTACCTGTTGCACAGACGCATACGAACCATCAGCCTCCTCCAGTTGCAGATCATCAGAACTTCAGCCAGCTTCAAAGTGAACCAGTCAAAGGGGTCCGGCGAACTTGTATGACAAAAAAAGATAGAGAATACATGTATAGAAACTGAATGATCACTTACCTATTACACAGATGCATACGAACAGTCATCCTCATACAGTTGCAGATGGACAGAATGTCAGCCAGCCAGCCATAGTTGTAAACTGAGATGCAGATGTAAGGAACCTTGTTAGTCCACCTTTAGAAAGGGATTTGGTCATGGTGTCCTGCGAAAATGTATGAGAAGAAAGAGAGTCAAAACATGTATAGAAACTGAATGATCACTTACCTGTTACAAAGCTGCATACAAACAGTCAGCCTCATATATTTGCAGATCATCAGAACTTCAGCCAGCCAAAGTTCCAGATGGAGATGCAGACAACGACATACATTTTCAGTCGTCAAATTCCTTGTTGTCTGCATCCAGCTTCAAAGTGAACCAGTCAAGGGGTCCTGCGAACCTGTATGACAAGAAAAAAAGTCAATACATGTATAGAAACTAAATGATCACTTACCTGTTACACAGATGCATACGAAAATTCAGCCTCCTACAGTTGCAGATCATCAGAACTTCAACCTGCTTCAAAGTGAACCAGTCAAGGGGTCCGGCGAACCTGTATGAGAAGAAAAGTCAATACATGTATAGAAACTAAATGATCACTTACATTTTACATAGATGCATACGAACAGTCAGCCTCATACAGTTGCAGATCATAAGAACATCAGCCAGCCAAAGTTCCACATTGAAGCTGGATGCAGACAACAAAATACATTTGCAAAAGGCAAGTCCCTTGTTGTCTGCATCCAGCTTCAAAGTGAACCAGTCAAAAGGTCCTGCGAACCTGTATGAAAAGAAAAAAGTCAATACATGTATAGAAACTGAATGATCACTTACCTGTTACGCAGCTGCATACGAACAGTCAGCCTCATACAGTTGCAGATCATAAGAACATCAGCCAGCCAAAGTTCCAGATTGAAGCTGGATGCAGACAACAAAATACATTTGCAGAAGGCAAGTCCCTTGTTGTCTGCATCCAGCTTCAAAGTGAACCAGTCAAGGGGTCCGGCGAACCTGTATGACAAAAAAAGATAGAGAATACATGTATAGAAACTGAATGATCACTTACCTATTACACAGATGCATACGAACAGTCATCCTCATACAGTTGCAGATTATCAGAACTTCAGCCAGCTTCAAAGTGAACCAGTCAAAGGGGTCCGGCGAACCTGTATGACAAAAAAAGATAGAGAATACATGTATAGAAACTGAATGATCACTTACCTATTACACAGATGCATACGAACAGTCATCCTCATACAGTTGCAGATCATCAGAACTTCAGTCAGCCAAAGTTCCAGATGGAGATGCAGACAACCACATACATTTGCAGTCGTCAAATTCCTTGTTGTCTGCATCCAGCTTCAAAGTGAACCAGTCAAGGGGTCCTGCGAACCTGTATGACAAGAAAAAAAGTCAATACATGTATAGAAACTAAATGATCACTTACCTGTTACACAGATGCATACGAAAATTCAGCCTCCTACAGTTGCAGATCATCAGAACTTAAACCAGCTACAAAGTGAACCAGTCAAGGTGTCCTGCAAACCTGTATGAAGAGAAAAAAAGTCAATACATGTACAGAAACTAAACGATCACTTACCTGTTACACAGCTGCATACGAACAATCACCCTCATACTGTTGCAGATCGACAGAAAGTCAGCCAGCCAGCCATAGTTGTAAACGGTGATGCAGATGCATAGAACCTTGTTAGACCAGCTTCAGAGAGGGAGTCGATTATGTGCTTCTGCAAACCTGTATGACAAGAAAGAGAGTCAATACATGTATAGAGACTAAATGATCACTTACATTTTACATAGATGCATACGAACAGTCAGCCTCATACAGTTGCAGGTCCACCTTCAGAAAGGGATTCGGTCATGGTGTCCTGCAAACCTGTATGACAAAAAAAAAGTCAATACATGTATAGAAACTGAATGATCACTTACCTGTTACACAGCTGCATACGAACAGTCAGCCTCATACAGTTGCAGATCATAAGAACATCAGCCAGCCAAAGTTCCACATTGAAGCTGGATGCAGACAACAAAATACATTTGCAGAAGGCAAGTCCCTTGTTGTCTGCATCCAGCTTCAAAGTGAACCAGTCAAGGGGTCCGGCGAACCTGTATGACAAAAAAAAGATAGAGAATACATGTATAGAAACTGAATGATCACTTACCTATTACACAGATGCATACGAACAGTCATCCTCATACAGTTGCAGATCATCAGAACTTCAGCCAGCTTCAAAGTGAACCAGTCAAAGGGGTCCGGCGAACCTGTATGACAAAAAAAAGATAGAGAATACATGTATAGAAACTGAATGATCACTTACCTATTACACAGATGCATACGAACAGTCATCCTCATACAGTTGCAGATCATCAGAACTTCAGCCAGCCAAAGTTCCAGATGGAGATGCAGACAACCACATACATTTGCAGTCGTCAAATTCCTTGTTGTCTGCATCCAGCTTCAAAGTGAACCAGTCAAGGGGTCCTGCGAACCTGTATGACAAGAAAAAAAGTCAATACATGTATAGAAACTAAATGATCACTTACCTGTTACACAGATGCATACGAAAATTCAGCCTCCTACAGTTGCAGATCATCAGAACTTAAACCAGCTACAAAGTGAACCAGTCAAGGGGTCCTGCAAACCTGTATGAAGAGAAAAAAAGTCAATACATGTACAGAAACTGAACGATCACTTACCTGTTACACAGCTGCATACGAACAATCACCCTCATACTGTTGCAGATCGACAGAAAGTCAGCCAGCCAGCCATAGTTGTAAACGGTGATGCAGATGCATAGAACCTTGTTAGACCAGCTTCAGAGAGGGAGTCGATTATGTGGTTCTGCAAACCTGTATGACAAGAAAGAGAGTCAATACATGTATAGAGACTAAATGATCACTTACCTGTTACACAGATGCATACGAAAATTCAGCCTCCTACACTTGCACATCATCAGAACTTCAACCGGCTACAAAGTGAACCAGTCAAGGGGTCCTGCAAACCTGGATGAAGAGAAAAAAAGTCAATACATGTATAGAAACTGAATGATCACTTACCTGTTACACAGCTGTATGCGAACAGTCAGCCTAATACAGTTGCAGATGAATGGAAACCCATCTAGCCAGCCACAGTTGTAAACAGTGAATCAGATGTATAGAACCTTGTTAGTCCACCTTCAGAGAGGGAGTCGATCATGGTGTCCTGCGAACCTGTATGACAAGAAAGAGAGTCAATACATGTATAGAGACTGAATGATCACTTACCTTTTACACAGATGCATATGAACAGTCATCCACATACAGTTGCAGATGGACAGAAGGTGAGCCAGCCATCGTTGTAAACTGAGATGCAGATGTAAAGAACCTTGTTAGTCCACATTTAGAAAGGGATTCGGTCATGGTGTCCTGCGAACCTGTATGACAAAAAAAGATAGAGAATACATATATAAAAACTGAATGATCACTGTATGCGAACAGTCAACCTCCTACAGTTGCAGATCATCAGAACTTCAGCCAGCCAAAGTTCCAGATGGTACAATTGTAGTCGTCAAATCCCTTGTTGTCTGCATCCAGCTTCAAATTGAGCCAGTCATGTGGTCCTGCGAGCCTGTATGACAAAAAAAGATAGAGAATACATGTATAGAAACTGAATGATCACTTACCTGTTACACAGCTGTATGCGAACAGTCAGCCTCATACAGTTGCAGATGGACGGAAACCCAACTAGCCAGCCATAGTTGTAAACAGTGAATCAGATGTATAGAACCTTGTTAGTCCACCTTACGAGAGGGAGTCGATCATGGTGTCCTGCGAACCTGTATGACAAGAAAGAGAGTCAATACATGTATAGAAACTGAAAGATCACTTACCTGTTATAAAGATGCATACGAACAGTCAGCCTCATATATTTGCAGATCATCAGAACTTCAGCCAGCCAAAGTTCCAGATGGAGATGCAGACAACCACATTCATTTGCAGTCGTCAAATCCCTTGTTGTCTGCATCCAGCTTCAAAGTGAACCAGTCAAGGGGTCCTGCGATCCTGTATGACAAGAGAGTCAATACATGTATAGAAACTGAATGATCACTTACCTGTTATACAGCTGCATACGAATAGTCACCCTCATACAGTTGCAGATCGACAGAAAGTCAGACAGCCAGCCATAGTTGTAAACTGAGATGCAGATGCAAAGATCCTTGTTAATCCACCTTCAGAAAGGGATTCGATCAGGGTGTCCTGCGAACCTGTATGACAAAAAAGAGAGTCAATACATGTATAGAAACTGAATGACCACTTACCTGTTACAGAGCTGTATGCGAACAGTCAGCCTAATACAGTTGCAGATGGACGGAAACCCAACTAGCCAGCCATAGTTGTAAACAGTGAACCAGATGTATAGAACCTTGTTAGTCCACCTTCAGAGAGGGAGTCGATCATGGTGTCCTGCGAACCTGTATGACAAGAAAGAGAGTCAATACATGTATAGAAACTGAAAGATCACTTACCTGTTATAAAGATGCATACAAACAGTCAGCCTCATATATTTGCAGATCATCAGAACTTCAGCCAGCCAAAGTTCCAGATGGAGATGCAGACAACCACATTCATTTGCAGTCGTCAAATCCCTTGTTGTCTGCATCCAGCTTCAAAGTGAACCAGTCAAGGGGTCCTGCGAACCTGTATGACAAGAAAGAGAGTCAATACATGTATAGAAACTGAATGATCACTTACCTGTTATACAGCTGCATACGAGTAGTCACCCTCATACAGTTGCAGATCGACAGAAAGTCAGCCAGACAGCCATAGTTGTAAACGGTGATGCAGATACATAGAACCTTGTTAGTCCACCTTCAGAAAGGAATTCGGTCATGGGGTCCTGCAAACCTGTATGACAAGAAAGAGTCAATACATGTATAGAAACTGAATGATCACTTACCTGTTATACAGCTGCATACGAATAGTCACCCTCATACAGTTGCAGATCGACAGAAAGTCAGACAGCCAGCCATAGTTGTAAACTGAGATGCAGATGCAAAGAACCTTGTTAATCCACCTTCAGAAAGGGATTCGATCAGGGTGTCCTGCGAACCTGTATGACAAAAAAGAGAGTCAATACATGTATAGAAACTGAATGACCACTTACCTGTTACAGAGCTGTATGCGAACAGTCAGCCTAATACAGTCGCAGATGGAAGGAAACCCAACTAGCCAGCCATAGTTGTAAACAGTGAACCAGATGTATAGAACCTTGTTAGTCCCCCTTCAGAGAGGGAGTCGATCATGGTGTCCTGCGAACCTGTATGTCAAGAAAGAGACTCAATACATGTATACAAAATTGAATGATCACTTACTTGTTACAAAGCTGCATACGAACAGTCACCCTCATACAGTTGCAGATCATCAGAACTTCAGCCAGCTTCAAAGTGAACCAGTCAAAGGGGTCCGTCGAACCTGTATGACAAGAAAAAAAGTCAATACAGGTATAGAAACTGAACGATCACTTACCTGTTACACAGCTGCATATGAACAGTCACCCTCATACTGTTGCAGATCGACAAAAAGTCAGCCAGCCAGCCATAGTTGTAAACAGTGATGCAGATGCATAGAACCTTGTTAGACCAGCTTCAGAGAGGGAGTCGATTATGTGGTTCTGCAAACCTGTATGACAAGAAAGAGAGTCAATACATGTATAGAGACTAAAGGATCACTTACCTGTTACAAAGATGCATATGAACAGTCAGCCTCATATATTTGCAGATCATCAGAACTTCAACCAGCTTCAAAGTGAACCAGTCAAGGGGTCCAGCGAACCTGTATGACAAGAAAAGTCAATATATGTATAGAAACTAAATGATCACTTACATTTTACATAGATGCATACGAACAGTCAGCCTCCTACAGTTGCAGATCATCAGAATTTCAACCAGCTTCAAAGTGAACCAGTCAAGGGGTCCTGCAAACCTGTATGACAAGAAAAAAAGTCAATACATGTATAGAAACTGAATGATCACTTACCTGTTACACAGATGCATACGAACGGTCATCCTCATACAGTTGCAGGTCCACCTTCAGAAAGGGATTTGGTCATGGTGTCCTGCAAACCTGTATGACAAAAAAGAAAGTCAATACATGTATAGAAACTGAATGATCACTTACCTGTTACACAGCTGCATACGAAAAGGCAGCCTCATACAGTTGCAGATCATAAGAAAATCAGCCAGCCAAAGTTCCAGATTGAAGCTGGATGCAGACAACAAAATACATTTGCAGAAGGCAAGTTCCTTGTTGTCTGCATCCAGCTTCAAAGTGAACCAGTCAAAAGGTCCTGCGAACCTGTATGAAAAGAAAAAAAGTCAATACATGTATAGAAACTGAATGATCACTTACCTGTTACACAGCTGCATACGAACAGTCAGACTCCTAGAGTTGCAGATCATCAGAACTTCAGCCAGCTTCAAAGTGAACCAGTCAAAGGGGTCCGTCGAACCTGTATGACAAAAAAAAAGTCAATACAGGTATAGAAACTGAACGATCACTTACCTGTTACACAGCTGCATATGAACAGTCACCCTCATACTGTTGCAGATCGACAAAAAGTCAGCCAGCCAGCCATAGTTGTAAACGGTGATGCAGATGCATAGAACCTTGTTAGACCAGCTTCAGAGAGGGAGTCGATTATGTGGTTCTGCAAACCTGTATGACAAGAAAGAGAGTCAATACATGTATAGAGACTAAATGATCACTTACCTGTTACAAAGATGCATATGAACAGTAAGCCTCATATATTTGCAGATCATCAGAACTTCAACCAGCTTCAAAGTGAACCAGTCAAGGGGTCCTGCGAACCTGTATGACAAGAAAGAGAGTCAATACATGTATAAAGACTGAATGATCACTTACCTGTTACAAAGACGCATACGAACCATCAGCCTTCTCCAGTTTCAGATCATCAGAACTTCAGCCAGCTTCAAAGTGAACCAGTCAAAGGGGTCCGGCGAACCTGTATGGCAAAAAAAGATAGAGAATACATGTTTAGAAACTAAATGATCACTTACCTGTTACACAGATGCATACGAAAATTCAGCCTCCTACAGTTGCAGATCATCAGAACTTCAACCAGCTACAAAGTGAACCAGTCAAGGGGTCCTGCAAACCTGTATGAAGAGAAAAAAAGTCAATACATGTATAGAAACTGAACGATCACTTACCTGTTACACAGATGCATACGAACAGTCAGCCTCCTACAGTTGCAGATCATCAGAACTTCAACCAGCTTCAAAGTGAACCAGTCAAGGGGTCCGGTGAACCTGTATGACAAGAAAAGTCAATACATGTATAGAAACTAAATGATCACTTACCTGTTACAAAGATGCATATGAACAGTCAGCCTCCTTCAGTTGCAGATCATCAGAACTTCAACCAGCTTCGATGTGAACCAGTTAAGGGGTCCGGTGAACCTGTATGACAAGAAAAGTCAATACATGTATAGAAACTGAATGATCACTTACCTGTTACACAGCTGCATACGAACAGTCAGCCTAATACAGATGCAGATGGACGGAAACCCAACTAGCCAGCCATAGTTGTAAACAGTGAATCAGATGTATAGAACCTTGTTAGTCCACCTTCAGAGAGGGAGTCGATCATGGTGTCCTGCAAACCTGTATGACAAGAAAGAGAGTCAATACATGTATAGAAACTGAATGATCACTTACCTGTTACACAGCTGCATACAAACAGTCAGCCTCATACAGTTGCAGATCATCAGAATATCAGCCAGCCAAAGTTCCAGATGGAGATGCAGACAACCATATACATTTGCTGAAGGCAAATTGATACATATGTTTCCTTTTGTTCCAAAGATTGTTATAACTCAATTTCTCATCTATGATTACAAACACAGACATAGTCTCGATACTGCAGGGTTTGAAATATGAGCAAATGATACTAATATTATGTTAATACAAGTAGAGAAATGGCAGAACAAATTATTTGAATCGAGTAAATCAATACTTACCTGACTTACCTGTGTGACTGGGTAGGGACAATAATTCCTAGAGTAGCACCTTCTCAATGTTACCGGAAAGCAAGACAGATCCCAGGCAGCGCAGGTGAAGCCTTTCTAGGTGGTAGAGGACCGGACGTCAAACCTGCAGTCAGCAGTGGAGCGCAAAAAGTCTGCTGAATGGCTTGTTCCTTCGATTCTGGCGTCTGTCTTCTTCCTAACAGTGTCTCTCCACGGCCATCATGTTTCCTGAGAATAAACACAGAGGTTAGTAAAGCAAAGCAATGTAAAGGAACACACATAGTCGATAGCACAAGGATTGACACTGGCTAAAAAACAAGCCAAAGCTAATAAAATAATAATAAAAAATGACTAGGATTAACAAGCAACATGAGAGTTAGCAAACAGCAGAGGAGAAGACCCATCAGCCTAGATCGACAGACAGAGCGTTGTGGTTTGACAGGAAAGCAACCCACAGAAACTTACTAAACTCAGTTAACATGTCTGCGCCGAATCTCACCCCCCATACCCAATCTCACCACTTTCACTGGTGGTACTATTTCCACATATTTCTAAGACTAGGAGAAGCTGCATTTCAAAGAACAAAGATCATACAAGAGAACACATATAACAGTATGACACATGTGAATTTCATGACAAACAGCTTTCAGGGTCTCCTCAGAAAACGCTAGCAAATTAAATTTCACTTAAGTTTTTTCACTTAAGAGCTCAGTCAAGTTAGTTTGATATTGGATCAGCAGATATTCACTTCTTTTCTTCTCTCACTCACAAGGTCTTAAAATCTCAGATTTTTTTGAAACGATGGAGAACAGAAACTACAATCATTATATTTCCTCAACATTTCCAGTCTTATAATCAAAATAGCCAGAATTCCTGCAGCAGGTGCTGTAGATGGTAAAAGCCTGTCTATAAAGTGCGGAAACCTAAAACTCTCACAGAGAGAAGTGATGGTTATTTACATTAAAAATATGTTAAACAAATATATTATACCAATAGGCCTTAGCGTGACACAACTTACACTTAAACTCACACTCGCACTTAAACTGGTGTAAAGCCCTTGCGAAAAAGGGAGGGGCTTAGTTAGGGGTGAAATACAGGTGAACAGCTTGGAGAGCGTCCAAAGTTCTCAGTTCTGTGGGAGTCAGCACAATCAGCTCTGCAGGTGTCAGCACTTTTTTTAACTGCATCATGATGAGTATGGAAAATGTGGAGTCCATAAAAACAATTCAAAACATAGGAGTTATAGTGTGTATATAATATATATATATATATATTTATTTATTTATTTTTATTTATTTTTTTTTTTTTTCTTCAATATACTGCCACATAGGAGACGGAGCAGGAATTACCAAAAAAAAAAAAAAAAACATGCCATTTGTCTCAACACTAGAGTCATATGGGTGCCAGCTGTGGCTTCAAGTAGGCCTAAGTTGTAGGATTTGTTTTATGCCACAACAGGCCCAATGAAACCTAAAGAACCAGTACATCAGGCCCAATGAGACCATAAGCATATGACAACATGCCCAAATGAGAACTTAGGAACATGAAAAAAGGCCCAATGAAACCTAAAGAACCAGCACAACAGGCCCAATGAGTCCATAAGCACATGACAACAGGCCCAATGAGACCATAAGCACATGACAACAGGCCCAAATGAGAACTTAGGAACATGAAAATAGGCCCAATGAGACCTAAAAAAACAGCACAACAGGCCCGATGACACTAGTGATGCATATTTTTTTTTTTCTTCAATATACTGCCAAATAGGAGACGGAGCAGGAATTACCAAGAAAAGAAAAAAAACATGCCATTTGTCTCAACACTAGAGTCATATGGGTGCCAGCTGTGGCTTCAAGTAGGCCTAAGTTGTAGGATTTGTTTTATGCCACAACAGGCCCGATGAGACCTAAAGAACCAGCACAACAGGCCCAATAAGACCATAAGCACATGACAACAGGCCCAAATGAGAATTTAGAAACATGAAAACAGGCCCAATAAGACCTAAAGAAACAGCACAACAGGTCCGATGAGACTAGTGATGCACCCATACGATAATACAATTGGATATCGGTCCTGATATTAGCAATGTATATATATATAGGAAGTACAAATAGAGAAACAAACAAAGATCAAGAAAAAAGAGAAGCTTTCTGCAAAAGCACAACAGCACACAACCTCATGCATAAAACATACACAAACCTTGACAAAATATACAAAGAATTGAAGGATTGCAAACTTACCATGAGTATTAAAACCTAAAGTTCCTTCATTCAGTCTTCATTACAGTGAGGTCTGAAGTGAGCCTCAACTAAATCTCATTGATACTGCTCGGTTCCCTTCTTTTGGCTTGTAACCTGGCCTATTTTCAATATACTGCCACATAGTGGACGGAGTAGGAATTACCAAGAAAAAAAACATGCCATTTGTCTCAACACTGGAGTCATATGGGTGCCAGCTATGGCTTCAAGTAGGCCTAAGTTGTAGGATTTGTTTTATGCCACAACAGGCCCAACGAGACCTAAAGAACCAGCACAACAGGCCCAATAAGACCATAAGCACATGACAACAGGCCCAAATGAGAATTTAGCAACATGAAAACAGGCCCAATGAAACCTAAAGAACCAGTACATCAGGCCCAATGAGACCATAAGCATATGACAACATGCCCAAATGAGAACTTAGGAACATGAAAAAAGGCCCAATGAAACCTAAAGAACCAGCACAACAGGCCCAATGAGTCCATAAGCACATGACAACAGGCCCAATGAGACCATAAGCACATGACAACAGGCCCAAATGAGAACTTAGGAACATGAAAATAGGCCCAATGAGACCTAAAAAAACAGCACAACAGGCCCGATGACACTAGTGATGCATATTTTTTTTTTTCTTCAATATACTGCCACATAGGAGACGGAGCAGGAATTACCAAGAAAAGAAAAAAAACATGCCATTTGTCTCAACACTAGAGTCATATGGGTGCCAGCTGTGGCTTCAAGTAGGCCTAAGTTGTAGGATTTGTTTTATGCCACAACAGGCCCGATGAGACCTAAAGAACCAGCACAACAGGCCCAATAAGACCATAAGCACATGACAACAGGCCCAAATGAGAATTTAGCAACATGAAAACAGGCCCAATGAAACCTAAAGAACCAGTACATCAGGCCCAATGAGACCATAAGCATATGACAACATGCCCAAATGAGAACTTAGGAACATGAAAAAGGCCCAATGAAACCTAAAGAACCAGCACAACAGGCCCCATGAGACTAGTGAGAAACACAAACCTTGACAAAATATACAAAGAATTGAAGGATTGCAAACTTACCATGAGTATTAAAACCTAAAGTTCCTTCATTCAGTCTTCATTACAGTGAGGTCTGAAGTGAGCCTCAACTAAATCTCTTTGATACTGCTCGGTTCCCTTCTTTTGGCTTGTAACCTGGCCTATTTTCAATATACTGCCACATAGTGGACGGAGTAGGAATTACCAAGAAAAAAACATGCCATTTGTCTCAACACTGGAGTCATATGGGTGCCAGCTATGGCTTCAAGTAGGCCTAAGTTGTAGGATTTGTTTTATGCCACAACAGGCCCAATGAGACCTAAAGAACCAGCACAACAGGCCCAATAAGACCATAAGCACATGACAACAGGCCCAAATGAGAATTTAGCAACATGAAAAAAGGCCCAATGAAACCTAAAGAACCAGCACAACAGGCCCAATGAGTCCATAAGCACATGACAACAGGCCCAATTAGACCATAAGCACATGACAACAGGCCCAAATGAGAACTTAGGAACATGAAAATAGGCCCAATGAGACCTAAAAAAACAGCACAACAGGCCCGATGACACTAGTGATGCATATTTTTT
Source organism: Salminus brasiliensis (assembly GCF_030463535.1). NCBI lineage: Eukaryota > Metazoa > Chordata > Actinopteri > Characiformes > Bryconidae > Salminus > Salminus brasiliensis. Next base: position 12,423,968 of record NC_132893.1, on the reverse strand, counting down.
TTTTCTTCAATATACTGCCACATAGGAGACGGAGCAGGAATTACCAAGAAAAGAAAAAAAACATGCCATTTGTCTCAACACTAGAGTCATATGGGTGCCAGCTGTGGCTTCAAGTAGGCCTAAGTTGTAGGATTTGTTTTATGCCACAACAGGCCCGATGAGACCTAAAGAACCAGCACAACAGGCCCAATAAGACCATAAGCACATGACAACAGGCCCAAATGAGAATTTAGCAACATGAAAACAGGCCCAATGAAACCTAAAGAACCAGTACATTAGGCCCAATGAGACCATAAGCATATGACAGCATGCCCAAATGAGAACTTAGGAACATGAAAAAAGGCCCAATGAAACCTAAAGAACCAGCACAACAGGCCCAATGAGTCCATAAGCACATGACAACAGGCCCAATGAGACCATAAGCACATGACAACAGGCCCAAATGAGAACTTAGGAACATGAAAATAGGCCCAATGAGACCTACAAAAACAGCACAACAGGCCCGATGACACTAGTGATGCACCTATCAGATAAAAGGATTGGATATTGGTCCCGATATTAGCAATGCTTGCTTCCCTTTGGTCTCACTGGACTTCACATTTCAAAATAAAACTCCTGAGCCAACACTGCTAAATACATGAATAACAAATCAATACACATAACTAATCATCAAAATTTGTGATTATTTTGTTAATAGTCATATCTCTTATAAAGACATGTTAGAATAGCCTAGTATCTTTTGAAAATAACTAAATCTGGCATGTGTGACTGTCTCCTATTAATCCTTCATCATTATAAGGAAAATTCTATATATATACAGTGGGGAAAAAAGTATTTAGTCATTTACCAATTGTGCAAGTTCTCCCACTTAATAAAATGAGAGAGGCCTGTAATTTACATCATAGGTAGTCATTACCTGTAGGCACTCATTAACTGTATTAATGGCACCTGTTTGAACTCGTTAACAGTATAAAAGACACCTGCCCACAACCTCAAACAGTCACACTCCAAACTCCACTATGGTGAAGACCAAAGAGCTGTCGAAGGACACCAGAAACAAAATTGTAGACCTGCACCGGGCTGGGAAGACTAATTCTGCAATAGGCAAGCAGCTTGGTGTGAAGAAATCTACTGTGGGAGCAATAATCAGAAAATGAAAGACCTACAAGACCATTGCTAATCTCCCTCGATCAGGGGCTCCACGCAAGATCTCAGCCTGTGGGGTCAAAATGATCACAAGAACGGTGAGCAAAAATCCCAGAACCACACGGGGGGGGCCTAGTGAATGACCTGCAGAAAGCTGGGACCAACGTTACAAAGGCTACCGTCAGTAACACCCTATGCCGTCAGGGACTCAGATCTTGCAGTGCCAGACGTGTTCCCCTGCTTAAGCCAGTACATATCCGGGCGCATCTGAAGTTTGCTAGAGAGCATTTGGATGTTCCAGAAGAGTATTGGGAGAATGTCTTATGGTCAGATGAAATCAAAGTAGAACTGTTTGGTACAAACACAACTCGTTGTGTTTGGAGGAGAGTGAATGCTGAGTTGCATCCAAAGAACACCTTACCAACTGTGAAGCATGGGGGTGGCAACATCATGCTTTGGGTGCTGTTTCTCTGCAAAGGAACTAGGACGACTGGTCCGTGTACATGAAAGAATGAATGGGGCCATGTATTGTGAGATTTTGAGTGCAAACCTCCTTCCATCAGCAAGGGCATTGAGGATGAAACGTGGCTCGGTTTTTCAGCATGACCATGATCCCAAGCACCCTGCCAGGGCAACAAAGGAGTGGCTTCGTAAGAAGCATTTTAAGGTCCTGGAGTGGCCTAGCCAGTCTCCAGATCTCAACCCCATAGAAAACCTTTGGAGGGAGTTGAAAGTCCGGGTTGCCCGCTGACAGCCCCAAAACATCACTGCTCTAGAGGAGATCTGCATGGAGGAATGGGCCAACATACCAGCAACGGTGTGTGCCAACCTTGTGAAGACTTACAGAAAACGTTTGACCTCTGTCATTGCCAACAAAGGATATATAACAAAGTATTGAGATGAACTTTTGTTATTGACCAAATACTTATTTTCCACCATTATTTGCAAATACATTCTTTAAAAATCAGACAATGTGATTTTCTGAATTTTTTTTTCTCATTTTGTCTCTCATAGTTGAGGTCTACCTAAGATATCAATTACAGGCCTCTCTCATCTTTTTAAGTGGGAGAACTTACACTGTGGGGGGCAAAAAAGTATTTAGTCAGTCACCAATTGTGCATGTATGTGTGTGTATATATATATATATATATATATATATATATATATATACACACAGACGCGTCTGCATCTTTGTAAACAACAGGTAGTGTCCAGACACAGACTATTGAAAAACACTGCTCTGACATAGAACTGCTAAACTGCTTATGGTGAAGTGCAGAACCTTTTATCTGCCAAGAAAGTTCAATGCTGTGTTTATCCTTGCTGTTTCCATTCAGTCACGTGCGAACTCAGCGACGGTGCTGGGGCTGCTGCATAATGCAATCAGCAAACAAGATGCCGCACATTCGGACGCTGTGTTCATTGTCGCCGGCAGTTTTAACCACAGCAACCTGAGGACTGTCATCCCCGTATACCATTATCACGTGACCTAGTGTGGAATGAAGAAACTGATCTGGTAAGCACCAGGACTGCTTTGACAAAGCAAACTGGGATGTCTTCAGAACTGCTACTGTACTGTTGACTTAGAAGAATATGCCTCTGGAGTAACCAGCTACATCAGCACCTACATAGAAACCACTGTTCCCACAAAGCACTGCATCTTCAGTTTCGAGATGGTGCCCACCGTGGCAGACTTACTAGTTTAAAAAAGTTCATTGTTCAAACACTTATTTTTATATATCTGTTTAGTCATTTACTGCGTCGTAAGCCTCCTACCCACTTCCACAGCCAGAACTAGAAAAAAATGATTTCCTCAGCAAATTGTACAAACTGGACAAAAATACTAAAAGAAATACTCCCAATTATAATCAGACCTCTTTTAACAATGGTAATTGCATCCCTTAGCTTGGGGCATGTACACAAAACCCTTATATTAGCAGTCATAAAACCTTTAATCAAGAAACTAAATCTTGATCCTAGTGTATTTCTAATTACAGACCCATCATATGGATATACTTTTATATCCAAGATATTAGAAAAAGCTGTGACCCAACAATTCTTATACATGAGTAAAAATGACATGTATGTGAAATTTCAATCTGGATTCAGATCCCATCATAGCACTGAGACAACCCTAGTCTCTAATCAAAGCTACATATCTTTATTAGCCCTGCTAAGCCTCAGTGCAGCATTTGATACTATTCTCTGAGAAAGATTAGAGAACATGGTTGGAATTACAGGAACAGCTCTAACGTGGTTCAAATCATATCTAACCAGGCGCTATCAGTTCATGAAGGTAAAAGATTTATCTTCAAATTACATAAAAGTAAGATATGGAGTTCTGCAAGGCTCTATTTTAGGACCACTATTACTTACATTATACAAGTTACCACTGCAATCAGTTATAAGCAGACATGGTGTTAATTTCTATTGTTATGCAGATGACACACAGCTCTATATATCAGCCAAAGCTGACGATAAATCTAGATTATTGAAAATTGAGGACTGTGTAAAGGATATTAAACTCTGAATGTCACATAACTTCCTTCTTCTTAACAGTAACAAAACCGAGGTTCTCCTTTTAGGTCCAGGGACCTCAATAAACTTCACCTAGTTCAAAACACTGCAGCCAGGGTCTTTACTAAAACTAGAAAATTTAACCATATTAGTCCAGCTCTATCAGCACTGCATTGGCTCCCAGTTAAATTTCGTATTGACTACAAATAAATCTTCTATTAACACACAAAACTCTACATGGCCTCGCTCCTGAGTACCTTATTACATATTCTGAACCATCAAGATTACTTAGATCTCAGGGTGCTGGCTTCTTAGTAGTTCCCTTCCACTCTGGAATAACCTTCCAGATAATGCTCAGGACTCAAACACAGTCTACATTTTTAAATCTAGGCTGAAAACTAATCTTTTGGTAAGTAACGTTTCCCCTTAGATTAAGGTTGTAGGTCCAGGGGTTCACAGACACAGGGAATTGTAGTATACTGAGATGCTCAGTATACCTGGCTCTACCCAGTCACACCAGCCAGGTAAGTGTACTAAATAATGAGCAGGTAAGTGATCTATACCATTTTAATAAGTCAGCCTGCCATTTTTCTGCTTGTATTTCAGCATGTACAATTTCCATGTCTTTTCCTCATAACAGTGCAAATAAACAATTCAATATTGAGACTGTGTCTGTCCCATGTGTAACTTATATTTAAAAAAGCCAGAAAAACTGTTTTAACAACCTCATTAGAATTAAAACAAGCCTGTCCATCCCTCAGAGCAACAGCAACTACCACATTAAATTAGGACTGTTAAATAACAGACTGCTAGCACCTAAATCAGTTATTGTAAATGACATTATTACTGACAATTGGCTTATTGCACCATGTCTCTGTGAGACATGGGTTAAACCTGATGAATATATACATTTAAATGAGTGAGAATAGCATTTAAATAATGCTTTAGGCTTCAATCAAAATGTTATAGGCCACACCCACTCATGTATCCATACTAGACTTGGTATTAACGATGGGTATTGAGGCAGAAAATATAGTTCGCTTTTCTCAACATGACTCAATATCTGATCATTATCTAATCATGTTTGAAATAGTTCTTAACCAGAATATCTATCACCCGCCTGCTGTATTAGCAAACATACAACAACAACTGCAACAGCGAATGTGTTTATTAATAACCCCCTTGTCTTAACCATCTCCTCCCTATTACATTCTAAAGATCTGGAGCATGTGACTGAAAATGTACACTCTGTCTTCTGCTCTAATCTTGACAGTGTTGCGCCAATTAGGATAAAACAAATTAGGCAAAAAAGATCTGTGGTATAATGATCACACACGCATGTTAAAACAAACCGCTCGTAGCTATGAACGTAAATATCGACACACAAAACTAGAGTGCTTCCGACTCATAGCATCATCATCATCATCATCATCAGCCTAGTCTTGCAGACTACAAAAAAGTCCAAATTAAAAACAAATCTCAGTATTTTTCCGCTCTCATTGAGAAAAACGAAGACAACCCAAGATTCATTTTTTTAATACTGTGACTAAACTTACCAACAAAACAAACTAGCTCAATGAACCCTGCTGAAAATAGTAGCAACGACTTCATGAAATCTTTGATGATAAAATAAAGAATATTAGACTAAAAATCCAATGTCATTCCCAAACCACAGTGGTAGACAATGATGAATGCTGCACCAGCTCCACAACATACCTACAGTACTTTGGCTCATTTATAGAAGAAGACTTGCTCAATATAATGAATTAATCTAAATCAACATCATGTATATTAGATCCGGTACCAACACTGTTGTTTAAACAGGCATTGCCAACGGTTGGTAAACCATTCATTGACATAGTTAATGCATCTCTTGGTATGGGCTTTGTACCTAAATCTCTGGCAATTGGCAATTATAAAGCCCATTATTAAAAAGCCTAATCTGGACCCCCATGACCTTGCCAGTTAGACCAATTTCTAATCTACCATTCGTCACGAAAAGTTTAGAAAAAGTAGTGTTTAAGCAGCTGTGCACCTATCTGCATAACAACTGCATTCATGAAAAACACAGTTTTTTAGTCTGGATTTAGACAAAACCATAGCACTGAAACAGCGTTACAAAGAGCAACTAATGATTTACTTTCCACCCTTGATAGGGGCAGAACTGCCATCATGTGCTGCTAGATCTTAGTGCTGTCTTTGACACCATAGATTATAAAATTCTTAATAGGTTAGAAAATCTCAAAGGATCTTCCCTCACCTGGTTTAGATCATATCTGAATGATCAACATCAGTATATTTATGTAAATAACGAATGCTCCTATCACACTAGATTAAATATAGTGTTCCACAAGGATCAGTACTGGGCCCATTACCCGTTATATTTTACTGCTGTGTAAAATAATCTGTAAACACGGTATTAACTTTCACTGTTATGCCGATGATATTCAAATTTACATATCAGCTAAACCTAACGAGGACCTGTGTCTCAGCAAAATAACAGACTGTAATAAAGGAATTCAAAACGGGATGACTCAATTTTCTTTTACTCAATTCTGATAAAACAGAGGTCCTTCTACTTGGTCCTAATATAGATAAAAAATATAAATGATAATACTGTGGTAAACATAGATGCTCACTTAGTTATACCTGGTAAAACAGTGAGAAACTTAGAGGTTGTTTTTATTGTCTCTATTCTCTCATTTGATGCACATATATGCAGCATAGTTAAAACGGCTTTCTTTTCTAAACTCTGCAGCATACTATCCCAGGGGGGTGCTTCATAAGCTCCAGCTTGTTCAGAATGCTGCTGCCAGGGTACTAACCAGAGCTAGGAAATTTGATCATATTAGTCCAATTCTTTCATTCTTTCACTGGTTACCTGTTAAATTTCGTATAGATTCTAAAATACTACTTCTAACATATTACTCTCTCAGTGGCCCCACATTATCTGGAGGAACTTCATACACCTTTTAACCCTCCACGTACACTCCGCTCGCAAGATGCTGGCCTATTATCAGTCCCACATATTAGAAAACCAATGCAGGAGGAAGTGCGTTCTTTTATAAAGCCCCCAACTTTGGAACAACCTCCCTGTTAATATCCGGGAATCAGACACACTCTCAGTCTTTAAATCTAGATTTAAAACTTTTCTCTTTACACTCCAGTTCTGTGTTCAGAGCAGGACAGAACAGTGGTGAAATGTAATCAGAGCAGGACAGATTACAGGCTTTTTATTACTATTATTGTGGTTGTCTCTTCTTTCTGCTACAGGTCTCTCACTAAATGTAAACCTTGTTTTAATCTTCATCTTTTTATCTTTCTCCCCTCATGTCTTGAGCTGCCCATGTTTGGTTTAGTTCTTGCGTCTTGGTATCAGGCCTGTCCCACTACTCAGCAAACTTCCAACACAACCATCCTAACCTCTCTCTCTCTCTCTCTCTCTCTCTCTTTTACATGTACTGAGATGCCCTGTTCCTCCTGCTGTGCCCTGATGTTCGCTCAGCCTGGCTCTCCACTGCCCTGCTGTGTTACGGTTCTACTCTGAAGTTCTGCAATAAACCACTCCTACCACACTCCATTTCTATACATACACACCCTTAATCAGTATGGACTTTAACATTAACACTGAGTATATGTCCAGCACCTACTCACACACATACTTCATAACCTGCTCCTACATTAGCTATAGCTCTTCATTATCTCTCTGTCCAGCACCTACTCACACTCATACTTCAGAACCTGCTCCTAAATTAGCTATAGCTCTTCATTATCTCTCTGTCCAGCACCTACTCACACTCATACTTCATAACCTGCTCCTACATTAGCTATAGCTCTTCATTATCTCTCTGTCCAGCACCTACTCAGACTCATACTTCATAACCTGCTCCTACATTAGCTATAACACTTCATTATCTCTCTGTCCAGCATCTACTCACACTCATACATCTTAACCGGCTCCTACATTAGCTATAGCTCTTCATTATCTCTCTGTCCAGCACCTAGTCACACTCATACTTCTTAACCTGCTCATACATTAGCTATAGCTCTTCATTATCTCTCTATCCAGCACCTACTCACACACATACTTCATAACCTGCTCCTACATTAGCTATAGCACTTCATTATCTCTCTGTCCAGCATCTACTCACACTCATACATCTTAACCGGCTCCTACATTAGCTATAGCTCTTCATTATCTCTCTGTCCAGCACCTAGTCACACTCATACTTCTTAACCTGCTCATACATTAGCTATAGCTCTTCATTATCTCTCTATCCAGCACCTACTCACACACATACTTCATAACCTGCTCCTACATTAGCTATAGCTCTTCATTATCTCTCTGTCCAGCACCTACTCACACTCATACTTCATAACCTGTTCCTACATTAGCTATAGCTCTTCATCATCTCTCTGTCCAGCACCTACTTACACTCATACTTCATAACCTGCTCCTACATTAGCTATAGCTCTTCATTATCTCTCTGTCCAGCACCTCCTCACACTCATACATCTTAACCTGTTCCTACATTAGCTATAGCTCTTCATTATCTCTCTGTCCGGCACCTACTCACACTCATACTTCATAACCTGTTCCTACATTAGCTATAGCTCTTCATCATCTCTCTGTCCAGCACCTACTCACACTCATACTTCATAACCCATCCCTACATTAGCTATAGCTTTTCATTATCTATCTGTCTAGTTCTTTGTGTAATGATATTTGTTTGTTTGTTTGTGCTGTGCTGGTTCCTTGGTCTGAGTCTTCCCAAGGTTTCTTCCTCTTAGTATGGGGGAGTTTTTCTTGAGCTTGAGTGACTATATTACATCACTGGTTGTGCATTTAGTTTATAGGAAGAGTTTCAATGTCAAACGCAGAACAATGCAATTGTAGATAAGTGGTGTTCTGCTTTTAATTTGACTAATATACTTTATACCTCTACTTTGCTGCATTTTTTACTCTGAAACCATTTATTTGTCAGCTACTTACTCATAACTTTGCAATTATATTTGCACTATTGTATAGCCATGTTTAGGGCTTAAAACAAACCGTTTACATTGTTTGTAGTTTTATTTTTGTATCCTCATGTTTACAGTTTGAAATGGACAGTTTTGTACTTTGTTAACCAATTGTTTCTTCTTCACAAAGTAAGACGAGGACACTGTCTTTTGCAAAAACAACTTCCTGTACAAAGACCAAGTTTAGTGTTTATACTTGTTAGGTCCTACGAATCCCAAATAGCTAGGAGAAATAAAAAATGTCCGGGTCTCAGGAGGTTAAGAAAGAGGACGATCATGGGACATTTATAGAAGCTACAATCAATTTTAGAATGACTTTAGAACCACAATTTCAGCATGTCAGAAGGACAAGGACAAGGGATATTTTCTACTGTATCCAGGCAGGAATTATCTGTAATGGAAACAACAAGATATCAGGATGCAAGATTCAAGATTAAAAATGATTGGCTTAGCCACAAAGTCACTGTTCAACGCACTTACAATGAGCAGAATGGGAATGTTGCAGATTCTGAAAAAAAAGGTTCAAACAAACAAAAGATTTCCAAACAATATGTCCAGATTTGATCAAACAAATTGAAGAATAGATCTCATTAGGTGTTAAACCGGATGTTATTCTTTTGGAAGCCCATAGATGCTCTAGAGCTCGAGGACACACCGACTTGAACAACCGTCAATACTTCAAATGATGTTGAGAGCATTTCGTACATGCATGTTGCACAGAAACCATTTCCAGCCTTTTTGTGGTTCTAAACCATTGTAAATAGACCTGTAAAGATAAAAAAAAAAATTCTAGTTATTTATTAAATGAAATAAGAATAAGTGTGTAGGCCCTGCTACTTGCCGGGCCACACAACACATTCCTTTTATTACTTGGGATAAACTAAAAAAATAGTTAAATTGAGCTACCACACCATCTAATGGCTATAAAAGGTTAACCAATCCCACCAGTTCCCACGCAGGTTTGGTATGTAATTACCAGAGGTGAATTAAGATGATGATAACTTTGCACACAATATTCTTTTATTAGAACACTCAATACAGTGGGGAAAAAAAGTATTTAGTCAGTCACCAATTGTGCAAGTTCTCCAACTTAAAATGACGAGAGAGGCCTGTAATTGACATCATAGGTAGACCTCAACTATGAGAGACAAAATGAGAAAATAAATTCTGAAAATCACATTGTCTGATTTTTAAAGAATTTATTTGCAAATAATTGTGGAAAATAAGTATTTGGTCACCTACAAACAAGCAAGATTTCTGGCTGTCACAGACCTGTAACTTCTTCTTTAAGGGGCTTCTCTGTCCTCCACTCATTACCTGTATTAATGGCACCTGTTAAAAAGTATAAAAGACACCTGCCCACAACCTCAAACAGTCACACTCCAAACTCCACTATGGTGAAGACCAAAGAGCTATCGAAGGACACCAGAAACAAAAATGTAGACCTGCACCAGGCTGGGAAGACTGAATCTGCAATAGGCAAGCAGCTTGGTGTGAAGAAATCTACTGTGGGAGCAATAATCAGAAAATGGAAGACCTACAAGACCACTGCTAATCTCCCTCGATCAGGGGCTCCACGCAGGATCTCAGCCCGTGGGGTCAAAATGATCACAAGAACGGTGAGCAAAAATCCCAGAACCACATGGGGGGACCTAGTGAATGACCTGCAGAAAGCTGGGACCAACGTTACAAAGGCTACCGTCAGTAACACACTACACCGCCAGGGACTCAGATCTTGCAGTGCCAGACGTGTTCCCCTGCTTAAGCCAGTACATATCCGGGCGCGTCTGAAGTTTGCTAGAGAGCATTTGGATGTTCCAGAAGAGTATTGGGAGAATGTCTTATGATGAAACCAAAGTAGAACTGTTTGGTACAAACACAACTCGGAGGAGAGTGAATGCTGAGTTGCATCCAAAGAACACCATACCAACTGTGAAGCATGGGGGTGGCAACATCATGCTTTGGGGCTGTTTCTCTGCAAAGGGACTAGGACGACTGGTCCGTGTACATGAAAGAATGAATGGGGCTATGGGGACAGCCCCAAAACATCACTGCTCTAGAGGAGATCTGCATGGAGGAATGGGCCAACATACCAGCAACAGTGTGTGCCAACCCTGTGAAGACTTACAGAAAACGTTTGACCTCTGTCATTGCCAACAAAGGATATATAACAAAGTATTTAGATGATTATTGTGCATAAAAATGAGTAAAAATGATAAAGTGTCATATTACAACCCCAAGTACCAATTATCCATTTAACTGGATATATAGGAAGTCAGTAGCACAACCATGAAACAAACACAATGAGATACAAGAACTTAAAGGGCGCAACAAAAATAAAATAAAATAAATTAATTAAATAAATAAGTGAACACTACAAAACCACCAAATTATAAATACATGTGAATCACACATTCCACAATGACCCAAAGCTTGTTACTCACTTCGATTTACAATCTAAAGATATAACACTGGTCTAAGATATTGGCACTCAATAAAGCAATGAGATTAAGACTCTTATTTATAAAAGCATGTAAAAGGGAAGGAAAGAACAGTGATTAATTTAAACTAGCAGGGAACTAGCATTTTAAATGAAGCACTCAAAGCCTCACTAAAACTGCAGTCCAAGCTGCTGCACACTAGAACCAACAGACACATGCTCTCACACAAGCTAAACAGCAGGCATATACTGTGACTATGTTATAGCATCAACTACTAAAACCAACAAACAGCAAATACCTGCATCCGGCCTTCAATGGTGCATACCGGATTCCCTGGCCTGTACAGCAGTTCACTCCTCTACATACTCCAAACCATTGGAATGAAGTATTCCAAGCTGTGCTAAACTTTAACGAGAGCACTCCTCATGCTACCTGCACATGTCCCTGGCAATGAACCAAACGATAATTGGAGCAGATGTCGCGAGACTTTTAAAGCAGCGCCTACATGCGCAAAGCGTCTTAACAGCACTACAGTAGCTCCTCACGCTGCCTGCACGCGTCCCAAACAATGAACCAAACGATAATTGACCAAATATTACGAGACTTCGTACGTACTTCCTACAAACCCACAACGTGCCGGGCTTCTTACCAGGTAAGCCTTCGAAAGGTGTACCAGCTCTTCTCCTACTGTAATACCCTTAGTATGGGTCACAAGTGCAGAAATTTACTAAGATACCCCACCTGTAAAGAACATCATCCAGCCACTGCCCATCATCTAATGTGGTCAATGACTTCTCCATCAGTGAAGGTGCTTCCGAAGTCCTTTATATTGATCTTGGAATGGCAACAAGGCATGTTACAACAACTGAACATTATAATTATTTAAAAATAACAAAAAAGCTTCTATTTTACATCAACACACCTTTTCCCTCCTCCATGGCAGAATGGTTCCTGTGCACATAAAAAATGACAGAAATATGCAAAGAATATGTTAATAAAATGTTAAGAAATTAACATCCATACAATATATCCCAACCACAAAGATTTAATGTTATCTACACAAAATTGTGTTCTGACACTACTTGTATGTTAGAATAAAGAATGAAATTTCTGGGTCAAAACAACTGACTGCGTCAGGTTTCATGTACTTGTAATCTTGTACCTTGTAATCCTGCTGCAGTGATTGTCAGGGGACAGCCAGCTTGTAGGTGATCATTCAAATAGTCAGCCTCACACCGTTGCAGATGGACAGACAGAGCTGCAGATGGATAAGAAGCTAATACTATGCCAGGGAAGGACCTCGTTGGCAGCATTCGATAAACTTTTCAAGGTTTTCAGTCTAAGCTATGACAAATCACTCAGCAGCATGTACACATTTCTCCAGACAACAGTGTATAGTAGTGATGTAGGCACCACAAGAGAGAGTCCAAAAGTTAAAGAACTGACAGCATAGTTTTTAAATATGGTTGAATAATGTTACATTTGCAGATCACTGCATGATACACCTGGCACCTTGATTCGGCATATTAAGTTTTTCCATCTGCAGGAAAAAAAATTGCCTGATGTGCTCAGGATAGTTGTTCTCTGCAGTTCAGAAGTTTGCAGGCTTTGAAAAGCACCTGAAAATTGTTCATGTAAGATGCCATGATGACCCCAGAAAATTCCAGGAGAAAGGCAGTAGAAGACATTTTTGAAAATCTACACAATCCTTTTAGTGACTTGAACACACATGCTAAATGGGGGGTTGACGAGCCTACTGAAATTCATTTAGGTGGGTTCCCATAACTTCATGCCAAATGGCAGCTTAAGAAAGTCTCTCCTGACAAAAAGTGACAAAAAAAATGCCCCTGGACTTAGGAGGTGTTATCAAAAATAGTCAATAATTCTCACATGGAAGAAGAGGCAGGAATGGCCACTAGGTTTAAAAGGTAAAAAGACGACCCAACATTTAGAAAAAAAAAACGTGATTAAGAACCAGAATCGTGTTGTAGCGATTTCTCAGCAAACACTGGACCAAGATGGAGGGCAGATAAAAAAAAACAGTGGAATCAGCAAATTTGAAGTTGATTTTAAAAGAAATTAAAGGGCTTTCTGCAGGACAGTAACACTTTACTCCAAGCCATTAAAGGAGAGATTAACTCTGTTCTCTGCTCTGTCAGATCCCAAAAATATTCTACTGGGCCTATTTAAAGTGGAAATAACCTTATACATTGTATGTTTTATATTGAAAGCTCCCAGTAAGTCACATTGTTGAGTTGAAAATGCAGCTAGAGACTGATATAACCCATTTATTTTACGTCCATTTTCTCTGTCTCTACGGCAGCCTCCCCCAGCAAACTTCCAACGCCTTTACTTGTCCCTGCGTCAGACAGCCCGATTCCACTATGCACTGCTTCTAAGTTCTCAGGTCAGCTTGTAACTCCATCAGTCAGGCGCCATCAGTTTTTACAAAAATGATTATTATTATTATTATTATTATTATATTAATTTCATGTGTATAATCCGAAATCTTGTCTTAGTGTCTTTGAATTTTAATGAATTTGGATGCCTGCACAATTCTTTGGTTTAAACAACCCTGAGAATTTAAATACTCCAAGACAATATCTTAGAATCTTCGGATTGAAATAAAATTCAGATCCAAATAAATTTCCAGTTCATACAACTATGAGACTCAAATTATCTTAAAGCAATGCTTTGGAAATCTTTGGAATTTGAGTCGAAATCCCCCCCCTAAAAAAATCTTAATTTGAGAATTAAGTGTTCTAAAACGTTTGGATTACATTAACCCGGATCAGCGTCCCATCTTCTCAAGTCAAGTCAAGTCAAGACAGATTTATTTGTATAGCGCTTTTTACTACTGTTGTCGTCACAAAGCAGCTTTACATAAATAGTGATTAATAAAAGAAAGAGACAAAGAAGAAAGAAGAAAATAACATAAGACATGATGGATCAAAGACCCCCTGTGAGCAAGCCAACGGCGACAGTGGCAAGGAAAAACTCCCTCAGAGCTGGAGGAAGAAACCTTGGGAGGAACCAAGACTCACAAGGGGGACCCATTCTCCTCTGGTCAGAACTATTTAAACATTAATGATAAAAATTACCAAACCAGGTAAAACAGATAGTTCAAAATGGTTTTAACATGGTCACTAAACAGGTAGCAGTGGTAGGCGGGTGAGCCGCTGGTCTGCCATGGGTGGTGGTGGGTGGGGGGCCTGCTGGTTGGACCGGTAGGTGGCAGCTGGTTTGACGCAGGTAGAGGGGACCTCAGCGGGCAATCTTCCATCAGGTCGGGCTGGGTGGCCATTTACTCTGAGAAGGTAAAAAGAGAGAGTTAGTTCTGAGAGGAATTTTATGGAGAGCAGAGAATGTTGGGCAGTATCAGAGTGTGTCTGACAACTCCGGCAGGTCTGACTATAACAGCCTAATTAAAAGGAGAGAGCAAGAAGGTAACACAGACATGGGAGAACCCTGAAAACGCCTGCATCTATCTACTCCACCGTCAACAAACCTGAGTGATCACGTGTAAGCAGCAAGAAGACAGCTCCAGCATCTCAGTGTACTACAATTCCCTGGGTCCGCGAACCCCTGGACCTGCAACCTTTGTCTTAGAAACATTCCTTACCAAAAGCTAAACTAAACAGATGAGTTTTCAGCTTGGATTTAAAGATTGAGACTGTGTCTGAGTCCCGAACATTATCTGGAAGGTTATTCCAGATAATTGGGGGGCTTTATAAGAAAAGGCACTTCCCCCTGTTGAGGTTTTCTGAATTTTGGGAACGAGTAAGTGTCCAGCACCCTGAGATCTAAGTAGTCTTGATGGTTCGTAATATGTAATAAGATCCCGCAGGTACTCAGGAGCAAGGCCATGTAGGGCTTTATATGTTAATTGAAAAATTTTGTAATCAATACGGGATTTAACTGGACTGATATGGTCAAATTTTCTAGTTTTTGTAAGGACCCTGGCTGCAGCATTTTGAACCAGCTGAAGTTTATTGAGGTTCCTGCTGGAACAACCTGACAGTAGTGCATTACAGTAATCTAGCCTTGAGGTAATAAAAGCATATACTAGCTTTTCTGCATCCTGTAGAGATAAGGAGTTTCTTAGTTTGGCAATGTTCCTGAGCTGCATAAAGGCTGTCCTACTAATATTGGCTATATGCTGCTCAAATGATTAAATCTGAGTCGAATATGACACCAAGATTTTTAGCTGCTAAACCAGGAATAATGGAAGCATCAGCCAAGTCTAACATTAAGTCGTTTATTTCTAGTGTCTTTTGGACCTAAAAGGAGAACCTCGGTTTTGGAGGAGAAAGAAGTTATGTGACATCCAGAGTTTTATATCCTTTACACAGTCCTCCATTTTCTGTAATCTAAATTTATCGTCAGGTTTGGCTGATGTATAGAGCTGTGTCAGAGTGTGTCATCTGCATAACAATGGAATTTAACATCATGTCTGCTTATCACCAAGGTCCGGGTCAGGAGTCCTCCTGTGTGTCCCGTGTGCTCTAAATTCTTAAGGCAACTGCTCTTATTAATTAGCTTACCGTCACCTCGGGAACAGAGTCTCGGAGTCAGTAGAGCGCCTGAATTGACTCAGAATCACTCATTGGGATGTCAGCGGCCGCCTCTGTCGGTTTCTGAACCTGTCTCCAAAAACTCTGGACCCAGAGGAATATTGGGATCTCTGTGAAACCTCCAAAACTGTGGTAGTCGGATTTGCTTAAAGAATCAACTCGATCAGTCAGCCTTAGGAATGTAGAGAAACACACGGACACCGTACAGCAAGGTTTTTATCAGATGGTTTGAATCCTTCTATCGGCGTTACGTCTACTGTAGAATTAATAACTTTTTATACCCCACAAATACGCGATGGACAAGTACTACGTCACATTCACACACATTGGTTTTCAATTGTCCTTTTGATGTCCATTTACTGAAGCATTTTGATTTTTATTGCCTTTGATGCACTTAGTAATTGTTTTTGACTTCTTTTCAGGAGTGTTCTTTTCAAACAGCCGATCCAGCCTTCCCCTACAACAGCAATATTAAGGGAGACTCCTCAAAGGCTTTATCTATGTGATGTATCTAAATGTGGTGGCTTTTGCCACATTAGTAGCAAGACTGCTTATATTGCTTAAATGTGAAGAGGAAAAACTTCAAAAAGGGGTTGAACGATTTGATGCAGTTAATGGAATTAGAAAGAATCTGATACTCTTTGGCTGGCTGCAGTGGTTTGGAATCTATGTTATTATTTACATTTACTTTCTCTCTTCTTGCCTTCCCTTGGACACTTGTATGTGCTTTTATTATTTCACATTTACATACTACCTGCATTTTTATTGAAGACTGAAGTTCAAATTTGGTCCAATGTCGCCAAATCGCACCTGCACATCACATTACATTCCAACAAGGACATAGCAAACGTATGTAGCCTAGAATGAAGATGTCCATGGCAGAGACTTAAGGAAATTAGAGTGAAATGTCCCAACTATATATATAACATATAACATTATAGTCATTATGGCTTTTAGAAAAATGTTTTTGTCAGGTGGGGTAGTAGGGTAGTGTTTGTTTTCCTTACATGACTTTTACTTTTGTACTTCAAATAGTTCTGAAACCACTTACCATTACTTTTACACTTTTACTTGAGTAAAAGCTTAAATTGATACTTCAACTTTTAAAGAAGTCTTTTTAAACCCTGCCTGAGTAATGAATGAATACCCTTGACACCTTTGCTTGCTACTAACGTTAGCTGTTTCTACGTCGTAGCTAATAAAATGCCTTGTTCATCTGTACAAACAATTTTACGCAAGTACAAACAAGATGGAATGTCTAGCCATCATACCGCTCAGGAAGGAGACAGGTTCTGTGTCCCAGAGATGAACTTGCTTTGGTCCGAAACGTGCAGATCAACCCAAGAACAAAAGCAAAAGACCTTGTGAAGATGCTGGCTGAAGCTGGTAAGAGTGCATCATTATCCACAGTGAAACAGGTACTGTATCGACATGGGCTGAAGGTCACTCTGCCAGGAGGAAGCCATTACTCCAAAAGACACATAAAAAAGTCATTAAGTCAAAAAGACCTTAATGTTTGGCGACATGTCCTGTGGTCTGACAAAACTAAAATGTAACTGTTTGGCCATAATGACCATTGTTATGTTTGGAGGCAAAAGGGGGAAGCTTGCAAGCCTGAGAACACCATCCTAACTGTGAAACACAGGGGTGGCAGCATCATGTTGTGGGGTTGTTTTGCTGCTGGAGGGACTGGTGCACTTTACAAAATAGATGGCATTATGAGGAAAAAACATTATGTGGAAATACTGATGCAACATCTCAAGACATCAGCCAGGAAGCTTGGGCGCAAATGGGTCTTCCAAATGGACAATGACCCGAAGCAAACTGCCAAACTGGTTACAAAGTGGCTTAAGAAGAACAAAGTCAATGTTTTGGAGTGGTCAAGCCCTGACCTCAATCCTATTGAAAATTTATAGGCAAAGCTGAAATGACTTGTGCAAGCAAGGCGGCTGACAAACATGGCTCAATTACACCAGTTCTGTCAAGAGGAATGGGCCAAAATTCCTGCTAACTATTGTGAGAAGCTGTGGAAGCATATTCAAAACGTTTGACCCAAGTCATACAGTTTAAGGACAATGGTACCAAATACTAATAAAATGTATTTAAACTGTTGACTTTGAAGAAAGTCATAAAAATTGCCTTAAAAAATTCCCTCTCATTATTCTGGCATTTAGCGAATATATTTTAAAGAAATAATTTTGGTAATCCTAATTGACCTAAAACGGAAAAAAGTTTATTCTAAATTCATGTCCCACAGTGAGAAAAAAATGGCAAGTTTTTTTTATATACTGTATGTAAACTTCTAGTTTCAACTGTACATCATACTGTGCCGAAGAACTAGCCCAAAAAACAAACAAACACATTTTTAGTGTAATAACTTTGATTCTCCACAGCGCCAGTGTTCCAGACTAATGAGCAACAATTCCCACTGGAGTAAGAGCTGCACGTCTCTCAAGTCACTTTATAGTCTGTTATATATTTTTCTGTATTATATTTATCCAAATGTGTTGCTGTAATTTAAGTTGTGCATTATTTTTACAATAAGATTGTTGTACTGATTGGAGTTTATACACTAATCTCAGCATTTCTAGTTTAGTTTATTATATACCATGTACAGCAATTAGCTCTACTATTTTTTTTTACTTATTAATATTCTAAATCATGTTCATCCACCATTTTAAACAATGTGATAACCATTTTGATACTTTTTGTGTGTATGTAACTCTTAAACCCTTTTTTCTCTGTATCATTTTCATCTTGTCTTTCATCAACTCATAAGTCAACCTGATTAATGTGTTTTTAAAGAAACAGTTGTTACAACATCACTGTTCATTAATAATTTGACTTTATTTTCAGAAACAAAGTAAATGACAAAGTAAATGAGGGTAAACACAATCTAATAAACTAATGTGTAACAATAACTACATGAAATGAAAGTACCTGGGTGAGGATTCTAATATAAGAAAACTGAAGAGCTGGAAGCCCTGATGACGTCTCCATCGATGGACTTTGGAGCGCCTTTACAACAGCAGCTGGATCTGCGGGTCCAGCTTGACGTCCTCCCTGCAAAGCGTCTGGAGAGCTCGTCCCTCTGCGGTCGCCATGTTCCGAACCCAGAGTAAACACAGAGACTGAAACGCAAATGACGGTCAGTGAGACAGAGTACTGTACAGTAACACAGGGATCAGAGAGCACAAGGATCACAACAACTGTCTCAGATGAAGAAGACAGAGCTGATATTAAAGACTATAAAGTAGGGACGGTCGCTCGACATTCTGTGTCGATACAGCATTTCACAATCACGTTTCAATACGCGTCAGTTCCCCGGTCCCACTGTAGACCCGAGCGCAATAAGCGGAATATAAACTGAAATATGGCCTTAAATAAAATAAATATAGTAAGTGTGAGAATTTGGACACGTTTCATTTTAAAAGCAACAAACCTCCTCCGTATTCCAGGGTTTTAAACTGGAAACGATGGAAAATTACCTTGACTAACATTTAAGTCTGTGTTTAACAGATGTACAGTCTACATGCAATTATGATTTTTTGCATTCTACAAGACTAATTCTGCTTGTCGTTGACGTTCACAGCTACAAGTGATCGGTTTCAGAGTACAGGTCTGGTCATTATACCATGGTGCTAGCTTTTTCTACCAAATTTGTTTGATTCTGAGCAACACTGTCAAGGGTGAAATGGGAAGGAGAAATCTGGAAGGTTATTAATGATGACACTAGCTGTCGAGCATTTAGCTTCAGAACCTGACGTTTGGGTTGTGCATAGACCTATAAATTGGGGAGATGCCACCACAACCACTTCCACGTAGGGCTGTCGCGATAACCAACAATACTGTGCTATTAACAAGCAAACAGCAGGGAATGGCAAGCAATCTCCACACCACAGTGTTCATGTTTTCTCTGTTTTGCAAGATTTAGACAACAGCAGGTGCTTTGGTCACTATGGCACTATGCAAAATTTGTGAGACGAAGCCTGCATGTTGGAGGTCAGCTATAGAGGAGTCATATCAATGAGTAGACAAAACCACGCACTCAGAGATGCTGGTAGTGCACCACCAAAAACAACAGTCTTGGACAGACAACAACCTCTGCCTTCACACCCTAGAGAGTCCAAGCAGATCACTCAGAGCTCCATCAGAGATAGTGTTAGTGCTTGGTCACTCAGGTCTTTTCTAAACCACACAAGGCGAACATGTTTTTCTTAATCAGTAAACTGGCGAGGGTCAAAACCGGAGCTGTGGTAACCATAAGAGAAGGGCTGAGGCAAAATCAGAAGACAAGAAACAGAGGTCCGGTATAAAAGACAGACAAAACTGGGCAAAAGTGTCTAAACATAAAAAGGTCAGAACACAAAGCAAAACGGAGCAAACAAGCACACAGGAGATAAACAGGGGAAGGTAAGTAGCGGCGCTGATGAGCTTCAGGGGCACGTTCTAAAACTCAGGCGATCTGGCTTTGTCCCGATTGACCGGAGGTGTTACTGACGGTAAAACTGCATATCACCACCCTAAATCACTGCAGGGTTCATTCCTTCACCACGACAGCCCTACTTCCATTTGAGTAACTGCAATAGCTAAAACCTTGGGGAGTCGATGCATTCAGAATGAAACAGCGACAGCCTCTGTGAACTCTCACAGGACGTAGAGAACATAGCCCCAAAAACCAAGTACCAGGTTTACCATTAACCAGTACAATAGACTTCATTACCTGAATGTGGTCAATGATCACAGTGGTGATGGTTGCAACATTAAAACGCAGTATAAAATCCTTAGTAAATCCCTGTAATTCTGATGTTTCCACATTACAGGATGCAGTAGAGAACATGGAAATCAAGGGTAAGATTGATAAACTGAGCAGATTTCTCTTGTATGCAGGCTTCACAGTTTGGGTTCAGGGTAGAAACAGAGAACCTGACACACGAGCAAAAGCAGTACTTGATCTAGTAAACACTGACCGAGCTGCTCCTATAGATCATAGTGTGCAAAAGAGGGCTGTAGATACACTCTGGCATTTACTGAGGATCACTCAGGTGCAGTCTGTGAACTTTTAGAAAACTAAAAGGTGAAAGCGTAAAAGCTACTTAGCGATAGTACACGCTCTCCAAAGAGAGAAAGGAAAGCACCTCAGTACTTAGCTGACTGAGTCAGATACTGAAGACCAGACACTGACCAATACTGACCATCACTACAGGGTCTGTAAGGTACCACAGAGCTTGTCATGCACACAGTCATGCAATGGGATGGATTACAAGGAGACATTTTCTCCAACTGCAGACGTTCTACACTCTGATGCAGATTACCACACAGTCCGACCTTCAGCTCCACCAGATGGACGTTACAACAGCCTACTTGAACGCTCTGATTAATACTGAGATCTGTATGGAGCAAGCAGAGGGATTTGAAGGAAAGTCAAATACAGGTGAAAAGCTTGTCTGTAAACTGAATAAGTCATTGTGTGCTCTCAAACAGTCTGGAGGAACCTGGATCCATGGTTCCTTTATTATCTAGATCAAAAATGGCTTTACACAGAACCCAGCTGACCCTTCTGTTTACAACACACACACTAAACACAGGAGGGTAATACTGATCATCTAGGGAGATGATTATTCATTAGTTTTCCTACCCTTAGGATGGCAGCAGCAACACAATCCCTGAATATCGTAGTTTTTTCAGTGATGAATGTTTGCTTATGATCCTCTCGTCTGTGTTTTTCTGAAGCGGCAGGGCTCCTTCTGGACCTCCGCGTCGGGCGGAGAATAGCGACAAGGGAAAACAGGAGAGCGTGGCGGTCCTCTTTGGGCTCCAATACTTTTCAGTGTTTTACTGAAACCCCTCCAGCAGCGAGAACACCGCCCTGAGGAGCTGTCCTCGCTGCCGGAGCAGGTGAAGAGCCGAGGACCTCGAACCAGTCAGCAGAGGTGAAAACCGGCTGTCGTGGTGGAGGAGTAGCGAACGAACTTCTGTCAAAATAAAAGTCCGTCTTAAACTTATAGAAAAATACTTTTGACTCTCTAAATTGAAAATTATAAATTAGTTTAAGAAAACAGAGTGTTTACAACAATTTAAAAGCTTATTAAAAATAACTTAAATTAACAACTGTAAATAATAACAGATATAAAAGAAATCTGACACAGGACACATACATCTTTAATAAAGGTGGCCTTATGAAAGAAAATATTCAGCTTTCAGACACTGGCACCATGTTTATCCCATAATGACAAAGTGAAAACAGAGTTTTAGTTTTTTATTTAGTTTTTTTTTTCCTTTTAATTTATTTATTATTTATTTAAAATTTTGAGGATTCAGACCCTTTACTTGGTACTTAGTTGAAGCACCTTTGGCAGCGATTACAGCCTCCAGTCTTCATGAACAAGGCAAAACATACATTCAAAACAGTGAGAGGGAAATGCCTCTTAGGTGTTTGAGGATGCCATATAGTGTTGTTACAGTATGCTGAGTATTCTAGGAGTATATTTATTGAAATAGAAGGCCATGTACGGTAGATCTTCATTTAGTCTTGTTAGGGTAATGTTTAGATTGGGGTTTTGAGTTTTACAGGGTTTAAAGTCTTATAAAACAACTTTGTCCAATGTGTCAGCCATGGGAGCTGATTCTTGTGCCCATGTCTGCAATCTGCTGTTGTACATTAGATTTGGACAGATCCTGAAAGCAGTTCACCGCAAAGTGGAGATGGGTGAGAGTTATCTTACATATTAATGGGAATCTGTACATGCTTTACTTTGCCTGATCTAACTGCATTGTAGCATAACCTAGTAGTGATCCTTAACAGTAAATTTTTTTTTAAATGAAAATCAAACCATTTTTATGTTTCAGATCAGCTACAACATCCCAATCCACAAGCCAAGAAGAATGCATTATTATTTCACCAATACTACATCACAGATCATTTCCTCTTTTTTTATGTAGTTTATGTTGTAATGATCATTGCTTTCTATGCAACAGAGTACTGCTAGAGCCCAAGACATGGACATTTGCCAGTGCTGATTACAGGATGAACACTTATTTTAATCCAGAGGTTTTTGCCTCTTTGTCAATAAGGATATTGTTTACTCTTTTCGCAGTGAATACACCAATTTCTATGCACCAGTTGTCATTGATAGTAGTTCAGAGTCTGAGGCAATTGTGGAATCAGAAGTGGGAGGCAGGTAATTGGTAATAGGTAATTTACCCCTAATTATAAATGTGTAAATGGTTCTATTTACCTGCACACACACATACACACACACACACACACACACACATACAAATTGTGTTATTGCTGTCCAGACAAATGTATCTCCATTTGGGTCAGTTTTCATGCTGCAGAAAGTCAGTTCTTGCTCCAAATGCTCCTAAATCAATTCATATCATTAACTTGCTTTACATGTTAAAAACATTTACCTTCTGTAAATTTACTGTGTTGGAGATACAGCATTCTCTGGATAGTGAACATATACTGAAAATACACATACAATGAAATTCTTACTTTGCAGTTTCTCCATTTACCAACATAATCTTATAAATATCAATATAAAAAGAGACACAGAATAAGTATAATATATATTGTGAGTATCAGGCTAATATACAAAATGAATTGGAATTGCTGTCTATTACTAACAATTTAATGTTGGGTTTTCGTGGTTTGCCCACTTAAGTGTCAAGTTACTACTTTTATTTTTTGACTATTCTGTATGTCTGGTTAATCTACAGTATGGGACTGACCACTTCAGATGTAGGGTCCAATCTGTCTCTGAAGATAGATAAAACGTCCTGCAGCAGATTCAACATTAACAAAGCAAATGTGTGGGATGGAGCCATATGAGGATTTAAGAGATATATGTACAACCCTTCCTATGACATGCTGGCAAAATTCTCTGATGATGTTGGGCAGACAGAAAAGGCTATGAACACAGGAGGGCCTAAAAGTGAATTTCTTACATTGCTAATGGACATAAGAACAAGAAGAGTCTTTGAAGGCAGAGGCCTTGCTAAATATATAGCATTTAACAGTCAAGGTAAAATGTATTAATTTAAAAATAATCTCAACATTTTTAATCATGTTGATTAATTTGTCACTGACAAAGTTGTATTGATATGGATCACTGAAATATTTACATATTTAGCTGCAGGTAAAAATGAATACTTCCATATAGGAAGAATGATCGCTGTGTCCATAGTCCACGGTGGTCCAGGGCCTCTGTGTCTTTCCCAAATCTCTTCCAGTACCTTGTAGGTTCTGAATTCCACTGAGGTTCCTATCAAAGATATACCAGATGAAGAAGTGAAGAATTCTCTACTTGAGGTAATGTAACATTTAATACAATGAGACAACATTTGTTGTCCAGTAAAATCAATTTTGACTGATGTTTAAGGTTTACTAAATCTAGACCCATATTCATAAAGATTCAGAGTATATGTGATGATCTAAGATCAGATTTCTGTCTCATTTGCAGTGATCTTAGTGACAATAACCGCTCCTACTTGGAGAATTTTTATGAATACATGATCTGATTAAATCTTTAAGATAATAATAAGGATAATTGTAAGAGCAATAATGCCTTTTCAGTTCCGTTTAGGCAAATATAGAAATTGGGCAATATGTGTCTTTCAAATTAGTACATAATCTTTATGATCTAGAAATTCAGTGCAACATCTGTGAGTGAACTACAGAGATGCAAGGATAAACACTCCAGCATGCTCCAGACAACGGGATGCTTACACTTCATTAAGACACTGGATGACTAGAAGAAAGTCATACAAGATTATGTTCAATGGTATTTCATCTACTGCAACCATTTCTCCATTCAGAGGTATTACATTTATTTTGAGTATATTTGAGTATATCACTTAATTTGTACATCTAAAGTTGATAAAATTATTCTTTTACCAGAGTAATTATTTTCTTTTCATTTGTTTAATGTGCATGTATCTGATCCTTCATGTAGGGATGCACTGCTAAATGTTACAACTGTACAGAATATATAAGTGACTGTTCTGACTGACATGTTTCCTAGATTTAAGGAGGGACAAGCAACACTTAACGTTGCCAATTCTCTGGAACAGTATCCATCACTCTTCCAGTCTTTCATATGTAACACTGAGACCAGGCTGACTGCAGATGTTGTAGAGGAAACCTTTAAGTGAAGCCTAGCACTCTTGGAAGCACCAAGCTACACAATTTATGTTATATGTACAAGGTATTTAGTGTAGATTGTAAAATATAAACAGGTTCTTTAGAAACACATTGATACAGTTGTAACAGACTGTGCCAGAGGCCCTTAATTCTAGTCTTTGAAGAATCTTGTTTAGTTTTTTATATTTTTTTTTTCTTATTTCAGTGCAGGCCCTTCTCCTCAGGATGTGCTGAAGTTTAGAACCGGGTTAAAGTAAGTCCCTGTACCCACCCACGCAGACGCTGCCGTCTCTGTTCTTCCCGCCCTGCTACCCTGCCTGTTGCTAGCCAACATTCGCTCCCTCGAAAAGAAGCTGGGTGAGCTGAGAACGAGGATAACAACCTATCGGGTGGAAGGAGTGAGTTTGTAGCTGGATCGCTGAGTCAGGCGTACTGTCTGAGAGCCAGGTTTTCATGAGAATTAGAGCGTAGCATTCTCTTATCTCACGTTGGGTTGTTCTCCTCGTTCTCAGCTCATCAGTTCTCAGTTTTCGAGGGGGCGTTGGCTAGCAACAGGCAGGGTAGGGGTGGATACGTAGCTGACCTCTCTTGCCCCGCTTCTGCCTTGGGCACTTTGTCCGTCTGCTGCGACGTCTTCCCAAGGCTGGTGCTGCTGGGCCTTGCTGTCTGGTCAAAATCAGAAAGACTAAATGTAAGTTCATCAAGATGGGCTTAAAATGTAAACCTATACAAGCGTGATGAACATATGAAATGAAACTTGAAACCTTTCTTTTGCAACTCTCCTCATAATTACAGTGTGTGTATTTTGCTCTTCTCACTACTGTTGGAGTCTCCTTCAGCCACAGCAGCATCTTTAAGTTGAGGGGGATATTGTTGTGAGTGAAACTATGCCTCACGAGACTGAAAAATTTATGAGTTGAAATACTGAACCAAGCAACAAGCTTAAATACACATGTGCATAAATGTTCTATAAATGTACACTGATCAGCCAATTTTTTTCACCATCGCGTCTGATCCGATTGTATCAACAGAACACACACTAACACCACCACAAGGCACGTGTCCCCAACACAGTGGTGGTGTATTAGTGTGTTTTCTGCTGGTACAATTGGATTAGACACAGCAGTACTGCAGAGGTGTTCACCCACTATTTACTTTAGTAGACACATTAGCACACCTTGATAACAGTGCCCTAATAGAAACAGTTTGCAACCATTTAAAAATGCAGTTGTTTTTATCACGATTCCTGAAAAGCTACTTTGTGACAACGGCAGTTGCACAAATAATATTGACTTGAATCCATGCTGGTATTGATGTTCTCCCAGAGTTGTCTAAGTCACTCTGCAGTTCCTCTGCCTCTCTGGGCACTTTGCACACAAGATGCTCTATCTCTACGTATTTTAGAGCAGCTAGTGGCTCTTTAATTTCTCTGTCTTTCTGGTCTCGGTTGCCATGAGGCATTTCACTCTTTCTCTCTCCCTTCATAAAGTCTTTTTACAGTCATTTTATTTTAAGGACGTCTTACTGCTGTTTTTTGGTTTAGTTATTCCTCTTATTTCACAACAGCATTGTCTCCCTGGACAGTGAAAGTAGGAACAAGGAGGTTGTGTTAAGATTATATATTTATTCTACACTGGCGGCTGTGTAGGTATAAATGATTTTCTGAGGAAGGTAAGTGCTCTTTTGGGTTTGTCTGCTTTTTTCACGTCTGTTGTGCTCTGATAATTGTTAATGCCTATGGAATGGCAGTCTGTTTCATAACTGTTTAATAACTTGAATAAATAACTTTTATGGTTACATTGGTGTTAATTCATGTTTTGTGAATTACTTGATTAAAATTGAGGGTTACAATTTTCATTTATTGGCTGAAATGATCTTGACTAGGATTGACTTGGAGTTTGACACACTAATCTTTTTGGTAGATTTTATGTAAAAGCAATAAGTTGTGTACCATCATGTATTTTGTGTTACGGTTCATTTGGTGGAACGTAATTTAATTATGTAGGGCTTAATAAATATAATGTAGTATGTAGAACTTTTATAGAATATTTACAATTAAATGTTGTTTAAGTTCAGAAAAAAATGCAAATGTACTTAAAAAAAAGTAAAAAAAAACATTTATGTAAACATATTACACTGTTTTTCACTGCTTTTGTCCCTCCACTTTGATCCTGGGAAAAGATTGCTGTGTTGTGCTGATTTATAGTGAAGACCAGAAGCAGTTAAACAAGCAGCTGAAACACAGTTGAATAAATAAATGTTTTGATAAAGTGAAATAATGTTTTTAAATATGTGTTTAAATAGATATAAACATTAATGGTGATAATAATTATAGTCTATTATAATCTTTTGGAAGTTCTCTATTTTCATTTTCACGATTTACACTGAGATGAACCGAATCGGAAACTCTGTAAAGGTGTGATATGGATGGCAGGCTGATTAAACACAACGGAAAACAGATAGTTTAGCTGAAAGTAAAACAGGTCTGTAAATAATAATAAACAACAACAATAATCCATTAAAAGAAGAGACCTTATTTATTCTTAGCACTGTTCAAATTAGCCTTACTTTCCTCAGCTTCTTATTTAAATGATCCAGTCCACCTTAAGTGCTGCTGTTTCGCCTGTAGGTGGCGCTGATGAGTTGATTTTCATCATTAATCTGTGTGATCTGGAAAATAAGACTGAATTGACTTCTTACACTTATCTTCTGAACCATTTCTGTTGTGTTACTCTAATAAACATGCAGGTATTTGTATGTTTTTTACACTGCCCAGTATTAACCCCCTTTGTAATTACGGATATTTTAATAGCTCTTTATAGAGAAGACTGATTAGCAGATAATACTTTGCCAAGTGTCAAGATGTGTTGTATAAAAGAGGCTTATATCAGAGCCAGTTTACGGAGTCTAGTCACTTCCTGTTTACTCTGTTGTCTCAAAAAATGAGTGCCAACTTCTAAAACTCACCTTAATGACCGTAACTATTTAATGTAAGAAGTATTATTATTATTATTATTATTAGTTTATGTAAAGTTAAATAATTAAAACCTAATTATTTATTGAACTGTCCATAAGCTCTAAACATCTTATATGCATCCACATACTGCTCCAGACTGATCCTTATCCCCATTTTAACACCATTTTAAGGGTTGTTATTTTAAGTAAAAAACTTCACATAATGAGGCATTCACCACCCTCCTCCACTGTTCATGGTGAGTCCACTTCACCACACTCCATTTTATAGCACTTACAGTCCCCCATTACAATCGCCTGCACAGATGTTCTTCTGTCCACAGCCCTCGTTGATTCAGGAGTGGCTACAAAGTAATAAGGCTTTCACCAACCTCCTACACAGTTCTTGGTGAGTCCTCTTCATCACACTCCTTGTTGTACCTTTAAAGTGCCCATTACAGTTGACTGCCCAGATTCTTTTTTGTTCACAGCCATTTTTGATCCGTAAGTGGCTACAAAATTCTTTAATGAGGCTTTCACCAACCTCATCCACTGTTCTTGGTGAGTCCACTTCATCACACTCCATTTTATAGCACTTACAATGCCCATTACAATTGCCTACCCAGATTCTCTTCTGTCCACAGCCCTCTATGATTACGAAGTGCCTACAAACCTCTTAAATGGGGCGATCAGCAACCTTATCCACAGAGCTTGGTGAGTCAGCTTTAGCACACTCCCTGTTATAACGCTCATAGTGCCCATTACAGTTGACTGCCCAGATTCTCTTCTGTTCACAGTCCTCTGTGATAGGCAGTGGCAACAAACTTCATTAATGCGGCTTTTACAATCCTCATCCATTTGTTCTTGGTAAATCCACTTCATTATACTCCTTGATATACCTTATAAAGTGCCCTTTACAATTGGCTGCCCAAATTCTCTTCTGTCCACAGCCCTCTTTGATTTCGAAAGTGGCTACAAACTTCTTTAATAAGGCTTTTTCCAACCTCGTCCACAGTTCATGGTAAGTCCACTTCATCACATTATTTGTTATACTGCTTACACTGCCCATTACAATCGACTGCCCAGATTCTCTTCTGTCCACAGCCTTTTATGATTCGGGAGTGGCTACAAACTTCAATAATGCGGCTTTCACCACCCTCCTCCACTGTTCATGGTGAGTCCGTTTTACCACACTCCATTTTGTAGCACTTACAGTGCCCATTACAATCGACTGCCCAGATTGTCCACAGCCCTCGATGATTCAGGATATAAACTGTGAATGAAAACTGTGGATAAATACTGTTTAGATTTGCACTAACCATACCCAGATTGTTTTTGATCTGCTGCATATTTCACTTTACTTTTTACGTCTTTACATATACTTTATTCATACACTTTGAGTGCATTGCTGCATATGCCACTTCACTTCCGACGTCAATGTCAGGGACCTCTACTTATTTATACAAACACCTATACTCTTACATTCCTACATATTAGTGAACAAAAATTTCAATGCTTTGAGTTATTTAATATTTAATGTTTATTTAAATGTTTGATGTTTATTGTTGCACCATGGGTCTGAGAGTAACTGAGTTTCAAGCCTGTGTATGTCCTGTACATATTGCAGTTTTGACTTTGAGTGGCTACAATATTTATTAATGAGGCTTTCACCAACCTCATCTACAGTTCTTGGTGGGTCCACTTCATCACACTCACACTTTGTTGTTGTACCTCTTAAGGTGCCAGATCATCTTGTGTCCACAGCCTTAGATAATTCGGTAGTTGCTAAACCACTTCATCCACAGTTCTGTCACACTGTCTGTTGTACTGCTTACAGTGCCCATTACAATCACCTGCCAAGATTCTCTTTTTTCACAGCCCTGTATGATTCGGAAGTGGCTACGAACTTCATTAATGAGGCTTATCTTATCCACAGTTCTTGTTCTTCATCACACTCCATTTTATAGCACTTAATGGTCCCCATTACAATCGCCTGCCCGGATTCTCTTCTGTCCACAGCCTTGATGATTCAGGAGTGGCTACAAACTTCATTAATAAGGCTTTCACCAACCTCCAACACAGTTCTTGGTGAGTCCACTTCATCATACTCCTTGTTGTACCTCTTAAAGTGCCCATTACAATTGACTGCCCAGATTCTCTTCTGTCCACAGCCCTCTTTGATTCTGAACTGTCTACAGCTTTCTACAGCTTTCATCAACCTCATCCACTGTTCTTGGTAAGTCCACTTCATCACACTCCATTTTATAGCACTTAATAGTCCCCATTACAATTGCCTGCCCAGATTCTCTTGTGTTCATAGCCCTAGATGATTCAGGAGTGGCTACAAACTTCATTACTAAGGCTTTCACCAACCTCCTACACAGTTCTTGGTAAGTCCACTTTATCTCACTCCTTGTTGTACCTCTTAAAGTGCCCATTACAATCACCTGCCCAGATTCACTTCTGTTCACAGTGATACTGTTATGTTCAAGACTTATGTGATCCTGTGATCCAGTTTTGCATATTTGATACTGTTAGTGCTGCCATCTGGTGGCCTGTTTGTCTTGTTTATTTATTTGTCTCTCTCTCCCTCTCCAGGTGAAATGACTTGGAATCAGCTGATCTCAATGCGTATGCTGGTTGGTTTCGTTGTCTGAGCTTTGTCATTAAAATGGAGCCATTGATGTTTATCCAGTCATCCACAATGTTCTCACCATGTGGTTAAATGCTGCTGTGATTTATGCTGCTCAGGATACTTTGGTTTTTTTCTTGCTATTTAAACACTCTTAGATTTAGCTTTGTACTTCTCGTAAATTTGTATGTTCCTGGATATAATGGCTGGCAAGCACTACACTGATTGTTTTCGCCTCACAATTTACAGTTTGACCTAGTATAATGTATGTGAAGCTGTTTTTGTCTACTCTTTTCTGTGTCATTATGTACTTGTTGATGTTCAAGTGGTTTAATCATAGTCACATATTTGTAGGGGTGAGTGCCATTTACTTTATTATTTTTTATTTTCTCTTGTTTCATGTTAGAGAGGCAGTTAAGACCACTATATTTTTTATTACTCTTTTTTTAGGTTAGCAAGTAAAGTGGAATGTCATGTGTTTCTGTTATTTTGGCCTTAGCTCACCCTGATGCTATATGATGTTGACTGTGACATTTTCATTTGAGCATTAAATCTGTTGTGCTGGTTTGTTTCTTATCTCCCTAAGTTCTAGACTAGTATTTTGAGAAATGTTTGATAAACAGGGTTGTAACAGTTACTCAATAATAGATGAACTTTACCATGTATAGTGCAACTTCTTTATTTCTCCCATTACAGCCAACTACACCATCACTCCTGCCACAGCTCTCTCTTTCCCCTCCCACTTGATTACTTCATAATAAAAGTCTTCCTTTTGAATTGCGGTACTAACCTTTACAGGTCAATATAGCTAACAAAAGGGATTATTAATAAAACAATGCCTTTCTACATCATAGACTTAAACTCCCTCACTTCTTAAAAATAAAAAAATGGATAATCATAGAGAACAGACTTTTACACATTTAAACAACAGAGTACACAGAGACAACACAAGAGCACAGAACAGAAGTATTATGTCCTTTCCAAATTTATTGTTAATCAAGTTTCCATTGTCCTACACTCAGGGCATGAAGTAACTTATAAGCTGGTGGCCCCTTTTTTGGTTTTACAGTCCACAAGCTGTTCTTTTGTACTGTGCTGCAGCACATGTTCAACCTTCTGTGTTTGTATGCTGCTTCTCTCCAGGCATAGTCGTTTCTCTGTGTCTGAGTTTAAGAGCTCTGTCTCTGCCTAAGTGTTGGAAGTGTAGAACTACCTTACATTTTTGAACGCCAAGTGACTAGCATCAAACATGACATCTGGCCTACTCTGTCTTGCTACACAGAAATTTTGGCCTATCTTGGAACCTGAGTTGGTCCTTCTCTTTCTCACAGAGGGAGAAGTCTTGTTCCAAGGCTAGTGAAGGGTCCATATGTATGGGCTGCATGTGCTGGATGTAAATGTCCTGGTGTATTTCTGCTTTCTATATCTATCATCTATCCCCACATAACAGATATGATCATGTTCCTCAAGTCCAACTTGGAAAGCAGATCTGAGATGGGGTATTACAGTGGAAGCGAACAACTTTATGTGAACAACTCAGTAAAAGATGAGCTCCAATGCACCTTCATGTGTTTGAGTCATGTTATTGAACAGAGGTTTTGACCATCATATTTTATGTGTAACTGTAGTGAAGACAACAAAAAGCTACGTTTGAATGTATGCACAGCTGGTGCAGCCTAGCCCAGGAGCCCAATGAATGAGAAGAACATGAAGGCATAATTTACCTTTTCATATTTCTAAACTTGCAGTAAACCTGGAAGATTCTGGGGCTTAGGCTGATGCCATTAAACATCCAGAGCATGTTCTCCCTGATGTAACATTTGACACCAGACCACAGTGTCTGTTCTAGGATCTTTAGATTGTGATAAATACAAACAGATGTCCCAAAAGTAACTCGTTAAATCAAGAAAACATAACCTCAAAGTGGATCTTCTGCTACGATCTGAAGATCTTCCACATCCAGCACAAACAACAGGTTTTAGAAAAGCCAGCGCCAAACTACTGGAAGAATAAGCATCAAAGAAAAGTAGCTAGTATACTATACATGCAAACACACTATACACATTATACATACTCTCTATTTACAATATTGCACTGGTGTAAAGCGGTTAAATGTACAGGTTTGATATGATCTAAATGTTTACATTATGTACAAAAAGCACTGGATGGGTGTGAATTCAGGTGTAGTGTAGGTGGGGAGAAGTCTTTGTGGGTGCAGTGTGACTGTGCATAGAGGTTCCAGTAGCAAGTGCAGGGTGCAGAGGGTGTCTGTATGGGGAGGAGATGTGATGGTACAGATTAGATAAACAGTCCACAAGCTATTGTTCATTCAGCAGCCTAATTGCTTGGGGATTGAAGCTGTCTCTGAACCAAATGGTTCTGGTGTTCAAGCTTCTGTACCTCCTGCCACTGGAGAGCTGTGAAAACAGGCAGTGGCTTGGGTGGGTGGAGTCCTTGATAATCCAATTTATAAAAGTAAATCAGAAATGACATTCCTTTACTGAGCATGCGTAGTCCAGATTGGGGCTACGGTTCTGAATTAGAGTCTAAAAAGCTGTCAGAATGGTGAAGAAGCAGTTCAGGGAGACAGATGGGGCTAAAAAGATGACAGTTATTAAGAGTTTATTTGTGAAAGACAAGGCTTAATCTGACTACTCAGTCCAATTTTTCTGTTCCACCTTAAATGGTGCAGCAGTTACAGTCAAAAGTATTCACCCCCCACCCCATTGCTATTTAGCTTTATTAGCAAACATAAGTGCTTTCTCCAAATTCAATAATGCTAAACTGCATTGAGGGGTTGAATAATTTGAGCTGCAAATGTACAGCACCATCATGAAATAGCTGCATCACTTAAGGTGGAACAGATAAATTTGGAAGAGAAGCTGATTTCAGTACAGCATCAATCTTGTGTGTTTTTCCATTTGTCTTCCAGTAAAACACAACTCAAATAATGAACATATGACGCTTTAAACACATTAACAGACAATATCATTTAAATTCAGCATGTAGTTCAAAACGACGTCCAACCAAACGCCGCT
The DNA here is from genome assembly GCF_030463535.1 of Salminus brasiliensis. NCBI lineage: Eukaryota > Metazoa > Chordata > Actinopteri > Characiformes > Bryconidae > Salminus > Salminus brasiliensis. The sequence continues at coordinate 12,390,498 of NC_132893.1, read as the reverse complement.
GTCTGACTCCCTGTTGTCTTCTTCTAGTTAATAGATGTAGATCAGCACCCTTAGCTCCTTCAATGAGTTTTTTCTCAGCCATTCTGTTATTTACAAAAAAAAGCTCTTTCCTTCAAGCTTTTCAGTCCCTGAGATCAGTACTGGAGGACTTAAGGACCACATGTATGAACACATTGTGAGATCTGTCCTTATCTTCTGGTTAGTGTGGATGAAGGTAAGATACATGAAGAAGGACATGACACCTCCAGGTAAGTTTCAACGAAGTGGTAGTTTTATTAAAGCATTCACCGTAGAAAAAGTAGAGAAGAAAAACTGTCCTTTTTTTCTTTGTCTTTTATATTTTATTCTTATCTTCTGTTTCTTTGCATTTTATCTTTGTCTTGGTTTCATCTGTCTTTTATCTTCGTCCTTTCTGTGTTATTGTCTTTTTTTCTTTGTCTTTAATCTTTGTCTACTTTTTCTTTGTCCTTTCTTTGTCCTTTGTGCTCTGAGCCATTACCTGGATGAGGTGAAGTAATGTTAATCTCTGCTCTCTGTTCTGATGATCAATGACATTATTAGACTCTTTCAGTGACTCTGGGCATGAAACTTGGGTGCCTACTAACCCAGGCTAGGAGAACATCATAACCTGAGCAAGTTGGTCCTTTCCATTACTGGTGATTAAAGCTTAAAGGTGCTATTTTCGATCGTCGCCAAGCAGGGCCTTCCATAAAGTCACAGCTGTTTTGTTTTACTGATAAGTTGTTTTTAATTTTTTTTTTATAATTTTTTTTATTTGGTTATTTGTCATTGTGGTTATTGTGAATATTCTTACTGTCTGTAAAATTGATTTGTCTGGTGTTTTTCTAATAAGAAAAATACCAGACAAATCAATTTTACAGACAGTAAGAATATTCACAATACTCATGCATATCAACAAACATTCATGCATATCAACACCACAGAAGGATGGGGGGGGGGAACCACATACATACATGTACAAACATACGTACACGTACATCACACATTAATACACATTCTACAAAAGCAACTATATTTACAGAGTCTTAACATAATTAATGGCCTCAGTCCAAAAGCAAATCATTGTTTTGGCATTGTGGAATCTGGCAGTTGCCCGTTCTAAAATAAGAATGTCCAGAAAATATCTACACCATAACTGAGATAAAGAAAGGTTAGGGTCAAACCATCCTTTCAAGATTGATTTCTTGGCCACAGTCAGAGCTGCCATCATGAGTTTCTTTTGTTGTACAGTAAGCATTAAAGTATAATCATCAAAAAGTAAAAGTAAGGCTGGAGACAAAGGAATATTCACAGACAAATAACCAGACAAGATTTGTATGACATACAGCCATAAAGCCTTCACAACTGAACATGACCGAAACATATGAACATATTCTCCAACTAAACCCACCTGTTACAGTTTTTGTCGTTTGAAAGCTTCATCAAAAAAGCACAACAAGGAGTAATGTAAATGCTGTGAGCTAATTTAAAGTGAATTAACTGATGAGACAAATTTTTTGAAGACAGAAAGATGTTATGCCACACCACGTCCCAATTTGCAGAAATTCTGAATGTACACAGATCTCTATTCCAGAGCCCTACTGCACCTACAGAAAAATTCTTAAATCGAATAAAGAAATCATACAAATGTGAGACTAAGCCTTGGGAAGATTCATGATTACACAGATGATCCAGTAGGAAATGGTTCTTCAACTAAGTATTCCATGGAACCCCGTATGAACGTAGTGCCGAGCGTAGTCTCAGGTATAGAAAATAGGAAGTACCAGGAATAGAGAAAAGGTTACATAACTCTTGAAAAGAGTAAAGCCCATGGGTGCCAAAAATATAATTCAAAATACGGATGTTGCTATTAGACCAAGTGGGAAAAACAAATGGCTTGGAACCTGTCAGAAGAAAATTATTAAACCATATGGGAGAGGATTTGTGCAGTTTCACATTGCACTTAAAAAACTTAGAAACGGAGTTCCATATCTCAAGTGAGCAAGAAATAATAGTGCTATATCTTAGAAGTGAGGTCCGATGTTTAACACCAGCAAAGGGTAAGTCTTGGAGCCTAATGGAAAAAAATAAGTTGCTGTTCTATTGCTCGCCACGATACTTTAGAAGTGGAATCAAACCATGACCTTATGGCTCTTAAATGAAAAGCCCAAAAATAATATTTAAAATTAGGAATAGCTAGACCACCAGATGAATCTGGACGTTGAAGTGATTTTAGGCAGATTTTAGCCATTTTGTTGTTCCATATGAAATTTTTGGATAACTTCTCAATATCATTAAAGAAGTTGTGTGGGGGGAAGAGGGGAAGCATTGCAAACAGAAAATTTATATGAGGGAGGATATTCATTTTAAGTATGGAAATCCTGGCAGACATGGAAATTTGAAGTAAAGACCATTTTTTCATATCCTTAGTAAGTTTATTAGGGCAATGAGCATAGATGTGCTTCTGAATTCCCAGGGGCTTGGGAATTGTAGAGAGTAGAATAAAAATCATAAAAAACTTTGTTTACTTGAGAAGGATTTGTAAACACCTTATCAGAGGAACTCCTTATCTTGAAGAAGATGTACGTTAAAATAGCAATGTTTTGCACTGCCATTACTTCGATTATTACATATCACCAGTTGAACTGGAGCATGATCAGATATAAGCATGGGTAGTATGCTAGCATGAGCGATAAATGGCAGCAAGTTGGGGGACATAAAGATGTAATCAATTCTAGAATAAGAGTTATGACGACATGAATAAAAAGTGAAATCTCTTCTAATTTTTTTAAACGCCAAGGATCTGAAATGTTTAGGTCGGTCATGAAGGTTTTGAAATATCTGGCAGATGCATTCTGGTGTGATAAAAGGGGAGTCCTAACAGATCTTTCTAGATCTGAGATGGTAAGATTGAGATCAGCTCCTATTATTAATGGATAATTACCTAAAGCTAGTAGATTGATTTTAATATCATCAAAAAAGGAAGATTCAAATAAGTTTGGTGCATAGATGGAAGCTAAGCAGTACGTTATCGTGCCTAATTTGACTACTATCTACCCCCGTAATCACTTCCTGAGCTAATAATTTGTAAGTTCAGTTTCCTATCAACTACAACAAAGATACCTTTAGTTTTGTTAGGAGCACAGGATTTTGTTATTATTTTGTAATATTTGTCTTGAAATCTGTGCACATGGCATGCTTTCAAATGAGACTTCTGTATGAAGACTATATGTGCTTTTTTCCTATGTAACAAATCCAAGCACTTAGTTCTTTTGATAGGCTCGTTGGCACCATGAATATTCCATGATAAAACATTGTAGCTATCCATAGAATTTGTACAGAAAAGAGATGCCATTCAGCAAATGAAATATAATCATTATATAGATCATACAATTTAAAGAGTATGGACTGAAACAATGAATGACAATCAGGTAAATTAAACACATCAAAATAATTGTCACATAAATGATTTGCCCCCCCCCCCCCCACCCCTGTCTATGTGGATGTGTGGTTGTGGTTTGTGCAGTTTCCAGTGTGTGTAGTATAAGAGTGCCTAAAGCCAGTTTTTATTGATAGACAAATTATTATACCATATTAAGAAACCTGCACGGCCAGTAAACCTGAATGGTTTTCTTCATTCTTTAAAAGTATTTGGTGGGACACTGTCCACTTTGTTTGATCTTTTTAAGATTTTAAGAACAAAACTCATTAATAAAGTTTTGCATTTTATTGCATTATATGTATTTTAAAGTCTTTGAGTAAGCATTGTACACTGTACTGCATCCCACATCTCTGTTACAGCAGTAACAGAGCTACCCATATAGTCCTAGGAACATTTTATTGTTTTAATATGGGTTATACAAAGAACTCGGTACAAAGAAATAATATCAGGTAAGTTTTAAAACTGACCTGTTATCTGTGTGTAAGCATATTATATAGTCCCAGGAACATAAAGTTTAGGATGTGCCCAGGCCCAGAGCAGGAATATCCTAAACTTTTGCTGACCCAAGGCTTGCATTATTTTAATACTGAATGTACAACTCAGTACTAGTTTTAGCTACACAATTAAAGTTGAATTATAAACACATTTAATAATAGTACTACTACTAATAATAATAATAAAATAAAAACTAAGATAGTCTAGTTTATTTTAGTGACTAGCAGATTTAAACATGTGTTGTTCCTTTTTTAGGTTTAGGTTGAGGGATTGTGAATGCTTAGTTACCGTTACCCACCAGAATATTTTGAAAAAGACACTTTTAGTTCCATGAAGATCCATGTTTTTAATAGAGTTCTGAGTGAAGAACCTTTTACCTGATGTATTTACCTGCACCATATTGAAGGTTCTTAACATTCATTAATTTTTATTACAAACATGTAATAGAAAAAGTAGCTAGCTAAACATTTTCTGTGGCAATGACAAATAACAAACATTTGATGCACTTTATTTTAAAGATTAAAGTTGTCACCATTTTGAACAATTCTGCCTGTACATTTCCCTAGAATACAGAACTGTATGTTATGTATGCATGTTACTGCTAATCTTCGTATTGAACATGAGTTCATGTAAGGATTTTACACAACAAGAGGCCTTTGTTGTCCCATGCAATGCAATAAACATTTAGCCTGCCAAACATTTAGGTTCCCCTGACTTTTAAAGTGCATCATTGTGTCACTGAATTAATGAATTATTTAACTTTTAAAACAGGCAAATTGAGGAATCAAGGAATCAGCACTATAGAAAAAGGGAAACATATCACAATTTAAGTAAATTTCCTTAACCGCTTAAGACTCTGCATCCTCATGAGGGGGCATTACATGGTGCTTTTCTGCACCATAATTCTCATCTCATTTTATGTGTGAAATAGTTCATTTATGTACAATAACATCTCTAGCTTCATTTGGCATGCACTGATGACAAATTGTAGCTATAATAAGATGCTACAACATCTGTAATGATGAAGTACTCATTTGAGGACATTGGGACTATATTAGGTCACAGGTTGCGCCTTTTATTTTATAATTACAGAAAGAGTTTCAATGTTAAAAGCAGAACAATCACTCAATGCAATTATAGATAAGTGTTTTTGTTCATTCTTAGTTTCATATGTGATGAAGGGTGTTGGTTTTGGTACATTTAGTAAAGTACTGTACTAAAGAACATATTTTTATATTTTCTTGTGCTTTAATTTGACTTTATCATACATTATACCTCTACTTTGCTGCATTTCAGAGGCATGTATTGTATTTTTTATGGTCAGCTACTTACACATAATGTTGCAATTATATTTGCACTATGGTATAGCCATGTTTAGGGCTTACAATAAAGTTTACATTGTTTCTACTTTTGTTTTTGTATCCTCATGCTTACAGTTCAAAATAGACAGTTTTGTACTTTGTTAGCCAATTGTTTCTTCCTGCACACATACTCTCAATTTACAATATCACAGTGGTAAAAGCAGTTAAATGTACAGGTTGATATAATCTAAATGTATACATTATTTACAAAAGGCACTAGATGGGTGTGAATTCAGGTGTAGTGTGGGTGCTGTGTGACTGCATAGGGGTCCAGTAGTAAGTGCAGAGTGTGTTTGTATGGGGAGGAGGTGTAATGGTACAGATGAGCTCCATAGTCCAGAAGCTCTTGTTCATTCAGCAGCCTAATTGCTTGAGGATAGAAGCGGTCTCTGAACCGACTGTGAGAACAGGTAATGGCTTGGGTGGGTGAAGTCCTTGATAATTCCTCAGACAGCGCCTGGTGTTTAAATCCAGAAGGTTTGGCAGCTGAACCCCGATGATGCGTCGGCCTGTGCGCACCACCCTCTGCAGAGATTTTCACTGTTGAGCTGTGCAGTTACCATACCAGGTGGTGAAACATCCCATCAGAATGCTCTCCACAGTGCAGATGGAACGTCCTGAGTATGCAGGGGTTCATACCAAACCTCCTCAGCCGTCTGAGGTAGAAGAGGTGGTGATGTGCTTTCTTTGCCACCCATGTGGTGTGTTCTGCCCATGTAAGTTCCTCAGTAATGTGAACACCAAGGAACTTGAAGCTGCCGACTCTTCTCCACAGTGGTCCCATCAATGGACATAGGGGTGTGCACTCTCTCCTGTTTCCTAAAGTCCACTACCAGCTCCTTGGTCTTGCTGATGTTAAGAGAAAGGTTGTTTTGCTGGCACCATTGTGAACCTCCTTTCTGTAGGCTGTCTCATTATCGTTGGAAATCAGGCCCACAATTGTCCTGTCATCAGCGAATTTAATGATGACATTGGAGCTGTATCTGGCTGTGCAGTCAAAGGTGTAGAGGGGAGTACAGGAGCGGGCTGAGGACACATCCCTGGAGGGGGGGGGGGGGGGTTCTAGTGTTGAGGGTCAGTAAGGAAGACATGTTTCTGCCCACCCTTAACATCTGCTGTCATCCTTTCAAGAAGTTCAGGATCCAGCTGCACAGAGAACTGTTCAGACGCAGATCCTGATGCTCTGTGTTAAACCTTGGTGGAATGATGGTGATGAATGCTGAACTGTAGTCCACAAACAGCAGTTTCACATAGGTGGTGTTCTTGTCCAGGTGGGGCAATTTGCAGAGTCAGGGAATCATTAATGGATCTGTTCTGCCCGTGTGCAAGTTGCAGTGGGCCCAAGGTACCAGGTAATGAGGAGCAGATGAAGTCTCTAACCAGTAGGTGTTAGAGCAACCGGGCGCCAGTCATTTAAGCAGGTAATTCTGCCCGTCTTTGGAACAGGGTCAATGGTGGCCAGTTTGAAGCATGCTAGCATGTCTAAGAGAGCATGAGAGGTGTTAAAAATGTCAGCTCCAGCAAGCATACTGACGCATGCTTTAAGAGTTCTGCTGGGTATGCCATTTGGGCCAGAAGATTTATGTTTGAAGATTTGTGTTGATACACTTAAAAGGGAAGGGAAGGAAAGGGGCGGAGCAGTGGTCTAGAATCCGTGTTTTCCGTGTGCTGCATGAGGTGTGCTGATAGAACATGGGTGCTACTTTCCTCAGGTTTCCTTTATTAAAGTCCCCAACAGTAATGAATGCAGCCTCCGGGCACACGGTTTCTTGCTTGTTGACCGCCTCGTACAGTTTCCTGAGCACCAGGTCCGTGTCCACGTGTACACGGCGGCAACAACGACCCCAGAGATCTGTTCCGGCAACCACACCAACCTGCACAAGATGATGAAATATTCCAGGTCCGGGGAGCAAAAAGACTCTATGAAGTGTACATTTTTCTGATCACACCAAGCATCGCTGATCAAAAAAACACACACCACCATCTTTGCTTTTCCCTGAGAGGTCCTTTGTTCCATCAGCCCGGTGCAGGGAGAACCAGGGAGAACCCCGCCGGCTCTGTCTGGAATTTTGTCTGACATCCAGGTTGCAATGAGGCAGATAATACAGCAGTCCCTTATCTCCGGTTGAAATGATATCTGTAAAGTTCGCTCAGGTTGTTTCCAGAGACTGTACATTGGCCAATAGTATGCTGGGGAGAGGGGGCTGCGAGGGTGCATTGTCTCAGCCTGATGAGGACTCCAGCTCTCCAGCTATGTTGGCTGTTTCAAGCTTCACCAAGAGGACTTTTTGATGAGTGTGCTCCCAGTATCAATCATGGCCTGGCAGTGGTGTGAGCCAATGGTGATAGATAACTTCAGGGAGTTCCACTGCAGCATACTGGTCTTGTGTTTTATTTGAAGGTGTTTTTTTTCTTACCCCCTTCTTGGTTAGCCTGTTCTGGCTAAAGGTTCTGGCTTGAGACAGGTCCTTCTCAATAATATTCCCAATTTCACTGTTTTTACAGTTCTTCATAAAAGGCTAGCTAGTCTGGTTCCTCAGTATGCCTTGCATTATTTCCTTCTCATCCATTCTCCACCTGAGACAACGGGCTCGATGTTGAAAAGCAAAGTCATGCACACCTGTTTTCTCTCACATATCCTCCTTTCAGCCTCAGCTTTATAGTCTTTAGACAGAAAGGCACGCAAAAACATTGTTTTAAATTGTGTCCATGTCGTGACATCCTCTTTCTTCCAACAACCAATCTTTAGCTGTCCCAGTTATCACAGACATCAGGGTTGCAAGTATCTCAGCATCGGTAAGAGAAAGGACAGCTAGGAACTCACATTATTCACATCATTCCAGGTAACCAATGGGATCTCGTTCATCACTTTCTCCTCCAAAAAGCAGGAAATCAATTTTAGAAGAGGCTTCACATGCATGAAAGTGATGCTTCCTATTGGCATATCTGTAGGTTTACTTGCTACACAAGGTCTAATGCTAACCCATGGAGTGGATATAAGCACAGCCTTTGCTGTGCATACGAACAATCAGCATAATACAGTTGCAGATCGTCAGAACATCAGCCAGCCGAAGTTGCAGATTAAAGCTGGATGCAGACAACAAGGGACTTGCCTTCTGCAAATGTATGTGGTTGTCTGCATCTCAAAGTGAGCCCATCATGGGGTCTATTGAACCTGTATGACAAAACAAAGATGAAGAATACATGTATAGAAACTGAATGATGACTTACCTCTTACAGAGCTGTATGCGAAAAGTCACCCTCATACAGTTGCAGATCGACAGAAAGTCAGCCAGCCAGCCATAGTTGTAAACTGAGATGCAGATGTACAGAACCTTGTTAGTCCACCTTCAGAAAGGGATTTGATCATGGGGTCCTGCAAACATGTATGACAAGAAAGAGAGTCAATACATGTATAGAAACTGAATGAATGATCACTTACCTGTTAAACAGCTGCATACGAACAGTCACCCTCATACAGTGGCAGATCGACAGAAAGTCAGCCAGCCAGCCAGCCATACTTTTAAACGAAGATGCAGATGTACAGAACCTTGTTAGTCCACCTTCAGAAAGGGATTTGATTATGGGGTTCTGTGAACCTGTATCACAAGAAAGAGAGTAAATACATGTATAGAAACTGAATGATCACTTACCAGTTAAACAGATGCATACGAACAGTCAGCCTCCTACAGTTGCAGATCATCAGAACATCAGCCAGCCAAAGTTCGAGATGGAGATAAAGACAACCACATACATTTGCAGAAGGCAAGTCCCTTGTTGTCTGCATCCAGCTTCAAACTGAGCCAATCGTGTAGTCTTTCGAACCTGTATGACAAAAAAAAATGGAGAATACATGTAAAGAAACTGAATGATCACTTACCTGTTACACAGCTGTATGCGAACCGTCAGCCTCCTACAGTTGCAGATCACCAGAACTTCAGCCAGCTTCAAAGTGAACCAGTCAAAGTGGTCCGGCGAACCTGTATGACAAGAAAAAAAGTTAATACATGTATAGAAACTGAATGATCACTTACCTGTTACACAGATGCATACGAACAGTCACCCTCATACAGTTGCAGATCGACAGAAAGTCAGCTGGCCAGCCATAGTTGTAAACTGAGATGCAGATGTACAGAACCTTGTTAGTCCACCTTTAGAAAGGGATTCGGTCATGGTGTCCTGCGAACTTGTATGACAAGAAAGAGAGTCAATACATGTGAAAAAACTGAATCATCACTTACCTGTTACAAAGCTGCATACGAACAGTCAGCCTCATATATTTGCAGATCATCAGAACTTCAGCCAGCCAAAGTTCCAGATGGAGAAGCAGACAACCACATACATTTGCAGTCGTCAAATCCCTTGTTGTTTGCATCCAGCTTCAAAGTGAACCAGTCAAGCGGTCCGGCGAACCTGTATGACACGAAAAGTCAATACATGTATAGAAACTAAATGTTCACTTACCTGTTACATAGATGCATACGAAGAGTCAGCCTCCTACAGTTGCAGATCATCAGAACTTCAACCAGCTTCAACGTGAACCAGTCAAGGGGTCCTGCGAACCTGTATGACAAGAAAAAAAGTCAATACATGTATAGAAACTGAATGATCACTTACCTGTTACACAGATGCATACGAACAGTCATCATCATACAGTTGCAGATCGACAGAAAGTTAGCCAGCCATAGTTGTAAACTGAGATGCAGATGTACATAACCTTCATAGTCCACCTTCAGAAAGGGATTCGGTCATGGTGTCCTGCGAACCTGTATGACAAGAAAGAGGGTCAATACATGTATAGAAACTAAATGATCACTTATCTGTTACACAGATGCATACGAACAGTCAGCCTCCTACAGTTGCAGATCATCAGAACTTCAGCCAGCCAAAGTTCAAGATGGAGATAAAGACAACCACATACATTTGCAGATCGACAGAAAGTCAGCTGGCCAGCCATAGTTGTAAACTGAGATGCAGATGTACAGAACCTTGTTAGTCCACCTTCAGAAAGGGATTTGATCATGGGGTCCTGCAAACATGTATGACAAGAAAGAGAGTCAATACATGTATAGAAACTGAATGAATGATCACTTACCTGTTAAACAGCTGCATACGAACAGTCACCCTCATACAGTGGCAGATCGACAGAAAGTCAGCCAGCCAGCCAGCCATACTTTTAAACGAAGATGCAGATGTACAGAACCTTGTTAGTCCACCTTCAGAAAGGGATTTGATTATGGGGTTCTGTGAACCTGTATCACAAGAAAGAGAGTAAATACATGTATAGAAACTGAATGATCACTTACCAGTTAAACAGATGCATACGAACAGTCAGCCTCCTACAGTTGCAGATCATCAGAACATCAGCCAGCCAAAGTTCGAGATGGAGATAAAGACAACCACATACATTTGCAGAAGGCAAGTCCCTTGTTGTCTGCATCCAGCTTCAAACTGAGCCAATCGTGTAGTCTTTCGAACCTGTATGACAAAAAAAGATGGAGAATACATGTAAAGAAACTGAATGATCACTTACCTGTTACACAGCTGTATGCGAACCGTCAGCCTCCTACAGTTGCAGATCACCAGAACTTCAGCCAGCTTCAAAGTGAACCAGTCAAAGTGGTCCGGCGAACCTGTATGACAAGAAAAAAAGTTAATACATGTATAGAAACTGAATGATCACTTACCTGTTACACAGATGCATACGAACAGTCACCCTCATAAAGTTGCAGATCGACAGAAAGTCAGCTGGCCAGCCATAGTTGTAAACTGAGATGCAGATGTACAGAACCTTGTTAGTCCACCTTTAGAAAGGGATTCGGTCATGGTGTCCTGCGAACTTGTATGACAAGAAAGAGAGTCAATACATGTGAAAAAACTGAATCATCACTTACCTGTTACAAAGCTGCATACGAACAGTTAGCCTCATATATTTGCAGATCATCAGAACTTCAGCCAGCCAAAGTTCCAGATGGAGAAGCAGACAACCACATACATTTGCAGTCGTCAAATCCCTTGTTGTTTGCATCCAGCTTCAAAGTGAACCAGTCAAGCGGTCCGGCGAACCTGTATGACACGAAAAGTCAATACATGTATAGAAACTAAATGTTCACTTACCTGTTACATAGATGCATACGAAGAGTCAGCCTCCTACAGTTGCAGATCATCAGAACTTCAACCAGCTTCAAAGTGAACCAGTCAAGGGGTCCTGCGAACCTGTATGACAAGAAAAAAAGTCAATACATGTATAGAAACTGAATGATCACTTACCTGTTACACAGATGCATACGAACAGTCATCATCATACAGTTGCAGATCGACAGAAAGTTAGCCAGCCATAGTTGTAAACTGAGATGCAGATGTACATAACCTTCATAGTCCACCTTCAGAAAGGGATTCGGTCATGGTGTCCTGCGAACCTGTATGACAAGAAAGAGGGTCAATACATGTATAGAAACTAAATGATCACTTATCTGTTACACAGATGCATACGAACAGTCAGCCTCCTACAGTTGCAGATCATCAGAACTTCAGCCAGCCAAAGTTCAAGATGGAGATACAGACAACCACATACATTTGCAGTCGTCAAATCCCTTGTTGTCTGTATCCAGCTTCAAAGTGAACCAGTCAAAAGGTCCTGCAAACCTTTATGACAAGAAAAAAAGTCAATACATGTACAGAAACTGAATGATCACTTACGTGTTACACAGGTGTATACGATTATTCAGCCTAATACAGTTGCAGATGGATGGAAAGCCAGCCAGCCAGCCATAGATGTAAACTGTGATGCAGATGTACAGAACCTTGTTAGTCCAACTTCAGAAAGGGATTTGATCATGGGGTCCTGCGAACCTGTATGACAAGAAAGAGAGTCAATACATGTATAGAGACTGAATGATCACTTACCTGTTATACAGCTGCATACGAACAGTCACCCTCATACAGTTGCAGATCGACAGAAAGTCAGCCAGCCATAGTTGTAAACGGTGATGCAGATACATAGAACCTTGTTAGTTCAACTTCAGAGAGGGAGTCGATTACGTGGTTCTGCAAACCTGTATGACAAGAAAGAGAGTCAATACATGTATAGAGACTGAATGATCACTTACCTGTTATACAGACGCATACGAACCGTCAGCCTTCTCCAGTTGCAGATCATAAGAACTTCAGCCAGCTTCAACGTGAACCAGTCAAAGGGGTCCGGCGAGCCTGTATGGCAAAAAAAGATAGAGAATACATGTATAGAAACTAAATGATCACTTACCTGTTACACAGATGCATATGAACAGTCATCCTCATACAGTTGCAGATGGAAAGAAGGTGAGCCAGCCATCGTTGTAAACTGAGATGCAGATGTAAAGAACCTTGTTAGTCCACATTTAGAAAGGGATTCGGTCATGGTGTCCTGCGAACGTGTATGACAAAAAAAGATAGAGAATACATATATAGAAACTGAATGATCACTTACCTGTTACACAGCTGTATGCGAACAGTCAGCCTCCTACAGTTGCAGATCATCAGAACTTCAGCCAGCCAAAGATCCAGATGAAGATGCAGACAACCACATACATTTGCAGTCGTCAAATCCCTTGTTGTCTGCATCCAGCTTCAAAGTGAGCCAGTCATATGGTCCTGCGAGCCTGTATGACAAAAAAAGATAGAGAATACATGTATAGAAACTGAATGATCACTTACCTGTTACACAGCTGTATGCGAACAGTCAGCCTCATACAGTTGCAGATGGACGGAAACCCAACTAGCCAGCCATAGTTGTAAACAGTGAATCAGATGTATAGAACCTTGTTAGTCCACCTTCAGAGAGGGAGTCGATCATGGTGTCCTGCGAACCTGTATGACAAGAAAGAGAGTCAATACATGTATAGAAACTGAAAGATCACTTACCTGTTAGAAAGATGCATACGAACAGTCAGCCTCATATATTTGCAGATCATCAGAACTTCAGCCAGCCAAAGTTCCAGATGGAGATGCAGACAACCACATTCATTTGCAGTCGTCAAATCCCTTGTTGTCTGCATCCAGCTTCAAAGTGAACCAGTCAAGGGGTCCTGCGAACCTGTATGACAAGAAACAGAGTCAATACATGTATAGAAACTGAATGATCACTTACCTGTTATACAGCTGCATACGAATAGTCACCCTCATACAGTTGCAGATCGACAGAAAGTCAGCCAGCCAGCCATAGTTGTAAACGGTGATGCAGATACATAGAACCTTGTTAATCTACCTTCAGAAAGGGATTCGTTCATGGGGTCCTACAAACCTGTATGACAAGAAAGAGAGTCAATACATGTATAGAAACTGAATGATCACTTACCTGTTACACAGATGCATACGAACAGTCACCCTCATACAGCTGCAGATCATCAGAACATCAGCCAGCCAAAAGTCCAGATGGAGATGCAGACAACCACATAAATTTGCAGGAGGCAAGTCCCTTGTTGTCTGCATCCAGCGTCAAATTGAACCAGTTAAGGGGTCCTGCGAACCTGTATGACAAAAAAGATGGAGAACACATGTATAGAAACTGAATGATCACTTACCTGTTATACAGCTGCATACAAACAGACACCCTCATACAGTTGCAGATTGATAGAAAGTCAGCCAGCCAGCCATAGTTGTAAACGGTGATGCAGATGCATAGAACCTTGTTAGTCCAAGTTCAGAGATGGAGTCGATTATGTGGTTCTGCAAACCTGTATGACAAGAAAGAGAGTCAATACATGTATAGAGACTGAATGATCACTTACCTGTTGCACAGATGCATACGAACCATCATCCTCCTCCAGTTGCAGATCATCAGAACTTCAGCCAGCTTCAAAGTGAACCAGTCAAAGGGGTCTGGCGAACCTGTATGACAAAAAAAGATAGAGAATACATGTATAGAAACTGAATAATCACTTACCTATTACACAGATGCATACGAACAGTCATCCTCATACAGTTGCAGATGGACAGAATGTCAGCCAGCCAGCCATAGTTGTAAACTGAGATGCAGATGTAAGGAACCTTGTTAGTCCACCTTTAGAAAGGGATTCGGTCATGGTGTCCTGCGAAAATGTATGAGAAGAAAGAGAGTCAAAACATGTATAGAAACTGAATGATCACTTACCTCTTACAAAGCTGCATACAAACAGTCAGCCTCATATATTTGCAGATCATAAGAAACTTCAGCCAGCCAAAGTTCCAGATGGAGATGCAGACAACGACATACATTTGCAGTCGTCAAATCTCTTGTTGTCTTCATCCAGCTTCAAAGTGAACCAGTCAAGGGGTCCTGCGAACCTGTATGACAAGAAAGAGAGTCAATACATGTATAAAGATTGAATGATCACTTACCTGTTACACAGACGCATATGAACCGTCAGCCTTCTCCAGTTGCAGATCATCAGAACTTCAGCCAGCTTCAAAGTGAACCAGTCAAAGGGGTCCGGCGAACCTGTATGGCAAAAAAAGATAGAGAATACATGTATAGCAACTGAATGATCACTTACCTGTTACACAGATGCATACGAACAGTCATCCTCATACAGTTGCAGATCATCAGAACTTCAGCCAGCCAAAGTTCCAGATGGAGATGCAGACAACCACATACATTTGCAGTCGTCAAATTCCTTGTTGTCTGCATCCAGCTTCAAAGTGAACCAGTCAAGGGGTTCTGCGAACCTGTATGACAAGAAAAAAAGTCAATACATGTATAGAAACTAAATGATCACTTACCTGTTACACAGATGCATACGAAAATTCAGCCTCCTACAGTTGCAGATCATCAGAACTTCAACCAGCTACAAAGTGAACCAGTCAAGGGGTCCTGCAAACCTGTATGAAGAGAAAAAAAGTCAATACATGTATAGAAACTGAACGATCACTTACCTGTTACACAGCTGCATACGAACAATCACCCTCATACTGTTGCAGATCGACAGAAAGTCAGCCAGCCAGCCATAGTTGTAAACGGTGATGCAGATGCATAGAACCTTGTTAGACCAGCTTCAGAGAGGGAGTCGATTATGTGGTTCTGCAAACCTGTATGACAAGAAAGAGAGTCAATACATGTATAGAGACTGAATGATCACTTACCTGTTACAAAGATGCATATGAACAGTCATCCTCATACAGTTGCAGGTCCACCTTCAGAAAGGGATTCGGTCATGGTGTCCTGCAAACCTGTATGACAAAAAAGAAAGTCAATACATGTATAGAAACTGAATGATCACTTACCTGTTACACAGCTCCATACGAACAGTCAGCCTCATACAGTTGCAGATCATAAGAAAATCAGCCAGCCAAAGTTCCAGATTGAAGCTGGATGCAGACAACAAAATACATTTGCAGAAGGCAAGTCCCTTGTTGTCTGCATCCAGCTTCAAAGTGAACCAGTCAAAAGGTCCTGCGAACCTGTATAAAAAGAAAAAAAGTCAATACATGTATAGAAACTGAATGATCACTTACCTGTTACACAGATGCATACGAACAGTCAGCCTCCTACAGTTGCAGATCATCAGAACTTCAGCCAGCTTCAAAGTGAACCAGTCAAAGGGGTCCGTCGAACATGTATGACAAGAAAAAAAGTCAATACAAGTATAGAAACTGAACGATCACTTACCTGTTACACAGCTGCATACGAACAGTCACCCTCATACTGTTGCAGATCGACAGAAAGTCAGCCAGCCAGCCATAGTTGTAAACGGTGATGCAGATGCATAGAACCTTGTTAGACCAGCTTCAGAGAGGGAGTCGATTATGTGGTTCTGCAAACCTGTGTGACAAGAAAGAGAGTCAATACATGTATAGAGAGTAAATGATCACTTACCTGTTACAAAGATGCATATGAACAGTCAGCCTCATATATTTGCAGATCATCAGAACTTCAACCAGCTTCAAAGTGAACCAGTCAAGGGGTCCGGCGAACCTGTATGAGAAGAAAAGTCAATACATGTATAGAAACTAAATGATCACTTACATTTTACATAGATGCATACGAACAGTCAGCCTCCTACAGTTGCAGATCATCAGAATTTCAACCAGCTTCAAAGTAAACCAGTCAAGGGGTCCTGCGAACCTGTATGACAAGAAAAAAGTCAATACATGTATAGAAACTGAATGATCACTTACCTGTTACAAAGATGCATATGAACAGTCATCCTCATACAGTTGCAGGTCCACCTTCAGAAAGGGATTCGGTCATGGTGTCCTGCAAACCTGTATGACAAAAAAGAAAGTCAATACATGTATAGAAACTGAATGATCACTTACCTGTTACACAGCTGCATACGAACAGTCAGCCTCATACAGTTGCAGATCATAAGAAAATCAGCCAGCCAAAGTTCCAGATTGAAGCTGGATGCAGACAACAAAATACATTTGCAGAAGGCAAGTCCCTTGTTGTCTGCATCCAGCTTCAAAGTGAACCAGTCAAAAGGTCCTGCGAACCTGCATGAAAAGAAAAAAAGTCAATACATGTATAGAAACTGAATGATCACTTACCTGTTACACAGCTGCATACAAACAGTCAGACTCCTAGAGTTGCAGATCATTAGAACTTCAGCCAGCTTCAAAGTGAACCAGTCAAAGGGGTCCGTCGAACCTGTATGACAAGAAAAAAAGTCAGTACAAGTATAGAAACTGAACGATCACTTACCTGTTACAAAGATGCATATAAACAGTCAGCCTCATATATTTGCAGATCATCAGAACTTCAACCAGCTTCAAAGTGAACCAGTCAAGGGGTCCTGCAAACCTGTATGACAAGAAAGAGAGTCAATACATGTATAAAGACTGAATGATGACTTACCTGTTACACAGACGCATACGAACCGTCAGCCTTCTCCAGTTGCAGATCATCAGAACTTCAGCCAGCTTCAAAGTGAACCAGTCAAAGGGGTCCGGCGAACCTGTATGGCAAAAAAAGATAGAAAATACATGTATAGCAACTGAATGATCACTTACCTGTTACACAGATGCATACGAACAGTCATCCTCATACAGTTGCAGATCATCAGAACTTCAACCAGCTACAAAGTGAACCAGTCAAGGGGTCCTGCAAACCTGTATGAAGAGAAAAAAAGTCAATACATGTATAGAAAATGAACGATCACTTACCTGTTACACAGCTGCATATGAACAATCACCCTCATACTGTTGCAGATCGACAGAAAGTCAGCCAGCCAGCCATAGTTGTAAACGGTGATGCAGATGCATAGAACCTTGTTAGACCAGCTTCAGAGAGGGAGTCGATTATGTGGTTCTGCAAACCTGTATGACAAGAAAGAGAGTCAATACATGTATAGAGACTGAATGATCACTTACCTGTTACAAAGATGCATATGAACAGTCATCCTCATACAGTTGCAGGTCCACCTTCAGAAAGGGATTCGGTCATGGTGTCCTGCAAACCTGTATGACAAAAAAGAAAGTCAATACATGTATAGAAACTGAATGATCACTTACCTGTTACACAGCTCCATACGAACAGTCAGCCTCATACAGTTGCAGATCATAAGAAAATCAGCCAGCCAAAGTTCCAGATTGAAGCTGGATGCAGACAACAAAATACATTTGCAGAAGGCAAGTCCCTTGTTGTCTGCATCCAGCTTCAAAGTGAACCAGTCAAAAGGTCCTGCGAACCTGTATGAAAAGAAAAAAAGTCAATACATGTATAGAAACTGAATGATCACTTACCTGTTACACAGATGCATACGAACAGTCAGCCTCCTACAGTTGCAGATCATCAGAACTTCAGCCAGCTTCAAAGTGAACCAGTCAAAGGGGTCCGTCGAACCTGTATGACAAGAAAAAAAGTCAATACAAGTATAGAAACTGAACGATCACTTACCTGTTACACAGCTGCATACGAACAGTCACCCTCATACTGTTGCAGATCGACAGAAAGTCAGCCAGCCAGCCATAGTTGTAAACGGTGATGCAGATGCATAGAACCTTGTTAGACCAGCTTCAGAGAGGGAGTCGATTATGTGGTTCTGCAAACCTGTGTGACAAGAAAGAGAGTCAATACATGTATAGAGAGTAAATGATCACTTACCTGTTACAAAGATGCATATGAACAGTCAGCCTCATATATTTGCAGATCATCAGAACTTCAACCAGCTTCAAAGTGAACCAGTCAAGGGGTCCGGCGAACCTGTATGAGAAGAAAAGTCAATACATGTATAGAAACTAAATGATCACTTACATTTTACATAGATGCATACGAACAGTCAGCCTCCTACAGTTGCAGATCATCAGAATTTCAACCAGCTTCAAAGTAAACCAGTCAAGGGGTCCTGCGAACCTGTATGACAAGAAAAAAAGTCAATACATGTATAGAAACTGAATGATCACTTACCTGTTGCACAGATGCATACGAACAGTCATCCTCATACAGTTGCAGGTCCACCTTCAGAAAGGGATTCGGTCATGGTGTCCTGCAAACCTGTATGACAAAAAAGAAAGTCAATACATGAATAGAAACTGAATGATCACTTACCTGTTACACAGCTGCATACGAACAGTCAGCCTCATACAGTTGCAGATCATAAGAAAATCAGCCAGCCAAAGTTCCAGATTGAAGCTGGATGCAGACAACAAAATACATTTGCAGAAGGCAAGTCCCTTGTTGTCTGCATCCAGCTTCAAAGTGAACCAGTCAAAAGGTCCTGCGAACCTGTATGAAAAGAAAAAAAATCAATACATGTATAGAAACTGAATGATCACTTACGTGTCACACAGGTGTATGCGATTAGTCAGTCTAATACAGTTGCAGATTGTAAGCACATCAGCCAGCCAAAAATTCCAGATGGAGATGCAGACAACCACATACATTTGCAGAAGCAAGTCCCCTGTTGTCTGCATCCAGCTTCAAAGTGAGCCACTTGTGTGGTCCTGCGAGCCTGTATGACAAAAAAAGATAGAGAATACATGTACAGAATCTCAATGATCACTTACCTGTTACACAGATGCATACGAACAGTCACCCACATACAGTTGCAGATCATCAGAACATCAGCCAGCCAAAAATTCCAGATGGAGATGCAGACAACCACATACATTTGCAGTTGGCAAGTCCTTTGTTGTCTGAATCCAGCTTCAATGTGAAACAGTCAAAAGGTCCTGTGAACCTGTATGACAAGAAAAAAAGTCAATACGTGTATAGAAACTGAATGATCACTTACCTGTTATACAGCTGCATACAAACAGACACCCTCATACAGTTGCAGATTGACAGAAAGTTAGCCAGCCAACCATAGTTGTAAACGGTGATGCAGATGCATAGAACCTTGTTAGTCCAAGTTCAGAGATGGAGTCGATTATGTGGTTCTGCAAACCTGTATGACAAGAAAGAGAGTCAATACATGTATAGAGACTGAATGATCACTTACCTGTTGCACAGACGCATACGAACCATCAGCCTCCTCCAGTTGCAGATCATCAAAACTTCAGCCAGCTTCAAAGTGAACCAGTCAAAGGGGTCCGGCGAACCTGTATGACAAAAAAAGATAGAGAATACATGTATAGAAACTGAATGATCACTTACCTGTTACATACGAACATACGAACAGTCATCCTCATACAGTTGCAGATCATCAGAACTTCAGCCAGCCAAAGTTCCAGATGGACATGCAGACAACCACATACATTTGCAGTCGTCAAATTCCTTGTTGTCTGCATCCAGCTTCAAAGTGAACCAGTCAAGGGGTCCTGCGAACCTGTATGACAAGAAAAAAAGTCAATACATGTATAGAAACTAAATGATCACTTACCTGTTACACAGATGCATACGAAAATTCAGCCTCCTACAGTTGCAGATCATCAGAACTTCAACCAGCTACAAAGTGAACCAGTCAAGGGGTCCTGCAAACCTGTATGAAGAGAAAAAAAGTCAATACATGTATAGAAACTGAACGATCACTTGCCTGTTACACAGCTGCATACGAACAGTCACCCTCATACTGTTGCAGGTCCACCTTCAGAAAGGGATTCGGTCATGGTGTCCTGCAAACCTGTATGACAAAAAAGAAAGTCAATACATGTATAGAAACTGAATGATCACTTACCTGTTACACAGCTGCATACGAACAGTCAGCCTCATACAGTTGCAGATCATAAGAAAATCAGCCAGCCAAAGTTCCAGATTGAAGCTGGATGCAGACAACAAAATACATTTGCAGAAGGCAAGTCCCTTGTTGTCTGCATCCAGCTTCAAAGTGAACCAGTCAAAAGGTCCTGCGAACCTGTATGAAAAGAAAAAAAGTCAATACATGTATAGAAACTGAATGATCACTTACCTGTTACACAGATGCATATGAACAGTCAGCCTCCTAGAGTTGCAGATCATCAGAACTTCAGCCAGCTTCAAAGTGAACCAGTCAAAGGGGTCCGTCGAACCTGTATGACAAGAAAAAAAGTCAATACAAGTATAGAAACTGAACGATCACTTACCTGTTACACAGCTGCATACGAACAGTCACCCTCATACTGTTGCAGATCGACAGAAAGTCAGCCAGCCAGCCATAGTTGTAAACGGTGATGCAGATGCATAGAACCTTGTTAGCTTCAGAGATGGAGTCGATTATGTGGTTCTGCAAACCTGTATGACAAGAAAGAGAGTCAATACATGTATAGAGACTAAATGATCACTTACCTGTTACAAAGATGCATATGAACAGTCAGCCTCATATATTTGCAGATCATCAGAATTTCAACCAGCTTCAAAGTGAACCAGTCAAGGGGTCCGGCGAACCTGTATGAGAAGAAAAGTCAATACATGTATAGAAACTAAATGATCACTTAGATTTTACATAGATGCATACGAACAGTCAGCCTCCTACAGTTGCAGATCATCAGAATTTCAACCAGCTTCAAAGTGAACCAGTCAAGGGGTCCTGCGAACCTGTATGACAAGAAAAAAAGTCAATACATGTATAGAAACTGAATGATCACTTACCTGTTGCACAGATTCATATGAACAGTCATCCTCATACAGTTGCAGGTCCACCTTCAGAAAGGGATTCGGTCATGGTGTCCTGCAAACCTGTATGACAAGAAAAAAAGTCAATACATGTATAGAAACTGAATGATCACTTACCTGTTGCACAGATGCATACGAACAGTCATCCTCATACAGTTCCAGGTCCACCTTCAGAAAGGGATTCGGTCATGGTGTTCTGCAAACCTGTATGACAAAAAAGAAAGTCAATACATGTATAGAAACTGAATTATCACTTACCTGTTACACAGCTGCATACGAACAGTCAGCCTCATACAGTTGCAGATCATAAGAACATCAGCCAGCCAAAGTTCCACATTGAAGCTGGATGCAGACAACAAAAT
Source organism: Salminus brasiliensis (assembly GCF_030463535.1). Taxonomy (NCBI): domain Eukaryota; kingdom Metazoa; phylum Chordata; class Actinopteri; order Characiformes; family Bryconidae; genus Salminus; species Salminus brasiliensis. The sequence goes on along the minus strand of NC_132893.1, from coordinate 12,368,853 downwards.
ACATTTGCAGAAGGCAAGTCCCTTGTTGTCTGCATCCAGCTTCAAAGTGAACCAGTCAAAAGGTCCTGCGAACCTGTATGAAAAGAAAAAAAATCAATACATGTATAGAAACTGAATGATCACTTACGTGTTACACAGGTGTATGCGATTAGTCAGTCTAATACGCTTGGAGCTACCGCTAACGCTTGGAGCTACCGCTAACGCTTGTGGGAAATCCTTACTCCAGACCCGGTCCTTGGAGGAATCACTGTCTCCGTGTTTAGTTTGTTCTTTCTGCTTTCTATCACTTTCTAGCGCTTTTCCTCGTAACTGCTTTTAGATTGTGTTTACAGTCCACAGGTTTATTAAAAAAGCGGAGTACCCCACAACAACAACTTTATTTCGGTGCCTAAATCAGCTGAAAGCGGTAAGTTTGTGTTTTATTATGGCTGTTGCTGGGCTTTTTGAGTGTGAGAAGTGTGGCATGTTTAGTCTAGACCCTTTTCCCACCGCTAGTGATAATGATAGTGTTTGCACTAAATGTGAGTTAGTTAGCTCTCTGGTGGAAAAGGTGGACCAGTTAGAGGTGTGCATCATGGGGTTACTGAAGGATAGAGAGCAAGAGTTGCCCCCCGTTGCCTCAGGGAGAGCTAGCACCCCCCCCACTCCGGCGTTAGAGCCCTCACAGCGGGGCGAATGGGTGACGTCTCGGCGGCATAGCCGGAAAGCTAAGGCTAATGCTAGCGCAAAGGCCGAAGCTAGCCCACCGGAACACCACGCTCCCCCCCCGATTCGCGTGTCAAACAGGTTTGCCCCGCTCAGCGAAACACCCGCTGAGGAGCCTGTTCACAGTACTCTGGTCATAGGAGACTCTATTGTTCGACACGTGAAGATAGCTAGTCCTTTAGGGGCTCCAGCAGTGACCGTTAGCTGTTTACCGGGAGCCAGAGCGCCGGACATTAGCGGCAACCTTAAGCGGCTAGCAAACAGGAGATATTCTAGGATAGTTATTCATGTAGGGGCCAATGATATCCGTCTGCGGCAGTCAGAAATAACTAAGGATAATATTAAAGAGGTGGTTAAACTGGCCCAGACTATGTCCGATGCCGTAATTTGCTCTGGTCCCATCCCAATGAGGCGCGGCGCTGAGTCCTACAGCCGACTCACAGCGCTGAACCGCTGGATGTCCAAGTGGTGTTCCGAAAATCATGTGGGCTTCATAGATAATTGGTCAAAGTTTGAGGGCAAGCCTGGTTTTTTAGGTAGGGATGGTGTCCACCCCACGCGGGAGGGTGCTGCCTTACTTTCGTGCAGCATAGCCCATAGTCTGCTAGTTAGTCGGCAGAGGAGTGTAAAAGGCTGCTGACAATCCAGAGCCGAGACCAGGCCGCAGACAGACAGGCTAAACCGACCGTCTGCGAGCTGCTTTGAGGCGTCACCCAGGTTTCACTGTATTGAGACTGTGTCTGTGCCCCGAATTAAACCCAAACGTAGAACATCTAGATCAGCTCGTTTTAATACTTTAATCAGTGTTAAAATCTCTCATTTCAACGATAACAGCAGCACCTCAGACCTAAAGCTTGGTCTACTTAACATTAGATCACTAACCTCAAAAGCAGTGATCGTGAATGAAATTATATGTGATCAGAAACTAGATGTTTTCTGCCTCACCGAAACCTGGATTAGACCTGATCAATATATAGCACTAAATGAAGCCACCCCCGCAGGCTATAAATATGTACATAGCCCTAGATTATCAGGCAGAGGAGGTGGAGTATGTATAATCTATCAGAATACACTAGAGATTATTCAAAAACACTGTAACACCTTCACTTCTTTTGAGCTTATCTACATTAATATATCAAATCCAGCCACAAATAAAAATGTTTTCTCACTGATTAATATTTATAGGCCTCCAGGGCCCTACTCTGAATTTTTAAAAGAATTTAGTGATTTTGCTGCAGACTTGGCAGTGTGCAGCAACAAAGTTATAATAGTAGGAGATTTTAATATTCACTTTGAAAAAGCAGACGATCCATTAACAAAGGCGTTTGTATCAATTTTAGATTCTGTCGGCATTATACAAAACATAACTGGACCCACACATTACTGTAATCATACCCTAGATTTAGTCCTGACCCTGGGTGTTAGCATTGATCAGCTAAATATTCTACCTCAAAGCTCAGTGATATCAGATCATTATCTAATCTCCTTTGAGCTACATCTAAGGCAAAATGTAAATTCTTCTCCCCAACACTGCCTAAAACGCACAATAACACCAATGACAACTGTACAGTTTACTAAAAATCTCCCACCCCTATCGACCTTAGCTTACACTCCGTCAGACCAAACGGAGCTCGTCAAATTAACAAACGATCTAGAGAATACCCTCCGATCAACCTTAGACAAAGTAGCACCGTTCAAAAATAAAATGATGAGGCAAAAAAGGCTTGCACCGTGGTACAGTGATCAAACTCGTACCTTAAAACAAACAGTGCGGAAACTAGAGCGTAAATGGCGGACGACCAAACTAGAGGTGTTCCACTCTGCGTGGAAGGACAGCCTTAGTCAGTATAGAAAGGCACTCATTAAAGCTCGCTCAGCGTATCTGGCCTCGCTGATCGAGAAAAACAAAAACAATCCCAGAGTTCTTTTTAATGAGATCTCTAAACTTACTAAAAGCCAGGCAGATACTCAACCCCAGATCCCAACATCTTTAACTAGTCATGTTTTTATGGACTATTTTAATAATAAAATAGAAAATATTAGACAACAAATCCAACCCTGCTTATTAAATCAAACATGGCCGTCACCCGATGTAGTTGCTTTAGAACAAAACTTAGTTGTAGAACAAAGGCTGGAAGCCTTCTACCCACTTCCACAGCCAGAACTAGAAAAAATTATATCCTCAGCTAATTGTACAACATGTACACTCGACCCGATTCCCTCTAAATTGCTAAAAGAAATTCTCCCAATTATAATCGGACCTCTTTTAACAATTGTAAATTCATCCCTTAGCCTTGGGCATGTACCCCAAACCCTTAAAATAGCAGTTATAAAACCTTTAATCAAAAAACCAAATCTTGATCCTAGCGTATTATCTAATTATAGACCCATCTCAAACTTAACATTTTATAAGCAGACATGGCGTTAATTTCCACTTCTATGCAGATGACACACAGCTCTATATATCAGCCAAACCTGACGATAAATTTAGACTACAGAAAATGGAGGACTGTGTAAAGGATATAAAACTCTGGATGTCACATAACTTCCTTCTCCTTAACAGTGACAAAACCGAAGTTCTCCTTTTAGGTCCAAAAGACTCTAGAAATAAACTTAGACTTAATCAGACTTAATGTTAGACTTGGCAGATTCTCCCATCATTCCTGGTTTAGCAGCTAAAAATCTTGGCGTCACATTCGACTCAGATTTATCATTTGAGCAACATATAGCTAATATTAGTAGAACAGCCTTTATGCAGCTTAGGAACATCTCCAAACTAAGAAACTCCTTATCACTACAAGACGCAGAAAAGCTAGTACATGCTTTTATTACCTCAAGGCTAGATTACTGTAATGCGTTACTGTCAGGTTGTTCCAGCAGGAACCTCAATAAACTTCAGCTGGTGCAAAATGCTGCAGCCAGGGTCCTTACTAAAACTAGAAAATTTGACCATATCAGTCCAGTTCTATCAGCACTTCATTGGCTCCCAGTTAAATTCCGTATTGAATACAAAATTCTTTTATTAACATATAAAGCCCTACATGGCCTCGCTCCTGAGTACCTGCAGGATCTTATAGTATATTACGAACCATCAAGACTACTTAGATCTCAGGGTGCTGGCCTCTTACGCGTTCCCAAAATTCTGAAAACCTCAGCAGGGGGAAGAGCCTTTTCCTATAAAGCCCCCCAGCTCTGGAATAACCTTCCAGATAATGTTCGGGACTCAGACACAGTCTCAATCTTTAAATCTAAACTGAAAACTTATATGTTTAGTTTAGCTTTTGGTAATTAATGTTTCTTAGATAAGGGCTGCAGGTCCAGGGGTTCGCGGACCCAGGGAATTGTAGTACTCTGAGATGCTGGAGCTGTCGTCTCGCTGCTTACACGCGATCACTCAGGTTTGTTGACGGTGGAGCAGATAGATGCTGGTGTTCTCAGGGTACGCCCGTGTCCGTGTTACCTTCTGGCTCTCTCCTTTTAATTATGCTGTGATAATCAGACCTGCCGGAGTCATCAGACATACCCAGATGCTGATGATCAACATTCTCTGCACTCCATAAAATTCCTCTTAGAACTAACTTCTCTCTCTTTACCTTCCCCGAGTAAATGGCCACCCAGCCCGATCTGCAGGAAGATTGCCCGCTGAGGTCCCCTCTACCTGCATCTAACCAGCTGCCACCTACCAGTCCAGCCAGCGGGTCCCCCCCAACCCGCCACCACCCATGGCTCACCCGCCAGCCGCTGCTGCCTGTTTGGTGGCCGTGCTGAAACCTAGATGGACTCGTGCCTGTCTGACACTATTAATATCACAACTATTAACTTTCTGTTGTACCTGGTTTGGTAATTTTTATCATTAATGTTTAAAACAGTCTGGCCAGAGGAGGATGGGTCCCCCTTGTGAGTCTTGGTTCCTCCCAAGGTTTCTTCCTCCAGCTCTGAGGGAGTTTTTCCTTGCCACTGTCGCCGTTGGCTTGCTCACGGGGGTCTTTGACGCTTCATGTTATTTCTTCTTTCTTCTCTGTCTCTGTTCTTTATTAAGTAATAATTATGTAAAGCTGCTTTGTGACGACAACAGTTGTAAAAAGCGCTATACAAATAAATTTGACTTGACTTGACTTGACTAATACAGTTGCAGATTGTCAGCACATCAGCCAGCCAAAAATTCCAGATGGAGATGCAGACAACCACATACATTTGCAGAAGGCAAGTCCCTTGTTGTCTGCATCCAGCTTCAAAGTGAGCCACTTGTGTGGTCCTGCGAGCCTGTATGACAAAAAAAGATAGAGAATACATGTACAGAATCTGAATGATCACTTACCTGTTACACAGATGCATACGAACAGTCACCCACATACAGTTGCAGATCATCAGAACATCAGCCAGCCAAAAATTCCAGATGGAGATGCAGACAACCACATACATTTGCAGTTGGCAAGTCCTTTGTTGTCTGCATCCAGCTTCAAAGTGAACCAGTCAAAGGGGTCCATCGAACCTGTATGACAAGAAAAAAAGTCAATACAAGTATAGAAACTGAACGATCACTTACCTGTTACACAGCTGCATAGGAACAGTCACCCTCATACTGTTGCAGATCGACAGAAAGTCAGCCAGCCAGCCATAGTTGTAAACGGTGATGCAGATGCATAGAACCTTGTTAGACCAGCTTCAGAGAGGGATTCGATTATGTGGTTCTGCAAACCTGTATGACAAGAAAGAGAGTCAATACATGTATAGAGACTAAATGATCACTTACCTGTTACAAAGATGCATATGAACAGTCAGCCTCATATATTTGCAGATCATCAGAACTTCAACCAGCTTCAAAGTGAACCAGTCAAGGGGTCCGGCGAACCTGTATGACAAGAAAAGTCAATATATGTATAGAAACTAAATGATCACTTACATTTTACATAGATGCATACGAACAGTCAGCCTCTTACAGTTGCAGATCATCAGAATTTCAACCAGCTTCAAATGAACCAGTCAAGGGGTCCTGCGAACCTGTATGACAAGTAAAAAAGTCAATACATGTATAGAAACTGAATGATCACTTACCTGTTACACAGATGCATACGAACAGTCATCCTCATACAGTTGCAGGTCCACCTTCAGAAAGGGATTCGGTCATGGTGTCCTGCAAACCTGTATGACAAAAAAGAAAGTCAATACATGTATAGAAACTGAATGATCACTTACCTGTTACACAGCTGCATACGAACAGTCAGCCTCATACAGTTGCAGATCATAAGAAAATCAGCCAGCCAAAGTTACAGATTGAAGCTGGATGCAGACAACAAAATACATTTGCAGAAGGCAAGTCCCTTGTTGTCTGCATCCAGCTTCAAAGTGAACCAGTCAAAAGGTCCTGCGAACCTGTATGAAAAGAAAAAAAGTCAATACATGTATAGAAACTGAATGATCACTTACCTGTTACACAGCTACATACGAAAAGTCAGACTCCTAGAGTTGCAGATCATCAGAACTTCAGCCAGCTTCAAAGTGAACCAGTCAAAGGGGTCCGTCGAACCTGTATGACAAGAAAAAAAGTCAGTACAAGTATAGAAACTGAACGATCACTTACCTGTTACACAGCTGCATACGAACAATCACCCTCATACTGTTGCAGATCGACAGAAAGTCAGCCAGCCAGCCATAGTTGTAAACGGTGATGCAGATGCATAGAACCTTGTTAGACCAGCTTCAGAGAGGGAGTCGATTATGTGGTTCTGCAAACCTGTATGACAAGAAAGAGAGTCAGTACATGTATAGAGACTAAATGATCACTTACCTGTTACAAAGATGCATATGAACAGTCAGCCTCATATATTTGCAGATCATCAGAACTTCAACCAGCTTCAAAGTGAACCAGTCAAGGGGTCCTGCGAACCTGTATGACAAGAAAGAGAGTCAATACATGTATAAAGACTGAATGATCACTTACCTGTTACACAGACGCATACGAACCGTCAGCCTTCTCCAGTTACAGATCATCAGAACTTCAGCCAGCTTCAAAGTGAACCAGTCAAAGGGGTCCGGCGAACCTGTATGGCAAAAAAAGATAGAGAATACATGTATAGAAACTGAATGATCACTTACCTGTTACACAGATGCATACGAACAGTCATCCTCATACAGTTGCAGATCATCAGAACTTCAGCCAGCCAAAGTTCCAGATGGAGATGCAGACAACCACATACATTTGCAGTCGTCAAATTCCTTGTTGTCTGCATCCAGCTTCAAAGTGAACCAGTCAAGGGGTCCTGCGAACGTGTATGACAAGAAAAAAAGTCAATACATGTATAGAAACTAAATGATCACTTACCTGTTACACAGATGCATACGAACAGTCAGCCTCCTACAGTTGCAGATCATCAGATGTTCAGCCAGCTTCAAAGTGAACCAGTCAATGGGCACCGTCGAACCTGTATGACAAGAAAAAAAGTCAATACATGTTTAGAAACTGAATGATCACTTACGTGTTACAAACGTGTATGCGAATATTCAGCCTAATACAGTTGCAGATGGATGGAAAGCTAGCCAGCCAGCCATACTTTTAAACGAAGATGCAGATGTACAGAACCTTGTAAGTCCACCTTCAGAAAGGGATTTGATCATGGGGTCCTGCGAACCTGTATGACAAGAAAGAGAGTCAATACATGTATAGAAACTGAATGATCACTTACCTGTTACACAGCTGCATACAAACAGTCAGCCTCATACAGCTGCAGATCATCAGAAAATCAACCAGCCAAAGCTCCAGATTGAAGCTGGATGCAAAAGACAAAATACATTTGCAGAAGGCAAGTCCCTTGTTGTCTGCATCCAGCTTCAAACTAAGCCAGTCGTGTGGTCCTGCGAACATGTATGACAAGAAAGAGAGTCAATACATGTATAGAAACTGAATGATCACTTACCTGTTACACAGCTGCATACAAACAGTCACCCTCATACAGCTGCAGATCGTCAGAACATCAGCCAACCAAAGTTCCAGATGGAGATGCAGACAACCACATACATTTGCAGAAGGCAAGTCCCTTGTTTTCTGCATCCATCGTCAAATTGAACCAGTCAAGGGGTCCTGCGAGCCTGTATGACAAAAAATAGAGAACACAGGTATAGAAACTGAATGACCACTTATCTGTTACACAGATGCATACGAACAGTCAGCCTCATACAGTTGCAGATCATCAGAACTTCAGCCAGCTTCAAAGTGAACCAGTCAAAGGGGTCCGTCGAACCTGTATGACAAGAAAAAAAGTCAATACAAGTATAGAAACTGAACGATCACTTACCTGTTACACAGCTGCATACGAACAGTCACCCTCATACTGTTGCAGATCGACAGAAAGTCAGCCAGCCAGCCACAGTTGTAAACGGTGATGCAGATGCATAGAACCTTGTTAGACCAGCTTCAGAGAGGGAGTCGATTATGTGTTTCTGCAAACCTGTATGACAAGAAAGAGAGTCAATACATGTATAGAGACTAAATGATCACTTACCTGTTACAAAGATGCATATGAACAGTCAGCCTCATATATTTGCAGATCATCAGAACTTCAACCAGCTTCAAAGTGAACCAGTCAAGGGGTCCGGCGAACCTGTATGAAGAGAAAAGTCAATATATGTATAGAAACTAAATGATCACTTACATTTTACATAGATGCATACGAACAGTCAGCCTCCTACAGTTGCAGATCATCAGAATTTCAACCAGCTTCAAAGTGAACCAGTCAAGGGGTCCTGCGAACCTGTATGACAAGAAAAAAAGTCAATACATGTATAGAAACTGAATGATCACTTACCTGTTACACAGATGCATACGAACAGTCATCCTCATACAGTTGCAGGTCCACCTTCAGAAAGGGATTCGGTCATGGTGTCCTGCAAACCTGTATGACAAAAAAGAAAGTCAATACATGTATAGAAACTGAATGATCACTTACCTGTTACACAGCTGCATACGAACAGTCAGTCTCATACAGTTGCAGATCATAAGAAAATCAGCCAGCCAAAGTTCCAGATTGAAGCTGGATGCAGACAACAAAATACTTTTGCAGAAGGCAAGTCCCTTGTTGTCTGCATCCAGCTTCAAAGTGAACCAGTCAAAAGGTCCTGCGAACCTGTATGAAAAGAAAAAAAGTCAATACATGTATAGAAACTGAATGATCACTTACCTGTTACACAGCTGCATACGAACAGTCACCCTCATACTGTTGCAGATCGACAGAAAGTCAGCCAGCCAGCCATAGTTGTAAACGGTGATGCAGATGCATAGAACCTTGTTAGACCAGCTTCAGAGAGGGAGTTGATTATGTGGTTCTGCAAACTTGTATGACAAGAAAGAGAGTCAATACATGTATAGAGACTAAATGATCACTTACCTGTTACAAAGATGCATATGAACAGTCAGCCTCATATATTTGCAGATCATCAGAACTTCAACCAGCGTCAAAGTGAACCAGTCAAGGGGTCCTGCGAACCTGTATGACAAGAAAGAGAGTCAATACATGTATAAAGACTGAATGATCACTTACCTGTTACACAGACGCACACGAACCGTCAGCCTTCTCCAGTTGCAGATCATCAGAACTTCAGCCAGCTTCAAAGTGAACCAGTCAAAGGGGTCCGGCGAACCTGTATGACAAAAAAAGATAGAGAATACATGTATAGAAACTGAATGATCACTTACCTGTTACACAGATGCATACGAACAGTCATCCTCATACAGTTGCAGATCATCAGAACTTCAGCCAGCCAAAGTTCCAGATGGAGATGCAGACAACCACATACATTTGCAGTCGTCAAATTCCTTGTTGTCTGTATCCAGCTTCAAAGTGAACCAGTCAAGGGGTCCTGCGAACCTGTATGACAAGAAAAAAAGTCAATACATGTATAGAAACTGAACGATCACTTACCTGTTACACAGCTGCATACGAACAATCACCCTCATACTTTTGTAGATCGACAGAAAGTCAGCCAGCCAGCCATAGTTGTAAACGGTGATGCAGATGCATAGAACCTTGTTAGACCAGCTTCAGAGAGGGAGTCGATTATGTGGTTCTGCAAACCTGTATGACAAGAAAGAGAGTCAATACATGTATAGAGACTAAATGATCACTTACCTGTTACAAAGATGCATATGAACAGTCATCCTCATAAAGTTGCAGGTCCACCTTCAGAAAGGGATTCGGTCATGGTGTCCTGCAAACCTGTATGACAAAAAAGAAAGTCAATACATGTATAGAAACTGAATGATCACTTACCTGTTACACAGCTGCATACGAACAGTCAGCCTCATACAGTTGCAGATCATCAGAATTTCAACCAGCTTCAAAGTGAACCAGTCAAGGGGTCCTGCGAACCTGTATGACAAGAAAAAAAGTCAATACATGTATAGAAACTGAATGATCACTTACCTGTTACACAGATGCATACGAACAGTCATCCTCATACAGTTGCAGGTCCACCTTCAGAAAGGGATTCGGTCATGGTGTCCTGCAAACCTGTATGACAAAAAAGAAAGTCAATACATGTATAGAAACTGAATGATCACTTACCTGTTACACAGCTGCATACGAACAGTCAGTCTCATACAGTTGCAGATCATAAGAAAATCAGCCAGCCAAAGTTCCAGATTGAAGCTGGATGCAGACAACAAAATACATTTGCAGAAGTCAAGTCCCTTGTTGTCTGCATCCAGCTTCAAAGTGAACCAGTCAAAAGGTCCTGCGAACCTGTATGAAAAGAAAAAAAGTCAATACATGTATAGAAACTGAATGATCACTTACCTGTTACACAGCTGCATACGAACAGTCACCCTCATACTGTTGCAGATCGACAGAAAGTCAGCCAGCCAGCCATAGTTGTAAACGGTGATGCAGATGCATAGAACCTTGTTAGACCAGCTTCAGAGAGGGAGTTGATTATGTAGTTCTGCAAACTTGTATGACAAGAAAGAGAGTCAATACATGTATAGAGACTAAATGATCACTTACCTGTTACAAAGATGCATATGAACAGTCAGCCTCATATATTTGCAGATCATCAGAACTTCAACCAGCGTCAAAGTGAACCAGTCAAGGGGTCCTGCGAACCTGTATGACAAGAAAGAGAGTCAATACATGTATAAAGACTGAATGATCACTTACCTGTTACACAGACGCACACGAACCGTCAGCCTTCTCCAGTTGCAGATCATCAGAACTTCAGCCAGCTTCAAAGTGAACCAGTCAAAGGGGTCCGGCGAACCTGTATGACAAAAAAAGATAGAGAATACATGTATAGAAACTGAATGATCACTTACCTGTTACACAGATGCATACGAACAGTCATCCTCATACAGTTGCAGATCATCAGAACTTCAGCCAGCCAAAGTTCCAGATGGAGATGCAGACAACCACATACATTTGCAGTCGTCAAATTCCTTGTTGTCTGTATCCAGCTTCAAAGTGAACCAGTCAAGGGGTCCTGCGAACCTGTATGACAAGAAAAAAAGTCAATACATGTATAGAAACTGAACGATCACTTACCTGTTACACAGCTGCATACGAACAATCACCCTCATACTTTTGTAGATCGACAGAAAGTCAGCCAGCCAGCCATAGTTGTAAACGGTGATGCAGATGCATAGAACCTTGTTAGACCAGCTTTAGAGAGGGAGTCGATTATGTGGTTCTGCAAACCTGTATGACAAGAAAGAGAGTCAATACATGTATAGAGACTAAATGATCACTTACCTGTTACAAAGATGCATATGAACAGTCATCCTCATACAGTTGCAGGTCCACCTTCAGAAAGGGATTCGGTCATGGTGTCCTGCAAACCTGTATGACAAAAAAGAAAGTCAATACATGTATAGAAACTGAATGATCACTTACCTGTTACACAGCTGCATACGAACAGTCAGCCTCATACAGTTGCAGATCATAAGAAAATCAGCCAGCCAAAGTTCCAGATTGAAGCTGGATGCAGACAACAAAATACATTTGCAGAAGGCAAGTCCCTTGTTGTCTGCATCCAGCTTCAAAGTGAACCAGTCAAAAGGTCCTGCGAACCTGTATGAAAAGAAAAAAAGTCAATACATGTATAGAAACTGAATGATCACTTACCTGTTACACAGATGCATACGAACAGTCAGCCTCCTACAGTTGCAGATCATCAGAACTTCAGCCAGCTTTACAGTGAACCAGTCAAAGGGGTCCGTCGAACTTGTATGAAAAGAAAAAAAGTCAATACAAGTATAGAAACTGAACGATCACTTACCTGTTACACAGCTGCATACGAACAGTCACCCTCATACTGTTGCAGATTGACAGAAAGTCAGCCAGCCAGCCATAGTTGTAAATGGTGATGCAGATGCATAGAACCTTGTTAGACCAGCTTCAGAGAGGGAGTCGATTATGTGTTTCTGCAAACCTGTATGACAAGAAAGAGAGCCAATACATGTATAGAGACTAAATGATCACTTACCTGTTACAAAGATGCATATGCACAGTCAGCCTCATATATTTGCAGATCATTAGAACTTCAACCAGCTCCAAAGTGAACCAGTCAAGGGGTCCGGCGAACCTGTATGACAAGAAAAGTCTATATATGTATAGAAACTAAATGATCACTTACATTTTACATAGATGCATACGAACAGTCAGCCTCCTACAGTTGCAGATCATCAGAATTTCAACCAGCTTCAAAGTAAACCAGTCAAGGGGTCCTGCGAACCTGTATGACAAGAAAAAAAGTCAATACATGTATAGAAACTGAATGATCACTTACCTGTTACAAAGATGCATATGAACAGTCATCCTCATACAGTTGCAGGTCCACCTTCAGAAAGGGATTCGGTCATGGTGTCCTGCAAACTTGTATGACAAAAAAGAAAGTCAATACATGTATAGAAACTGAATGATCACTTACCTGTTACACAGCTGCATACGAACAGTCAGCCTCATACAGTTGCAGATCATAAGAAAATCAGCCAGCCAAAGTTCCAGATTGAAGCTGGATGCAGACAACAAAATACATTTGCAGAAGGCAAGTCCCTTGTTGTCTGCATCCAGCTTCAAAGTGAACCAGTCAAAAGGTCCTGCGAACCTGCATGAAAAGAAAAAAAGTCAATACATGTATAGAAACTGAATGATCACTTACCTGTTACACAGCTGCATACAAACAGTCAGACTCCTAGAGTTGCAGATCATTAGAACTTCAGCCAGCTTCAAAGTGAACCAGTCAAAGGGGTCCGTCGAACCTGTATGACAAGAAAAAAAGTCAGTACAAGTATAGAAACTGAACGATCACTTACCTGTTACACAGCTGCATACGAACAGTCACCCTCATACTGTTGCAGATCGACAGAAAGTCAGCCAGCCAGCCATAGTTGTAAACGGTGATGCAGATGCATAGAACCTTGTTAGACCAGCTTCAGAGAGGGAGTCGATTATGTGGTTCTGCAAACCTGTATGACAAGAAAGAGAGTCAATACATGTATAGAGACTAAATGATCACTTACCTGTTACAAAGATGCATATAAACAGTCAGCCTCATATATTTGCAGATCATCAGAACTTCGACCAGCTTCAAAGTGAACCAGTCAAGGGGTCCTGCAAACCTGTATGACAAGAAAGAGAGTCAATACATGTATAAAGACTGAATGATGACTTACCTGTTACACAGACGCATACGAACCGTCAGCCTTCTCCAGTTGCAGATCATCAGAACTTCAGCCAGCTTCAAAGTGAACCAGTCAAAGGGGTCCGGCGAACCTGTATGGCAAAAAAAGATAGAAAATACATGTATAGCAACTGAATGATCACTTACCTGTTACACAGATGCATATGAACAGTCATCCTCATACAGTTGCAGATCATCAGAACTTCAGCCAGCCAAAATATCCAGATGGAGATGCAGACAACCACATACATTTGCAGTCGTCAAATTCCTTGTTGTCTGCATCCAGCTTCAAAGTGAACCAGTCAAGGGGTTCTGCGAACCTGTATGACAAGAGAAAAAGTCAATACATGTATAGAAACTAAATGATTACTTACCTGATACACAGATGCATACGAAAATTCAGCCTCCTACAGTTGCAGATCATCAGAACTTCAACCAGCTACAAAGTGAACCAGTCAAGGGGTCCTGCAAACCTGTATGAAGAGAAAGAAAGTCAATACATGTATAGAAACTGAACGATCACTTACCTGTTACACAGCTGCATACGAACAATCACCCTCATACTTTTGTAGATCGACAGAAAGTCAGCCAGCCAGACATAGTTGTAAACGGTGATGCAGATGCATAGAACCTTGTTAGACCAGCTTCAGAGAGGGAGTCGATTATGTGGTTCTGCAAACCTGTATGACAAGAAAAAAAGTCAATACATGTATAGAAACTGAATGATCACTTACCTGTTGCACAGATGCATACGAACAGTCATCCTCATACAGTTGCAGGTCCACCTTCAGAAAGGGATTCGGTCATGGTGTCCTGCAAACCTGTATGACAAAAAAGAAAGTCAAAACATGAATAGAAACTGAATGATCACTTACCTGTTACACAGCTGCATACGAACAGTCAGCCTCATACAGTTGCAGATCATAAGAAAATCAGCCAGCCAAAGTTCCAGATTGAAGCTGGATGCAGACAACAAAATACATTTGCAGAAGGCAAGTCCCTTGTTGTCTGCATCCAGCTTCAAAGTGAACCAGTCAAAAGGTCCTGCGAACCTGTATGAAAAGAAAAAAAATCAATACATGTATAGAAACTGAATGATCACTTACGTGTTACACAGGTGTATGCGATTAGTCAGTCTAATACAGTTGCAGATTGTAAGCACATCAGCCAGCCAAAAATTCCAGATGGAGATGCAGACAACCACATACATTTGCAGAAGGCAAGTCCCCTGTTGTCTGCATCCAGCTTCAAAGTGAGCCACTTGTGTGGTCCTGCGAGCCTGTATGACAAAAAAAGATAGAGAATACATGTACAGAATCTCAATGATCACTTACCTGTTACACAGATGCATACGAACAGTCACCCACATACAGTTGCAGATCATCAGAACATCAGCCAGCCAAAAATTCCAGATGGAGATGCAGACAACCACATACATTTGCAGTTTGCAATTATTTTGTTGTCTGCATCCAGCTTCAATGTGAAACAGTCAAAAGGTCCTGTGAACCTGTATGACAAAAAAAGATAGAGAATACATATATAGAAACTGAATAATCACTGTATGCGAACAGTCAGCCTCCTACAGTTGCAGATCATCAGAACTTCAGCCAGCCAAAGTTCCAGATGGTACAATAGCAGTCGTCAAATCCCTTGTTGTCTGCATCCAGCTTCAAAGTGAGCCAGTCATGTGGTCCTGCGAGCCTGTATGACAAAAAAAGATAGAGAATACATGTATAGAAACTGAATGATCACTTACCTGTTACACAGCTGTATGCGAACAGTCAGCCTCATACAGTTGCAGATGGACGGAAACCCAACTAGCCAGCCATAGTTGTAAACAGTGAATCAGATGTATAGAACCTTGTTAGTCCACCTTCAGAGAGGGAGTCGATCATGGTGTCCTGCGAACCTGTATGACAAGAAAGAGAGTCAATACATGTATAGAAACTGAAAGATCACTTAACTGTTATAAAGATGCATACGAACAGTCAGCCTCATATATTTGCAGATCATCAGAACTTCAGCCAGCCAAAGTTCCAGATGGAGATGCAGACAACCACATTCATTTGCAGTCATCAAATCCCTTGTTGTCTGCATCCAGCTTCAAAGTGAACCAGTCAAGGGGTCCTGCGAACCTGTATGACAAAAAAGAGAGTCAATACATGTATAGAAACTGAATGACCACTTACCTGTTACAGAGCTGTATGCGAACAGTCAGCCTAATACAGTCGCAGATGGACGGAAACCCAACTAGCCAGCCATAGTTGTAAACAGTGAACCAGATGTATAGAACCTTGTTAGTCCCCCTTCAGAGAGGGAGTCGATCATGGTGTCCTGCGAACCTGTATGTCAAGAAAGAGACTCAATACATGTATACAAAATTGAATGATCACTTACTTGTTACAAAGCTGCATACGAACAGTCAGCCTCATACAGTTGATCAGCAGATCATCAGAACTTCAGCCAGCTTCAAAGTGAACCAGTCAAAGGGGTCCGTCGAACCTGTATGACAAGAAAAAAAGTAAATACAAGTATAGAAACTGAACGATCACTTACCTGTTACACAGCTGCATACGAACAGTCACCCTCATACTGTTGCAGATCGACAGAAAGTCAGCCAGCCAGCCATAGTTGTAAACGGTGATGCAGATGCATAGAACCTTGTTAGACCAGCTTCAGAGAGGGAGTCGATTATGTGTTTCTGCAAACCTGTATGACAAGAAAGAGAGTCAATACATGTATAGAGACTAAATGATCACTTACCTGTTACAAAGATGCATATGAACAGTCAGCCTCATATATTTGCAGATCATCAGAACTTCAACCAGCTTCAAAGTGAACCAGTCAAGGGGTCCGGCGAACCTGTATGAAGAGAAAAGTCAATATATGTATAGAAACTAAATGATCACTTACATTTTACATAGATGCATACGAACAGTCAGCCTCCTACAGTTGCAGATCATCAGAATTTCAACCAGCTTCAAAGTGAACCAGTCAAGGGGTCCTGCGAACCTGTATGACAAGAAAAAAAGTCAATACATGTATAGAAACTGAATGATCACTTACCTGTTACACAGATGCATACGAACAGTCATCCTCATACAGTTGCAGGTCCACCTTCAGAAAGGGATTCGGTCATGGTGTCCTGCAAACCTGTATGACAAAAAAGAAAGTCAATACATGTATAGAAACTGAATGATCACTTACCTGTTACACAGCTGCATACGAACAGTCAGTCTCATACAGTTGCAGATCATAAGAAAATCAGCCAGCCAAAGTTCCAGATTGAAGCTGGATGCAGACAACAAAATACATTTGCAGAAGGCAAGTCCCTTGTTGTCTGCATCCAGCTTCAAAGTGAACCAGTCAAAAGGTCCTGCGAACCTGTATGAAAAGAAAAAAAGTCAATACATGTATAGAAACTGAATGATCACTTACCTGTTACACAGCTGCATACGAACAGTCACCCTCATACTGTTGCAGATCGACAGAAAGTCAGCCAGCCAGCCATAGTTGTAAACGGTGATGCAGATGCATAGAACCTTGTTAGACCAGCTTCAGAGAGGGAGTTGATTATGTGGTTCTGCAAACTTGTATGACAAGAAAGAGAGTCAATACATGTATAGAGACTAAATGATCACTTACCTGTTACAAAGATGCATATGAACAGTCAGCCTCATATATTTGCAGATCATCAGAACTTCAACCAGCGTCAAAGTGAACCAGTCAAGGGGTCCTGCGAACCTGTATGACAAGAAAGAGAGTCAATACATGTATAAAGACTGAATGATCACTTACCTGTTACACAGACGCACACGAACCGTCAGCCTTCTCCAGTTGCAGATCATCAGAACTTCAGCCAGCTTCAAAGTGAACCAGTCAAAGGGGTCCGGCGAACCTGTATGACAAAAAAAGATAGAGAATACATGTATAGAAACTGAATGATCACTTACCTGTTACACAGATGCATACGAACAGTCATCCTCATACAGTTGCAGATCATCAGAACTTCAGCCAGCCAAAGTTCCAGATGGAGATGCAGACAACCACATACATTTGCAGTCGTCAAATTCCTTGTTGTCTGTATCCAGCTTCAAAGTGAACCAGTCAAGGGGTCCTGCGAACCTGTATGACAAGAAAAAAAGTCAATACATGTATAGAAACTGAACGATCACTTACCTGTTACACAGCTGCATACGAACAATCACCCTCATACTTTTGTAGATCGACAGAAAGTCAGCCAGCCAGCCATAGTTGTAAACGGTGATGCAGATGCATAGAACCTTGTTAGACCAGCTTCAGAGAGGGAGTCGATTATGTGGTTCTGCAAACCTGTATGACAAGAAAGAGAGTCAATACATGTATAGAGACTAAATGATCACTTACCTGTTACAAAGATGCATATGAACAGTCATCCTCATAAAGTTGCAGGTCCACCTTCAGAAAGGGATTCGGTCATGGTGTCCTGCAAACCTGTATGACAAAAAAGAAAGTCAATACATGTATAGAAACTGAATGATCACTTACCTGTTACACAGCTGCATACGAACAGTCAGCCTCATACAGTTGCAGATCATCAGAATTTCAACCAGCTTCAAAGTGAACCAGTCAAGGGGTCCTGCGAACCTGTATGACAAGAAAAAAAGTCAATACATGTATAGAAACTGAATGATCACTTACCTGTTACACAGATGCATACGAACAGTCATCCTCATACAGTTGCAGGTCCACCTTCAGAAAGGGATTCGGTCATGGTGTCCTGCAAACCTGTATGACAAAAAAGAAAGTCAATACATGTATAGAAACTGAATGATCACTTACCTGTTACACAGCTGCATACGAACAGTCAGTCTCATACAGTTGCAGATCATAAGAAAATCAGCCAGCCAAAGTTCCAGATTGAAGCTGGATGCAGACAACAAAATACATTTGCAGAAGGCAAGTCCCTTGTTGTCTGCATCCAGCTTCAAAGTGAACCAGTCAAAAGGTCCTGCGAACCTGTATGAAAAGAAAAAAAGTCAATACATGTATAGAAACTGAATGATCACTTACCTGTTACACAGCTGCATACGAACAGTCACCCTCATACTGTTGCAGATCGACAGAAAGTCAGCCAGCCAGCCATAGTTGTAAACGGTGATGCAGATGCATAGAACCTTGTTAGACCAGCTTCAGAGAGGGAGTTGATTATGTAGTTCTGCAAACTTGTATGACAAGAAAGAGAGTCAATACATGTATAGAGACTAAATGATCACTTACCTGTTACAAAGATGCATATGAACAGTCAGCCTCATATATTTGCAGATCATCAGAACTTCAACCAGCGTCAAAGTGAACCAGTCAAGGGGTCCTGCGAACCTGTATGACAAGAAAGAGAGTCAATACATGTATAAAGACTGAATGATCACTTACCTGTTACACAGACGCACACGAACCGTCAGCCTTCTCCAGTTGCAGATCATCAGAACTTCAGCCAGCTTCAAAGTGAACCAGTCAAAGGGGTCCGGCGAACCTGTATGACAAAAAAAGATAGAGAATACATGTATAGAAACTGAATGATCACTTACCTGTTACACAGATGCATACGAACAGTCATCCTCATACAGTTGCAGATCATCAGAACTTCAGCCAGCCAAAGTTCCAGATGGAGATGCAGACAACCACATACATTTGCAGTCGTCAAATTCCTTGTTGTCTGTATCCAGCTTCAAAGTGAACCAGTCAAGGGGTCCTGCGAACCTGTATGACAAGAAAAAAAGTCAATACATGTATAGAAACTGAACCATCACTTACCTGTTACACAGCTGCATACGAACAATCACCCTCATACTTTTGTAGATCGACAGAAAGTCAGCCAGCCAGCCATAGTTGTAAACGGTGATGCAGATGCATAGAACCTTGTTAGACCAGCTTCAGAGAGGGAGTCGATTATGTGGTTCTGCAAACCTGTATGACAAGAAAGAGAGTCAATACATGTATAGAGACTAAATGATCACTTACCTGTTACAAAGATGCATATGAACAGTCATCCTCATACAGTTGCAGGTCCACCTTCAGAAAGGGATTCGGTCATGGTGTCCTGCAAACCTGTATGACAAAAAAGAAAGTCAATACATGTATAGAAACTGAATGATCACTTACCTGTTACACAGCTGCATACGAACAGTCAGCCTCATACAGTTGCAGATCATAAGAAAATCAGCCAGCCAAAGTTCCAGATTGAAGCTGGATGCAGACAACAAAATACATTTGCAGAAGGCAAGTCCCTTGTTGTCTGCATCCAGCTTCAAAGTGAACCAGTCAAAAGGTCCTGCGAACCTGTATGAAAAGAAAAAAAGTCAATACATGTATAGAAACTGAATGATCACTTACCTGTTACACAGATGCATACGAACAGTCAGCCTCCTACAGTTGCAGATCATCAGAACTTCAGCCAGCTTTACAGTGAACCAGTCAAAGGGGTCCGTCGAACCTGTATGAAAAGAAAAAAAGTCAATACAAGTATAGAAACTGAACGATCACTTACCTGTTACACAGCTGCATACGAACAGTCACCCTCATACTGTTGCAGATTGACAGAAAGTCAGCCAGCCAGCCATAGTTGTAAATGGTGATGCAGATGCATAGAACCTTGTTAGACCAGCTTCAGAGAGGGAGTCGATTATGTGTTTCTGCAAACCTGTATGACAAGAAAGAGAGTCAATACATGTATAGAGACTAAATGATCACTTACCTGTTACAAAGATGCATATGAACAGTGAGCCTCATATATTTGCAGATCATTAGAACTTCAACCAGCTCCAAAGTGAACCAGTCAAGGGGTCCGGCGAACCTGTATGACAAGAAAAGTCTATATATGTATAGAAACTAAATGATCACTTACATTTTACATAGATGCATACGAACAGTCAGCCTCCTACAGTTGCAGATCATCAGAATTTCAACCAGCTTCAAAGTAAACCAGTCAAGGGGTCCTGCGAACCTGTATGACAAGAAAAAAAGTCAATACATGTATAGAAACTGAATGATCACTTACCTGTTACAAAGATGCATATGAACAGTCATCCTCATACAGTTGCAGGTCCACCTTCAGAAAGGGATTCGGTCATGGTGTCCTGCAAACTTGTATGACAAAAAAGAAAGTCAATACATGTATAGAAACTGAATGATCACTTACCTGTTACACAGCTGCATACGAACAGTCAGCCTCATACAGTTGCAGATCATAAGAAAATCAGCCAGCCAAAGTTCCAGATTGAAGCTGGATGCAGACAACAAAATACATTTGCAGAAGGCAAGTCCCTTGTTGTCTGCATCCAGCTTCAAAGTGAACCAGTCAAAAGGTCCTGCGAACCTGCATGAAAAGAAAAAAAGTCAATACATGTATAGAAACTGAATGATCACTTACCTGTTACACAGCTGCATACAAACAGTCAGACTCCTAGAGTTGCAG
The DNA here is from genome assembly GCF_030463535.1 of Salminus brasiliensis. Taxonomy (NCBI): domain Eukaryota; kingdom Metazoa; phylum Chordata; class Actinopteri; order Characiformes; family Bryconidae; genus Salminus; species Salminus brasiliensis. The sequence continues at coordinate 12,348,029 of NC_132893.1, read as the reverse complement.
ATCATTAGAACTTCAGCCAGCTTCAAAGTGAACCAGTCAAAGGGGTCCGTCGAACCTGTATGACAAGAAAAAAAGTCAGTACAAGTATAGAAACTGAACGATCACTTACCTGTTACACAGCTGCATACGAACAGTCACCCTCATACTGTTGCAGATCGACAGAAAGTCAGCCAGCCAGCCATAGTTGTAAACGGTGATGCAGATGCATAGAACCTTGTTAGACCAGCTTCAGAGAGGGAGTCGATTATGTGGTTCTGCAAACCTGTATGACAAGAAAGAGAGTCAATACATGTATAGAGACTAAATGATCACTTACCTGTTACAAAGATGCATATAAACAGTCAGCCTCATATATTTGCAGATCATCAGAACTTCGACCAGCTTCAAAGTGAACCAGTCAAGGGGTCCTGCAAACCTGTATGACAAGAAAGAGAGTCAATACATGTATAAAGACTGAATGATGACTTACCTGTTACACAGCTGCATACGAACAATCACCCTCATACTGTTGCAGATCGACAGAAAGTCAGCAAGCCAGCCATAGTAGTAAACGGTGATGCAGATGCATAGAACCTTGTTAGACCAGCTTCAGAGAGGGAGTCGATTATGTGGTTCTGCAAACCTGTATGACAAGAAAGAGAGTCAATACATGTATAGAGACTAAATGATCACTTACCTGTTACAAAGATGCATATAAACAGTCAGCCTCATATATTTGCAGATCATCAGAACTTCGACCAGCTTCAAAGTGAACCAGTCAAGGCGTCCTGCAAACCTGTATGACAAGAAAGAGAGTCAATACATGTATAAAGACTGAATGATGACTTACCTGTTACACAGACGCATACGAACCGTCAGCCTTCTCCAGTTGCAGATCATCAGAACTTCAGCCAGCTTCAAAGTGAACCAGTCAAAGGGGTCCGGCGAACCTGTATGGCAAAAAAAGATAGAAAATACATGTATAGCAACTGAATGATCACTTACCTGTTACACAGATGCATATGAACAGTCATCCTCATACAGTTGCAGATCATCAGAACTTCAGCCAGCCAAAATATCCAGATGGAGATGCAGACAACCACATACATTTGCAGTCGTCAAATTCCTTGTTGTCTGCATCCAGCTTCAAAGTGAACCAGTCAAGGGGTTCTGCGAACCTGTATGACAAGAGAAAAAGTAAATACATGTATAGAAACTAAATGATTACTTACCTGATACACAGATGCATACGAAAATTCAGCCTCCTACAGTTGCAGATCATCAGAACTTCAACCAGCTACAAAGTGAACCAGTCAAGGGGTCCTGCAAACCTGTATGAAGAGAAAGAAAGTCAATACATGTATAGAAACTGAACGATCACTTACCTGTTACACAGCTGCATACGAACAATCACCCTCATACTTTTGTAGATCGACAGAAAGTCAGCCAGCCAGACATAGTTGAAAACGGTGATGCAGATGCATAGAACCTTGTTAGACCAGCTTCAGAGAGGGAGTCGATTATGTGGTTCTGCAAACCTGTATGACAAGAAAAAAAGTCAATACATGTATATAAACTGAATGATCACTTACCTGTTGCACAGATGCATACGAACAGTCATCCTCATACAGTTGCAGGTCCACCTTCAGAAAGGGATTCGGTCATGGTGTCCTGCAAACCTGTAAAACAAAAAAGAAAGTCAATACATGAATAGAAACTGAATGATCACTTACCTGTTACACAGCTGCATACGAACAGTCAGCCTCATACAGTTGCAGATCATAAGAAAATCAGCCAGCCAAAGTTCCAGATTGAAGCTGGATGCAGACAACAAAATACATTTGCAGAAGGCAAGTCCCTTGTTGTCTGCATCCAGCTTCAAAGTGAACCAGTCAAAAGGTCCTGCGAACCTGTATGAAAAGAAAAAAAATCAATACATGTATAGAAACTGAATGATCACTTACGTGTTACACAGGTGTATGCGATTAGTCAGTCTAATACAGTTGCAGATTGTAAGCACATCAGCCAGCCAAAAATTCCAGATGGAGATGCAGACAACCACATACATTTGCAGAAGGCAAGTCCCCTGTTGTCTGCATCCAGCTTCAAAGTGAGCCACTTGTGTGGTCCTGCGAGCCTGTATGACAAAAAAAGATAGAGAATACATGTACAGAATCTCAATGATCACTTACCTGTTACACAGATGCATACGAACAGTCACCCACATACAGTTGCAGATCATCAGAACCTCAGCCAGCCAAAAATTCCAGATGGAGATGCAGACAACCACATACATTTGCAGTTGGCAAGTCCTTTGTTGTCTGCATCCAGCTTCAATGTGAAACAGTCAAAAGGTCCTGTGAACCTGTATGACAAGAAAGAGAGTCAATACATGTATAGAGACTGAATGATCACTTACCTGTTGCACAGACGCATACGAACCATCAGCCTCCTCCAGTTGCAGATCATCAAAACTTCAGCCAGCTTCAAAGTGAACCAGTCAAAGGGGTCCGGCGAACCTGTATGACAAAAAAAAATAGAGAATACATGTATAGAAACTGAATGATCACTTACCTGTTACAAAAGAACATACGAACAGTCATCCTCATACAGTTGCAGATCATCAGAACTTCAGCCAGCCAAAGTTCCAGATGGACATGCAGACAACCACATACATTTGCAGTCGTCAAATTCCTTGTTGTCTGCATCCAGCTTCAAAGTGAACCAGTCAAGGGGTCCGGCGAACCTGTATGACAAGAAAAAAAGTCAATACATGTATAGAAACTAAATGATCACTTACCTGTTACACAGATGCATACGAAAATTCAGCCTCCTACAGTTGCAGATCATCAGAACTTCAACCAGCTACAAAGGGAACCAGTCAAGGGGTCCTGCAAACCTGTATGAAGAGAAAAAAAGTCAATACATGTATAGAAACTGAACGATCACTTGCCTGTTACACAGCTGCAAACGAACAGTCACCCTCATACTGTTGCAGGTCCACCTTCAGAAAGGGATTCGGTCATGGTGTCCTGCAAACCTGTATGACAAAAAAGAAAGTCAATACATGTATAGAAACTGAATGATCACTTACCTGTTACACAGCTGCATACGAACAGTCAGCCTCATACAGTTGCAGATCATAAGAAAATCAGCCAGCCAAAGTTCCAGATTGAAGCTGGATGCAGACAACAAAATACATTTGCAGAAGGCAAGTCCCTTGTTGTCTGCATCCAGCTTCAAAGTGAACCAGTCAAAAGGTCCTGCAAACCTGTATGAAAAGAAAAAAAGTCAATACATGTATAGAAACTGAATGATCACTTACCTGTTACACAGACGCATACGAACAGTCAGCCTCCTACAGTTGCAGATCATCAGAACTTCAGCCAGCTTCAAAGTGAACCAGTCAAAGGGGTCCGTCGAACCTGTATGACAAAAAAAAAGTCAATACAAGTATAGAAACTGAACGATCACTTACCTGTTACACAGCTGCATACGAACAGTCACCCTCATACTGTTGCAGATCGACAGAATGTCAGCCAGCCAGCCATAGTTGTAAACGGTGATGCAGATGCATAGAACCTTGTTAGCTTCAGAGAGGGAGTCGATTATGTGGTTCTGCAAACCTGTATGACAAGAAAGAGAGTCAATACATGTATAGAGACTAAATGATCACTTACCTGTTACAAAGATGCATATGAACAGTCAGCCTCCTACAGTTGCAGATCATCAGAATTTCAACCAGCTTCAAAGTGAACCAGTCAAGGGGTCCTGCGAACCTGTATGACAAGAAAAAAAGTCAATACATGTATAGAAACTGAATGATCACTTACCTGTTGCACAGATTCATATGAACAGTCATCCTCATACAGTTGCAGGTCCACCTTCAGAAAGGGATTCGGTAATGGTGTCCTGCAAACCTGTATGACAAGAAAAAAAGTCAATACATGTATAGAAACTGAATGATCACTTACCTGTTGCACAGATGCATACGAACAGTCATCCTCATACAGTTGCAGGTCCACCTTCAGAAAGGGATTCGGTCATGGTGTCCTGCAAACCTGTATGACAAGAAAAAAAGTCAATACATGTATAGAAACTGAATTATCACTTACCTGTTACACAGCTGCATACGAACAGTCAGCCTCATACAGTTGCAGATCATAAGAACATCAGCCAGCCAAAGTTCCACATTGAAGCTGGATGCAGACAACAAAATACATTTGCAGAAGGCAAGTCCCTTGTTGTCTGCATCCAGCTTCAAAGTGAACCAGTCAAAAGGTCCTGCGAACCTGTATGAAAAGAAAAAAAATCAATACATGTATAGAAACTGAATGATCACTTACGTGTTACACAGGTGTATGCGATTAGTCAGTCTAATACAGTTGCAGATTGTCAGCACATCAGCCAGCCAAAAATTCCAGATGGAGATGCAGACAACCACATACATTTGCAGAAGGCAAGTCCCTTGTTGTCTGCATCCAGCTACAAAGTGAACCAGTCAAAAGGTCCTGCGAACCTGTATGACAAGAAAAAAAGTCAGTACAAGTATAGAAACTGAACGATCACTTATCTGTTACACAGCTGCATACGAACAGTCACCCTCATACTGTTGCAGATCGACAGAAAGTCAGCCAGCCAGCCATAGTTGTAAACGGTGATGCAGATGCATAGAACCTTGTTAGACCAGCTTCAGAGAGGGAGTCGATTATGTGTTTCTGCAAACCTGTGTGACAAGAAAGAGAGTCAATACATGTATAGAGAGTAAATGATCACTTACCTGTTACAAAGATGCATATGAACAGTCAGCCTCATATATTTGCAGATCATCAGAACTTCAACCAGCTTCAAAGTGAACCAGTCAAGGGGTCCGGCGAACCTGTATGAGAAGAAAAGTCAATACATGTATAGAAACTAAATGATCACTTACATTTTACATAGATGCATACGAACAGTCAGCCTCCTACAGTTGCAGATCATCAGAATTTCAACCAGCTTCAAAGTAAACCAGTCAAGGGGTCCTGCGAACCTGTATGACAAGAAAAAAAGTCAATACATGTATAGAAACTGAATGATCACTTACCTGTTACAAAGATGCATATGAACAGTCATCCTCATACAGTTGCAGGTCCACCTTCAGAAAGGGATTCGGTCATGGTGTCCTGCAAACTTGTATGACAAAAAAGAAAGTCAATACATGTATAGAAACTGAATGATCACTTACCTGTTACACAGCTGCATACGAACAGTCAGCCTCATACAGTTGCAGATCATAAGAAAATCAGCCAGCCAAAGTTCCAGATTGAAGCTGGATGCAGACAACAAAATACATTTGCAGAAGGCAAGTCCCTTGTTGTCTGCATCCAGCTTCAAAGTGAACCAGTCAAAAGGTCCTGCGAACCTGCATGAAAAGAAAAAAAGTCAATACATGTATAGAAACTGAATGATCACTTACCTGTTACACAGCTGCATACAAACAGTCAGACTCCTAGAGTTGCAGATCATTAGAACTTCAGCCAGCTTCAAAGTGAACCAGTCAAAGGGGTCCGTCGAACCTGTATGACAAGAAAAAAAGTCAGTACAAGTATAGAAACTGAACGATCACTTACCTGTTACACAGCTGCATACGAACAGTCACCCTCATACTGTTGCAGATCGACAGAAAGTCAGCCAGCCAGCCATAGTTGTAAACGGTGATGCAGATGCATAGAACCTTGTTAGACCAGCTTCAGAGAGGGAGTCGATTATGTGGTTCTGCAAACCTGTATGACAAGAAAGAGAGTCAATACATGTATAGAGACTAAATGATCACTTACCTGTTACAAAGATGCATATAAACAGTCAGCCTCATATATTTGCAGATCATCAGAACTTCGACCAGCTTCAAAGTGAACCAGTCAAGGGGTCCTGCAAACCTGTATGACAAGAAAGAGAGTCAATACCAGAATCAGAATCAGAATCAGAATCTCTTTATTTCACCAAGTATGTTACCCATACAAGGAATTTGTCTTGGTGAGAGCAACACGTATGACAAGTAACAAAGAAACACAGAACACAGTCTTAAACTAAAGGAAAATTACACTAAACAATAAATAGGGTAGGGGATAAATTAAAAAAAAAGTAGAAAGTACTAAAGGTAATAAAGGTAATAAAGAGCTGAAAGATGTATTTACAGAAAAGAAAAGAACATCTGTACAGGTGTGCAAATAGTCATAGTGCAAAATAGGCAGAGTGCAAATAACTGTTCAGTCCGGTTTGGTACAGTTCAGTTGTAAGTTTAGAGGTTTACAGTGGGAGGTGACCACTGTGATTGAGGAGCGCTACAGCTCTGGGGAAGAAGCTGTTAGCATGACGTGTTGTGCTGGTTTTGATGGACCGCAGTCTTCTACCCGAGGGGAGTGTCTGGAAGAGGAGGTGTCCAGGATGTGAGGGGTCAGATGTAATCTTGCCAGCCCGCTTCCTCATCCTGCTGGAGTAGATCTGCTGAAGTGATGGCAGGTTACATCCTATGATCCTCTCTGCTGTCCTGATGATGCGCTGGAGTTTGGTTCTTTCTTGTGAGGTGGAGGAACCAAACCAGATAGTTATGGAGGCTGTGATAATGGACTCGATGATCGCTGTGTAGAACTGGATCATCAGGGTCTGTGGCAGGTTGAATTTCTTGAGCTGTCTCAAGAAGTACATTCTTTGTTGAGCTTTCTTGATGATGGAGATGGTGTTTTTCTCCCATTTCAAGTCTCTGGAAATGGTGGTGCCCAGGAACTTGAGTGACTCCACCATTGATACTGCAGTGTTGTTGATGTGGAGGGGGGGAAGGGTGGGTGGATTGCGTCGGAAGTCCACCACCATCTCTACAGTCTTTTCTGTGTTTAGCAGCAGGTGGTTGTTGCTGCACCAGGACACCAGCTGCTCAATTTCCTTTCTGTAAGCAGACTCATCACCGTTGGCTATGAGGCCCACCACAGTGGAGTCATCTGCAAATTTCAGGATCTTTACAGCTGGATCTTTGGAGACACAGTCATTAGTGTAGAGGCTAAAGAGAAGGGGTGAAAGAACACAACCCTGAGGGACTCCAGTACTGAGTGTCCGGAGGTCTGAAGTGTGCTTCCCCAGCCGCACCTGCTGTCTCCTGTCTGTCAGAAAATCTACGATCCACCGACACATGGAGTCTGGCACTGACAGCTGGGAGAGCTTGGCCTGAAGAAGCTGCGGCACAACAGTGTTAAAGGCCGAGCTAAAGTCCACAAACAAAACCCTAGCATAGTTTCCATGGCTGTCGAGATGTTGCAGGATAAAGTGCAGGGTCAGGTTGACCACATCATCGACAGACCTGTTTGCTCGGTACGCAAACTGCAGGGGGTCCAGCAGGGGATCTGTGATGGACTTCAGGTGGGCTAGGATCAATACATGTATAAAGACTGAATGATGACTTACCTGTTACACAGCTGCATACGAACAGTCAGCCTCATACAGTTGCAGATCATAAGAAAATCAGCCAGCCAAAGTTCCATATTGAAGCTGGATGCAGACAACAAAATACATTTGCAGAAGGCAAGTCCCTTGTTGTCTGCATCCAGCTTCAAAGTGAACCAGTCAAAAGGTCCTGCGAACCTGTATGAAAAGAAAAAAAATCAATACATGTATAGAAACTGAATGATCACTTACCTGTTACACAGATGCATACGAACAGTCAGCCTCCTACAGTTGCAGATCATCAGAACTTCAGCCAGCTTCAAAGTGAACCAGTCAAAGGGGTCCGTCGAACCTGTATGACAAAAAAAAAAAAGTCAATACAGGTATAGAAACTGAACGATCACTTACCTGTTACACAGCTGCATACGAACAGTCACCCTCATACTGTTGCAGATCGACAGAAAGTCAGCCAGCCAGCCATAGTTGTAAACGGTGATGCAGATGCATAGAACCTTGTTAGCTTCAGAGAGGGAGTCGATTATGTGGTTCTGCAAACCTGTATGACAAGAAAGAGAGTCAATACATGTATAGAGACTAAATGATCACTTACCTGTTACAAAGATGCATATGAACAGTCAGCCTCATATATTTGCAGATCATCAGAATTTCAACCAGCTTCAAAGTGAACCAGTCAAGGGGTCCGGCGAACCTGTATGAGAAGAAAAGTCAATACATGTATAGAAACTAAATGATCACTTAGATTTTACATAGATGCATACGAACAGTCAGCCTCCTACAGTTGCAGATCATCAGAATTTCAACCAGCTTCAAAGTGAACCAGTCAAGGGGTCCTGCGAACCTGTATGACAAGAAAAAAAGTCAATACATGTATAGAAACTGAATGATCACTTACCTGTTACAAAGATGCATATGAACAGTCATCCTCATACAGTTGCAGGTCCACCTTCAGAAAGGGATTCGGTCATGGTGTCCTGCAAACTTGTATGACAAAAAAGAAAGTCAATACATGTATAGAAACTGAATGATCACTTACCTGTTACACAGCTGCATACGAACAGTCAGCCTCATACAGTTGCAGATCATAAGAAAATCAGCCAGCCAAAGTTCCAGATTGAAGCTGGATGCAGACAACAAAATACATTTGCAGAAGGCAAGTCCCTTGTTGTCTGCATCCAGCTTCAAAGTGAACCAGTCAAAAGGTCCTGCGAACCTGCATGAAAAGAAAAAAAGTCAATACATGTATAGAAACTGAATGATCACTTACCTGTTACACAGCTGCATACAAACAGTCAGACTCCTAGAGTTGCAGATCATTAGAACTTCAGCCAGCTTCAAAGTGAACCAGTCAAAGGGGTCCGTCGAACCTGTATGACAAGAAAAAAAGTCAGTACAAGTATAGAAACTGAACGATCACTTACCTGTTACACAGCTGCATACGAACAGTCACCCTCATACTGTTGCAGATCGACAGAAAGTCAGCCAGCCAGCCATAGTTGTAAACGGTGATGCAGATGCATAGAACCTTGTTAGACCAGCTTCAGAGAGGGAGTCGATTATGTGGTTCTGCAAACCTGTATGACAAGAAAGAGAGTCAATACATGTATAGAGACTAAATGATCACTTACCTGTTACAAAGATGCATATAAACAGTCAGCCTCATATATTTGCAGATCATCAGAACTTCGACCAGCTTCAAAGTGAACCAGTCAAGGGGTCCTGCAAACCTGTATGACAAGAAAGAGAGTCAATACATGTATAAAGACTGAATGATGACTTACCTGTTACACAGACGCATACGAACCGTCAGCCTTCTCCAGTTGCAGATCATCAGAACTTCAGCCAGCTTCAAAGTGAACCAGTCAAAGGGGTCCGGCGAACCTGTATGGCAAAAAAAGATAGAAAATACATGTATAGCAACTGAATGATCACTTACCTGTTACACAGATGCATACGAACAGTCATCCTCATACAGTTGCAGATCATCAGAACTTCAGCCAGCCAAAATATCCAGATGGAGATGCAGACAACCACATACATTTGCAGTCGTCAAATTCCTTGTTGTCTGCATCCAGCTTCAAAGTGAACCAGTCAAGGGGTTCTGCGAACCTGTATGACAAGAGAAAAAGTCAATACATGTATAGAAACTAAATGATTACTTACCTGATACACAGATGCATACGAAAATTCAGCCTCCTACAGTTGCAGATCATCAGAACTTCAACCAGCTACAAAGTGAACCAGTCAAGGGGTCCTGCAAACCTGTATGAAGAGAAAGAAAGTCAATACATGTATAGAAACTGAACGATCACTTACCTGTTACACAGATGCATACGAACAGTCATCCTCATACAGTTGCAGATCATCAGAACTTCAGCCAGCCAAAATATCCAGATGGAGATGCAGACAACCACATACATTTGCAGTCGTCAAATTCCTTGTTGTCTGCATCCAGCTTCAAAGTGAACCAGTCAAGGGGTTCTGCGAACCTGTATGACAAGAGAAAAAGTCAATACATGTATAGAAACTAAATGATTACTTACCTGATACACAGATGCATACGAAAATTCAGACTCCTAGAGTTGCAGATCATTAGAACTTCAGCCAGCTTCAAAGTGAACCAGTCAAAGGGGTCCGTCGAACCTGTATGACAAGAAAAAAAGTCAGTACAAGTATAGAAACTGAACGATCACTTACCTGTTACACAGCTGCATACGAACAGTCACCCTCATACTGTTGCAGATCGACAGAAAGTCAGCCAGCCAGCCATAGTTGTAAACGGTGATGCAGATGCATAGAACCTTGTTAGACCAGCTTCAGAGAGGGAGTCGATTATGTGGTTCTGCAAACCTGTATGACAAGAAAGAGAGTCAATACATGTATAGAGACTAAATGATCACTTACCTGTTACAAAGATGCATATAAACAGTCAGCCTCATATATTTGCAGATCATCAGAACTTCGACCAGCTTCAAAGTGAACCAGTCAAGGGGTCCTGCAAACCTGTATGACAAGAAAGAGAGTCAATACATGTATAAAGACTGAATGATGACTTACCTGTTACACAGACGCATACGAACCGTCAGCCTTCTCCAGTTGCAGATCATCAGAACTTCAGCCAGCTTCAAAGTGAACCAGTCAAAGGGGTCCGGCGAACCTGTATGGCAAAAAAAGATAGAAAATACATGTATAGCAACTGAATGATCACTTACCTGTTACACAGATGCATACGAACAGTCATCCTCATACAGTTGCAGATCATCAGAACTTCAGCCAGCCAAAATATCCAGATGGAGATGCAGACAACCACATACATTTGCAGTCGTCAAATTCCTTGTTGTCTGCATCCAGCTTCAAAGTGAACCAGTCAAGGGGTTCTGCGAACCTGTATGACAAGAGAAAAAGTCAATACATGTATAGAAACTAAATGATTACTTACCTGATACACAGATGCATACGAAAATTCAGCCTCCTACAGTTGCAGATCATCAGAACTTCAACCAGCTACAAAGTGAACCAGTCAAGGGGTCCTGCAAACCTGTATGAAGAGAAAGAAAGTCAATACATGTATAGAAACTGAACGATCACTTACCTGTTACACAGCTGCATACGAACAATCACCCTCATACTTTTTTAGATCGACAGAAAGTCAGCCAGCCAGACATAGTTGTAAACGGTGATGCAGATGCATAGAACCTTGTTAGACCAGCTTCAGAGAGGGAGTCGATTATGTGGTTCTGCAAACCTGTATGACAAGAAAAAAAGTCAATACATGTATAGAAACTGAATGATCACTTACCTGTTGCACAGATGCATATGAACAGTCATCCTCATACAGTTGCAGGTCCACCTTCAGAAAGGGATTCGGTCATGGTGTCCTGCAAACCTGTATGACAAAAAAGAAAGTCAATACATGAATAGAAACTGAATGATCACTTACCTGTTACACAGCTGCATACGAACAGTCAGCCTCATACAGTTGCAGATCATAAGAAAATCAGCCAGCCAAAGATCCATATTGAAGCTGGATGCAGACAACAAAATACATTTGCAGAAGGCAAGTCCCTTGTTGTCTGCATCCAGCTTCAAAGTGAACCAGTCAAAAGGTCCTGCGAACCTGTATGAAAAGAAAAAAAATCAATACATGTATAGAAACTGAATGATCACTTACCTGTTACACAGATGCATACGAACAGTCAGCCTCCTACAGTTGCAGATCATCAGAACTTCAGCCAGCTTCAAAGTGAACCAGTCAAAGGGGTCCGTCGAACCTGTATGACAAAAAAAAAAAAGTCAATACAGGTATAGAAACTGAACGATCACTTACCTGTTACACAGCTGCATACGAACAGTCACCCTCATACTGTTGCAGATCGACAGAAAGTCAGCCAGCCAGCCATAGTTGTAAACGGTGATGCAGATGCATAGAACCTTGTTAGCTTCAGAGAGGGAGTCGATTATGTGGTTCTGCAAACCTGTATGACAAGAAAGAGAGTCAATACATGTATAGAGACTAAATGATCACTTACCTGTTACAAAGATGCATATGAACAGTCAGCCTCATATATTTGCAGATCATCAGAATTTCAACCAGCTTCAAAGTGAACCAGTCAAGGGGTCCGGCGAACCTGTATAAGAAGAAAAGTCAATACATGTATAGAAACTAAATGATCACTTAGATTATACATAGATGCATACGAACAGTCAGCCTCCTACAGTTGCAGATCATCAGAATTTCAACCAGCTTCAAAGTGAACCAGTCAAGGGGTCCTGCGAACCTGTATGACAAGAAAAAAAGTCAATACATGTATAGAAACTGAATGATCACTTACCTGTTGCACAGATTCATATGAACAGTCATCCTCATACAGTTGCAGGTCCACCTTCAGAAAGGGATTCGGTCATGGTGTCCTGCAAACCTGTATGACAAGAAAAAAAGTCAATACATGTATAGAAACTGAATGATCACTTACCTGTTGCACAGATGCATACGAACAGTCATCCTCATACAGTTGCAGGTCCACCTTCAGAAAGGGATTCGGTCATGGTGTTCTGCAAACCTGTATGACAAAAAAGAAAGTCAATACATGTATAGAAACTGAATTATCACTTACCTGTTACACAGCTGCATACGAACAGTCAGCCTCATACAGTTGCAGATCATAAGAACATCAGCCAGCCAAAGTTCCACATTGAAGCTGGATGCAGACAACAAAATACATTTGCAGAAGGCAAGTCCCTTGTTGTCTGCATCCAGCTTCAAAGTGAACCAGTCAAAAGGTCCTGCGAACCTGTATGAAAAGAAAAAAAATCAATACATGTATAGAAACTGAATGATCACTTACGTGTTACACAGGTGTATGCGATTAGTCAGTCTAATACAGTTGCAGATTGTCAGCACATCAGCCAGCCAAAAATTCCAGATGGAGATGCAGACAACCACATACATTTGCAGAAGGCAAGTCCCTTGTTGTCTGCATCCAGCTTCAAAGTGAGCCACTTGTGTGGTCCTGCGAGCCTGTAAGACAAAAAAAGATAGAGAATACATGTACAGAATCTGAATGATCACAAACCTGTTACACAGATGCATACGAACAGTCATCCACATACAGTTGCAGATCATCAGAACATCAGCCAGCCAAAAATTCCAGATGGAGATGCAGACAACCACATACATTTGCAGTTGGCAAGTCCTTTGTTGTCTGCATCCAGCTTCAAAGTGAACCAGTCAAAGGGGTCCGTCGAACCTGTATGACAAGAAAAAAGTCAATACAAGTATAGAAACTGAACGATCACTTACCTGTTACACAGCTGCATACGAACAGTCACCCTCATACTGTTGCAGATTGACAGAAAGTCAGCCAGCCAGCCATAGTTGTAAACGGTGATGCAGATGCATAGAACCTTGGTAGACCAGCTTCAGAGAGGGAGTCGATAATGTGGTTCTGCAAACCTATGTGACAAAAAAGAGAGTCAATACATGTATAGAGAATGAATGATCACTTACCTGTTGCCCAGACGCATACGAACCGTCAGCCTTCTCCAGTTGCAGATCATCAGAACTTCAGCCAGCTTAAAAGTGAACCAGTCAAGGGGTCCTGCGAACCTGTATGAAAAGAAAAAAAGTCAATACATGTATAGAAACTAAATGATCACTTACCTGTTACACAGATGCATACGAACAGTCAGCCTCCTACAGTTACAGATCATCAGATCTTCAGCCAGCTTCAAAGTGAACCAGTCAATGGGGACCGTCGAACCTATATGACAAGAAAAAAAGTCAATACATGTTTAGAAACTGAATGATCACTTACGTGTTACAAACGTGTATGTGAATATTCAGCCTAATACAGTTGCAGATGGATGGAAAGCCAGCCAGCCAGCCATACTTTTAAACGAAGATGCAGATGTACAGAACCTTGTAAGTCCACCTTCAGAAAGGGATTTGATCATGGGGTCCTGCGAACCTGTATGACAAGAAAGAGAGTCAATACATGTATAGAAACTGAATGATCACTTACCTGTTACACAGCTGCATACAAACAGTCAGCCTCATACAGCTGTAGATCATCAGAAAATCAACCAGCCAAAGCTCCAGATTGAAGCTGGATGCAAAAGACAAAATACATTTGCAGAAGGCAAGTCCCTTGTTGTCTGCATCCAGCTTCAAACTAAGCCAGTCTTGTGGTCCTGCGAACGTGAATCACAAAAAAAGATGGAGAATCCATGTATAGAAACTGAATGATCACTTACCTGTTACACAGCTGCATACGAACAGTCACCCTCATATAGCTGCAGATCGTCAGAACATCAGCCAACCAAAGTTCCAGATGGAGATGCAGACAACCACATACATTTGCAGTTGGCAAGTCCTTTGTTGTCTGCATCCAGCTTCAATGTGAAACAGTCAAAAGGTCCTGCGAACCTGTATGACAAGAAAAAAAGTCAATACATGTATAGAAACTGAATGATCACTTACCTGTTATACAGATGCATACGAACAGTCATCCTCATACAGTTGCAGATCATCAGAACTACAGCCAGCTTCAAAGTGAACCAGTCAAAGGGGTCCGTCGAACCTGTATGACAAGAAAAAAAGTCAATACATGTATAGAAACTGAATGATCACTTACCTGTTACACAGCGGTATGCGAAAAGTCAGCCTCGTACAGTTGCAGATCATCAGAACTTCAGCCAGCCAAAGATCAAGATGGAGATGCAGACAACCACATACATTTGCAGTCATCAAATCCCTTGTTTTCTGCATCCAGCTTCAAAGTGAGCCAGTCGTGTGGTCCTGCGAGCCTGTATGACAAAAAAAGATAGAGAATACATGTATAGAAACTGAATGATCACTTACCTGTTACACAGCTGTATGCGAACAGTCAGCCTAATACAGTTGCAGATGAATGGAAACCCATCTAGCCAGCCACAGTTGTAAACAGTGAATCAGATGTATAGAACCTTGTTAGTCCACCTTCAGAGAGGGAGTCGATCATGGTGTCCTGCGAACCTGTATGACAAGAAAGAGAGTCAATACATGTATAGAAACTGAAAGATCACTTACCTGTTACAAAGATGCATACGAACAGTCAGCCTCATATATTTGCAGATCATCAGAACTTCAGCCAGCCAAAGTTCCAGATGGAGATGCAGACAACCACATTCATTTGCAGTCGTCAAATCCCTTGTTGTCTGCATCCAGCTTCAAAGTGAACCAGTCAAGGGGTCCTGCGAACCTGTATGACAAGAAAGAGAGTCAATACATATATAGAAACTGAATGATCACTTACCTGTTATACAGCTGCATATGAATAGTCACCCTCATACAGTTGCAGATCGACAGAAAGTCAGCCAGCCAGCCATAGTTGTAAACGGTGATGCAGATACATAGAACCTTGTTAGTCCAACTTCAGAGAGGGAGTCGATTATGTGGTTCTGCAAACCTGTATGATAAGAAAGAGTCAATACATGTATAGAGACTGAATGATCACTTCCCTGTTACACAGACGCATACGAACCGTCAGCCTTCTCCAGTTGCAGATCATCAGAACTTCAGCCAGCTTAAAAGTGAAGCAGTCAAGGGGTCCTGCGAACCTGTATGACAAGAAAAAAAGTCAATACATGTTTAGAAACTGAATGATCACTTACGTGTTACAAACGTGTATGCGAATATTCAGCCTAATACAGTTGCAGATGGATGGAAAGCCAGCCAGCCAGCCATACTTTTAAACGAAGATGCAGATGTACAGAACCTTGTAAGTCCACCTTCAGAAAGGGATTTGATCATGGGGTCCTGCGAACCTGTATGACAAGAAAGAGAGTCAATACATGTATAGAAACTGAATGATCACTTACCTGTTACACAGCTGCATACAAACAGTCAGCCTCATACAGCTGCAGATCATCAGAAAATCAACCAGCCAAAGCTCCAGATTGAAGCTGGATGTAAAAGACAAAATACATTTGCAGAAGGCAAGTCCCTTGTTGTCTGCATCCAGCTTCAAAGTGAACCAGTCAAAAGGTCCTGCGAACCTGTATGAAAAGAAAAAAAATCAATACATGTATAGAAACTGAATGATCACTTACGTGTTACACAGGTGTATGCGATTAGTCAGTCTAATACAGTTGCAGATTGTCAGCACATCAGCCAGCCAAAAATTCCAGATGGAGATGCAGACAACCACATACATTTGCAGAAGGCAAGTCCCTTGTTGTCTGCATCCAGCTTCAAAGTGAGCCACTTGTGTGGTCCTGCGAGCCTGTATGACAAAAAAAGATAGAGAATACATGTACAGAATCTCAATGATCACTTACCTGTTACACAGATGCATACGAACAGTCACCCACATACAGTTGCAGATCGTCAGAACATCAGCCAGCCAAAAATTCCAGATGGAGATGCAGACAACCACATACATTTGCAGTTGGCAAGTCCTTTGTTGTCTACATCCAGCTTCAATGTGAAACAGTCAAAAGGTCCTGCGAACCTGTATGACAAGAAAAAAAGTCAATACATGTATAGAAACTGAATGATCACTTACCTGTTATACAGCTGCATACAAACAGACACCCTCATACAGTTGCAGATTGAGAGAAAGTCAGCCAACCAGCCATAGTTGTAAACGGTGATGCAGAGATGGAGTCGATTATGTGGTTCTGCAAACCTGTATGACAAGAAAGAGAGTCAATACATGTATAGAGACTGAATGATCACTTACCTGTTGCACAGACGCATACGAACCATCAGCCTCCTCCAGTTGCAGATCATCAGAACTTCAGCCAGCTTCAAAGTGAACCAGTCAAAGGGGTCCGGCGAACTTGTATGACAAAAAAAGATAGAGAATACATGTATAGAAACTGAATGATCACTTACCTACTACACAGATGCATACGAACAGTCATCCTCATACAGTTGCAGATGGACAGAATGTCAGCCAGCCAGCCATAGTTGTAAACTGAGATGCAGATGTAAGGAACCTTGTTAGTCCACCTTTAGAAAGGGATTCGGTCATGGTGTCCTGCGAAAATGTATGAGAAGAAAGAGAGTCAAAACATGTATAGAAACTGAATGATCACTTACCTGTTACAAAGCTGCATACAAACAGTCAGCCTCATATATTTGCAGATCATCAGAACTTCAGCCAGCCAAAGTTCCAGATGGAGATGAAGACAACGACATACATTTGCAGTCATCAAATCTCTTGTTGTCTTAATCCAGCTTCAAAGTGAACCAGTCAAGGGGTCCTGCGAACCTGTATGACAAGAAAGAGAGTCAATACATGTATAAAGACTGAATGATCACTTACCTGTTACACAGACGCATACAAACCGTCAGCCTTCTCCAGTAGCAGATCATCAGAACTTCAGCCAGCTTCAAAGTGAACCAGTCAAAGGGGTCCGGCGAACCTGTATGGCAAAAAAAGATAGAGAAAACATGTATAGAAACTGAATGATCACTTACCTGTTACACAGATGCATACGAACAGTCATCCTCATACAGTTGCAGATTATCAGAACTTCAGCCAGCCAAAGTTCCGGATGGAGATGCAGACAACCACATACATTAGCAGTCGTCAAATTCCTTGTTGTCTGCATCCAGCTTTAAAGTGAACCAGTCAAGGGGTCCTGCGAACCTGTATGACAAGAGAAAAAGTCAATACATGTATAGAAACTGAATGATCACTTACGTGTTACACAGGTGTATGCGATTAGTCAGTCTAATACAGTTGCAGATTGTCAGCACATGAGCCAGCCAAAAATTCCAGATGGAGATGCAGACAACCACATACATTTGCAGAAGGCAAGTCCCTTGTTGTCTGCATCCAGCTTCAAAGTGAGCCACTTGTGTGGTCCTGCGAGCCTGTATGACAAAAAAAGATAGAGAATACATGTACAGAATCTGAATGATCACTTACCTGTTACACAGATGCATACGAACAGTCACCCACATACAGTTGCAGATCATCAGAACATCAGCCAGCCAGCCATAGTTGTAAACGGTGATGCAGAGATGGAGTCGATTATGTGGTTCTGCAAACCTGTATGACAAGAAAGAGAGTCAAAACATGTATAGAAACTGAATGATCACTTACCTGTTACACAGATGCATACGAACAGTCATCCTCATACAGTTGCAGATCATCAGAACTTCAGCCAGCCAAAGTTCCAGATGGAGATGCAGACAACTACATACATTTGCAGTCGTCAAATTCCTTGTTGTCTGCATCCAGCTTCAAAGTGAACCAGTCAAGGGGTCCTGCGAACCTGTATGACAAGAGAAAAAGTCAATACATGTATAGAAACTAAATGATCACTTACCTGTTACACAGATGCATACGAAAATTCAGCCTCCTACAGTTGCAGATCATCAGAACTTCAACCAGCTACAAAGTGAACCAGTCAAGGGGTCCTGCAAACCTGTATGAAGAGAAAAAAAGTCAATACATGTATAGAAACTGAACGATCACTTACCTGTTACACAGCTGCATACGAACAATCACCCTCATACTTTTGTAGATCGACAGAAAGTCAGCCAGCCAGCCATAGTTGTAAACGGTGATGCAGATGCATAGAACCTTGTTAGACCAGCTTCAGAGAGGGAGTCGATTATGTGGTTCTGCGAACCTGTATGACAAGAAAAAAAGTCAATACATGTATAGAAACTGAATGATCACTTACCTGTTGCACAGATGCATACGAACAGTCATCCTCATACAGTTGCAGGTCCACCTTCAGAAAGGGATTCGGTCATGGTGTTCTGCAAACCTGTATGACAAAAAAGAAAGTCAATACATGTATAGAAACTGAATGATCACTTACCTGTTACACAGCTGCATACGAACAGTCAGCCTCATACAGTTGCAGATCATAAGAACATCAGCCAGCCAAAGTTCCAGATTGAAGCTGGATGCAGACAACAAAATACATTTGCAGAAGGCAAGTCCCTTGTTGTCTGCATCCAGCTTCAAAGTGAACCAGTCAAAAGGTCCTGCGAACCTGTATGAAAAGAAAAAAAGTCAATACATGTATAGAAACTGAATGATCACTTACCTGTTACACAGATGCATACGAACAGTCAGCCTCCTAGAGTTGCAGATCATCAGAACTTCAACCAGCTTCAAAGTGAACCAGTCAAAGAGGTCCGTCGAACCTGTATGACAAGAAAAAAAGTCAATACAAGTATAGAAACTGAACGATCACTTACCTGTTACACAGCTGCATACGAACAGTCACCCTCATACTATTGCAGATCGACAGAAAGTCAGCCAGCCAGCTATAGTTGTAAACGGTGATGCAGATGCATAGAACCTTGTTAGACCAGCTTCAGAGAGGGAGTCGATTATGTGGTTCTGCAAACCTGTATGACAAGAAAGAGAGTCAATACATGTATAGAGACTGAATGATCACTTACCTGTTACAAAGATGCATATGAACAGTCAGCCTCATATATTTGCAGATCATCAGAACTTCAGCCAGCTTCAAAGTGAACCAGTCAAGGGGTCCTGCGAACCTGTATGACAAGAAAAAAAGTCAATACATGTATAGAAAGTAAATGATCACTTACCTGTTACACAGATGCATACGAAAATTCAGCCTCCTACAGTTGCAGATCATCAGAACTTCAACCAGCTACAAAGTGAACCAGTCAAGGGGTCCTGCAAACCTGTATGAAGAGAAAAAAAGTCAATACATGTATAGAAACTGAATGATCACTTACCTGTTACACAGCTGCATACGAACAATCACCCTCATACTGTTGCAGATCGACAGAAAGTCAGCCAGCCAGCCATAGTAGTAAACGGTGATGCAGATGCATAGAACCTTGTTAGACCAGCTTCAGAGACGGAGTCGATTATGTGGTTCTACAAAGCTGTATGACAAGAAAGAGAGTCAATACATGTATAGAGACTAAATGATCACTTACCTGTTACAAAGATGCATGTGAACAGTCATCCTCATACACTTGCAGGTCCACCTTCAGAAAGGGATTCGGTCATGGTGTCCGGCAAACCTGTATGACAAAAAAGAAAGTCAATACATGTATAGAAACTAAATGATCACTTACCTGTTACACAGATGCATACGAAAATTCAGCCTCCTACAGTTGCAGATCATCAGAACTTCAACCAGCTACAAAGTGAACCAGTCAAGGGTTCCTGCAAACCTGTATAGCAAAAAAAGTCAATACATGTATAGAAACTGAATGATCACTTACCTATTACACAGATGCATACGAACAGTCATCCTCATACAGTTGCAGATCATCAGAACTTCAGCCAGCTTCAAAGTGAACCAGTCAAAGGGGTCTGGCGAACCTGTATGGCAAAAAAAGATATAGAATACATGTATAGAAACTGAATGATCACTTACCTGTTACACAGATGCAAACGAACAGTCATCCTCATACAGTTGCAGATCAACAGAACTTCAGCCAGCCAAAGTTCCAGATGGAGATGCAGACAACCACATATATTTGCAGTCGTCAAATTCCTTGTTGTCTGCATCCAGCTTCAAAGTGAACCAGTCAAGGGGTCCTGCGAAAATGTATGACAAGAAAGAGAGTCAATACATGTATAGAGACTAAATGATCACTTACCTGTTACAAAGATGCATATGAACAGTCATCCTCATACAGGTGCAGGTCCACCTTCAGAAAGGGATTCGGTCAATGTGTCCTGCAAACCTGTATGACCAAAAAGAAAGTCAATACATGTACAGAAACTGAATGATCACTTACCTGTTACACAGCTGCATACGAACAGTCAGCCTCATACAGTTGCAGATCATATGAAAATCAGCCAGCCAAAGTTCCAGATTGAAGCTGGATGCAGACAACAAAATACATTTGCAGAAGGCAAGTCCCTTGTTGTCTGCATCCAGCTTCAAAGTGAACCAGTCAAAACGTCCTACGAACCTGTATGAAAAGAAAAAAAGTCAATACATGTATAGAAACTGAATGATCACTTACCTGTTACACAGATGCATACGAACAGTCAGCCTCCTAGAGTTGCAGATCATCAGAACTTCAGCCAGCTTCAAAGTGAACCAGTCAAAGGGGTCCGTCGAACCTGTATGACAAGAAAAAAAGTCAATACAAGTATAGAAACTGAACGATCACTTACCTATTACACAGATGCATACGAACAGTCATCCTCATACAGTTGCAGATGGACAGAATGTCAGCCAGCCAGCCATAGTTGTAAACTGAGATGCAGATGTAAGGAACCTTGTTAGTCCACCTTTAGAAAGGGATTTGGTCATGGTGTCCTGCGAAAATGTATGAGAAGAAAGAGAGTCAAAACATGTATAGAAACTGAATGATCACTTACCTGTTACAAAGCTGCATACAAAAAGTCAGCCTCATATATTTGCAGATCATCAGAACTTCAGCCAGCCAAAGTTCCAGATGGAGATGCAGACAACGACATACATTTGCAGTCATCAAATCTCTTGTCTTAATCCAGCTTCAAAGTGAACCAGTCAAGGGGTCCTGCGAACCTGTATGACAAGAAAGAGAATCAATACATGTATAGAGACTGAATGATCACTTACCTGTTGCACAGACGCATACGAACCATCAGCCTCCTCCAGTTGCAGATCATCAGAACTTCAGCCAGCTTCAAAGTGAACCAGTCAAAGGGGTCCGGCGAACCTGTATGACAAAAAAAGATAGAGAATACATGTATAGAAACTGAATGATCACTTACCTATTACACAGATGCATACGAACAGTCATCCTCATACAGTTGCAGATCATCAGAACTTCAGCCAACCAAAGTTCCAGATGGAGATGCAGACAACCACATACATTTGCAGTCGTCAAATTCCTTGTTGTCTGCATCCAGCTTCAAAGTGAACCAGTCAAGGGGTCCTGCGAACCTGTATGACAAGAAAAAAGTCAATACATGTATAGAAACTGAACGATCACTTACCTGTTACACAGATGCATACGAAAATTCAGCCTCCTACAGTTGCAGATCATCAGAACTTCAACCAGCTTCAAAGTGAACCAGTCAAGGGGTCCGGCGAACCTGTATGAGAAGAAAAGTCAATACATGTATAGAAACTAAATGATCACTTACATTTTACATAGATGCATACGAACAGTCAGCCTCATACAGTTGCAGGTCCAACTTCAGAAAGGGATTCGGTCATGGTGTTCTGCAAACCTGTATGACAAAAAAGAAAGTCAATACATGTATAGAAACTGAATGATCACTTACCTGTTACACAGCTGCATACGAACAGTCAGCCTCATACAGTTGCAGATCATAAGAACATCAGCCAGCCAAAGTTCCACATTGAAGCTGGATGCAGACAACAAAATACATTTGCAGAAGGCAAGTCCCTTGTTGTCTGCATCCAGCTTCAAATTGAACCAGTCAAAAGGTCCTGCGAACCTGTATGAAAAGAAAAAAGTCAATAAATGTATAGAAACTGAATGATCACTTACCTGTTACGCAGCTGCATACGAACAGTCAGCCTCATACAGTTGCAGATCATAAGAACATCAGCCAGCCAAAGTTCCAGATTGAAGCTGGTTGCAGACAACAAAATACATTTGCAGAAGGCAAGTCCCTTGTTGTCTGCATCCAGCTTCAAAGTGAACCAGTCAAAAGGTCCTGCGAACCTGTATGAAAAGAAAAAAAATCAATACATGTATAGAAACTGAATGATCACTTACGTGTTACACAGGTGTATGCGATTAGTCAGTCTAATACAGTTGCAGATTGTAAGCACATCAGCCAGCCAAAAATTCCAGATGGAGATGCAGACAACCACATACATTTGCAGAAGGCAAGTCCCTTGTTGTCTGCATCCAGCTTCAAAGTGAGCCACTTGTGTGGTCCTGCGAGCCTGTATGACAAAAAAAGATAGAGAATACATGTACAGAATCTGAATGATCACTTACCTGTTACACAGATGCATACGAACAGTCACCCACATACAGTTGCAGATCATCAGAACATCAGCCAGCCAAAAATTCCAGATGGAGATGCAGACAACCACATTCATTTGCAGTTGGCAAGTCCTTTGTTGTCTGCATCCAGCTTCAATGTGAAACAGTCAAAGGGGTCCGTCGAACCTCTATGACAAGAAAAAGTCAGTACAAGTATAGAAACTGAATGATCACTTACCTGTTACACAGCTGCATACGAACAGTCACCCTCATACAGTTGCAGATAGACAGAAAGTCAGCCAGCCAGCCATAGTTGTAAACGGTGATGCAGATGCATAGAACCTTGTTAGACCAGCTTCAGAGAGGGAATCGATTATGTGGTTCTGCAAACCTGTATGACAAGAAAAAAAGTCAATACATGTATAGAAACTGAACGATCACTTACCTGTTACACAGATGCATACGAAAATTCAGCCTCCTACAGTTGCAGATCATCAGAACTTCAACCAGCTACAAAGTGAACCAGTCAAAGGGGTCCGTCGAACCTGTATGACAAGAAAAAGTCAGTACAAGTATAGAAACTGAACGATCACTTACCTGTTACACAGCTGCATACGAACAGTCACCCTCATACTGTTGCAGATCGACAGAAAGTCAGCCAGCCAGCCATAGTTGTAAACGGTGATGCAGATGCATAGAACCTTGTTAGACCAGCTTCAGAGAGGGAGTCGATTATGTGGTTCTGCAAACCTGTATGACAAGAAAGAGAGTCAATACATTTATAGAGACTAAATGGTCACTTACCTGTTACAAAGATGCATATGAACAGTCAGCCTCATACAGTTGCAGGTCCACCTTCAGAAAGGGATTCGGTCATGGTGTCCTGCAAACCTGTATGACAAAAAAGAAAGTCAATACATGTATAGAAACTTAATGATCACTTACCTGTTACACAGCTGCATACGAACAGTCAGCCTCATACAGTTGCAGATCATAAGAAAATCAGCCAGCCAAAGTTCCAGATTGAAGCTGGATGCAGACAACAAAATACATTTGCAGAAGGCAAGTTCCTTGTTGTCTGCATCCAGCTTCAAAGTGAACCAGTCAAAAGGTCCTGCGAACCTGTATGAAAAGAAAAAAAGTCAATACATGCATAGAAACTGAATGATCACTTACCTGTTACACAGCTGCATACGAACAGTCAGACTCCTAGAGTTGCAGATCATCAGAACTTCAGCCAGCTCCAAAGTGAACCAGTCAAAGGGGTCCGTCGAACCTGTATGACAAGAAAAAAAGTCAATACAAGTATAGAAACTGAATGATCACTTACCTGTTACACAGATGCATACGAAAAGTCAGCCTCCTACAGTTGCAGATCATCAGAACTTCAGCCAGCTTCAAAGTGAACCAGTCAAAGGGGTCCGTCGAACCTGTATGACAAGAAAAAAAGTCAATACAAGTATAGAAACTGAACGATCACTTACCTGTTACACAGCTGCATACGAACAGTCACCCTCATACTGTTGCAGATCGACAGAAAGTCAGCCAGCCAGCCATAGTTGTAAACGGTCATGCAGATGCATAGAACCTTGTTAGACCAGCTTCAGAGAGGGAGTCGATTATGTGGTTCTGCAAACCTGTATGACAAGAAAGAGAGTCAATACATGTATAGCGACTAAATGATCACTTACCTGTTACAAAGATGCATATGAACAGTCAGCCTCATATATTTGCAGATCATCAGAACTTCAACCAGCTTCAAAGTGAACCAGTCAAGGGGTCCTGCAAACCTGTATGACAAGAAAGAGAGTCCATACATGTATAAAGACTGAATGATCACTTACCTGTTACACAGACGCATACGAACCGTCAGCCTTTTCCAGTTGCAGATCATCAGAACTTCAGCCAGCTTCAAAGTGAACCAGTCAAAGGGGTCCGGCGAACCTGTATGGCAAAAAAAGATAGAGAATACATGTATAGAAACTGAATGATCACTTACCTGTTACACAGATGCATACGAACAGTCATCCTCATACAGTTGCAGATCATTAGAACTTCAGCCAGCCAAAGTTCCAGATGGAGATGCAGACAACCACATACATTTGCAGTCGTCAAATTCCTTGTTGTCTGCATCCAGCTTCAAAGTGAACCAGTCAAGGGGTCCTGCGAACCTGTATGACAAGAGAAAAAGTCAATACATGTATAGAAACTGAACGATCACTTACCTGTTACACAGCTGCATACGAACAATCACCCTCATACTTTTGTAGATCGACAGAAAGTCAGCCAGCCAGCCATAGTTGTAAACGGTGATGCAGATGCATAGAACCTTGTTAGACCAGCTTCAGAGAGGGAGTCGATTATGTGGTTCTGCGAACCTGTATGACAAGAAAAAAAGTCAATACATGTATAGAAACTGAATGATCACTTACCTGTTGCACAGATGCATACGAACAGTCATCCTCATATAGTTGCAGATCGACAGAAAGTCAGCCAGCCAGCCATAGTTGTAAACGGTGATGCAGATGCATAGAACCTTGTTAGACCAGCTTCAGAGAGGGAGTCGATTATGTGGTTCTGCAAACCTGTATGACAAGAAAGAGAGTCAATACATGTATAGAGACTAAATGATCACTTACCTGTTACAAAGATGCATATGAACAGTCAGCCTCATATATTTGCAGATCATCAGAACTTCAACCAGCTTCAAAGTGAACCAGTCAAGGGGTCCTGCAAACCTGTATGACAAGAAAGAGAGTCAATACATGTATAAAGACTGAAAGATCACTTACCTGTTACACAGACGCATACGAACCGGCAGCCTTCTCCAGTTGCAGATCATCAGAACTTCAGCCAGCTTCAAAGTGAACCAGTCAAAGGGGTCCGGCGAACCTGTATGGCAAAAAAAGATAGAGAATACATGTATAGAAACTGAATGATCACTTACCTGTTACACAGATGCATACGAACAGTCATCCTCATACAGTTGCAGATCATCAGAACTTCAGCCAGCCAAAGTTCCAGATTGAAGCTGGATGCAGACAACAAAATACATTTGCAGAAGGCAAGTCCCTTGTTGTCTGCATCCAGCTTCAAAGTGAACCAGTCAAAAGGTCCTGTGAACGTGTATGAAAAGAAAAAAAGTCAATACATGTATAGAAACTGAATGATCACTTACCTGTTACACAGATGCATACGAACAGTCAGCCTCCTACAGTTGCAGATCATCAGAACTTCAGCCAGCTTCAAAGTGAACCAGTCAAAGGGGTCCGTCGAACCTGTATGACAAGAAAAAAAGTCAATACAAGTATAGAAACTGAACGATCACTTACCTGTTACACAGCTGCATACGAACAGTCACCCTCATACTGTTGCAGATCGACAGAAAGTCAGCCATCCAGCCATAGTTGTAAACGGTGATGCAGATGCATAGAACCTTGTTAGACCAGCTTCAGAGAGGGAGTCGATTATGTGGTTCTGCAAACCTGTATGACAAGAAAGAGAGTCAATACATGTATAGAGACTAAATGATCACTTACCTGTTACAAAGATGCATATGAACAGTCAGCCTCATATATTTGCAGATCATCAGAACTTCAACCAGCTTCAAAGTGAACCAGTCAAGGGGTCCTGCAAACCTGTATGACAAGAAAGAGAGTCAATACATGTATAAAGACTGAATGATCACTTACCTGTTACACAGACGCATACGAACCGTCAACCTTCTCCAGTTGCAGATCATCAGAACTTCAGCCAGCTTCAAAGTGAACCAGTCAAAGGGGTCCGGCGAACCTGTATGAGAAGAAAAGTCAATACATGTATAGAAACTAAATGATCACTTACATTTTACTCAGATGCATACGAACAGTCAGCCTCATACAGTTGCAGGTACACCTTCAGAAAGGGATTCGGTCATGGTGTTCTGCAAACCTGTATGACAAAAAAGAAAGTCAATACATGTATAGAAACTGAATGATCACTTACCTGTTACACAGCTGCATACGAACAGTCAGCCTCAAACAGTTGCAGATCATAAGAACATCAGCCAGCCAAAGTTCCACATTGAAGCTGGATGCAGACAACAAAATACATTTGCAGAAGGCAAGTCCCTTGTTGTCTGCATCCAGCTTCAAAGTGAACCAGTCAAAAGGTCCTGCGAACCTGTATGAAAAGAAAAAAAGTCAATACATGTATAGAAACTGAATGATCACTTACCTGTTACGCAGCTGCATACGAACAGTCAGCCTCATACAGTTGCAGATCATAAGAACATCAGCCAGCCAAAGTTCCAGATTGAAGCTGGATGCAGACAACAAAATACATTTGCAGAAGGCAAGTCCCTTGTTGTCTGCATCCAGCTTCAAAGTGAACCAGTCAAAAGGTCCTGCGAACCTGTATGAAAAGAAAAAAAATCAATACATGTATAGAAACTGAATGATCACTTACGTGTTACACAGGTGTATGCGATTAGTCAGTCTAATACAGTTGCAGATTGTAAGCACATCAGCCAGCCAAAAATTCCAGATGGAGATGCAGACAACCACATACATTTGCAGAAGGCAAGTCCCTTGTTGTCTGCATCCAGCTTCAAAGTGAGCCACTTGTGTGGTCCTGCGAGCCTGTATGACAAAAAAAGATAGAGAATACATGTACAGAATCTGAATGATCACTTACCTGTTACACAGATGCATACGAACAGTCACCCACATACAGTTGCAGATCATCAGAACATCAGCCAGCCAAAAATTCCAGATGGAGATGCAGACAACCACATTCATTTGCAGTTGGCAAGTCCTTTGTTGTCTGCATCCAGCTTCAATGTGAAACAGTCAAAAGGTCCTGCGAACCTGTATGACAAGAAAAAAAGTCAATACATGTATAGAAACTGAATGATCACTTACCTGTTATACACCTGCATACAAACAGACACCCTCATACAGTTGCAGATTGACAGAAAGTCAGCCAGCCAGCCATAGTTGTAAACGGTGATGCAGATGCATAGAACCTTGTTAGTCCAAGTTCAGAGATGGAGTCGATTATGTGGTTCTTCAAACCTGTATGACAAGAAAGAGAGTCAATACATGTATAGAGACTGAATGATCACTTACCTGTTGCACAGACGCATACGAACCATCAGCCTCCTCCAGTTGCAGATCATCAGAACTTCAGCCAGCT
Organism: Salminus brasiliensis; assembly: GCF_030463535.1. Lineage (NCBI taxonomy): Eukaryota > Metazoa > Chordata > Actinopteri > Characiformes > Bryconidae > Salminus > Salminus brasiliensis. The sequence goes on along the minus strand of NC_132893.1, from coordinate 12,320,041 downwards.
TCAAAGTGAACCAGTCAAAGGGGTCCGGCGAACCTGTATGACAAAAAAAGATAGAGAATACATGTATAGAAACTGAATGATCACTTACCTGTTACACAGATGCATACGAACAGTCATCCTCATACAGTTGCAGATCATCAGAACTTCAGCCAACCAAAGTTCCAGATGGAGATGCAGACAACCACATACATTTGCAGTCGTCAAATTCCTTGTTGTCTGCATCCAGCTTCAAAGTGAACCAGTCAAGGGGTCCTGCGAACCTGTATGACAAGAAAAAAAGTCAATACATGTATAGAAACTGAATGATCACTTACCTGTTACACAGATGCATACGAACAGTCATCCTCATACAGTTGCAGATCATCAGAACTTCAGCCAGCCAAAGTTCCAGATGGAGATGCAGACAACCACATACATTTGCAGTCGTCAAATTCCTTGTTGTCTGCATCCAGCTTCAAAGTGAACCAGTCAAGGGGTCCTGCGAACCTGTATGACAAGAAAAAAAGTCAATACATGTATAGAAACTAAATGATCACTTACCTGTTACACAGATGCATACGAAAATTCAGCCTCCTACAGTTGCAGATCATCAGAACTTCAACCAGCTACAAAGTGAACCAGTCAAGGGGTCCTGCAAACCTGTATGAAGAGAAAAAAAGCCAATACATGTATAGAAACTGAACGATCACTTACCTGTTACACAGCTGCATACGAACAATCACCCTCATACTGTTGCAGATCGACAGAAAGTCAGCCAGCCAGCCATAGTTGTAAACGGTGATGCAGATGCATAGAACCTTGTTAGACCAGCTTCAGAGAGGGAGTCGATTATGTGGTTATGCAAACCTGTATGACAAGAAAGAGAGTCAATACATGTATAGAGACTGAATGATCACTTACCTGTTGCACAGATGCATATGAACAGTCATCCTCATACAGTTGCAGGTCCACCTTCAGAAAGGGATTCGGTCATGGTGTCCTGCAAACCTGTATGACAAAAAAGAAAGTCAATACATGTATAGAAACTGAATGATCACTTACCTGTTACACAGCTGCATACGAACAGTCAGCCTCATACAGTTGCAGATCATAAGAAAATCAGCCAGCCAAAGTTCCACATTGAAGCTGGATGCAGACAACAAAATACATTTGCAGAAGGCAAGTCCCTTGTTGTCTGCATCCAGCTTCAAAGTGAACCAGTCAAAAGGTCCTGCGAACCTGTATGAAAAGAAAAAAAGTCAATACATGTATAGAAACTGAATGATCACTTACCTGTTACACAGCTGCATACGAACAGTCAGCCTCATACAGTTGCAGATCATAAGAACATCAGCTAGCCAAAGTTCCAGATTGAAGCTGGATGCAGACAACAAAATACATTTGCAGAAGGCAAGTCCCTTGTTGTCTGCATCCAGCTTCAAAGTGAACCAGTCAAAAGGTCCTGCGAACCTGTATGAAAAGAAAAAAAATCAATACATGTATAGAAACTGAATGATCACTTACGTGTTACACAGGTGTATGCGATCAGTATGTATTAGTCAGTCTAATACAGTTGCAGATTGTCAGCACATCAGCCAGCCAAAAATTCCAGATGGAGATGCAGACAACCACATACATTTGCAGAAGGCAAGTCCCTTGTTGTCTGCATCCAGCTTCAAAGTGAGCCACTTGTGTGGTCCTGCGAGCCTGTATGACAAAAAAAGATAGAGAATACATGTACAGAATCTGAATGATCACTGACCTGTTACACAGATGCATACGAACAGTCACCCACATACAGTTGCAGATCATCAGAACATCAGCCAGCCAAAAATTCCAGATGGAGATGCAGACAACCACATACATTTGCAGTTGGCAAGTCCTTTGTTGTCTGCATCCAGCTTCAATGTGAAACAGTCAAAAGGTCCTGCGAACCTGTATGACAAGAAAAAAAGTCAATACATGTATAGAAACTGAATGATCACTTACCTGTTATACAGCTGCATACAAACAGACACCCTCATACAGTTGCAGATTGACAGAAAGTCAGCCAGCCAGCCATAGTTGTAAACGGTGATGCAGAGATGGAGTCGATTATGTTGTTCTGCAAACCTGTATGACAAGAAAGAGAGTCAATACATGTATAGAGACTGAATGATCACTTACCTGTTGCACAGACGCATACGAACCATCAGCCTCCTCCAGTTGCAGATCATCAGAACTTCAGCCAGCTTCAAAGTGAACCAGTCAAAGGGGTCCGGCGAACTTGTATGACAAAAAAAGATAGAGAATACATGTATAGAAACTGAATGATCACTTACCTATTACACAGATGCATACGAACAGTCATCCTCATACAGTTGCAGATGGACAGAATGTCAGCCAGCCAGCCATAGTTGTAAACTGAGATGCAGATGTAAGGAACCTTGTTAGTCCACCTTTAGAAAGGGATTTGGTCATGGTGTCCTGCGAAAATGTATGAGAAGAAAGAGAGTCAAAACATGTATAGAAACTGAATGATCACTTACCTGTTACAAAGCTGCATACAAACAGTCAGCCTCATATATTTGCAGATCATCAGAACTTCAGCCAGCCAAAGTTCCAGATGGAGATGCAGACAACGACATACATTTGCAGTCATCAAATCTCTTGTCTTAATCCAGCTTCAAAGTGAACCAGTCAAGGGGTCCTGCGAACCTGTATGACAAGAAAGAGAATCAATACATGTATAAAGACTGAATGATCACTTACCTGTTACACAGACGCATACAAACCGTCAGCCTTCTCCAGTTGCAGATCATCAGAACTTCAGCCAGCTTCAAAGTGAACCAGTCAAAGGGGTCCGGCGAACCTGTATGGCAAAAAAAGATAGAGAATACATGTATAAAAACTGAATGATCACTTACCTGTTACACAGATGCATACGAACAGTCATCCTCATACAGTTGCAGATCATCAGAACTTCAGCCAGCAAAAGTTCCAGATGGAGATGCAGACAACCACATACATTTGCAGTCGTCAAATTCCTTGTTGTCTGCATCCAGCTTCAAAGTGAACCAGTCAAGGGGTCCTGCGAACCTGTATGACAAGAAAAAAAGTCAATACATGTATAGAAACTAAATGATCACTTACCTGTTACACAGATGCATACGAAAATTCAGCCTCCTACAGTTGCAGATCATCAGAACTTCAACCAGCTTCAAAGTGAACCAGTCAAGGGGTCCGGCGAACCTGTATGAGAAGAAAAGTCAATACATGTATAGAAACTAAATGATCACTTACATTTTACATAGATGCATACGAACAGTCAGCCTCATACAGTTGCAGGTCCACCTTCAGAAACGGATTCGGTCATGGTGTTCTGCAAACCTGTATGACAAAAAAGAAAGTCAATACATGTATAGAAACTGAATGATCACTTACCTGTTACACAGCTGCATACGAACAGTCAGCCTCATACAGTTGCAGATCATAAGAACATCAGCCAGCCAAAGTTCCAGATTGAAGCTGGATGCAGACAACAAAATACATTTGCAGAAGGCAAGTCCCTTGTTGTCTGCATCCAGCTTCAATGTGAAAAAGTCAAAAGGTCCTGCGAACCTGTATGACAAGAAAAAAAGTCAATACATGTATAGAAACTGAATGATCACTTACCTGTTATACACCTGCATACAAACAGACACCCTCATACAGTTGCAGATTGACAGAAAGTCAGCCAGCCAGCCATAGTTGTAAACGGTGATGCAGATGCATAGAACCTTGTTAGTCCAAGTTCAGAGATGGAGTCGATTATGTGGTTCTTCAAACCTGTATGACAAGAAAGAGAGTCAATACATGTATAGAGACTGAATGATCACTTACCTGTTGCACAGACGCATACGAACCATCAGCCTCCTCCAGTTGCAGATCATCAGAACTTCAGCCAGCTTCAAAGTGAACCAGTCAAGGGGTCCTGCGAACCTGTATGACAAGAAAGAGAGTCAATACATGTATAAAGACTGAATGATCACTTACCTGTTACACAGACGCATACGAACCGTCAGCCTTCTCCAGTTGCAGATCATCAGAACTTCAGCCAGCTTCAAAGTGAACCAGTCAAAGGGGTCCGGCGAACCTGTATGGCAAAAAAAGATAGAGAATACATGTATAGAAACTGAATGATCACTTACCTGTTACACAGATGCATACGAACAGTCATCCTCATACAGTTGCAGATCATCAGAACTTCAGCCAGCCAAAGTTCCAGATGGAGATGCAGACAACCACATACATTTGCAGTCGTCAAATTCCTTGTTGTCTGCATCCAGCTTCAAAGTGAACCAGTCAAGGGGTCCTGCGAACCTGTATGACAAGAAAAAAAGTCAATACATGTATAGAAACTAAATGATCAGTTACCTGTTACACAGATGCATACGAAAATTCAGCCTCCTACAGTTGCAGATCATCAGAACATCAACCAGCTACAAAGTGAACCAGTCAAAGGGGTCCGTCGAACCTGTATGACAAGAAAAAGTCAGTACAAGTATAGAAACGGAACGATCACTTACCTGTTACACAGCTGCATACGAACAGTCACCCTCATACTGTTGCAGATCAACAGAAAGTCAGCCAGCCAGCCATAGTTGTAAACGGTGATGCAGATGCATAGAACCTTGTTAGACCAGCTTCAGAGAGGGAGTCGATTATGTGGTTCTGCAAACCTGTATGACAAGAAAGAGAGTCAATACATTTATAGAGACTAAATGGTCACTTACCTGTTACAAAGATGCATATGAACAGTCAGCCTCATACAGTTGCAGGTCCACCTTCAGAAAGGGATTCGGTCATGGTGTCCTGCAAACCTGTATGACAAAAAAGAAAGTCAATACATGTATAGAAACTGAATGATCACTTACCTGTTACACAGCTGCATACGAACAGTCAGCCTCATACAGTTGCAGATCATAAGAAAATCAGCCAGCCAAAGTTCCAGATTGAAGCTGGATGCAGACAACAAAATACATTTGCAGAAGGCAAGTCCCTTGTTGTCTGCATCCAGCTTCAAAGTGAACCAGTCAAAAGGTCCTGCGAACCTGTATGAAAAGAAAAAAAGTCAATACACGTATAGAAACTGAATGATCACTTACCTGTTACACAGATGCATACGAACAGACAGCCTCCTAGAGTTACAGATCATCAGAACTTCAGCCAGCTTCAAAGTGAACCAGTCAAAGGGGTCCGTCGAACCTGTATGACAAGAAAAAAAGTCAATACAAGTATAGAAACTGAACGATCACTTACCTGTTACACAGCTGCATACGAACAGTCACCCTCATACTGTTGCAGATCGACAGAAAGTCAGCCAGCCAGCCATAGTTGTAAACGGTGATGCAGATGCATAGAACCTTGTTAGACCAGCTTCAGAGAGGGAGTCGATTATGTGGTTCTGCAAACCTGTATGACAAGAAAGAGAGTCAATACATGTATAGAGACTAAATGATCACTTACCTGTTACAAAGATGCATATGAACAGTCAGCCTCATATATTTGCAGATCATCAGAACTTCAACCAGCTTCAAAGTGAACCAGTCAAGGGGTCCGGCGAACCTGTATGAGAAGAAAAGTCAATACATGTATAGAAACTAAATGATTACTTACATTTTACATAGATGCATACGAACAGTCAGCCTCCTACAGTTGCAGATCATCAGAATTTCAACCAGCTTCAAAGTGAACCAGTCAAGGGGTCCTGCGAACCTGTATGACAAGAAAAAAAGTCAATACATGTATAGAAACTGAATGATCACTTACCTGTTGCACAGATGCATATGAACAGTCATCCTCATACAGTTGCAGGTCCACCTTCAGAAAGGGATTCGGTCATGGTGTCCTGCAAACCTGTATGACAAAAAAGAAAGTCAATACATGTATAGAAACTGAATGATCACTTACCTGTTACACAGCTGCATACGAACAGTCAGCCTCATACAGTTGCAGATCATAAGAACATCAGCCAGCCAAAGTTCCAGATTGAAGCTGGATGCAGACAACAAAATACATTTGCAGAAGGCAAGTCCCTTGTTGTCTGCATCCAGCTTCAAAGTGAACCAGTCAAAAGGTCCTGCGAACCTGTATGAAAAGAAAAAAAATCAATACATGTATAGAAACTGAATGATCACTTACGTGTTACACAGGTGTATGCGATTAGTCAGTCTAATACAGTTGCAGATTGTCAGCACATCAGCCAGCCAAAAATTCCAGATGGAGATGCAGACAACCACATACATTTGCAGTTGGCAAGTCCTTTGTTGTCTGCATCCAGCTTCAATGTGAAACAGTCAAAAGGTCCTGCGAACCTGTATGACAAGAAAAAAAGTCAATACATGTATAGAAACTGAATGGTCACTTACCTGTTACAAAGATGCATATGAACAGTCAGCCTCATATATTTGCAGATCATCAGAACTTCAACCAGCCTCAAAGTGAACCAGTCAAGGGGTCCGTCGAACCTGTATGACAAGAAAGAGAGTCAATACATGTATAAAGACTGAATGATCACTTACCTGTTACACAGACGCATACGAACCGTCAGCCTTCTCCAGTTGCAGATCATCAGAACTTCAGCCAGCTTCAAAGTGAACCAGTCAAAGGGGTCCGGCGAACCTGTATGGCAAAAAAAGATAGAGAATACATGTATAGAAACTGAATGATCACTTACCTGTTACACAGATGCATACGAACAGTCATCCTCATACAGTTGCAGATCATCAGAACTTCAGCCAGCCAAAGTTCCAGATGGAGATGCAGACAACCACATACATTTGCAGTCGTCAAATTCCTTGTTGTCTGCATCCAGCTTCAAAGTGAACCAGTCAAGGGGTCCTGCGAACCTGTATGACAAGAAAAAAAGTCAATACATGTATAGAAACTAAATGATCACTTACCTGTTACACAGATGCATACGAAAATTCAGCCTCCTACAGTTGCAGATCATCAGAACTTCAACCAGCTACAAAGTGAACCAGTCAAGGGGTCCTGCAAACCTGTATGAAGAGAAAAAAAGTCAATACATGTATAGAAACTGAATGATCACTTACCTGTTACACAGATGCATACGAACAGTCATCCTCATACACAGTTGCAGATCATCAGAACTTCAGCCAGCTTCAAAGTGAACCAGTCAAAGGGGTCCGGCGAACCTGTATGACAAAAAAAGATAGAGAATACATGTATAGAAACTGAATGATGACTTACCTATTACACAGATGCATACGAATAGTCATCCTCATACAGTTGCAGATGGACAGAATGTCAGCCAGCCAGCTATAGTTGAAAACTGAGATGCAGATGTAAGGAACCTTGTCAGTCCACCTTTAGAAAGGGATTCGGTCATGGTGTCCTGCGAAAATGTATGAGAAGAAAGAGAGTCAAAACATGTATAGAAACTGAATGATCACTTACCTGTTACAAAGCTGCATACAAACAGTCAGCCTCATATATTTGCAGATCATCAGAACTTCAGCCAGCCAAAGTTCCAGATGGAGATGCAGACAAAGACATACGTTTGCAGTCGTCAAATCTCTTGTTGTCTTCATCCAGCTTCAAAGTGAACCAGTCAAGGGGTCCGGCGAACCTGTATGAGAAGAAAAGTCAATACATGTATAGAAACTAAATGATCACTTACATTTTACATAGATGCATACGAACAGTCAGCCTCCTACAGTTGCAGATCATCAGAATTTCAACCAGCTTCAAAGTGAACCAGTCAAGGGGTCCTGCGAACCTGTATGACAAGAAAAAAAGTCAATACATGTATAGAAACTGAATGATCACTTACCTGTTGCACAGATGCATATGAACAGTCATCCTCATACAGTTGCAGGTCCACCTTCAGAAAGGGATTCGGTCATGGTGTCCTGCAAACCTGTATGACAAAAAAGAAAGTCAATACATGTATAGAAACTGAATGATCACTTACCTGTTACACAGCTGCATACGAACAGTCAGCCTCATACAGTTGCAGATCATAAGAAAATCAGCCAGCCAAAGTTCCACATTGAAGCTGGATGCAGACAACAAAATACATTTGCAGAAGGCAAGTCCCTTGTTGTCTGCATCCAGCTTCAAAGTGAACCAGTCAAAAGGTCCTGCGAACCTGTATGAAAAGAAAAAAAGTCAATACAAGTATAGAAACTGAATGATCACTTACCTGTTACACAGCTGCATACGAACAGTCAGCCTCATACAGTTGCAGATCATAAGAAAATCAGCCAGCCAAAGTTCCACATTGAAGCTGGATGCAGACAACAAAATACATTTGCAGAAGGCAAGTCCCTTGTTGTCTGCATCCAGCTTCAAAGTGAACCAGTCAAAAGGTCCTGCGAACCTGTATGAAAAGAAAAAAAGTCAATACAAGTATAGAAACTGAATGATCACTTACCTGTTACACAGCTGCATACGAACAGTCAGCCTCATACAGTTGCAGATCATCAGAACATCAGCTAGCCAAAGTTCCAGATTGAAGCTGGATGCAGACAACAAAATACATTTGCAGAAGGCAAGTCCCTTGTTGTCTGCATCCAGCTTCAAAGTGAACCAGTCAAAAGGTCCTGCGAACCTGTATGAAAAGAAAAAAAATCAATACATGTATAGAAACTGAATGATCACTTACGTGTTACACAGGTGTATGCGATCAGTATGTATTAGTCAGTCTAATACAGTTGCAGATTGTCAGCACATCAGCCAGCCAAAAATTCCAGATGGAGATGCAGACAACCACATACATTTGCAGAAGGCAAGTCCCTTGTTGTCTGCATCCAGCTTCAAAGTGAGCCACTTGTGTGGTCCTGAGAGCCTGTATGACAAAAAAAGATAGAGAATACATGTACAGAATCTGAATGATCACTTACCTGTTACACAGATGCATACAAACAGACACCCTCATACAGTTGCAGATTGACAGAAAGTCAGCCAGCCAGCCATAGTTGTAAACGGTGATGCAGAGATGGAGTCGATTATGTGGTTCTGCAAACCTGTATGACAAGAAAGAGAGTCAATACATGTATAGAGACTGAATGATCACTTACCTGTTGCACAGACGCATACGAACCATCAGCCTCCTCCAGTTGCAGATCATCAGAACTTCAGCCAGCTTCAAAGTGAACCAGTCAAAGGGGTCCGGCGAACTTGTATGACAAAAAAAGATAGAGAATACATGTATAGAAACTGAATGATCACTTACCTATTACACAGATGCATACGAACAGTCATCCTCATACAGTTGCAGATGGACAGAATGTCAGCCAGCCAGCCATAGTTGTAAACTGAGATGCAGATGTAAGGAACCTTGTTAGTCCACCTTTAGAAAGGGATTTGGTCATGGTGTCCTGCGAAAATGTATGAGAAGAAAGAGAGTCAAAACATGTATAGAAACTGAATGATCACTTACATTTTACATAGATGCATACGAACAGTCAGCCTCCTACAGTTGCAGATCATCAGAATTTCAACCAGCTTCAAAGTGAACCAGTCAAGGGGTCCTGCGAACCTGTATGACAAGAAAAAAAAGTCAATACATGTATAGAAACTGAATGATCACTTACCTGTTGCACAGATGCATACGAACAGTCATCCTCATACACAGTTGCAGATCATCAGAACTACAGCCAGCTTCAAAGTGAACCAGTCAAAGGGGACCGTCGAACCTGTATGACATGAAAAAAAGTCAATACATGTATAGAAACTGAATAATCACTTACCTGTTACACAGCGGTATGCGAACAGTCAGCCTCGTACAGTTGCAGATCATCAGAACTTCAGCCAGCCAAAGATCAAGATGGAGATGCAGACAACCACATACATTTGCAGTCATCAAATTCCTCGTTTTCTGCATTCAGCTTCAAAGTGAGCCAGTCGTGTGGTCCTGCGAGCCTGTATGACAAAAAAAGATAGAGAATACATGTATAGAAACTGAATGATCACTTACCTGTTACACAGCTGTATGCGAACAGTCAGCCTAATACAGTTGCAGATGAATGGAAACCCATCTAGCCAGCCACAGTTGTAAACAGTGAATCAGATGTATAGAACCTTGTTAGTCCACCATCAGAGAGGGAGTCGATCATGGTGTCCTGCGAACCTGTATGACAAGAAAGAGAGTCAATACATGTATAGAGACTGAATGATCACTTACCTGTTATACAGACGCATACGAACCGTCAGCCTTCTTCAGTTGCAGATCATCAGAACTTCAGCCAGCTTCAAAGTGAACCAGTCAAAGGGGTCCGGCGAACCTGTATGACAAAAAAAGATAGAGAATACATGTATAGAAACTGAATGATGACTTACCTATTACACAGATGCATACGAACAGTCATCCTCATAGAGTTGCAGATGGACAGAATGTCAGCCAGCCAGCCATAGTTGTAAACTGAGATGCAGATGTAAGGAACCTTGTCAGTCCACCTTTAGAAAGGGATTCGGTCATGGTGTCCTGCGAAAATGTATGAGAAGAAAGAGAGTCAAAACATGTATAGAAAGTGAATGATCACTTACCTGTTACAAAGCTGCATACGAACAGTCATCCTCATACAGTTGCAGATCATCAGAACTTCAGCCAGCCAAAGTTCCAGATGGAGATGCAGACAACCACATACATTTGCAGTCGTCAAATTCCTTGTTGTCTGCATCCAGCTTCAAAGTGAACCAGTCAAGGGGTCCTGCGAACCTGTATGACAAGAAAAAAAGTCAATACATGTATAGAAACTAAATGATCACTTACCTGTTACACAGATGCATACGAAAATTCAGCCTCCTACACTTGCAGATCATCAGAACTTCAACCAGCTACAAAGTGAACCAGTCAAGGGATCCTGCAAACCTGTATGAAGAGAAAAAAAGTCAATACATGTATAGAAACTGAACGATCACTTACCTGTTACACAGATGCATATGAACAGTCAGCCTCCTTCAGTTGCAGATCATCAGAACTTCAACCAGCTTCAATGTGAACCAGTCAAGGGGTCCGGTGAACCTGTATGACAAGAAAAGTCAATACATGTATAGAAACTGAATGATCACTTACCTGTTACACAGATGCATACGAACAGTCATCCTCATACAGTTGCAGATCATCAGAACTTCAGCCAGCAAAAGTTCCAGATGGAGATGCAGACAACCACATACATTTGCAGTCGTCAAATTCCTTGTTGTCTGCATCCAGCTTCAAAGTGAACCAGTCAAGGGGTCCTGCGAACCTGTATGACAAGAAAAAAAGTCAATACATGTATAGAAACTAAATGATCACTTACCTGTTACACAGATGCATACGAAAATTCAGCCTCCTACAGTTGCAGATCATCAGAACTTCAACCAGCAACAAAGTGAACCAGTCAAGGGGTCCTGCAAACCTGTATGAAGAGAAAAAAAGTCAATACATGTATAGAAACTGAATGATCACTTACCTGTTACACAGATGCATACGAACAGTCATCCTCATACAGTTGCAGATCATCAGAACTACAGCCAGCTTCAAAGTGAACCAGTCAAAGGGGTCCGTCGAACCTGTATGACATAAAAAAAAAGTCAATACATGTATAGAAACTGAATGATCACTTACCTCTTACACAGCGGTATGCGAACAGTCAGCCTAATACAGTTGCAGATGAATGGAAACCCATCTAGCCAGCCACAGTTGTAAACAGTGAATCAGATGTATAGAACCTTGTTAGTCCACCTTCAGAGAAGGAGTCGATCATGGTGTCCTGCGAACCTGTATGACAAGAAAGAGAGTCAATACATGTATAGAGACTGAATGATCACTTACCTGTTATACAGACGCATACGAACCGTCAGCCTTCTCCAGTTGCAGATCATCAGAACTTCAGCCAGCTTCAACGTGAACCAGTCAAAGGGGTCCGGCGAGCCTGTATGGCAAAAAAAGATAGAGAATACATGTATAGAAACTGAATGATCACTTACCTTTTACACAGATGCATATGAACAGTCATCCACATACAGTTGCAGATGGACAGAAGGTGAGCCAGCCATCGTTGTAAACTGAGATGCAGATGTAAAGAACCTTGTTAGTCCACATTTAGAAAGGGATTCGGTCATGGTGTCCTGCGAACCTGTATGACAAAAAAAAGATAGAGAATACATATATAGAAACTGAATGATCACTGTATGCGAACAGTCAACCACCTACAGTTGCAGATCATCAGAACTTCAGCCAGCCACAGTTCCAGATGGTACAATTGCAGTCGTCAAATCCCTTGTTGTCTGCATCCAGCTTCAAATTGAGCCAGTCATGTGGTCCTGCGAGCCTGTATGACAAAAAAAGATAGAGAATACATGTATAGAAACTGAATGATCACTTACCTGTTACACAGCTGTATGCGAACAGTCAGCCTCATACAGTTGCAGATGGACGGAAACCCAACTAGCCAGCCATAGTTGTAAACAGTGAATCAGATGTATAGAACCTTGTTAGTCCACCTTCAGAGAGGGAGTCGATCATGGTGTCCTGCGAACCTGTATGACAAGAAAGAGAGTCAATACATGAATTGAAACTGAAAGATCACTTACCTGTTATAAAGATGCATACAAACAGTCAGCCTCATATATTTGCAGATCATCAGAACTTCAGCCAGCCAAAGTTCCAGATGGAGATGCAGACAAACACATTCATTTGCAGTCGTCAAATCCCTTGTTGTCTGCATCCAGCTTCAAAGTGAACCAGTCAAGGGGTCCTGCGAACCTGTATGACAAGAAAGAGAGTCAATACATGTATAGAAACTGAATGATCACTTACCTGTTATACAGCTGCATACGAGTAGTCACCCTCATACAGTTGCAGATCGACAGAAAGTCAGCCAGACAGCCATAGTTGTAAACGGTGATGCAGATACATAGAACCTTGTTAGTCCACCTTCAGAAAGGAATTCGGTCATGGGGTCCTGCAAACCTGTATGACAAGAAAGAGTCAATACATGTATAGAAACTGAATGATCACTTACCTGTTATACAGCTGCATACGAATAGTCACCCTCATACAGTTGCAGATCGACAGAAAGTCAGACAGCCAGCCATAGTTGTAAACTGAGATGCAGATGCAAAGAACCTTGTTAATCCACCTTCAGAAAGGGATTCGATCAGGGTGTCCTGCGAACCTGTATGACAAAAAAGAGAGTCAATACATGTATAGAAACTGAATGACCACTTACCTGTTACAGAGCTGTATGCGAACAGTCAGCCTAATACAGTCGCAGATGGAAGGAAACCCAACTAGCCAGCCATAGTTGTAAACAGTGAACCAGATGTATAGAACCTTGTTAGTCCCCCTTCAGAGAGGGAGTCGATCATGGTGTCCTGCGAACCTGTATGTCAAGAAAGAGACTCAATACATGTATACAAAATTGAATGATCAGTTACTTGTTACAAAGCTGCATACGAACTGTCAGCCTCATACAGTTGCAGATCATCAGAACTTCAGCCAGCTTCAAAGTGAACCAGTCAAAGGGGTCCGTCGAACCTGTATTACAAGAAAAAAAGTCAATACAAGTATAGAAACTGAACGATCACTTACCTCTTACACAGCTGCATACGAACAGTCACCCTCATACTGTTGCAGATCGACAGAAAGTCAGCCAGCCAGCCATAGTTGTAAACGGTGATGCAGATGCATAGAACCTTGTTAGACCAGCTTCAGAGAGGGAGTCGATTATGTGGTTCTGCAAACCTGTATGACAAGAAAGAGAGTCAATACATGTATAGAGACTAAATGATCACTTACCTGTTACAAAGATGCATATGAACAGTCAGCCTCATATATTTGCAGATCATCAGAACTTCAACCAGCTTCAAAGTGAACCAGTCAAGGGGTCCTGCGAACAATTGCAGTCGTCAAATCCCTTGTTGTCTGCATCCAGCTTCAAAGTGAGCCAGTCATGGGGTCCTGCAAACCTGTATGACAAGAAAGAGAGTCAATACATGTATAGAAACTGAATGATCACTTACCTGTTACACAGATGCATACGAACAGTCACCCTCAGCTGCACGTCGTCAGAACATCAGCCAGCCAAAATTCCAGATGGAGATGCAGACAACCACATAAATTTGCAGAAGGCAAGTCCCTTGTTGTCTGCATCCAGGGTCAAATTGAACCAGTTAAGGGGTCCTGCGAACCTGTATGACAAAAAAGATGGAGAATACATGTATAGAAACTGAATGATCACTTACATTTTACATAGATGCATACGAACAGTCAGCCTCCTACAGTTGCAGATCATCAGAATTTCAACCAGCTTCAAAGTGAACCAGTCAAGGGGTCCTGCGAACCTGTATGACAAGAAAAAAAGTCAATACATGTATAGAAACTGAATGATCACTTACCTGTTACACAGATGCATACGAACGGTCATCCTCATACAGTTGCAGGTCCACCTTCAGAAAGGGATTCGGTCATGGTGTCCTGCAAACCTGTATGACAAAAAAGAAAGTCAATACATGTATAGAAACTGAATGATCACTTACCTGTTACACAGCTGCATACGAACAGGCAGCCTCATACAGTTGCAGATCATAAGAAAATCAGCCAGCCAAAGTTCCAGATTGAAGCTGGATGCAGACAACAAAATACATTTGCAGAAGGCAAGTCCCTTGTTGTCTGCATCCAGCTTCAAAGTGAACCAGTCAAAAGGTCCTGCGAACCTGTATGAAAAGAAAAAAAGTCAATACATGTATAGAAACTGAATGATCACTTACCTGTTACACAGCTGCATACGAAGAGTCAGACTCCTAGAGTTGCAGATCATCAGAACTTCAGCCAGCTTCAAAGTGAACCAGTCAAAGGAGTCCGTCGAACCTGTATGACAAGAAAAAAAGTCAATACAGGTATAGAAACTGAACGATCACTTACCTGTTACACAGCTGCATATGAACAGTCACCCTCATACTGTTGCAGATCGACAAAAAGTCAGCCAGCCAGCCATAGTTGTAAACAGTGATGCAGATGCATAGAACCTTGTTAGACCAGCTTCAGAGAGGGAGTCGATTATGTGGTTCTGCAAACCTGTATGACAAGAAAGAGAGTCAATACATGTATAGAGACTAAAGGATCACTTACCTGTTACAAAGATGCATATGAACAGTCAGCCTCATATATTTGCAGATCATCAGAACTTCAACCAGCTTCAAAGTGAACCAGTCAAGGGGTCCAGCGAACCTGTATGAGAAGAAAAGTCAATACATGTATAGAAACTAAATGATCACTTACATTTTACATAGATGCATACGAACAGTCAGCCTCCTACAGTTGCAGATCATCAGAATTTCAACCAGCTTCAAAGTGAACCAGTCAAGGGGTCCTGCGAACCTGTATGACAAGAAAAAAAAGTCAATACATGTATAGAAACTGAATGATCACTTACCTGTTGCACAGATGCATACGAACAGTCATCCTCATACACAGTTGCAGATCATCAGAACTACAGCCAGCTTCAAAGTGAACCAGTCAAAGGGGACCGTCGAACCTGTATGACATGAAAAAAAGTCAATACATGTATAGAAACTGAATAATCACTTACCTGTTACACAGCGGTATGCGAACAGTCAGCCTCGTACAGTTGCAGATCATCAGAACTTCAGCCAGCCAAAGATCAAGATGGAGATGCAGACAACCACATACATTTGCAGTCATCAAATTCCTCGTTTTCTGCATTCAGCTTCAAAGTGAGCCAGTCGTGTGGTCCTGCGAGCCTGTATGACAAAAAAAGATAGAGAATACATGTATAGAAACTGAATGATCACTTACCTGTTACACAGCTGTATGCGAACAGTCAGCCTAATACAGTTGCAGATGAATGGAAACCCATCTAGCCAGCCACAGTTGTAAACAGTGAATCAGATGTATAGAACCTTGTTAGTCCACCTTCAGAGAGGGAGTCGATCATGGTGTCCTGCGAACCTGTATGACAAGAAAGAGAGTCAATACATGTATAGAGACTGAATGATCACTTACCTGTTATACAGACGCATACGAACCGTCAGCCTTCTTCAGTTGCAGATCATCAGAACTTCAGCCAGCTTCAAAGTGAACCAGTCAAAGGGGTCCGGCGAACCTGTATGACAAAAAAAGATAGAGAATACATGTATAGAAACTGAATGATGACTTACCTATTACACAGATGCATACGAACAGTCATCCTCATAGAGTTGCAGATGGACAGAATGTCAGCCAGCCAGCCATAGTTGTAAACTGAGATGCAGATGTAAGGAACCTTGTCAGTCCACCTTTAGAAAGGGATTCGGTCATGGTGTCCTGCGAAAATGTATGAGAAGAAAGAGAGTCAAAACATGTATAGAAAGTGAATGATCACTTACCTGTTACAAAGCTGCATACGAACAGTCATCCTCATACAGTTGCAGATCATCAGAACTTCAGCCAGCCAAAGTTCCAGATGGAGATGCAGACAACCACATACATTTGCAGTCGTCAAATTCCTTGTTGTCTGCATCCAGCTTCAAAGTGAACCAGTCAAGGGGTCCTGCGAACCTGTATGACAAGAAAAAAAGTCAATACATGTATAGAAACTAAATGATCACTTACCTGTTACACAGATGCATACGAAAATTCAGCCTCCTACACTTGCAGATCATCAGAACTTCAACCAGCTACAAAGTGAACCAGTCAAGGGATCCTGCAAACCTGTATGAAGAGAAAAAAAGTCAATACATGTATAGAAACTGAACGATCACTTACCTGTTACACAGATGCATATGAACAGTCAGCCTCCTTCAGTTGCAGATCATCAGAACTTCAACCAGCTTCAATGTGAACCAGTCAAGGGGTCCGGTGAACCTGTATGACAAGAAAAGTCAATACATGTATAGAAACTGAATGATCACTTACCTGTTACACAGATGCATACGAACAGTCATCCTCATACAGTTGCAGATCATCAGAACTTCAGCCAGCAAAAGTTCCAGATGGAGATGCAGACAACCACATACATTTGCAGTCGTCAAATTCCTTGTTGTCTGCATCCAGCTTCAAAGTGAACCAGTCAAGGGGTCCTGCGAACCTGTATGACAAGAAAAAAAGTCAATACATGTATAGAAACTAAATGATCACTTACCTGTTACACAGATGCATACGAAAATTCAGCCTCCTACAGTTGCAGATCATCAGAACTTCAACCAGCAACAAAGTGAACCAGTCAAGGGGTCCTGCAAACCTGTATGAAGAGAAAAAAAGTCAATACATGTATAGAAACTGAATGATCACTTACCTGTTACACAGATGCATACGAACAGTCATCCTCATACAGTTGCAGATCATCAGAACTACAGCCAGCTTCAAAGTGAACCAGTCAAAGGGGTCCGTCGAACCTGTATGACATAAAAAAAAAGTCAATACATGTATAGAAACTGAATGATCACTTACCTCTTACACAGCGGTATGCGAACAGTCAGCCTAATACAGTTGCAGATGAATGGAAACCCATCTAGCCAGCCACAGTTGTAAACAGTGAATCAGATGTATAGAACCTTGTTAGTCCACCTTCAGAGAAGGAGTCGATCATGGTGTCCTGCGAACCTGTATGACAAGAAAGAGAGTCAATACATGTATAGAGACTGAATGATCACTTACCTGTTATACAGACGCATACGAACCGTCAGCCTTCTCCAGTTGCAGATCATCAGAACTTCAGCCAGCTTCAACGTGAACCAGTCAAAGGGGTCCGGCGAGCCTGTATGGCAAAAAAAGATAGAGAATACATGTATAGAAACTGAATGATCACTTACCTTTTACACAGATGCATATGAACAGTCATCCACATACAGTTGCAGATGGACAGAAGGTGAGCCAGCCATCGTTGTAAACTGAGATGCAGATGTAAAGAACCTTGTTAGTCCACATTTAGAAAGGGATTCGGTCATGGTGTCCTGCGAACCTGTATGACAAAAAAAAGATAGAGAATACATATATAGAAACTGAATGATCACTGTATGCGAACAGTCAACCACCTACAGTTGCAGATCATCAGAACTTCAGCCAGCCACAGTTCCAGATGGTACAATTGCAGTCGTCAAATCCCTTGTTGTCTGCATCCAGCTTCAAATTGAGCCAGTCATGTGGTCCTGCGAGCCTGTATGACAAAAAAAGATAGAGAATACATGTATAGAAACTGAATGATCACTTACCTGTTACACAGCTGTATGCGAACAGTCAGCCTCATACAGTTGCAGATGGACGGAAACCCAACTAGCCAGCCATAGTTGTAAACAGTGAATCAGATGTATAGAACCTTGTTAGTCCACCTTCAGAGAGGGAGTCGATCATGGTGTCCTGCGAACCTGTATGACAAGAAAGAGAGTCAATACATGAATTGAAACTGAAAGATCACTTACCTGTTATAAAGATGCATACAAACAGTCAGCCTCATATATTTGCAGATCATCAGAACTTCAGCCAGCCAAAGTTCCAGATGGAGATGCAGACAAACACATTCATTTGCAGTCGTCAAATCCCTTGTTGTCTGCATCCAGCTTCAAAGTGAACCAGTCAAGGGGTCCTGCGAACCTGTATGACAAGAAAGAGAGTCAATACATGTATAGAAACTGAATGATCACTTACCTGTTATACAGCTGCATACGAGTAGTCACCCTCATACAGTTGCAGATCGACAGAAAGTCAGCCAGACAGCCATAGTTGTAAACGGTGATGCAGATACATAGAACCTTGTTAGTCCACCTTCAGAAAGGAATTCGGTCATGGGGTCCTGCAAACCTGTATGACAAGAAAGAGTCAATACATGTATAGAAACTGAATGATCACTTACCTGTTATACAGCTGCATACGAATAGTCACCCTCATACAGTTGCAGATCGACAGAAAGTCAGACAGCCAGCCATAGTTGTAAACTGAGATGCAGATGCAAAGAACCTTGTTAATCCACCTTCAGAAAGGGATTCGATCAGGGTGTCCTGCGAACCTGTATGACAAAAAAGAGAGTCAATACATGTATAGAAACTGAATGACCACTTACCTGTTACAGAGCTGTATGCGAACAGTCAGCCTAATACAGTCGCAGATGGAAGGAAACCCAACTAGCCAGCCATAGTTGTAAACAGTGAACCAGATGTATAGAACCTTGTTAGTCCCCCTTCAGAGAGGGAGTCGATCATGGTGTCCTGCGAACCTGTATGTCAAGAAAGAGACTCAATACATGTATACAAAATTGAATGATCAGTTACTTGTTACAAAGCTGCATACGAACTGTCAGCCTCATACAGTTGCAGATCATCAGAACTTCAGCCAGCTTCAAAGTGAACCAGTCAAAGGGGTCCGTCGAACCTGTATTACAAGAAAAAAAGTCAATACAAGTATAGAAACTGAACGATCACTTACCTCTTACACAGCTGCATACGAACAGTCACCCTCATACTGTTGCAGATCGACAGAAAGTCAGCCAGCCAGCCATAGTTGTAAACGGTGATGCAGATGCATAGAACCTTGTTAGACCAGCTTCAGAGAGGGAGTCGATTATGTGGTTCTGCAAACCTGTATGACAAGAAAGAGAGTCAATACATGTATAGAGACTAAATGATCACTTACCTGTTACAAAGATGCATATGAACAGTCAGCCTCATATATTTGCAGATCATCAGAACTTCAACCAGCTTCAAAGTGAACCAGTCAAGGGGTCCTGCGAACAATTGCAGTCGTCAAATCCCTTGTTGTCTGCATCCAGCTTCAAAGTGAGCCAGTCATGGGGTCCTGCAAACCTGTATGACAAGAAAGAGAGTCAATACATGTATAGAAACTGAATGATCACTTACCTGTTACACAGATGCATACGAACAGTCACCCTCAGCTGCACGTCGTCAGAACATCAGCCAGCCAAAATTCCAGATGGAGATGCAGACAACCACATAAATTTGCAGAAGGCAAGTCCCTTGTTGTCTGCATCCAGGGTCAAATTGAACCAGTTAAGGGGTCCTGCGAACCTGTATGACAAAAAAGATGGAGAATACATGTATAGAAACTGAATGATCACTTACATTTTACATAGATGCATACGAACAGTCAGCCTCCTACAGTTGCAGATCATCAGAATTTCAACCAGCTTCAAAGTGAACCAGTCAAGGGGTCCTGCGAACCTGTATGACAAGAAAAAAAGTCAATACATGTATAGAAACTGAATGATCACTTACCTGTTACACAGATGCATACGAACGGTCATCCTCATACAGTTGCAGGTCCACCTTCAGAAAGGGATTCGGTCATGGTGTCCTGCAAACCTGTATGACAAAAAAGAAAGTCAATACATGTATAGAAACTGAATGATCACTTACCTGTTACACAGCTGCATACGAACAGGCAGCCTCATACAGTCGCAGATCATAAGAACATCAGCCAGCCAAAGTTCCAGATTGAAGCTGGATGCAGACAACAAAATACATTTGCAGAAGGCAAGTCCCTTGTTGTCTGCATCCAGCTTCAAAGTGAACCAGTCAAAAGGTCCTGCGAACCTGTAAGAAAAGAAAAAAAATCAATACATGTATAGAAACTGAATGATCACTTACGTGTTACACAGGTGTATGCGATTAGTCAGTCTAATACAGTTGCAGATTGTAAGCACATCAGCCAGCCAAAAATTCCAGATGGAGATGCAGACAACCACATACATTTGCAGAAGGAAAGTCCCTTGTTGTCTGCATCCAGCTTCAATGTGAAACAGTCAAAAGGTCCTGCCAACCTGTATGACAAGAAAAAAAGTCAATAAATATATAGAAACTGAATGATCACTTACCTGTTATACAGACGCATACGAACCATCAGCCTCCTCCAGTTGCGGATCATCAGAACTTCAGCCAGCTTCAAAGTGAACCAGTCAAAGGGGTCCGGCGAACCTGTATGACAAAAAAAGATAGAGAATACATGTATAGAAACTGAATGATCACTTACCTATTACACAGATGCATACGAACAGTCATCCTCATACAGTTGCAGATGGACAGAATGTCAGCCAGCCAGCCATAGTTGTAAACTGAGATGCAGATGTAAGGAACCTTGTTAGTCCACCTTTAGAAAGGGATTCGGTCATGGTGTCCTGCGAAAATGTATGAGAAGAAAGAGAGTCAAAACATGTATAGAAACTGAATGATCACTTACCTGTTACAAAGCTGCATACAAACAGTCAGCCTCATATATTTGCAGATCATCAGAACTTCAGCCAGCCAAAGTTCCAGATGGAGATGCAGACAACGACATACATTTGCAGTCATCAAATCTCTTGTTGTCTTAATCCAGCTTCAAAGTGAACCAGTCAAGGGGTCCTGCGAACCTGTATGACAAGAAAAAAAGTCAATACATGTATAGAAACTGAACGATCACTTACCTGTTACACAGCTGCATACGAACAGTCACCCTCATACTGTTGCAGATCGACAGAAAGTCAGCCAGCCAGCCATAGTTGTAAACGGTGATGCAGATGCATAGAACCTTGTTAGACCAGCTTCAGAGAGGGAGTCGATTATGTGGTTCTGCAAACCTGTATGACAAGAAAGAGAGTCAATACATGTATAGAGACTAAATGGTCACTTACCTGTTACAAAGATGCATATGAACAGTCAGCCTCCTACAGTTGCAGATCATCAGAATTTCAACCAGCTTCAAAGTGAACCAGTCAAGGGGTCCTGCGAACCTGTATGACAAGAAAAAAAGTCAATACATGTATAAAAACTGAATGATCACTGACCTGTTGCACAGATGCATATGAACAGTCATCCTCATACAGTTGCAGGTCCACCTTCAGAAAGGGATTCGGTCATGGTGTCCTGCAAACCTGTATGACAAAAAAGAAAGTCAATACATGTATAGAAACTGAATGATCACTTACCTGTTACACAGCTGCATACGAACAGTCAGCCTCATACAGTTGCAGATCATAAGAAAATCAGCCAGCCAAAGTTCCACATTGAAGCTGGATGCAGACAACAAAATACATTTGCAGAAGGCAAGTCCCTTGTTGTCTGCATCCAGCTTCAAAGTGAACCAGTCAAAAGATCCTGTGAACCTGTATGAAAAGAAAAAAAGTCAATACATGTATAGAAACTGAATGATCACTTACCTGTTACACAGATGCATACGAACAGTCAGCCTCCTAGAGTTGCAGATCATCAGAACTTCAACCAGCTACAAAGTGAACCAGTCAAGGGGTCCTGCAAACCTGTATGGCAAAAAAAGTCAATACATGTATAGAAACTGAATGATCACTTACCTGTTACACAGATGCATACGAACAGTCATCCTCATACAGTTGCAGATCATCAGAACTTCAGCCAGCCAAAGTTCCAGATGGAGATGCAGACAACCACATACATTTGCAGTCGTCAAATTCCTTGTTGTCTGCATCCAGCTTCAAAGTGAACCAGTCAAAAGGTCCTGCGAACCTGTATGAAAAGAAAAAAAGTCAATACATGTATAGAAACTGAATGATCACTTACCTGTTACACAGCTGCATACGAACGGTCAGACTCCTAGAGTTGCAGATCATCAGAACTTCAACCAGCTACAAAGTGAACCAGTTAAGGGGTCCTGCAAACCTGTATGAAGAGAAAAAAAGTCAATACATGTACAGAAACTGAACGATCACTTACCTGTTACACAGCTGCATACGAACAATCACCCTCATACTGTTGCAGATCGACAGAAAGTCAGCCAGCCAGCCATAGTTGTAAACGGTGATGCAGATGCATAGAACCTTGTTAGACCAGCTTCAGAGAGGGAGTCGATTATGTGGTTCTGCAAACCTGTATGACAAGAAAGAGAGTCAATACATGTATAGAGACTAAATGATCACTTACCTGTTACAAAGATGTATATGAACAGTCATCCTCATACAGTTGCAGGTCCACCTTCAGAAAGGGATTCGGTCATGGTGTCCTGCAAACCTGTATGACAAAAAAGAAAGTCAATACATGTATAGAGACTAAATGGTCACTTACCTGTTACAAAGATGCATATGAACAGTTAGCCTCATATATTTGCAGATCATCAGAACTTCAACCAGCTTCAAAGTGAACCAGTCAAGGGGTCCTGTGAACCTGTATTACAAGTAAGAGAGTCAATACATGTATAAAGACTGAATGATCACTTACCTGTTACACAGACGCATACGAACCGTCAGCCTTCTCCATTTGCAGATCATCAGAACTTCAGCCAGCTTCAAAGTGAACCAGTCAAAGGGGTCTGGCGAACCTGTATGGCAAAAAAAGATAGAGAATACATGTATAGAAACTGAATGATCACTTACCTGTTACACAGATGCATACGAACAGTCATCCTCATACAGTTGCAGATCAACAGAACTTCAGCCAGCCAAAGTTGCAGATGGAGATGCAGACAACCACATATATTTGCAGTCGTCAAATTCCTTGTTGTCTGCATCCAGCTTCAAAGTGAACCAGTCAAGGGGTCCTGCGAACCTGTATGACAAGAAAAAAAGTCAATACATGTATAGAAACTAAATGATCACTTACCTGTTACACAGATGCATACAAAAATTCAGCCTCCTACAGTTGCAGATCATCAGAACTTCAACCAGCTACAAAGTGAACCAGTCAAAGGGGTCCGTCGAACCTGTATGACAAGAAAAAAAGTCAGTACAAGTATAGAAACTGAACGATCACTTACCTGTTACACAGCTGCATACGAACAGTCACCCTCATACTGTTGCAGATCGACAGAAAGTCAGCCAGCCAGCCATAGTTGTAAACGGTGATGCAGATGCATAGAACCTTGTTAGACCAGCTTCAGAGAGGGAGTCGATTATGTGGTTCTGCAAACCTGTATGACAAGAAAGAGAGTCAATACATGTATAGAGACTAAATGGTCACTTACCTGTTACAAAGATGCATATGAACAGTCAGCCTCATGTATTTGCAGATCATCAGAACTTCAACCAGCTTCAAAGTGAACCAGTCAAGGGGTCCTGCGAACCTGTATGACAAGAAAGAAAGTCAATACATGTATAAAGACTGAATGATCACTTACCTGTTACAAAGACGCATACGAACCGTCAGCCTTCTCCATTTGCAGATCATCAGAACTTCAGCCAGCTTCAAAGTGAACCAGTCAAAGGGGTCTGGCGAACCTGTATGGCCAAAAAAGATAGAGAATACATGTATAGAAACTGAATGATCACTTACCTGTTACACAGATGCATACGAACAGTCAACCTCATACAATTGCAGATCAACAGAACTTCAGCCAGCCAAAGTTGCAGATGCAGACAACCACATACATTTGCAGTCGTCAAATTCCTTGTTGTCTGCATCCAGCTTCAAAGTGAACCACTCAAGGGGTCCTGCGAACCTGTATGACAAGAAAGAGAGTCAATACATGTATAGAGACTAAATGATCACTTACCTGTTACAAAGATGCATATGAACAGTCAGCCTCATATATTTGCAGATCATCAGAACTTCAACCAGCTTCAAAGTGAACCAGTCAAGGGGTCCGGCGAACCTGTATGAGAAGAAAAGTCAATACATGTATAGAAACTAAATGATCACTTACATTTTACATAGATGCATACGAACAGTCAGCCTCCTACAGTTGCAGATCATCAGAATTTCAACCAGCTTCAAAGTGAACCAGTCAAGGGGTCCTGCGAACCTGAATGAGAAGAAAAAAAGTCAATACATGTATAGAAACTGAATGATCACTGACCTGTTGCACAGATGCATATGAACAGTCATCCTCATACAGTTGCAGGTCCACCTTCAGAAAGGGATTCGGTCATGGTGTCCTGCAAACCTGTATGACAAAAAAGAAAGTCAATACATGTATAGAAACTGAATGATCACTTACCTGTTACACAGCTGCATACGAACAGTCATCCTCATACAGTTGCAGATCATCAGAACTTCAGCCAGCCAACGTTCCACATTGAAGCTGGATGCAGACAACAAAATACATTTGCAGAAGGCAAGTCCCTTGTTGTCTGCATCCAGCTTCAAAGTGAACCAGTCAAAAGGTCCTGTGAACCTGTATGAAAAGAAAAAAAGTCAATACATCTATAGAAACTGAATGATCACTTACCTGTTACACAGATGCATACGAACAGTCAGCCTCCTACAGTTGCAGATCATCAGAACTTCAGCCAGCTTCAAAGTGAACCAGTCAAAGGGGTCCGTCGAACCTGTATGACAAGAAAAAAAGTCAATACAAGTATAGAAACTGAACGATCACTTACCTGTTACACAGCTGCATACGAACAGTCACCCTCATACTGTTGCAGATCGACAGAAAGTCAGCCATCCAGCCATAGTTGTAAACGGTGATGCAGATGCATAGAACCTTGTTAGACCAGCTTCAGAGAGGGAGTCGATTATGTGGTTCTGCAAACCTGTATGACAAGAAAGAGAGTCAATACATGTATAGAGACTAAATGATCACTTACCTGTTACAAAGATGCATATGAACAGTCAGCCTTCTCCATTTGCAGATCATCAGAACTTCAGCCAGCTTCAAAGTGAACCAGTCAAAGGGGTCCGGCGAACCTGTATGGCAAAAAAAGATAGAGAATACATGTATAGAAACTGAATGATCACTTACCTGTTGCACAGATGCATACGAACAATCACCCTCATACTTTTGTAGATCGACAGAAAGTCAGCCAGCCAGCCATAGTTGTAAACGGTGATGCAGATGCATAGAACCTTGTTAAACCAGCTTCAGAGAGGGAGTCGATTATGTGGTTCTGCGAACCTGTATGACAAGAAAAAAAGTCAATACATGTATAGAAACTGAATGATCACTTACCTGTTGCACAGATGCATACAAACAGTCATCCTCATACACTTGCAGGTCCACCTTCAGAAAGGGATTCGGTCATGGTGTTCTGCAAACCTGTATGACAAAAAAGAAAGTCAATACATGTATAGAAACTGAATGATCACTTACCTGTTACACAGCTGCATACGAACAGTCAGCCTCATACAGTTGCAGATCATAAGAACATCAGCCAGCCAAAGTTCCAGATTGAAGCTGGATGCAGACAACAAAATACATTTGCAGAAGGCAAGTCCCTTGTTGTCTGCATCCAGCTTCAAAGTGAACTAGTCAAAAGGTCCTGCGAACCTGTATGAAAAGAAAAAAAATCAATACATGTATAGAAACTGAATGATCACTTACGTGTTACACAGGTGTATGCGATTAGTCAGTCTAATACAGTTGCAGATTGTAAGCACATCAGCCAGCCAAAAATTCCAGATGGAGATGCAGACAACCACATACATTTGCAGAAGGCAAGTCCCTTGTTGTCTGCATCCAGCTTCAAAGTGAGCCACTTGTGTGGTACTGCGAGCCTGTATGACAAAAAAAGATAGAGAATACATGTACAGAATCTGAATGATCACTGACCTGTTACACAGATGCATACGAACAGTCACCCACATACAGTTGCAGATCATCAGAACATCAGCCAGCCAAAAATTTCAGATGGAGATGCAAACAAACAAATACATTTGCAGTTGGCAAGTCCTTTGTTGTCTGCATCCAGCTTCAATGTGAAACAGTCAAAAGGTCCTGCGAACCTGTATGACAAGAAAAAAAGTCAATACATGTATAGAAACTAAATGATCACTTACCTGTTACACAGATGCATACGAAAATTCAGCCTCCTACAGTTGCAGATCATCAGAACTTCAACCAGCTACAAAGTGAACCAGTCAAAGGGGTCCATCGAACCTGTATGACAAGAAAAAAAGTCAGTACAAGTATAGAAACTGAACGATCACTTACCTGTTACACAGCTGCATACGAACAGTCACCCTCATACTGTTGCAGATCGACAGAAAGTCAGCCAGCCAGCCATAGTTGTAAACGGTGATGCAGATGCATAGAACCTTGTTAGACCAGCTTCAGAGAGGGAGTCGATTATGTGGTTCTGCAAACCTGTATGACAAGAAAGAGACTCAATACATGTATAGAGACTAAATGGTCACTTACCTGTTACAAAGATGCATATGAACAGTCAGCCTCATATATTTGCAGATCATCAGAACTTCAACCAGCTTCAAAGTGAACCAGTCAAGGGGTCCTGCGAACCTGTATGACAAGAAAGAAAGTCAATACATGTATAAAGACTGAATGATCACTTACCTGTTACACAGACGCATACGAACCGTCAGCCTTCTCCATTTGCAGATCATCAGAACTTCAGCCAGCTTCAAAGTGAACCAGTCAAAGGGGTCCGGCGAACCTGTATGGCAAAAAAAGATAGAGAATACATGTATAGAAAGTGAATGATCACTTACCTGTTACACAGATGCATACGAACAGTCATCCTCATACAGTTGCAGATCATCAGAACTTCAGCCAGCCAAAGTTCCAGATGGAGATGCAGACAACCACATACATTTGCAGTCGTCAAATTCCTTGTTGTCTGCATCCAGCTTCAAAGTGAACCAGTCAAAAGGTCCTGCGAACCTGTATGAAAAGAAAAAAAGTCAATACATGTATAGAAACTGAATGATCACTTACCTGTTATACAGCTGCATACGAACGGTCAGACTCCTAGAGTTGCAGATCATCAGAACTTCAACCAGCTACAAAGTGAACCAGTCAAGGGGTCCTGCAAACCTGTATGAAGAGAAAAAAAGTCAATACATGTACAGAAACTGAACGATCACTTACCTGTTACACAGCTGCATACGAACAATCACCCTCATACTGTTGCAGATCGACAGAAAGTCAGCCAGCCAGCCATAGTTGTAAACGGTGATGCAGATGCATAGAACCTTGTTAGACCAGCTTCAGAGAGGGAGTCGATTATGTGGTTCTGCAAACCTGTATGACAAGAAAGAGAGTCAATACATGTATAGAGACTAAATGATCACTTACCTGTTACACAGCTGCATACGAACAGTCAGCCTCATACAGTTGCAGATCATAAGAAAATCAGCCAGCCAAAGTTCCAGATTGAAGCTGGATGCAGACAACAAAATACATTTGCAGAAGGCCAGTCCCTTGTTGTCTGCATCCAGCGTCAAAGTGAACCAGTCAAAAGGTCCTGCGAACCTGTATGAAAAGAAAAAAAGTCAATACATGTATAGAAACTGAATGATCACTTACCTGTTACACAGCTGCATACGAAAATTCAGCCTCCTACAGTTGCAGATCATCAGAACTTCAACCAGCTACAAAGTGAACCAGTCAAAGGGGTCCGTCGAACCTGTATGACAAGAAAAAAAGTCAGTACAAGTATAGAAACTGAACGATCACTTACCTGTTACACAGCTGCATACGAACAGTCACCCTCATACTGTTGCAGATCGACAGAAAGTCAGCCAGCCAGCCATAGTTGTAAACGGTGATGCAGATGCATAGAACCTTGTTAGACCAGCTTCAGAGAGGGAGTCCATTATGTGGTTCTGCAAACCTGTATGACAAGAAAGAGAGTCAATACATGTATAGAGACTAAATGGTCACTTACCTGTTACAAAGATGCATATGAACAGTCAGCCTCATATATTTGCAGATCATCAGAACTTCAACCAGCCAAAGTTCCAGATGGAGATGCAGACAACCACATACATTTGCAGTCGTCAAATTCCTTGTTGTCTGCATCCAGCTTCAAAGTGAACCAGTCAAGGGGTCCTGCGAACCTGTATGACAAGAAAAAAAGTCAATACATGTATAGAAACTAAATGATCACTTACCTGTTACACAGATGCATACGAAAATTCAGCCTCCTACAGTTGCAGATCATCAGAACTTCAACCAGCTACAAAGTGAACCAGTCAAGGGGTCCTGCAAACCTGTATGAAGAGAAAAAAAGCCAATACATGTATAGAAACTGAACGATCACTTACCTGTTACACAGCTGCATACGAACAATCACCCTCATACTGTTGCAGATCGACAGAAAGTCAGCCAGCCAGCCATAGTTGTAAACGGTGATGCAGATGCATAGAACCTTGTTAGACCAGCTTCAGAGAGGGAGTCGATTATGTGGTTATGCAAACCTGTATGACAAGAAAGAGAGTCAATACATGTATAGAGACTAAATGATCACTTACCTGTTACAAAGATGCATATGAACAGTCATCCTCATACAGGTGCAGGTCCACCTTCAGAAAGGGATTCGGTCATGGTGTCCTGCAAACCTGTATGACAAAAAAGAAAGTCAATACATGTATAGAAACTGAATGATCACTTACCTGTTACACAGCTGCATACGAACAGTCAGCCTCATACAGTTGCAGATCAT
Source organism: Salminus brasiliensis (assembly GCF_030463535.1). Taxonomy (NCBI): domain Eukaryota; kingdom Metazoa; phylum Chordata; class Actinopteri; order Characiformes; family Bryconidae; genus Salminus; species Salminus brasiliensis. Next base: position 12,290,798 of record NC_132893.1, on the reverse strand, counting down.
AAGAAAATCAGCCAGCCAAAGTTCCAGATTGAAGCTGGATGCAGACAACAAAATACATTTGCAGAAGGCAAGTCCCTTGTTGTCTGCATCCAGCTTCAAAGTGAACCAGTCAAAAGGTCCTGCGAACCTGTATGAGAAGAAAAGTCAATACATGTATAGAAACTGAATGATCACTTACCTGTTGCACAGATGCATATGAACAGTCATCCTCATACAGTTGCAGGTCCACCTTCAGAAAGGGATTCGGTCATGGTGTCCTGCAAACCTGTATGACAAAAAAGAAAGTCAATACATGTATAGAAACTGAATGATCACTTACCTGTTACACAGCTGCATACGAACAGTCAGCCTCATACAGTTGCAGATCATAAGAACATCAGCTAGCCAAAGTTCCAGATTGAAGCTGGATGCAGACAACAAAATACATTTGCAGAAGGCAAGTCCCTTGTTGTCTGCATCCAGCTTCAAAGTGAACCAGTCAAAAGGTCCTGCGAACCTGTATGAAAAGAAAAAAAATCAATACATGTATAGAAACTGAATGATCACTTACGTGTTACACAGGTGTATGCGATCAGTATGTATTAGTCAGTCTAATACAGTTGCAGATTGTCAGCACATCAGCCAGCCAAAAATTCCAGATGGAGATGCAGACAACCACATACATTTGCAGAAGGCAAGTCCCTTGTTGTCTGCATCCAGCTTCAAAGTGAGCCACTTGTGTGGTCCTGCGAGCCTGTATGACAAAAAAAGATAGAGAATACATGTACAGAATCTGAATGATCACTGACCTGTTACACAGATGCATACGAACAGTCACCCACATACAGTTGCAGATCATCAGAACATCAGCTAGCCAAAAATTCCAGATGGAGATGCAGACAACCACATACATTTGCAGTTGGCAAGTCCTTTGTTGTCTGCATCCAGCTTCAATGTGAAACAGTCAAAAGGTCCTGCGAACCTGTATGACAAGAAAAAAAGTCAATACATGTATAGAAACTGAATGATCACTTACCTGTTATACAGCTGCATACAAACAGACACCCTCATACAGTTGCAGATTGACAGAAAGTCAGCCAGCCAGCCATAGTTGTAAACGGTGATGCAGAGATGGAGTCGATTATGTTGTTCTGCAAACCTGTATGACAAGAAAGAGAGTCAATACATGTATAGAGACTGAATGATCACTTACCTGTTGCACAGACGCATACGAACCATCAGCCTCCTCCAGTTGCAGATCATCAGAACTTCAGCCAGCTTCAAAGTGAACCAGTCAAAGGGGTCCGGCGAACTTGTATGACAAAAAAAGATAGAGAATACATGTATAGAAACTGAATGATCACTTACCTATTACACAGATGCATACGAACAGTCATCCTCATACAGTTGCAGATGGACAGAATGTCAGCCAGCCAGCCATAGTTGTAAACTGAGATGCAGATGTAAGGAACCTTGTTAGTCCACCTTTAGAAAGGGATTTGGTCATGGTGTCCTGCGAAAATGTATGAGAAGAAAGAGAGTCAAAACATGTATAGAAACTGAATGATCACTTACCTGTTACAAAGCTGCATACAAACAGTCAGCCTCATATATTTGCAGATCATCAGAACTTCAGCCAGCCAAAGTTCCAGATGGAGATGCAGACAACGACATACATTTGCAGTCATCAAATCTCTTGTCTTAATCCAGCGTCAAAGTGAACCAGTCAAGGGGTCCTGCGAACCTGTATGACAAGAAAGAGAATCAATACATGTATAAAGACTGAATGATCACTTACCTGTTACACAGACGCATACAAACCGTCAGCCTTCTCCAGTTGCAGATCATCAGAACTTCAGCCAGCTTCAAAGTGAACCAGTCAAAGGGGTCCGGCGAACCTGTATGGCAAAAAAAGATAGAGAATACATGTATAAAAACTGAATGATCACTTACCTGTTACACAGATGCATACGAACAGTCATCCTCATACAGTTGCAGATCATCAGAACTTCAACCAGCTTCAAAGTGAACCAGTCAAGGGGTCCGGCGAACCTGTATGAGAAGAAAAGTCAATACATGTATAGAAACTAAATGATCACTTACATTTTACATAGATGCATACGAACAGTCAGCCTCATACAGTTGCAGGTCCACCTTCAGAAAGGGATTCGGTCATGGTGTTCTGCAAACCTGTATGACAAAAAAGAAAGTCAATACATGTATAGAAACTGAATGATCACTTACCTGTTACACAGCTGCATACGAACAGTCAGCCTCATACAGTTGCAGATCATAAGAACATCAGCCAGCCAAAGTTCCACATTGAAGCTGGATGCAGACAACAAAATACATTTGCAGAAGGCAAGTCCCTTGTTGTCTGCATCCAGCTTCAAAGTGAACCAGTCAAAAGGTCCTGCGAACCTGTATGAAAAGAAAAAAAGTCAATACATGTATAGAAACTGAATGATCACTTACCTGTTACGCAGCTGCATACGAACAGTCAGCCTCATACAGTTGCAGATCATAAGAACATCAGCCAGCCAAAGTTCCAGATTGAAGCTGGATGCAGACAACAAAATACATTTGCAGAAGGCAAGTCCCTTGTTGTCTGCATCCAGCTTCAAAGTGAACCAGTCAAAAGGTCCTGCGAACCTGTATGAAAAGAAAAAAAATCAATACATGTATAGAAACTGAATGATCACTTACGTGTTACACAGGTGTATGCGATCAGTATGTATTAGTCAGTCTAATACAGTTGCAGATTGTCAGCACATCAGCCAGCCAAAAATTCCAGATGGAGATGCAGACAACCACATACATTTGCAGAAGGCAAGTCCCTTGTTGTCTGCATCCAGCTTCAAAGTGAGCCACTTGTGTGGTCCTGCGAGCTTGTATGACAAAAAAAGATAGAGAATACATATACAGAATCTGAATGATCACTTACCTGTTACACAGATGCATACGAACAGTCACCCACATACAGTTGCAGATCATCAGAACATCAGCCAGCCAAAAATTCCAGATGGAGATGCAGACAACCACATATATTTGCAGTTGGCAAGTCCTTTGTTGTCTGCATCCAGCTTCAATGTGAAACAGTCAAAAGGTCCTGCCAACCTGTATGACAAGAAAAAAAGTCAATACATGTATAGAAACTGAATGATCACTTACCTGTTATACAGCTGCATACAAACAGACACCCTCATACAGTTGCAGATTGACAGAAAGTCAGCCAGCCAGCCATAGTTGTAAACGGTGATGCAGAGATGGAGTCGATTATGTGGTTCTGCAAACCTGTATGACAAGAAAGAGAGTCAATACATGTATAGAGACTGAATGATCACTTACCTGTTGCACAGACGCATACGAACCATCAGCCTCCTCCAGTTGCAGATCATCAGAACTTCAGCCAGCTTAAAAGTGAACCAGTCAAAGGGGTCCGGCGAACTTGTATGACAAAAAAAGATAGAGAATACATGTATAGAAACTGAATGATCACTTACCTATTACACAGATGCATACGAACAGTCATCCTCATACAGTTGCAGATGGACAGAATGTCAGCCAGCCAGCCATAGTTGTAAACTGAGATGCAGATGTAAGGAACCTTGTTAGTCCACCTTTAGAAAGGGATTTGGTCATGGTGTCCTGCGAAAATGTATGAGAAGAAAGAGAGTCAAAACATGTATAGAAACTGAATGATCACTTACCTGTTACAAAGCTGCATACAAACAGTCATCCTCATACAGTTGCAGATCATCAGAACTTCAGCCAGCCAAAGTTCCAGATGGAGATGCAGACAACCACATACATTTTCAGTCGTCAAATTCCTTGTTGTCTGCATCCAGCTTCAAAGTGAACCAGTCAAGGGGTCCTGCGAACCTGTATGACAAGAAAAAAAGTCAATACATGTATAGAAACTAAATGATCACTTACCTGTTACACAGATGCATACGAAAATTCAGCCTCCTACAGTTGCAGATCATCAGAACTTCAACCTGCTTCAAAGTGAACCAGTCAAGGGGTCCGGCGAACCTGTATGAGAAGAAAAGTCAATACATGTATAGAAACTAAATGATCACTTACATTTTACATAGATGCATACGAACAGTCAGCCTCATACAGTTGCAGATCATAAGAACATCAGCCAGCCAAAGTTCCACATTGAAGCTGGATGCAGACAACAAAATACATTTGCAAAAGGCAAGTCCCTTGTTGTCTGCATCCAGCTTCAAAGTGAACCAGTCAAAAGGTCCTGCGAACCTGTATGAAAAGAAAAAAGTCAATACATGTATAGAAACTGAATGATCACTTACCTGTTACGCAGCTGCATACGAACAGTCAGCCTCATACAGTTGCAGATCATAAGAACATCAGCCAGCCAAAGTTCCAGATTGAAGCTGGATGCAGACAACAAAATACATTTGCAGAAGGCAAGTCCCTTGTTGTCTGCATCCAGCTTCAAAGTGAACCAGTCAAGGGGTCCGGCGAACCTGTATGACAAAAAAAGATAGAGAATACATGTATAGAAACTGAATGATCACTTACCTATTACACAGATGCATACGAACAGTCATCCTCATACAGTTGCAGATTATCAGAACTTCAGCCAGCTTCAAAGTGAACCAGTCAAAGGGGTCCGGCGAACCTGTATGACAAAAAAAGATAGAGAATACATGTATAGAAACTGAATGATCACTTACCTATTACACAGATGCATACGAACAGTCATCCTCATACAGTTGCAGATCATCAGAACTTCAGTCAGCCAAAGTTCCAGATGGAGATGCAGACAACCACATACATTTGCAGTCGTCAAATTCCTTGTTGTCTGCATCCAGCTTCAAAGTGAACCAGTCAAGGGGTCCTGCGAACCTGTATGACAAGAAAAAAAGTCAATACATGTATAGAAACTAAATGATCACTTACCTGTTACACAGATGCATACGAAAATTCAGCCTCCTACAGTTGCAGATCATCAGAACTTAAACCAGCTACAAAGTGAACCAGTCAAGGTGTCCTGCAAACCTGTATGAAGAGAAAAAAAGTCAATACATGTACAGAAACTGAACGATCACTTACCTGTTACACAGCTGCATACGAACAATCACCCTCATACTGTTGCAGATCGACAGAAAGTCAGCCAGCCAGCCATAGTTGTAAACGGTGATGCAGATGCATAGAACCTTGTTAGACCAGCTTCAGAGAGGGAGTCGATTATGTGCTTCTGCAAACCTGTATGACAAGAAAGAGAGTCAATACATGTATAGAGACTAAATGATCACTTACATTTTACATAGATGCATACGAACAGTGAGCCTCATACAGTTGCAGGTCCACCTTCAGAAAGGGATTCGGTCATGGTGTCCTGCAAACCTGTATGACAAAAAAAAAGTCAATACATGTATAGAAACTGAATGATCACTTACCTGTTACACAGCTGCATACGAACAGTCAGCCTCATACAGTTGCAGATCATAAGAACATCAGCCAGCCAAAGTTCCACATTGAAGCTGGATGCAGACAACAAAATACATTTGCAGAAGGCAAGTCCCTTGTTGTCTGCATCCAGCTTCAAAGTGAACCAGTCAAGGGGTCCGGCGAACCTGTATGACAAAAAAAAGATAGAGAATACATGTATAGAAACTGAATGATCACTTACCTATTACACAGATGCATACGAACAGTCATCCTCATACAGTTGCAGATCATCAGAACTTCAGCCAGCTTCAAAGTGAACCAGTCAAAGGGGTCCGGCGAACCTGTATGACAAAAAAAAGATAGAGAATACATGTATAGAAACTGAATGATCACTTACCTATTACACAGATGCATACGAACAGTCATCCTCATACAGTTGCAGATCATCAGAACTTCAGCCAGCCAAAGTTCCAGATGGAGATGCAGACAACCACATACATTTGCAGTCGTCAAATTCCTTGTTGTCTGCATCCAGCTTCAAAGTGAACCAGTCAAGGGGTCCTGCGAACCTGTATGACAAGAAAAAAAGTCAATACATGTATAGAAACTAAATGATCACTTACCTGTTACACAGATGCATACGAAAATTCAGCCTCCTACAGTTGCAGATCATCAGAACTTAAACCAGCTACAAAGTGAACCAGTCAAGGGGTCCTGCAAACCTGTATGAAGAGAAAAAAAGTCAATACATGTACAGAAACTGAACGATCACTTACCTGTTACACAGCTGCATACGAACAATCACCCTCATACTGTTGCAGATCGACAGAAAGTCAGCCAGCCAGCCATAGTTGTAAACGGTGATGCAGATGCATAGAACCTTGTTAGACCAGCTTCAGAGAGGGAGTCGATTATGTGGTTCTGCAAACCTGTATGACAAGAAAGAGAGTCAATACATGTATAGAGACTAAATGATCACTTACCTGTTACACAGATGCATACGAAAATTCAGCCTCCTACACTTGCAGATCATCAGAACTTCAACCGGCTACAAAGTGAACCAGTCAAGGGGTCCTGCAAACCTGGATGAAGAGAAAAAAAGTCAATACATGTATAGAAACTGAATGATCACTTACCTGTTACACAGCTGTATGCGAACAGTCAGCCTAATACAGTTGCAGATGAATGGAAACCCATCTAGCCAGCCACAGTTGTAAACAGTGAATCAGATGTATAGAACCTTGTTAGTCCACCTTCAGAGAGGGAGTCGATCATGGTGTCCTGCGAACCTGTATGACAAGAAAGAGAGTCAATACATGTATAGAGACTGAATGATCACTTACCTTTTACACAGATGCATATGAACAGTCATCCACATACAGTTGCAGATGGACAGAAGGTGAGCCAGCCATCGTTGTAAACTGAGATGCAGATGTAAAGAACCTTGTTAGTCCACATTTAGAAAGGGATTCGGTCATGGTGTCCTGCGAACCTGTATGACAAAAAAAGATAGAGAATACATATATAAAAACTGAATGATCACTGTATGCGAACAGTCAACCTCCTACAGTTGCAGATCATCAGAACTTCAGCCAGCCAAAGTTCCAGATGGTACAATTGTAGTCGTCAAATCCCTTGTTGTCTGCATCCAGCTTCAAATTGAGCCAGTCATGTGGTCCTGCGAGCCTGTATGACAAAAAAAGATAGAGAATACATGTATAGAAACTGAATGATCACTTACCTGTTACACAGCTGTATGCGAACAGTCAGCCTCATACAGTTGCAGATGGACGGAAACCCAACTAGCCAGCCATAGTTGTAAACAGTGAATCAGATGTATAGAACCTTGTTAGTCCACCTTACGAGAGGGAGTCGATCATGGTGTCCTGCAAACCTGTATGACAAGAAAGAGAGTCAATACATGTATAGAAACTGAAAGATCACTTACCTGTTATAAAGATGCATACGAACAGTCAGCCTCATATATTTGCAGATCATCAGAACTTCAGCCAGCCAAAGCTCCAGATGGAGATGCAGACAACCACATTCATTTGCAGTCGTCAAATCCCTTGTTGTCTGCATCCAGCTTCAAAGTGAACCAGTCAAGGGGTCCTGCGATCCTGTATGACAAGAGAGTCAATACATGTATAGAAACTGAATGATCACTTACCTGTTATACAGCTGCATACGAATAGTCACCCTCATACAGTTGCAGATCGACAGAAAGTCAGACAGCCAGCCATAGTTGTAAACTGAGATGCAGATGCAAAGATCCTTGTTAATCCACCTTCAGAAAGGGATTCGATCAGGGTGTCCTGCGAACCTGTATGACAAAAAAGAGAGTCAATACATGTATAGAAACTGAATGACCACTTACCTGTTACAGAGCTGTATGCGAACAGTCAGCCTAATACAGTCGCAGATGGACGGAAACCCAACTAGCCAGCTATAGTTGTAAACAGTGAACCAGATGTATAGAACCTTGTTAGTCCCCCTTCAGAGAGGGAGTCGATCATGGTGTCCTGCGAACCTGTATGTCAACAAAGAGACTCAATACATGTATACAAAATTGAATGATCACTTACTTGTTACAAAGCTGCATACGAACAGTCAGCCTCATACAGTTGCAGATCATCAGAACTTCAGCCAGCTTCAAAGTGAACCAGTCAAAGGGGTCCGTCGAACCTGTATGACAAGAAAAAAAGTCAATACAAGTATAGAAACTGCACGATCACTTACCTGTTACACAGCTGCATACGAACAGTCACCCTCATACTGTTGCAGATCGACAGAAAGTCAGCCAGCCAGCCATAGTTGTAAACGGTGATGCAGATGCATAGAACCTTGTTAGACCAGCTTCAGAGAGGGAGTCGATTATGTGGTTCTGCAAACCTGTATGACAAGAAAGAGAGTCAATACATGTATAGAGACTAAATGATCACTTACCTGTTACAAAGATGCATATGAACAGTCAGCCTCATATATTTGCAGATCGTCAGAACTTCAACCAGCTTCAAAGTGAACCAGTCAAGGGGTCCGGCGAACCTGTATGACAAGAAAAGTCAATATATGTATAGAAACTAAATGATCACTTACATTTTACATAGATGCATACGAACAGTTAGCCTCCTACAGTTGCAGATCATCAGAATTTCAACCAGCTTCAAAGTGAACCAGTCAAGGGGTCCTGCGAACCTGTATGACAAGAAAAAAAGTCAATACATGTATAGAAACTGAATGATCACTTACGTGTTACACAGATGCATACGAACAGTCATCCTCATACAGTTGCAGGTCCACCTTCAGAAAGGGATTCGGTCATGGTGTCCTGCAAACCTGTATGACAAAAAAGAAAGTCAATACATGTATAGAAACTGAATGATCACTTACCTGTTACACAGCTGCATACGAACAGTCAGCCTCATACAGTTGCAGATCATAAGAAAATCAGCCAGCCAAAGTTCCAGATTGAAGCTGGATGCAGACAACAAAATACATTTGCAGAAGGCAAGTCCCTTGTTGTCTGCATCCAGCTTCAAAGTGAACCAGTCAAAAGGTCCTGCGAACCTGTATGAAAAGAAAAAAAGTCAATACATGCATAGAAACTGAATGATCACTTACCTGTTACACAGCTGCATACGAACAGTCAGACTCCTAGAGTTGCAGATCATCAGAACTTCAGCCAGCTCCAAAGTGAACCAGTCAAAGGGGTCCGTCCAACCTGTATGACAAGAAAAAAAGTCAATACAAGTATAGAAACTGAACGATCACTTACCTGTTACACAGATGCATACGAACAGTCACCCTCATACTGTTGCAGATCGACAAAAAGTCAGCCAGCCAGCCATAGTTGTAAACGGTGATGCAGATGCATAGAACCTTGTTAGACCAGCATCAGAGAGGGAGTCGATTATGTGGTTCTGCAAACCTGTATGACAAGAAAGAGAGTCAATACATGTATAGAGACTAAATGATCACTTACCTGTTACAAAGATGCATATGAACAGTAAGCCTCATATATTTGCAGATCATCAGAACTTAAACCAGCTTCAAAGTGAACCAGTCAAGGGGTCCTGCGAACCTGTATGACAAGAAAGAGAGTCAATACATGTATAAAGACTGAATGATCACTTACCTGTTACAAAGACGCATACGAACCGTCAGCCTCCTTCAGTTGCAGATCATCAGAACTTCAGCCAGTTTCAAAGTGAACCAGTCAAAGGGGTCCGGCGAACCTGTATGGCAAAAAAAGATAGAGAATACATGTATAGAAACTAAATGATCACTTACCTGTTACACAGATGCATACGAAAATTCAGCCTCCTACAGTTGCAGATCATCAGAACTTCAACCAGCTACAAAGTGAACCAGTCAAGGGATCCTGCAAACCTGTATGAAGAGAAAAAAAGTCAATACATGTATAGAAACTGAACGATCACTTACCTGTTACACAGATGCATATGAACAGTCAGCCTCCTACAGTTGCAGATCATCAGAACTTCAATCAGCTTCGATGTGAACCAGTCAAGGGGTCCGGTGAACCTGTATGACAAGAAAAGTCAATACATGTAAAGAAATTGAATGATCACTTACCTGTTACACAGATGCATACGAACAGTCATCCTCATACAGTTGCAGATCATCAGAACTTCAGCCAGCCAAAGTTCCAGATGGAGATGCAGACAACCACATACATTTTCAGTCGTCAAATTCCTTGTTGTCTGCATCCAGCTTCAAAGTGAACCAGTCAAGGGGTCCTGCGAACCTGTATGACAAGAAAAAAAGTCAATACATGTATAGAAACTAAATGATCACTTACCTGTTACACAGATGCATACGAAAATTCAGCCTCCTACAGTTGCAGATCATCAGAACTTCAACCAGCTACAAAGTGAACCAGTCAAGGGGTCCTGCAAACCTGTATGAAGAGAAAAAAAGTCAATACATGTATAGAAACTGAATGATCACTTACCTGTTACACAGATGCATACGAACAGTCACCCTCATACTGTTGCAGATCGACAAAAAGTCAGCCAGCCAGCCATAGTTGTAAACGGTGATGCAGATGCATAGAACCTTGTTAGACCAGCATCAGAGAGGGAGTCGATTATGTGGTTCTGCAAACCTGTATGACAAGAAAGAGAGTCAATACATGTATAGAGACTAAATGATCACTTACCTGTTACAAAGATGCATATGAACAGTAAGCCTCATATATTTGCAGATCATCAGAACTTAAACCAGCTTCAAAGTGAACCAGTCAAGGGGTCCTGCGAACCTGTATGACAAGAAAGAGAGTCAATACATGTATAAAGACTGAATGATCACTTACCTGTTACAAAGACGCATACGAACCGTCAGCCTCCTTCAGTTGCAGATCATCAGAACTTCAGCCAGTTTCAAAGTGAACCAGTCAAAGGGGTCCGGCGAACCTGTATGGCAAAAAAAGATAGAGAATACATGTATAGAAACTAAATGATCACTTACCTGTTACACAGATGCATACGAAAATTCAGCCTCCTACAGTTGCAGATCATCAGAACTTCAACCAGCTACAAAGTGAACCAGTCAAGGGATCCTGCAAACCTGTATGAAGAGAAAAAAAGTCAATACATGTATAGAAACTGAACGATCACTTACCTGTTACACAGATGCATATGAACAGTCAGCCTCCTACAGTTGCAGATCATCAGAACTTCAATCAGCTTCGATGTGAACCAGTCAAGGGGTCCGGTGAACCTGTATGACAAGAAAAGTCAATACATGTATAGAAACTGAATGATCACTTACCTGTTACACAGATGCATACGAACAGTCATCCTCATACAGTTGCAGATCATCAGAACTTCAGCCAGCCAAAGTTCCAGATGGAGATGCAGACAACCACATACATTTTCAGTCGTCAAATTCCTTGTTGTCTGCATCCAGCTTCAAAGTGAACCAGTCAAGGGGTCCTGCGAACCTGTATGACAAGAAAAAAAGTCAATACATGTATAGAAACTAAATGATCACTTACCTGTTACACAGATGCATACGAAAATTCAGCCTCCTACAGTTGCAGATCATCAGAACTTCAACCAGCTACAAAGTGAACCAGTCAAGGGGTCCTGCAAACCTGTATGAAGAGAAAAAAAGTCAATACATGTATAGAAACTGAATGATCACTTACCTGTTACACAGATGCATACGAACAGTTATCCTCATACAGTTGCAGATCATCAGAACTACAGCCAGCTTCAAAGTGAACCAGTCAAAGGGGTCCGTCGAACCTGTATGACATAAAAAAAAGTCAATACATGTATAGAAACTGAATGATCACTTACCTCTTACACAGCGGTATGCGAACAGTCAGCCTCGTACAGTTGCAGATCATTAGAACTTCAGCCAGCCAAAGATCAAGATGGAGATGCAGACAACCACATACATTTGCAGTCATCAAATCCCTTGTTTTCTGCATCCAGCTTCAAAGTGAGCCAGTCGTGTGGTCCTGCGAGCCTGTATGACAAAAAAAGATAGAGAATACATGTATAGAAACTGAATGATCACTTACCTGTTACACAGCTGTATGCGAACAGTCAGCCTAATACAGTTGCAGATGAATGGAAACCCATCTAGCCAGCCACAGTTGTAAACAGTGAATCAGATGTATAGAACCTTGTTAGTCCACCTTCAGAGAAGGAGTCGATCATGGTGTCCTGCGAACCTGTATGACAAGAAAGAGAGTCAATACATGTATAGAGACTGAATGATCACTTACCTGTTATACAGACGCATACGAACCGTCAGCCTTCTCCAGTTGCAGATCATCAGAACTTCAGCCAGCTTCAACGTGAACCAGTAAAAGGGGTCCGGCGAGCCTGTATGGCAAAAAAAGATAGAGAATACATGTATAGAAACTGAATGATCACTTACCTTTTACACAGATGCATATGAACAGTCATCCACATACAGTTGCAGATGGACAGAAGGTGAGCCAGCCATCGTTGTAAACTGAGATGCAGATGTAAAGAACCTTGTTAGTCCACATTTAGAAAGGGATTCGGTCATGGTGTCCTGCGAACCTGTATGACAAAAAAAGATAGAGAATACATATATAGAAACTGAATGATCACTGTATGCGAACAGTCAACCTCCTACAGTTGCAGATCATCAGAACTTCAGCCAGCCACAGTTCCAGATGGTACAATTGCAGTCGTCAAATCCCTTGTTGTCTGCATCCAGCTTCAAATTGAGCCAGTCATGTGGTCCTGCGAGCCTGTATGACAAAAAAAGATAGAGAATACATGTATAGAAACTGAATGATCACTTACCTGTTACACAGCTGTATGCGAACAGTCAGCCTCATACAGTTGCAGATGGACGGAAACCCAACTAGCCAGCCATAGTTGTAAACAGTGAATCAGATGTATAGAACCTTGTTAGTCCACCTTCAGAGAGGGAGTCGATCATGGTGTCCTGCGAACCTGTATGACAAGAAAGAGAGTCAATACATGTATAGAAACTGAAAGATCACTTACCTGTTATAAAGATGCATACAAACAGTCAGCCTCATATATTTGCAGATCATCAGAACTTCAGCCAGCCAAAGTTCCAGATGGAGATGCAGACAACCACATTCATTTGCAGTCGTCAAATCCCTTGTTGTCTGCATCCAGCTTCAAAGTGAACCAGTCAAGGGGTCCTGCGAACCTGTATGACAAGAAAGAGAGTCAATACATGTATAGAAACTGAATGATCACTTACCTGTTATACAGCTGCATACGAGTAGTCACCCTCATACAGTTGCAGATCGACAGAAAGTCAGCCAGACAGCCATAGTTGTAAACGGTGATGCAGATACATGGAACCTTGTTAGTCCACCTTCAGAAAGGAATTCGGTCATGGGGTCCTGCAAACCTGTATGACAAGAAAGAGTCAATACATGTATAGAAACTGAATGATCACTTACCTGTTATACAGCTGCATACGAATAGTCACCCTCATACAGTTGCAGATCGACAGAAAGTCAGACAGCCAGCCATAGTTGTAAACTGAGATGCAGATGCAAAGAACCTTGTTAATCCACCTTCAGAAAGGGATTCGATCAGGGTGTCCTGCGAACCTGTATGACAAAAAAGAGAGTCAATACATGTATAGAAACTGAATGACCACTTACCTGTTACAGAGCTGTATGCGAACAGTCAGCCTAATACAGTCGCAGATGGAAGGAAACCCAACTAGCCAGCCATAGTTGTAAACAGTGAACCAGATTTATAGAACCTTGTTAGTCCCCCTTCAGAGAGGGAGTCGATCATGGTGTCCTGCGAACCTGTATGTCAAGAAAGAGACTCAATACATGTATACAAAATTGAATGATCACTTACTTGTTACAAAGCTGCATACGAACAGTCAGCCTCATACAGTTGCACATCATCAGAACTTCAGCCAGCTTCAAAGTGAACCAGTCAAAGGGGTCCGTCGAACCTGTATGACAAGAAAAAAAGTCAATACAGGTATAGAAACTGAACGATCACTTACCTGTTACACAGCTGCATATGAACAGTCACCCTCATACTGTTGCAGATCGACAAAAAGTCAGCCAGCCAGCCATAGTTGTAAACAGTGATGCAGATGCATAGAACCTTGTTAGACCAGCTTCAGAGAGGGAGTCGATTATGTGGTTCTGCAAACCTGTATGACAAGAAAGAGAGTCAATACATGTATAGAGACTAAAGGATCACTTACCTGTTACAAAGATGCATATGAACAGTCAGCCTCATATATTTGCAGATCATCAGAACTTCAACCAGCTTCAAAGTGAACCAGTCAAGGGGTCCGGCGAACCTGTATGACAAGAAAAGTCAATATATGTATAGAAACTAAATGATCATTTACATTTTACATAGATGCATACGAACAGTCAGCCTCCTACAGTTGCAGATCATCAGAATTTCAACCAGCTTCAAAGTGAACCAGTCAAGGGGTCCTGCAAACCTGTATGACAAGAAAAAAAGTCAATACATGTATAGAAACTGAATGATCACTTACCTGTTACACAGATGCATACGAACGGTCATCCTCATACAGTTGCAGGTCCACCTTCAGAAAGGGATTTGGTCATGGTGTCCTGCAAACCTGTATGACAAAAAAGAAAGTCAATACATGTATAGAAACTGAATGATCACTTACCTGTTACACAGCTGCATACGAAAAGGCAGCCTCATACAGTTGCAGATCATAAGAAAATCAGCCAGCCAAAGTTCCAGATTGAAGCTGGATGCAGACAACAAAATACATTTGCAGAAGGCAAGTCCCTTGTTGTCTGCATCCAGCTTCAAAGTGAACCAGTCAAAAGGTCCTGCGAACCTGTATGAAAAGAAAAAAAGTCAATACATGTATAGAAACTGAATGATCACTTACCTGTTACACAGCTGCATACGAACAGTCAGACTCCTAGAGTTGCAGATCATCAGAACTTCAGCCAGCTTCAAAGTGAACCAGTCAAAGGGGTCCGTCGAACCTGTATGACAAAAAAAAAGTCAATACAGGTATAGAAACTGAACGATCACTTACCTGTTACACAGCTGCATATGAACAGTCACCCTCATACTGTTGCAGATCGACAAAAAGTCAGCCAGCCAGCCATAGTTGTAAACGGTGATGCAGATGCATAGAACCTTGTTAGACCAGCTTCAGAGAGGGAGTCGATTATGTGGTTCTGCAAACCTGTATGACAAGAAAGAGAGTCAATACATGTATAGAGACTAAATGATCACTTACCTGTTACAAAGATGCATATGAACAGTAAGCCTCATATATTTGCAGATCATCAGAACTTCAACCAGCTTCAAAGTGAACCAGTCAAGGGGTCCTGCGAACCTGTATGACAAGAAAGAGAGTCAATACATGTATAAAGACTGAATGATCACTTACCTGTTACAAAGACGCATACGAACCGTCAGCCTTCTCCAGTTTCAGATCATCAGAACTTCAGCCAGCTTCAAAGTGAACCAGTCAAAGGGGTCCGGCGAACCTGTATGGCAAAAAAAGATAGAGAATACATGTATAGAAACTAAATGATCACTTACCTGTTACACAGATGCATACGAAAATTCAGCCTCCTACAGTTGCAGATCATCAGAACTTCAACCAGCTACAAAGTGAACCAGTCAAGGGGTCCTGCAAACCTGTATGAAGAGAAAAAAAGTCAATACATGTATAGAAACTGAACGATCACTTACCTGTTACACAGATGCATACGAACAGTCAGCCTCCTACAGTTGCAGATCATCAGAACTTCAACCAGCTTCAAAGTGAACCAGTCAAGGGGTCCGGTGAACCTGTATGACAAGAAAAGTCAATACATGTATAGAAACTAAATGATCACTTACCTGTTACAAAGATGCATATGAACAGTCAGCCTCCTTCAGTTGCAGATCATCAGAACTTCAACCAGCTTCGATGTGAACCAGTTAAGGGGTCCGGTGAACCTGTATGACAAGAAAAGTCAATACATGTATAGAAACTGAATGATCACTTACCTGTTACACAGCTGCATACGAACAGTCAGCCTAATACAGATGCAGATGGACGGAAACCCAACTAGCCAGCCATAGTTGTAAACAGTGAATCAGATGTATAGAACCTTGTTAGTCCACCTTCAGAGAGGGAGTCGATCATGGTGTCCTGCAAACCTGTATGACAAGAAAGAGAGTCAATACATGTATAGAAACTGAATGATCACTTACCTGTTACACAGCTGCATACAAACAGTCAGCCTCATACAGTTGCAGATCATCAGAATATCAGCCAGCCAAAGTTCCAGATGGAGATGCAGACAACCATATACATTTGCTGAAGGCAAATTGATACATATGTTTCCTTTTGTTCCAAAGATTGTTATAACTCAATTTCTCATCTATGATTACAAACACAGACATAGTCTCGATACTGCAGGGTTTGAAATATGAGCAAATGATACTAATATTATGTTAATACAAGTAGAGAAATGGCAGAACAAATTATTTGAATCGAGTAAATCAATACTTACCTGACTTACCTGTGTGACTGGGTAGGGACAATAATTCCTAGAGTAGCACCTTCTCAATGTTACCGGAAAGCAAGACAGATCCCAGGCAGCGCAGGTGAAGCCTTTCTAGGTGGTAGAGGACCGGACGTCAAACCTGCAGTCAGCAGTGGAGCGCAAAAAGTCTGCTGAATGGCTTGTTCCTTCGATTCTGGCGTCTGTCTTCTTCCTAACAGTGTCTCTCCACGGCCATCATGTTTCCTGAGAATAAACACAGAGGTTAGTAAAGCAAAGCAATGTAAAGGAACACACATAGTCGATAGCACAAGGATTGACACTGGCTAAAAAAACAAGCCAAAGCTAATAAAATAATAATAAAAAATGACTAGGATTAACAAGCAACATGAGAGTTAGCAAACAGCAGAGGAGAAGACCCATCAGCCTAGATCGACAGACAGAGCGTTGTGGTTTGACAGGAAAGCAACCCACAGAAACTTACTAAACTCAGTTAACATGTCTGCGCCGAATCTCACCCCCCATACCCAATCTCACCACTTTCACTGGTGGTACTATTTCCACATATTTCTAAGACTAGGAGAAGCTGCATTTCAAAGAACAAAGATCATACAAGAGAACACATATAACAGTATGACACATGTGAATTTCATGACAAACAGCTTTCAGGGTCTCCTCAGAAAACGCTAGCAAATTAAATTTCACTTAAGTTTTTTCACTTAAGAGCTCAGTCAAGTTAGTTTGATATTGGATCAGCAGATATTCACTTCTTTTCTTCTCTCACTCACAAGGTCTTAAAATCTCAGATTTTTTTGAAACGATGGAGAACAGAAACTACAATCATTATATTTCCTCAACATTTCCAGTCTTATAATCAAAATAGCCAGAATTCCTGCAGCAGGTGCTGTAGATGGTAAAAGCCTGTCTATAAAGTGCGGAAACCTAAAACTCTCACAGAGAGAAGTGATGGTTATTTACATTAAAAATATGTTAAACAAATATATTATACCAATAGGCCTTAGCGTGACACAACTTACACTTAAACTCACACTCGCACTTAAACTGGTGTAAAGCCCTTGCGAAAAAGGGAGGGGCTTAGTTAGGGGTGAAATACAGGTGAACAGCTTGGAGAGCGTCCAAAGTTCTCAGTTCTGTGGGAGTCAGCACAATCAGCTCTGCAGGTGTCAGCACTTTTTTTAACTGCATCATGATGAGTATGGAAAATGTGGAGTCCATAAAAACAATTCAAAACATAGGAGTTATAGTGTGTATATAATATATATATATATATATATATATTTTTTTTTTTTTTTTTTTTTTTTTTTTTTCTTCAATATACTGCCACATAGGAGACGGAGCAGGAATTACCAAAAAAAAAAAAAAAAAAACATGCCATTTGTCTCAACACTAGAGTCATATGGGTGCCAGCTGTGGCTTCAAGTAGGCCTAAGTTGTAGGATTTGTTTTATGCCACAACAGGCCCGATGAGACCTAAAGAACCAGCACAACAGGCCCAATAAGACCATAAGCATATGACAACATGCCCAAATGAGAACTTAGGAACATGACAAAAAGGCCCAATGAAACCTAAAGAACCAGCACAACAGGCCCAATGAGTCCATAAGCACATGACAACAGGCCCAATGAGACCATAAGCACATGACAACAGGCCCAAATGAGAACTTAGGAACATGAAAAAAGGCCCAATGAAACCTAAAGAACCAGCACAACAGGCCCAATGAGTCCATAAGCACATGACAACAGGCCCAATGAGACCATAAGCACATGACAACAGGCCCAAATGAGAACTTAGGAACATGAAAATAGGCCCAATGAGACCTAAAAAAACAGCACAACAGGCCCGATGACACTAGTGATGCATATTTTTTTTTTCTTCAATATACTGCCACATAGGAGACGGAGCAGGAATTACCAAGAAAAGAAAAAAAACATGCCATTTGTCTCAACACTAGAGTCATATGGGTGCCAGCTGTGGCTTCAAGTAGGCCTAAGTTGTAGGATTTGTTTTATGCCACAACAGGCCCGATGAGACCTAAAGAACCAGCACAACAGGCCCAATAAGACCATAAGCATATGACAACAGGCCTAAATGAGAATTTAGAAACATGAAAACAGGCCCAATGAAACCTAAAGAACCAGTACATCAGGCCCAATGAGACCATAAGCATATGACAACATGCCCAAATGAGAACTTAGGAACATGAAAAAAGGCCCAATGAAACCTAAAGAACCAGCACAACAGGCCCAATGAGTCCATAAGCACATGACAACAGGCCCAAATGAGAACTTAGGAACATGAAAATAGGCCCAATGAGACCTAAAAAAACAGCACAACAGGCCCGATGACACTAGTGATGCATATTTTTTTTTCTTCAATATACTGCCACATAGGAGACGGAGCAGGAATTACCAAGAAAAGAAAAAAAACATGCCATTTGTCTCAACACTAGAGTCATATGGGTGCCAGCTGTGGCTTCAAGTAGGCCTAAGTTGTAGGATTTGTTTTATGCCACAACAGGCCCGATGAGACCTAAAGAACCAGCACAACAGGCCCAATAAGACCATAAGCATATGACAACAGGCCCAAATGAGAATTTAGAAACATGAAAACAGGCCCAATGAAACCTAAAGAACCAGCACAACAGGCCCAATAAGACCATAAGCACATGACAACAGGCCCAAATGAGAATTTAGAAACATGAAAACAGGCCCAATAAGACCTAAAGAAACAGCACAACAGGTCCGATGAGACTAGTGATGCACCCATACGATAATACAATTGGATATCGGTCCTGATATTAGCAATGTATATATATATAGGAAGTACAAATAGAGAAACAAACAAAGATCAAGAAAAAAGAGAAGCTTTCTGCAAAAGCACAACAGCACACAACCTCATGCATAAAACATACACAAACCTTGACAAAATATACAAAGAATTGAAGGATTGCAAACTTACCATGAGTATTAAAACCTAAAGTTCCTTCATTCAGTCTTCATTACAGTGAGGTCTGAAGTGAGCCTCAACTAAATCTCTTTGATACTGCTCGGTTCCCTTCTTTTGGCTTGTAACCTGGCCTATTTTCAATATACTGCCACATAGTGGACGGAGTAGGAATTACCAAGAAAAAAACATGCCATTTGTCTCAACACTGGAGTCATATGGGTGCCAGCTATGGCTTCAAGTAGGCCTAAGTTGTAGGATTTGTTTTATGCCACAACAGGCCCAATGAGACCTAAAGAACCAGCACAACAGGCCCAATAAGACCATAAGCACATGACAACAGGCCCAAATGAGAATTTAGCAACATGAAAACAGGCCCAATGAAACCTAAAGAACCAGTACATCAGGCCCAATGAGACCATAAGCATATGACAACATGCCCAAATGAGAACTTAGGAACATGAAAAAAGGCCCAATGAAACCTAAAGAACCAGCACAACAGGCCCAATGAGTCCATAAGCACATGACAACAGGCCCAATTAGACCATAAGCACATGACAACAGGCCCAAATGAGAACTTAGGAACATGAAAATAGGCCCAATGAGACCTAAAAAAACAGCACAACAGGCCCGATGACACTAGTGATGCATATTTTTTTTTTCTTCAATATACTGCCACATAGGAGACGGAGCAGGAATTACCAAGAAAAGAAAAAAAACATGCCATTTGTCTCAACACTAGAGTCATATGGGTGCCAGCTGTGGCTTCAAGTAGGCCTAAGTTGTAGGATTTGTTTTATGCCACAACAGGCCCGATGAGACCTAAAGAACCAGCACAACAGGCCCAATAAGACCATAAGCACATGACAACAGGCCCAAATGAGAATTTAGCAACATGAAAACAGGCCCAATGAAACCTAAAGAACCAGTACATCAGGCCCAATGAGACCATAAGCATATGACAACATGCCCAAATGAGAACTTAGGAACATGAAAAAAGGCCCAATGAAACCTAAAGAACCAGCACAACAGGCCCAATGAGTCCATAAGCACATGACAACAGGCCCAATGAGACCATAAGCACATGACAACAGGCCCAAATGAGAACTTAGGAACATGAAAATAGGCCCAATGAGACCTAAAAAAACAGCACAACAGGCCCGATGACACTAGTGATGCATATTTTTTTTTTCTTCAATATACTGCCAAATAGGAGACGGAGCAGGAATTACCAAGAAAAGAAAAAAAACATGCCATTTGTCTCAACACTAGAGTCATATGGGTGCCAGCTGTGGCTTCAAGTAGGCCTAAGTTGTAGGATTTGTTTTATGCCACAACAGGCCCGATGAGACCTAAAGAACCAGCACAACAGGCCCAATAAGACCATAAGCATATGACAACAGGCCCAAATGAGAATTTAGAAACATGAAAACAGGCCCAATGAAACCTAAAGAACCAGCACAACAGGCCCAATAAGACCATAAGCACATGACAACAGGCCCAAATGAGAATTTAGAAACATGAAAACAGGCCCAATAAGACCTAAAGAAACAGCACAACAGGTCCGATGAGACTAGTGATGCACCCATACGATAATACAATTGGATATCGGTCCTGATATTAGCAATGTATATATATATAGGAAGTACAAATAGAGAAACAAACAAAGATCAAGAAAAAAGAGAAGCTTTCTGCAAAAGCACAACAGCACACAACCTCATGCATAAAACATACACAAACCTTGACAAAATATACAAAGAATTGAAGGATTGCAAACTTACCATGAGTATTAAAACCTAAAGTTCCTTCATTCAGTCTTCATTACAGTGAGGTCTGAAGTGAGCCTCAACTAAATCTCATTGATACTGCTCGGTTCCCTTCTTTTGGCTTGTAACCTGGCCTATTTTCAATATACTGCCACATAGTGGACGGAGTAGGAATTACCAAGAAAAAAAACATGCCATTTGTCTCAACACTGGAGTCATATGGGTGCCAGCTATGGCTTCAAGTAGGCCTAAGTTGTAGGATTTGTTTTATGCCACAACAGGCCCAACGAGACCTAAAGAACCAGCACAACAGGCCCAATAAGACCATAAGCACATGACAACATGCCCAAATGAGAATTTAGCAACATGAAAACAGGCCCAATGAAACCTAAAGAACCAGTACATCAGGCCCAATGAGACCATAAGCATATGACAACATGCCCAAATGAGAACTTAGGAACATGAAAAAAGGCCCAATGAAACCTAAAGAACCAGCACAACAGGCCCAATGAGTCCATAAGCACATGACAACAGGCCCAATGAGACCATAAGCACATGACAACAGGCCCAAATGAGAACTTAGGAACATGAAAATAGGCCCAATGAGACCTAAAAAAACAGCACAACAGGCCCGATGACACTAGTGATGCATATTTTTTTTTTTCTTCAATATACTGCCACATAGGAGACGGAGCAGGAATTACCAAGAAAAGAAAAAAAACATGCCATTTGTCTCAACACTAGAGTCATATGGGTGCCAGCTGTGGCTTCAAGTAGGCCTAAGTTGTAGGATTTGTTTTATGCCACAACAGGCCCGATGAGACCTAAAGAACCAGCACAACAGGCCCAATAAGACCATAAGCACATGACAACAGGCCCAAATGAGAATTTAGCAACATGAAAACAGGCCCAATGAAACCTAAAGAACCAGTACATCAGGCCCAATGAGACCATAAGCATATGACAACATGCCCAAATGAGAACTTAGGAACATGAAAAAGGCCCAATGAAACCTAAAGAACCAGCACAACAGGCCCCATGAGACTAGTGAGAAACACAAACCTTGACAAAATATACAAAGAATTGAAGGATTGCAAACTTACCATGAGTATTAAAACCTAAAGTTCCTTCATTCAGTCTTCATTACAGTGAGGTCTGAAGTGAGCCTCAACTAAATCTCTTTGATACTGCTCGGTTCCCTTCTTTTGGCTTGTAACCTGGCCTATTTTCAATATACTGCCACATAGTGGACGGAGTAGGAATTACCAAGAAAAAAACATGCCATTTGTCTCAACACTGGAGTCATATGGGTGCCAGCTATGGCTTCAAGTAGGCCTAAGTTGTAGGATTTGTTTTATGCCACAACAGGCCCAATGAGACCTAAAGAACCAGCACAACAGGCCCAATAAGACCATAAGCACATGACAACAGGCCCAAATGAGAATTTAGCAACATGAAAAAAGGCCCAATGAAACCTAAAGAACCAGCACAACAGGCCCAATGAGTCCATAAGCACATGACAACAGGCCCAATTAGACCATAAGCACATGACAACAGGCCCAAATGAGAACTTAGGAACATGAAAATAGGCCCAATGAGACCTAAAAAAACAGCACAACAGGCCCGATGACACTAGTGATGCATATTTTTTTTTTCTTCAATATACTGCCACATAGGAGACGGAGCAGGAATTACCAAGAAAAGAAAAAAAACATGCCATTTGTCTCAACACTAGAGTCATATGGGTGCCAGCTGTGGCTTCAAGTAGGCCTAAGTTGTAGGATTTGTTTTATGCCACAACAGGCCCGATGAGACCTAAAGAACCAGCACAACAGGCCCAATAAGACCATAAGCACATGACAACAGGCCCAAATGAGAATTTAGCAACATGAAAACAGGCCCAATGAAACCTAAAGAACCAGTACATTAGGCCCAATGAGACCATAAGCATATGACAGCATGCCCAAATGAGAACTTAGGAACATGAAAAAAGGCCCAATGAAACCTAAAGAACCAGCACAACAGGCCCAATGAGTCCATAAGCACATGACAACAGGCCCAATGAGACCATAAGCACATGACAACAGGCCCAAATGAGAACTTAGGAACATGAAAATAGGCCCAATGAGACCTACAAAAACAGCACAACAGGCCCGATGACACTAGTGATGCACCTATCAGATAAAAGGATTGGATATTGGTCCCGATATTAGCAATGCTTGCTTCCCTTTGGTCTCACTGGACTTCACATTTCAAAATAAAACTCCTGAGCCAACACTGCTAAATACATGAATAACAAATCAATACACATAACTAATCATCAAAATTTGTGATTATTTTGTTAATAGTCATATCTCTTATAAAGACATGTTAGAATAGCCTAGTATCTTTTGAAAATAACTAAATCTGGCATGTGTGACTGTCTCCTATTAATCCTTCATCATTATAAGGAAAATTCTATATATATACAGTGGGGAAAAAAGTATTTAGTCATTTACCAATTGTGCAAGTTCTCCCACTTAATAAAATGAGAGAGGCCTGTAATTTACATCATAGGTAGTCATTACCTGTAGGCACTCATTAACTGTATTAATGGCACCTGTTTGAACTCGTTAACAGTATAAAAGACACCTGCCCACAACCTCAAACAGTCACACTCCAAACTCCACTATGGTGAAGACCAAAGAGCTGTCGAAGGACACCAGAAACAAAATTGTAGACCTGCACCGGGCTGGGAAGACTAATTCTGCAATAGGCAAGCAGCTTGGTGTGAAGAAATCTACTGTGGGAGCAATAATCAGAAAATGAAAGACCTACAAGACCATTGCTAATCTCCCTCGATCAGGGGCTCCACGCAAGATCTCAGCCTGTGGGGTCAAAATGATCACAAGAACGGTGAGCAAAAATCCCAGAACCACACGGGGGGGGCCTAGTGAATGACCTGCAGAAAGCTGGGACCAACGTTACAAAGGCTACCGTCAGTAACACCCTATGCCGTCAGGGACTCAGATCTTGCAGTGCCAGACGTGTTCCCCTGCTTAAGCCAGTACATATCCGGGCGCATCTGAAGTTTGCTAGAGAGCATTTGGATGTTCCAGAAGAGTATTGGGAGAATGTCTTATGGTCAGATGAAATCAAAGTAGAACTGTTTGGTACAAACACAACTCGTTGTGTTTGGAGGAGAGTGAATGCTGAGTTGCATCCAAAGAACACCTTACCAACTGTGAAGCATGGGGGTGGCAACATCATGCTTTGGGTGCTGTTTCTCTGCAAAGGAACTAGGACGACTGGTCCGTGTACATGAAAGAATGAATGGGGCCATGTATTGTGAGATTTTGAGTGCAAACCTCCTTCCATCAGCAAGGGCATTGAGGATGAAACGTGGCTCGGTTTTTCAGCATGACCATGATCCCAAGCACCCTGCCAGGGCAACAAAGGAGTGGCTTCGTAAGAAGCATTTTAAGGTCCTGGAGTGGCCTAGCCAGTCTCCAGATCTCAACCCCATAGAAAACCTTTGGAGGGAGTTGAAAGTCCGGGTTGCCCGCTGACAGCCCCAAAACATCACTGCTCTAGAGGAGATCTGCATGGAGGAATGGGCCAACATACCAGCAACGGTGTGTGCCAACCTTGTGAAGACTTACAGAAAACGTTTGACCTCTGTCATTGCCAACAAAGGATATATAACAAAGTATTGAGATGAACTTTTGTTATTGACCAAATACTTATTTTCCACCATTATTTGCAAATACATTCTTTAAAAATCAGACAATGTGATTTTCTGAATTTTTTTTTCTCATTTTGTCTCTCATAGTTGAGGTCTACCTAAGATATCAATTACAGGCCTCTCTCATCTTTTTAAGTGGGAGAACTTACACTGTGGGGGGCAAAAAAGTATTTAGTCAGTCACCAATTGTGCATGTATGTGTGTGTATATATATATATATATATATATATATATATATATATACACACAGACGCGTCTGCATCTTTGTAAACAACAGGTAGTGTCCAGACACAGACTATTGAAAAACACTGCTCTGACATAGAACTGCTAAACTGCTTATGGTGAAGTGCAGAACCTTTTATCTGCCAAGAAAGTTCAATGCTGTGTTTATCCTTGCTGTTTCCATTCAGTCACGTGCGAACTCAGCGACGGTGCTGGGGCTGCTGCATAATGCAATCAGCAAACAAGATGCCGCACATTCGGACGCTGTGTTCATTGTCGCCGGCAGTTTTAACCACAGCAACCTGAGGACTGTCATCCCCGTATACCATTATCACGTGACCTAGTGTGGAATGAAGAAACTGATCTGGTAAGCACCAGGACTGCTTTGACAAAGCAAACTGGGATGTCTTCAGAACTGCTACTGTACTGTTGACTTAGAAGAATATGCCTCTGGAGTAACCAGCTACATCAGCACCTACATAGAAACCACTGTTCCCACAAAGCACTGCATCTTCAGTTTCGAGATGGTGCCCACCGTGGCAGACTTACTAGTTTAAAAAAGTTCATTGTTCAAACACTTATTTTTATATATCTGTTTAGTCATTTACTGCGTCGTAAGCCTCCTACCCACTTCCACAGCCAGAACTAGAAAAAAATGATTTCCTCAGCAAATTGTACAAACTGGACAAAAATACTAAAAGAAATACTCCCAATTATAATCAGACCTCTTTTAACAATGGTAATTGCATCCCTTAGCTTGGGGCATGTACACAAAACCCTTATATTAGCAGTCATAAAACCTTTAATCAAGAAACTAAATCTTGATCCTAGTGTATTTCTAATTACAGACCCATCATATGGATATACTTTTATATCCAAGATATTAGAAAAAGCTGTGACCCAACAATTCTTATACATGAGTAAAAATGACATGTATGTGAAATTTCAATCTGGATTCAGATCCCATCATAGCACTGAGACAACCCTAGTCTCTAATCAAAGCTACATATCTTTATTAGCCCTGCTAAGCCTCAGTGCAGCATTTGATACTATTCTCTGAGAAAGATTAGAGAACATGGTTGGAATTACAGGAACAGCTCTAACGTGGTTCAAATCATATCTAACCAGGCGCTATCAGTTCATGAAGGTAAAAGATTTATCTTCAAATTACATAAAAGTAAGATATGGAGTTCTGCAAGGCTCTATTTTAGGACCACTATTACTTACATTATACAAGTTACCACTGCAATCAGTTATAAGCAGACATGGTGTTAATTTCTATTGTTATGCAGATGACACACAGCTCTATATATCAGCCAAAGCTGACGATAAATCTAGATTATTGAAAATTGAGGACTGTGTAAAGGATATTAAACTCTGAATGTCACATAACTTCCTTCTTCTTAACAGTAACAAAACCGAGGTTCTCCTTTTAGGTCCAGGGACCTCAATAAACTTCACCTAGTTCAAAACACTGCAGCCAGGGTCTTTACTAAAACTAGAAAATTTAACCATATTAGTCCAGCTCTATCAGCACTGCATTGGCTCCCAGTTAAATTTCGTATTGACTACAAATAAATCTTCTATTAACACACAAAACTCTACATGGCCTCGCTCCTGAGTACCTTATTACATATTCTGAACCATCAAGATTACTTAGATCTCAGGGTGCTGGCTTCTTAGTAGTTCCCTTCCACTCTGGAATAACCTTCCAGATAATGCTCAGGACTCAAACACAGTCTACATTTTTAAATCTAGGCTGAAAACTAATCTTTTGGTAAGTAACGTTTCCCCTTAGATTAAGGTTGTAGGTCCAGGGGTTCACAGACACAGGGAATTGTAGTATACTGAGATGCTCAGTATACCTGGCTCTACCCAGTCACACCAGCCAGGTAAGTGTACTAAATAATGAGCAGGTAAGTGATCTATACCATTTTAATAAGTCAGCCTGCCATTTTTCTGCTTGTATTTCAGCATGTACAATTTCCATGTCTTTTCCTCATAACAGTGCAAATAAACAATTCAATATTGAGACTGTGTCTGTCCCATGTGTAACTTATATTTAAAAAAGCCAGAAAAACTGTTTTAACAACCTCATTAGAATTAAAACAAGCCTGTCCATCCCTCAGAGCAACAGCAACTACCACATTAAATTAGGACTGTTAAATAACAGACTGCTAGCACCTAAATCAGTTATTGTAAATGACATTATTACTGACAATTGGCTTATTGCACCATGTCTCTGTGAGACATGGGTTAAACCGGATGAATATATACATTTAAATGAGTGAGAATAGCATTTAAATAATGCTTTAGGCTTCAATCAAAATGTTATAGGCCACACCCACTCATGTATCCATACTAGACTTGGTATTAACGATGGGTATTGAGGCAGAAAATATAGTTCGCTTTTCTCAACATGACTCAATATCTGATCATTATCTAATCATGTTTGAAATAGTTCTTAACCAGAATATCTATCACCCGCCTGCTGTATTAGCAAACATACAACAACAACTGCAACAGCGAATGTGTTTATTAATAACCCCCTTGTCTTAACCATCTCCTCCCTATTACATTCTAAAGACCTGGAGCATGTGACTGAAAATGTACACTCTGTCTTCTGCTCTAATCTTGACAGTGTTGCGCCAATTAGGATAAAACAAATTAGGCAAAAAAGATCTGTGGTATAATGATCACACACGCATGTTAAAACAAACCGCTCGTAGCTATGAACGTAAATATCGACACACAAAACTAGAGTGCTTCCGACTCATAGCATCATCATCATCATCATCATCAGCCTAGTCTTGCAGACTACAAAAAAGTCCAAATTAAAAACAAATCTCAGTATTTTTCCGCTCTCATTGAGAAAAACGAAGACAACCCAAGATTCATTTTTTTAATACTGTGACTAAACTTACCAACAAAACAAACTAGCTCAATGAACCCTGCTGAAAATAGTAGCAACGACTTCATGAAATCTTTGATGATAAAATAAAGAATATTAGACTAAAAATCCAATGTCATTCCCAAACCACAGTGGTAGACAATGATGAATGCTGCACCAGCTCCACAACATACCTACAGTACTTTGGCTCATTTATAGAAGAAGACTTGCTCAATATAATGAATTAATCTAAATCAACATCATGTATATTAGATCCGGTACCAACACTGTTGTTTAAACAGGCATTGCCAACGGTTGGTAAACCATTCATTGACATAGTTAATGCATCTCTTGGTATGGGCTTTGTACCTAAATCTCTGGCAATTGGCAATTATAAAGCCCATTATTAAAAAGCCTAATCTGGACCCCCATGACCTTGCCAGTTAGACCAATTTCTAATCTACCATTCGTCACGAAAAGTTTAGAAAAAGTAGTGTTTAAGCAGCTGTGCACCTATCTGCATAACAACTGCATTCATGAAAAACACAGTTTTTTAGTCTGGATTTAGACAAAACCATAGCACTGAAACAGCGTTACAAAGAGCAACTAATGATTTACTTTCCACCCTTGATAGGGGCAGAACTGCCATCATGTGCTGCTAGATCTTAGTGCTGTCTTTGACACCATAGATTATAAAATTCTTAATAGGTTAGAAAATCTCAAAGGATCTTCCCTCACCTGGTTTAGATCATATCTGAATGATCAACATCAGTATATTTATGTAAATAACGAATGCTCCTATCACACTAGATTAAATATAGTGTTCCACAAGGATCAGTACTGGGCCCATTACCCGTTATATTTTACTGCTGTGTAAAATAATCTGTAAACACGGTATTAACTTTCACTGTTATGCCGATGATATTCAAATTTACATATCAGCTAAACCTAACGAGGACCTGTGTCTCAGCAAAATAACAGACTGTAATAAAGGAATTCAAAACGGGATGACTCAATTTTCTTTTACTCAATTCTGATAAAACAGAGGTCCTTCTACTTGGTCCTAATATAGATAAAAAATATAAATGATAATACTGTGGTAAACATAGATGCTCACTTAGTTATACCTGGTAAAACAGTGAGAAACTTAGAGGTTGTTTTTATTGTCTCTATTCTCTCATTTGATGCACATATATGCAGCATAGTTAAAACGGCTTTCTTTTCTAAACTCTGCAGCATACTATCCCAGGGGGGTGCTTCATAAGCTCCAGCTTGTTCAGAATGCTGCTGCCAGGGTACTAACCAGAGCTAGGAAATTTGATCATATTAGTCCAATTCTTTCATTCTTTCACTGGTTACCTGTTAAATTTCGTATAGATTCTAAAATACTACTTCTAACATATTACTCTCTCAGTGGCCCCACATTATCTGGAGGAACTTCATACACCTTTTAACCCTCCACGTACACTCCGCTCGCAAGATGCTGGCCTATTATCAGTCCCACATATTAGAAAACCAATGCAGGAGGAAGTGCGTTCTTTTATAAAGCCCCCAACTTTGGAACAACCTCCCTGTTAATATCCGGGAATCAGACACACTCTCAGTCTTTAAATCTAGATTTAAAACTTTTCTCTTTACACTCCAGTTCTGTGTTCAGAGCAGGACAGAACAGTGGTGAAATGTAATCAGAGCAGGACAGATTACAGGCTTTTTATTACTATTATTGTGGTTGTCTCTTCTTTCTGCTACAGGTCTCTCACTAAATGTAAACCTT